>NC_140590.1:361324333-362003833 GCF_964204655.1 Triturus cristatus | reverse complement strand
CTAAAAGACTTTGCTTACTCTGGATACCAGCTGCCCTGAACGGCGGCAAGTGCCGGAGACAGATGCACAGAACTCTTAATTTGTACAAATAGGGATTGATGTGCTGAACCTGGGTCAGCCGTTGTAAGGAGTGTTTGATTGCAACAACAGAAGCATATTAATTCAATATAAATTAAAAGGGACTAATAGCCCAAGCTATTCTTAAATTGTTGAGCACCTGGAATAGTCAGCATTGTTCCACTTGTAGGAGTGTGATTGTCAGCAGTTGCGTTGTATTTTTATTGGCAGCGCTGGCATGACAGCTGGTGGTGCGAGCTGCAGTGGCCTCCTGACATGGGCCCTGGCACTTATTTTTTTACAAATTATGCACTGGCCCTAGACTTATCTACTAAAACCAAGAATGTTTTTGAGGGGTGTCACACCGCAAACACCCCTCCTGAAGCTACAACCCAGTCCATTACACCTGGGCATGGTAGTGCTCCCTGGAAACTCATGACTACAGTCATGTCAAACACAACAGCCTGGAGTCCCTACCATGGGACCACTACTGTTAAATGTATTTCACTACAAGCACTCTTCTTCTTCCCTGCTACAAGAAGCCTCAATAATAGAATTGTCAAATCCGTTCATGTTGGCAGGGATCCATGTGTCTATTTGTCACCTTTCACAAATCATTTTTCAAGTAATTGATCACTCCATATACTAAGCCCCAGTTGTAAATAGAGGAGGACATTCAGGCAAATTAATAGGGCAGGCCGAGCCAGAGCAGAGCCATGAGTATGGCTTGGTTCCAAGAGTCCGTGCATGACCCGAGCCATGAACAAGTTTGACATGTATATTGTGCAACAAACATAATGTAACAATATGGTACAATCTCTTCAAACTTCAAAAAAGTGTATCTCTTTAACATGCGGAAGAGTTTCACCTAAGCACATCAGATTATATCACAGCATATCACAGCATTTATTAAAATTGATAGTTTTTAGAAACATTCATGGCTCGCCCTCAATGACAATGCCATTAGTGCCCTAAGCAGCAAGTCAGTAGTCATGTAAACCCTAAATGCTGCTTAGATTCTTATTATAGATGGAGCGACAATAAAGTCTAATAAATCAAATACAAGCTTTACTTATATAGCACACATCCTTAACTCAAGTGTGGTTATATGTGATAATAAAGAAAAAGGAGGCTTTGTGAAATAACATCTTTGCGTAGGATCATACAATTTGGACAAGCAGGGAAGCCAGTATTGATTCTAGGTTATCTGGTTTCACATTTTGAAATTCAGCACCCGATGGGTATCTCTTTGTGTCTCTCCTGTTTACATAAAATATTACAGTTGTGCCTTTCATTCTTAGCTCGCACCAATAAAAAATGACAGAGAGATAGCAGACCTAACTCAGGGCCCCTAGACCCAAGTACTAAGCCAAGAATACATTTATTTGGAGGGGGGGTGTCACACCCCAAACATCCCACGTCCCTAGAAGCTAGACCCCTGTTCTTAATCACAAAGGTAAATTTGGTTGTAAACTTAGATGTATTACTGAATTTACCATTTTTCATGCCTGACAGGAATCTAATAAGAGACTACCGGTAGGTGTAAATGGTTTTAGGCTGCCACAAGTGTGGATAATATGCACTTGTAAATTCCACTCAAAGGCAAATAATTAATGATTTGTATTAATTTTCTTCTTTAAATCTGTAATATGACTGACTCACCGTTTCCTGGTAGTAATATACACAAGCCTGTCAGGATATCAAGTAGAATGAAGAGAGGCCATAATGTACTTATTAAATAAACATAACTTTTAGTTCACTAACATTTCCTTCTGTTTGAGCTATTTCCTTGGAACATGAGAGGAGTTTCTATGAAGAAGAACATATGAAAGAGCAATATCTTCAGATGTGTGTCTCCCCATTGGGAAATAAGCCAGAAGCCATCACCTTTAAACGCCTCGGGTGGGACTGAGGGGACAATATATGAAGCATGTTTTTCATGTTATTTAATGAATTTTCTAAGAAATGTGTTTAACTTCCAACAGCAAAACGTACAAGGAGTGTTAAAAAGAGCAAGATTCATACTTTGTTCACTTATTACCATATTTCTTGTTATACTTGGGAACAGCCCTTCTAATTTTCATAACATTCTGAAAGATTTGCTTATATTTTCATTATTGAAATTACTGAAATGTAAGAATTTAAAATATAAACATGTATTTGTCATGCAACTAATAACTCTGTGCTTCTAACTTAACTGGTGTAAGAGTGAGTCTTTTTCCTAAAAATTCTGACTCCCTCACACCGCCTGTTGTCTACTGCCATTGTCGACCGTGGCCTCTTTGTATTACTCCTCCTGGTTAGGTAAAGCTCTGTAGTGGTTGTATGACGAGACCAATCATGCCTTTACCACACATGCCTTTTTAATGAAAACATTTCTTTGTAAAGGTATGCATTGTAAAGGCATGTGTGTGGTAAAAATTAATCAGGTAAGTATAAATCATATATTACCTACTGGCCGTCACCAGTAGGTAGTTATAGTTAGGACCTAGTTTCCATAGGAAAAGCCTTTTTTGATTTGCCAATATCTTTGGCGCTATTTGACAAATCTTCGCAAAATATTAGAAACTAATGGGGCGCTCTGGTCAGCTCCTGTCTTGAAAGTTTCGGGTTGATTTGTCAAGCGGGGGCCGAGAAATAAGGGGGGTCCCCATACACGTTTTCTCCATGTTAATTTCTATAGGAAACCTTTGTCGCCGCTTCAGCCCGAACTGATGAACGGAATTACACCGAATTTGGCAGAGAGGTAGCTCTTGGTTTTGAGTGTACTCTTTGCTTTAAAATGTGTAAATCCGTTCAGTAGTTTTTGAAAAATTCAATAATAATAAGCGAACAATATCTAGCTGCCGTGGTGGATCTGCAAACCTTCCCTAGCACAAGCTTGATTCTGATTGGCTGCCAACACTCCAAACCAAAAAGTGTTGGCAGCCATCTTGTTACTCGGTTGAACTGAATCACAAGAAAAAGGTTAAAAATAAAGAAAATGGGGCAGGGTAGAAACACCCTGACCTCTAGGCCTGCTCAGGCAGTCCCACAGGGATCCCCAGGGCCCAAAAAAGCATTCTTTTTTTAAATGTTTGGCAGGATTCCCCTAGGATTCATGAATCCCACTGAAAAAAAACAAAAAACAAAGTGCGTTTTAATAAGCCTCCTGGTGGGCCAGGTCCCAGGAGCAATGTGGTAAATATATGCGGGCTTTTAAAAAAATTAAAAGTGTGGTGGAGCTCTTATCCCCGCTGCCCCGGGTACCGTCACCTCCCTGGGGCATTACATATTAATGGGTGGGGGCCCTTGCGGGCCCCCCAATCCCCAGGGACCACCACCTCCAATGTTTAAATGCGGGGCGGCTTGTGCCCACCCCAGCCCCGGGAACCGCCACCTCCACGATGCTAGCTTTAAAAATGTGTGGGGGGCTCGAGCCCCCCCCCACACTGCCCTGGAGACCATCACCTCCCCAGGGCTTTGATTTATGAGGTGCGGGGGGCCTCACGGGCCCCCTGAAGCCCCAGGGACCACCACTTCCCCAGGGACCACCACCCCAGGGCTTTTAACACTAAGGGAGGGGGCACTGCTCCCACTCTGCCATTGCAAACTCCTGCTTCGCTTCATGGAAGCGAGACCAGAAAAACTGCTCTTGTTTCCATGAAGCAAAGTAGAATTGCTTTTGCACAAGGGGAGCTGCATGTTTGCAGCTCCCCTTGTTCAAAAGCAATGCCAGCTCCCACACGAGGCAGGAAGCCGGCATGGACCGCGGGGGCATTAGGGCTCCCCCGCGGTCTCCAATGTGAGGCCAGGCCCACCTCCTTTAAATGTAGTTTATTTAGATTTTTTTTAAAGCATCCATGCCCTGGGGGATGAGGTCCGCCCCCTCCCTCCACCACTCTGCAAACGTGCTTCTTGGTGCTTTCTGGGTTGGGGGATTTAGTCCCCTTGAATCCTAAGGGTCATTAGGGGCCAACTTGCCCACCAGGTACCTCCAGTAAGCCTCACACAGTGGGATTGCTTAGAGGTGGTCTGAGGCCACACCCCTTTTTACACCACTCTGCAAATGTGACTCTTGGCGCACTGCTGGTGGGGCGATGAGGTCCTCTTGTGTCCTGAGGACCTCAGGACTAAAGTGGACTTTATCCGCCGAGCAGAAGTGCACCAGAAGGCGTGTTTGCAGAGTGTTGTAAAAATGGGGCGTGGACTCGGACCACTCTCATCAATCCAGCTGTGTGGGGCTTACTAGAGATAACATGAGGGCTAGTTGGCCCCCAGGGACCCTCAGGAGGCAAGGGGACTTCATCTCCCAACCTAGAGCACACCAGGAGGTGCGTTTGCAGAGTGGTTGAGAAAGGGGGCATGGTCTGTGTCCACCTTCCAGCAATCCCACTTACTTGAGGTATCAGGTGGGCTAGTTGGCCCCTAAGGACTCTCAGGAGGCAAGGGGACTTCAATCCCCATCCAAGAGTGCCACAGGGAGCGCATTTGTAGACTAGTGGGCAAAGGGGGCGTGGCCAGCTATGAAAACATACCAATGCAGCTGTGTGGGACTTACTAGAGATAATAGGATGGGTGGTTGGCCCCCAAGGTTGTTGTTGGGGGCCAACTACCCCTCCTGTTACCTCTAATAAGTCCCACACAGTGGGATTGCTAAGAGGTCTTCGGAGGCCACGCCCCCTTTCTCCACCACTCTGTAAATGCACCTCCTGGCACACTATGGGTTGTTGGATGAAGTCCACTTTACACCTGAGGGACTTTGGGGGCTAAGAAGCCCTCCTGCTACCTCCTGTAAGTCCTAGTCAGTGGAATTCCTGAGCGCTGGTTGGGGGCCCCAGCCCCTTTTCGCCACCACTCTGCAAACATGATTGCTGGTTAAAAATCCATAGAAATTCACTGAAAAAAACACAGGTTTCAGAGACTTTATAGTTAGAAATTAGCATTTAAAAAACCTTTGAAATTCACTGAAAAAAGCACAGATTACCTGTACGTTATAGTTAGGAATTAGCATTTGAAAACCCTTAGAAATTCACTGAAAAAACTACGGGTTTCAGGGACATTATAGTTAGGAATTAGCATTTTAAAAACCTTAGAAATTCACTGAAAAAAACACAGGTTTCAGGGACGTTATAGTTAGGCTGACATTTCACTCGTACAAAACCAGAGAAATTCGGCTGTTATAGTTAGCTGAGCTAACTATAACTCGCGCGCGCAATGCACTGTTGATGACGTCACATATTACATCACTCATGACATGGTCAGTGACATCACTGATGACATCTCAAATTACATCCCTGATGACATCATCCACTTAATATCTGATGCACCTTCTCACATCCTAATATAACCTTTCATACTCCCACTTTAAAATACAGACTACCATTTTCAAAACCATAGACCCACCAATACCAGTTAGTACATAAACACTCACTGATTCATAGGTTTATACACTCATCCACTCACTTACCCATACAGACTCTCATTCACGCAGTCATTCATCAATATAGCCACTGATATATGCGCTCATATACCCATACAGACACTCACACACCACCACTCACCCATGGAGTTACTCACACACCAAGTCAGTCACCCAAATGATCAATCACACTGCCATTTACTCACCTATACAGTTATACACACACCACCTCACTTATTCAAACAGATACTAACACATACTTACTCTCTTCTACAATCACTGACACAAGCACACACTCATGGCATATAGTCACTTATATACTCCAACACTCACAGAGACTGCCTTTCACATATGTAGTTACTCACACATATACCAATGAGACATCCATTCACTCAACAGAGCCATGCACACACTCATACAGCCCCTTGCACATGCACTCATACACCCAGTGAATCACCCACTCACATATCCATGCACTCAGGCACCCATACAGGTACTCAGACAACCAATCATTATCCCATATAGACACTGATGTAGCTACTCAGCAACCCATGCAGCAGCTTACACATCAACTGACAGACTGATACAGACATTCACACAGATTAGTCATTCACCCATGCATTCACTAAGACATGTTTAATCACACACTTACAGTCAGTCACACACCCACTAAATCATCCATTCAAACACTCATACACCCACTCATTCTTCAATACACCTTGTTGTGTGTGTATATATATATATATATATATATATATATATATATATATATATATATATATATATATATATATATATATATATATATATATAAACATACTTACTCTTTTCAGAAACATGCAGTCACTGGATGATGTCATCAGTGATGTCATTTGAGATGTCATCAGTGATATCATCGGTGATGTCACTGACCATGTCATGAGTGATGTAATATGTGACATCATCAGCAGTGCATTGCAGGTGCGCGAGTTATAGTTAGCTCAGCTGGTTTTGTACGAGTGAAATGTCAGCCTATCTATAATGTCCCTGAAACCTGTGTTTTTTTCGGTAAATATTATATATATATATATATGTATATATATATATATATATATATATATATATGTATACATACACATATATACATATATATATATCCATGGAAAAAGAGGAATCAAAACAAGTATGTTTCCCATAGTAGCTTTGAACACGACTACAGCCAGAACCGCAGGATGGAATTACACCAAATTTGTCAGAAAGCTAGCTGTTGGTCTGCAGATTATGCTTTTTGCAATTTGGTAAACTCCATTTGGTAGTTTTAATATTAATGGAAATCCAAATTTGTTTTCCACCGTCGTGGCTAATTTGCAAATAATAACGATCTCGTGCAGAGATCTACAGAGCTCTGATTGGCTGCTAACACTTCAACCAGGAAGTGTTGGCAGCCATCTTGAGACTCAGCTTCAGCCAAGTCCCTCAAAAAGAAAAGGGGGTAGGGTAGGAATACCCTTACACTCAAGTCTTAGTCTTGGGGTCCCACAGGGATCCCACCAGGACAAAAAAGCACTTAAAAAAATGTTTTGCTGCAAAATCCCAACAAATTTGCAGCAAAAAAACAAACAAAAAACAAGTGCTTGTTTAGACTAAAACCCCGAGGTGGGCCAGATCCCAGGGGCATGTGCATTATTTTAAAAGTGAAGTTGGGGGCATATGGGCTCCCCTCCTAGGGCATTTTTTCTGCCCTGGGGACCAACACCTTCCTGGGTTTAAGTTTCTATTATGTGGTTGCCTCGTGGACCCCCCCGAGTCCCAGGGACCACCAACACCCCAGGGCTTTGATTTTAACAACTGAGCAGAGTGGCCGTATGTAATCCCCCTCGTTCCTGTGGATGACCACCTCCCTGGTGCTTTAAAATAAAAAAAATGTGTGGGAACCAAGCGGAGCCCCCAATACCTGCGGAACACCTTTTCCCTAGGGCTATATAAAAAGACATGGGGGGCCTCGCGGACCTCTCCTGGCCCGGGGATCACAACCTTATTGGTGCCAAAAAACAATTTAAAGTGGTAGGGGATCTACGTGGCCCCCCTCCCGGTCCATATATGGCACCGGGGGGCAATACCTCCCCTGTGGCCAGCCTGTGAGCAACAAAGGAGGGAGGGTGTGCAACCTCCCTCCTGGAGCCATATATTGCCCTGGGAACTGCCACCCCCCAGAGCCAGGTTCTGCTACTTCCCGAAGTGCCCACCCACGGGACATAGCTGTTTGCTCTGACTTAGCGGGAGCTTTGACAGCTCCTGCAAAGTCAGAGCAAACACAAACTCCGCTATCAGCATGCGAGAGCTTTGGAACCGCTCCCGCTTGCTCCACTGTCAAGCAGGCAGGGAATCAGATGAAGGAGTGCACTCACACACAGGGAGCTGCATGTTTAGCAGCCCCCTGAGTGTAAGAGCAATGTTAACTTCCGCAGGGGCATTTAGGCTGTGTACTCCAGGGCACCCAGCCTTTGAAGGCCAGGCCCTGGGGGATTTGGTTCCCAGGGCTGAAATCAGCCCAGGAAGTGAGGCTGCATGAACCCTCTCCCTATTCAAATATGGCTGAGGGATGGTGTCCCAGGCCAAAATTGGCAATTGTATTGTGGTGGGCCCTGGGAGATGGGGTCCCCAGGGAGGGGGGAAGTGCAGCCCCCCACTGAAATTATGGCATCCTCCATCCCCCATTATAGATGGACAAATTAAACAAACAAAAAACAAGACAAAAACAAACAGAAAAGCGAAGCTGGGAGCAGAAAAGGCAAAGCTGGGAGCAGAAAAGGCAAAGAGAAGGCAGAAAAAGGATCAGGAAAGGCAAAAGAAAGGGCAGAAAATTAGCAAAGAAGAGCAGGAAAGGCTAAACAGAGCAAAAGAGGGCAAAACAGAGGGCAGAAAAGTGAGTTGGAAAGGCAGAACAGAGGGCAGAAAAGAATCAAAAAAGGCAAACTAGAGCAGAAGAGGGAAAAATAGAGAGCACTCAGACAATCACACACCCACTCACAGACCCACTCAGAGACTCATGCACCAACTCACAGACTCATTCAGACACTCACACACCCACTCCTAGACCCACTTAGACACTCACGTACCCACTCACAGACCCACTCAGAGACTCAAGCACACACACACAGACTCACTCAGGCGCATGCACTCACTCTCAGACCCACTCAGGAACTCATGCACTCACTCAGACACTCACACACCCTCTCACAGACCCACATAAACACTCACACACCAACACACAGTCCTACTCAAAGAGACTCACGCAGGAAGCAACATTAACCAAGCATTTGCAATGCAATCGGCCTCGCATTTGTGAAAGATAGAGATATTGGTGTTGTAAGTGACAATGTTTTTTATTTATGTTATTTTGTTTGCAATAGAGTGATCATTTAGAAAATGAGAGTTAGAGCTATAGGCATATAAATATTTTTCAAAGCACATTTACAAAAATCATATTTTGGGGAGGTTCTGACATACTAAGCTTTTAGCAAACACTCTGTGAGGTTGAGACAGAATGCACTTGGACACATAAGAGCATGCAATGCCATGAGAAGTATCAGCAGCAAAAAACATTATATAAATAATTGAGGACGCATTTTACAGTAAATAATATTTATGTGGCATTTATACAAGATTTTACGATAGAAAGATGATGCAATAGTACTGCAGAAACTTCAGGAGTTGTGGGACAAAAGGGATAAAAAAGGAACACCCATATTCTTAGATAAATTGAATTCTGAGCTGCAGTTCACACAATCTGTGCAGGCGAGACCTAAAAAGCGCCTTTCTGAATTCCCAAGCACTACTCTCTGGGGTGAAGCTACATGTTCTGAACAGTGCAAGCACTGCACAGAAAGCTGCTCCATAAATTAAAAAAATAATAATGCAAGCATGCTGCAAAATGGCCTAAGCTTACTAGCCATTACGGCAAAAGGGTCTGTTTTTAGATGTGCAAAAAACGGGCATTACAACAACTGATGACGTTTTTACTATTATTCACAAGCCCAATTATTTTTTAATCCACCAAAATGCTGTGCACCACTCCTAAAGTAATTTGCAACTGCCTGCATGCCCTGGCAATCCACATGGAAGCTTTATTAGACACGCATAAATATTGTTATAATTTTATGCTGAATCCTTTCAAACACCCATTGACATTTTCTTGCTTTCATTTTAAACATTTATTTCTGCATTGTAAATGTAAGCCAATTTACCACAAATTACAACAAACTTAGTAAATCTAATAATTATGCTACAGGCGTTGCTTATTTGACAATAAGCCATCACGTAAAGTGCAATAATTATGCTTTCCTCAATCCCTTTTGTTCTGAGGAATAATTTAAAGGTCCATCAACAATCACGTGCATCCTAGCAGGACATCACATGGCTCAATTTTGAACAACACACAATCACAAACCCCATGCTCACAAAATTGCTTCCCTGCATGCGTGAACGTCAGTATAGGCAAACTGAGAGGGAACCATGCAAAATAATCATTTCGGTAATTTTACAATTGCCCAATCACTGCAAATTAAACCTCAAACGAGCACTATCAGTTAATCACGACACATGCAATTAATTATTTATTATGTTTTTGTGAAATTCTTGCAAGAAGGATTGAAACATTCAGGCTTATACTTCAGTAAAGAATATCTCACCCAACAGGGTCAGAGGCTGACACTAACTGGCTCAATCTGCCTCAGGCTAATCCCAAGACATACCTATATTCCATTGACATACATAACATTCCAAATGGCTTAGAGGAAGAGATAACAGCAGTATGTTACAGAGTACAGGCAGAACTAATGAAACCTAGAAGTACTGCCAATACCACTCACCTCCTTCCTCCATAAAAACGTTTTACAATAAGTATGCAGGCTGAATAAACAAATCCACCAAAGACACAAAACCTCAGAAGGAAAGCGCTAAGACCATAAGAAAACGGCCTGAGCATAGTCCTTCAGGTATGCAGGACGTCTCACAACCCTGCAGGATCGTCTACTGTCAGCCATGCCACTCTGCTTTCCATCATTCTCAGAACTAACACTGTCAGGAAAAGTAGGATCATTCCTCGACCCTGCACAAAGATCGCTCACGTCCTTAGACACCCCAGAGTCCTTTTGAAAAATCGCTCTGTTTGGATTTCAAATGAAAAGATCCTGTGTTCTTACTGCATTGCAAAAACCTTTAATTACTTGCAAAGGTTTTGAAAACTTAGACAGATTTCTAGACAATCCTGGATGTTTTACAATCACCCAATCCCCCACATTAATCTCTGTTTTCTTTACCACTTTTTTATTTATTATTTATTTAACGATTTGTAAAGCGCCTGGTGACCCGGAGGCATCCCCGCGCTGTAAAAGACTAGTAATGATCAGGGGGGGAGAGGAGGTACTATTTGGGGAAGAGGAAGGTTTTCAGTTCTTTGCGGAACCGAAGGTGGCAGTGTTCCAGACGCAAGCGGCGTGGAAGTAAGTTCCATCCAGAGGACGCCTTTACTGCGAAGCGTCGACCACCAGTGCACACCTTCCTGAATCTCGGAACGTTGGCCAGACGCTCATTGTCAGAGCGCAGGAGTCTGGAAGCCTTATAGGGAGTGACCATGTCTCTCAGGATCGAAGGGCCTTGGCCGTTGAGGAGTTTGTGGGTGGTACACATGGCCTTAAATTCAATCCTCTGACGGATCGGGAGCCAGTGTAGGGCCTTGAGTGCTGGTCTGGCAGAGGCTCTGGTGGGAAGATTCATTAGGAGCCGGGCGGCTGCATTTTGAGCGCGCTGGAGTTTTGCCAGAGTGGATTCGGGGGCTCCTAGATAAACGGCGTTGCTATAGTCGAGGCGAGCAAGGATCAGGCCTTGTACAAGGAGTTTCCTTGATAGGGGAGGGAGTAGCGGGAGGATCTTTCGGATAGAGCGCATGAGTCCGAAGCAAGTGCCTGCTGTTTTGGCTGCCTGGGTCTTCATGGATAGATCAGGTTCAAGCCAGACTCCCAAGGTCTTAATTTCCTTCTTCGGGGTGGGCGCCTCGCCAAACACGTCAGGCCAGACCGATGAAGGAATAGTAGCCCATTTCTTGCCCATGAGCATGACCTCCGTTTTGGATCCATTGAGCTTGAGTGATGAATCGCACATCCAGTGGTGGATTTCCTGGAGGCAGTTCAACAGATTGTCTGGGCGGTGGTCAAGATGTGAGAGAGAGACGACCAATTGCGTGTCGTCCGCATAACTCACTATCTTGAAACCGAATGGGGCTACTACATCCTCCAGGGGGGCCATATAGGCGTTAAACAGAGTGGGACTTAGCGAAGACCCTTGGGGGACTCCGCTAGAGAGAGGGAATGAGGCTGAGCGGGAATTGCCGTCCCAGACCTGGAACGAGCGGCCCAATAAAAAGGACTCTATACAGGCAAACGCGGTACCCCCAAGACCTGCCCTGGCCAACCGATGGAGCAAGACACGGTGGTTCACCGTGTCAAAGGCTGCACTAAGGTCCAGGAGGATCACTGCCACTGACCCTCCTGAATCCAAGATGCACCTTGCCTCCTCGATGACTGTGAGGAGGACGGTGTCCGTGCCGTGGCCAGGGCGAAACCCTGTTTGGGATTGACGCAGAAGGTTGTTGGATTCGAGAAACAGGGACAGTTGGGCATTGACCAGTTTTTCGGCAATTTTGCTAATGCCCGGGAGGAGCGAGATCGGCCTGTAATTTGCCAGATCGGAGGGGTCCAGTTGAGGTTTTTTAAGGAGGGCCTTGACTACTGCACCCTTCCAGCTCGGAGGGACAGAGCCTTGGGACAGCGAGATGTTGATCAGCTCCGTAATAGGGGGTACGATGACCGGGGCAACTGTTTTCAGGAATCTCATGGGGGCGGGATCGAAGGGAGATCCGCTTTTCATCTTGGCCAAAGTTTTTCCCACTTTGTCCAGGGATACAGCCCTAAACGCAGTTAGCTGTGGGTGAGAGATGTTTTCAGTGTGGGTAATAGACACATCGGTGTTGCAATGGGTTGGCTGACTGGGGGGTGGGAGAGAGGCCAAGATGCAGGAGATTTTGGAATCGAAGTAGGTTGCCAGTTCATCGCTTCTGCCCAGAGGGGAGCTGTTGGAGGAGGGGGGTGTTGGTATTTTCAGAAGCTCTTTGGCAATAAGGTACGACTCTCTCGCCGAATTAGTGGCATTTTTTATTCTAGCATCGTAATATGAGGCTTTAGTGAGTTTCAGGGTGGATTTGTAGGTTCTCACTGACTTACGGTAGGCGTCTTTACTGGAGTGGAGCCAGTCCTTTCTCCACAGTCGCTCCGCTTTTTTGCATTCTTTGCGGAGGATTCTAAGCTCCTGGCTGAACCAGGGGGCTGATCCTGTCTTTCCGTTTTTGTCCTCACGAGTTTTAATGGGGAGGATCGAATCCAGGGAAGTGGAAATCCACTCTCTGAAATTTCTGTCCGCTGTGACTGGGTCCTCTGACGGAGTAAGGGTCATCGAGTTGAGAGTTCTGGCCCAGTCCTCTGTGGAGAGCCTGGACCAGGCCCTGTCCCGGATAAGGGTGGCAGGCTTGTGGGGCTTCCTAAATACTCCTGGTAAGAAGAGAGGGACCAAGAAATGGTCTGTCCAAGGGAGGGGAAGAGACACTTTGGATTGGAGGGTGTGGACATTGGTGAAGACTGGATCTAACAGGTGACCTTTGGTGTGGGTGGCTCCAGAGTTAGTCAATTGGAGGCCATAGGCTGCCAGGTCTAGAGTCAGATCGGCGGCCCCTATATCTAGGTGGTCGTCGAAATGAATATTCAGGTCTCCAAGTATAGTAAAATTGGAGGTAGAATAGGCTAGTGAAGATATTGATTCTAAGAGAGCACTAGCAAAGGGGCCAAAATGGCCAGGGGGACGATATACTAGGAGGCCAGACAGCGAGCTTGTCGGTGCCAGCTGGAGGGTAAAATGGCAGCTTTCTGAATCTAAGATATGGGCGTCATTAATTCTGCAGGAAAAGTGGTCCCGATGGAGGATAGCTAATCCACCTCCTCTGCCGGAGGGACGTGGTTGGGACTGAATGAGGAAGCCTGGGGGTAAGGCTATGACTACGTCCGAGTCCGAGTGAGCAGTGAGCCACGTTTCTGTGAGAAACAGAGCATCGAGGTCGTGGTCTACAAGTAAGTGATTGATGAATAGAGCATGCTTGGGGAGCGACCTACAATTCAGTACGGCTAGTTTGAGGCCAGGGTGTGGGGTGGGAGAATCGGTGAGTTGAAGCCGGACTGGATGACAGAGTGTGCAGCTAGTAAAGGGTCCGTCACCTTCATAAACATACGTGCACAAAGTATTGTTGGTGGGTCTGAGACTCAGGAGGGCTCGGCGGGAGTAACTAATTTTTTTGTAAGCAGGTTCCGGCATAACTTCTGGCCCTAGGCCCGGTCGAGCGCGGACGGGCACAGACGGGCTTGCCCTAGGCGCGCCTTCGGCGCGCAAACGGCGCTCCCGCTGCGCTCGTCCGCTGCGCTTCCTGTCTATGCACATATCTACCTCAGGGGGGCGTGGCCTCGAGGGGGCATGGTCAGCAAGCACGCCGGCGATGGCGGCCGCTGAAGTAAACACAGAACGCTACAGCGTTAAACTCGGTTGTGCGCTGTCACAGGCAAAGGGCTTCTGCCCCAAGCGAAGGTAAAAGAGGTAGGCTTTGTTCAATATTTTTAAAACATATAGGAATAAATCACACTAAACAGTTTTAAAAAACAGTATTTAAGTAAAACTAATCGTACCGCCAACTCCCGGCTTTCCGCCTCAAGAGTGGGTTAAAGAGTCTTAAAACAGCTAGTAGATCAGCGTCTTTATAGGCAGGGCGGGGGGCGTGGCCTCGAAGGGGCGTGGTCAGCGAGCACGCCGGCGATGGCGGCCGCTGAAGTAAACACAGAACGCTACAGCGTTAAACTCGGTTGTGCGCTGTCACAGGCAAAGGGCTTCTGCCCCAAGCGAAGGTAAAAGAGGTAGGCTTTGTTCAATATTTTTAAAACATATAGGAATAAATCACACTAAACAGTTTTAAAAAACAGTATTTAAGTAAAACTAATCGTACCGCCAACTCCCGGCTTTCCGCCTCAAGAGTGGGTTAAACTTTTCTGTTATAAATTGTTTTTTTCCTGTCAGCAGCCCTCAATTCTTCTTTCTCTTGCACCCCACTCTCATCACATCCCTTTCCTCTAGATACTTCATACTTGTTTACCCAAGGTGGCTCAAGGAAAGTATTTGGAATACTACCACGGAGCAGTTGAAATGGGGTCTTCCCAGTTGTGATATGAGGTGTCAACCTGTACTCCTCCACTTTTTTAAGAACTTCCTTCCTCCAGTCTAAAGAGTTTAATTTGGCCAATGCAATGGTTTCTTTAAGCACCCTGTTGAATCTTTCAACCATCCCATTAGATTTGGGATGATAAAGTGCACAGGTCTTGTGAATTATACCTCTTGAAGAGAAGAACTCTTGCATTTCCTTAGAAACAAGTTGTACACCATTATCAGTGAGAATTGTCTTTGGCACTCCTTCTCTTGACATTACCTCATTCAAACACTTTAGGACATGTACAGTGTTAATGACAGAAGTAAAGAAAACATCAGGTCAACGAGAATACTTATCCATGATAACTACAATGTAAACTTGAAGGCCATTGCTGAAAACAGGTCCTAAAATATCCACGGCAATATCTTGCCAAGGACATGAGGGACACCTTCTTACAACCATGGGTTTTACTTGTGGACACTTAGATTAATCACTCATGGAGACGGAAGACAGTCACGCACCATCCGCTCCAATAGCACATGCGTAATCTTTTCTTTGCTTTTGTTATGCCCAGATGAGTCTCGTTGGGCATAACTTGGAGATTATTGGAGGAACTAATCTCGTTCCCCGAAACAACAAACCCTTTTCCACACCAAGTTGTCCTTGCAAGCTCCAAAAAGGTTTAACATGTTCAGACCCAGAAGTCCTACTACTCCAACCCTTCTGGATTAATGACATCACCTCATTTATAGTGGTATCAATAGACGCCTCCTCACGCCACCTTTCCTCAGAAATGACACCATTTCCAAACGCACATACCCATTCACACTCCTCATCCTATGTCCTCTTCATCTTTCAAGATAAGGGGCTCCTTATGAGTTAGACGTGATAACGCGTTGGCTGCACCGTTGTCTATGCCTAGAATATATTTCATAGTGAAACTGAATTCTTGTAAAGCAATCACTCACTTAGTGATTCTGCTGGAAATTAAATCTAGACCCTTCTTGTTGAAGATTTCAATCAATGGTTTGTGATCCGTTCGAATCTCAAAATCCACACCCCTCAAAAATGTCTTCAACTTCCTAACAGCCTAGTAAATGGCAAGAGATTCCCTCTCAACAACAGAACACCTGGATTCCGCATCTCTCAAGCTCCGTGACAAAACATTATGGTCAGCATTCCATAGGGACCATGTTGTTGCAGTACTGTACCCAGACCTCATTCACTAGCGTCTGTTGTCACAATGGGCTTGATCTTCTGGTCAAAACATTTAAAAAAAGGTGCAACACTCAAACACTCTTTAATGTTGGTAAATTCTTTCTCACACTACTCCAACCAGACAAAGTCCACACCTCTCCTTAAAAGGTTCCTCATGCAAACACTCAAATCTGCAAAATGTTTAAAAAACTTAGCATAAAAATCCACCATACCTAGAAATTTCATTAATTCATCCTTACTAGAAGGAGACCTTATATTCTGAATTGTGAAAATTAAATCACTGTTGGGTTTAATGCCTTCTCCAGTGATATTATGACCAAGATAATTAATAGAACCTGTGCAAAATTTGCACTTTTCAACCTTAATAGTGAGATTACACAACTTTAGGAAATTCTTTCGTCAAAGAGTCCACAAAGCCACACTCAGCAGTGATATCCATTGCACATACTCTTTCTTTAATTTGGATATGAAGATCACTATTAGGGTCAAGAATGACTCCCAAATCACCCTAATGATCCTTGGTTCATATTTACTCCTACACACTATAGCAAAGTGCCCTTTCTTATTACACTTGCTACACATCTGACTTAATGCAGGACATTTTTTGTCATTTGCGAGGTGATCCTCTTTTCCACATCTGTAACATTTACGTTCAACTACTTTTCCTTTTTGCAAATCTTTATCTGTTTGATTCTTTACCTGCATCTTTTTAAACCTTTCTTTTACTACTTGTACCTTTATGTCTTTATGACACTCCTTTTTAATAACTGTAACACACTTCATCGAGTGCTCAATTGTTTTTGCCACCCACAGAAATTCTTCAAGAGTTGGTTCATCTTCCAACCACAGTTCCTTCTTTACTTTTTCCATACTGCACCCAAACATGAATTGATCAAGAATGCATTCTTCTACAAAATGTTCAAATGTGCACATTGATGCAAGTATCCTTAAGTTAGTTAGATATCCTTCAACAGTTTCTTCATCCCTCTGAGTTATTTTCACAAAATGGTACATTTCCAAGATGGTGCTCACTGTAGGCAAGTAATGTTTATACAATTTCTTAACACATACTTGGTATTTATTCATGTCCTCTGCCTCCATAGCTGGCAGATCGGTAAGATGATCAAAAACATCCTGCCCTATGGAACCCAAACAATGAAGGAGTAACAAAGTCTTTCTTTCCACGCTAAGTGAAGCACCACACACCTTAGCATACCTCTCAAATACTTTATTCCACTTTTGCAATTTAGTTGGCAGATTGCCCAGACTTGACAAGAAAAATGGTGGCGCTGTGGCATTCTGCATTATCGTAGAAAACCCTGGTATTCACCAATGGTATTTTACATTCACCAAAAGATAATAGAAGAATGGTTGCGAGATTCTGAGTAACACAAAATACAGTGCATCCACTTAACAAAATATATTTTTTTAATAAATAAAAATATAAGAAAATATGAAGAAGCATAAAAATCGACCCAAAGTTATCATGCAGTATAAGAGTACACACTAAAAAATGAAAACAATCATGCGCAATGTGTGAGACAGTGAATAAACAATGAATCATTCAGCGTTGACAAAATACAGTATGCTACTTGATGAAGAGGAATTACAAAAAAAAATGCTAAATGAAGACATCACTGAAGTGGAGTGATAAAAGAGAACACCCAGTATCGCAATGTATTCATAGTGAATAATCCCACACAGTCTGTGCATCACTGAAAAGACAAGCACATACGTTAGATTGACTAATGACCCCTTACAGAGTGAATGAGAAAAGTAAAAGTGTGCGTGTCACTGGCAGAATATACCTAGTAAAAACTATGTGAATCACGAATTCCAACAAGTGTGTGTGTTACTGGAAAGACACATGCAGGTATAGAGAATTACAGCTAACAACAGGAATTTTGCAGTGAATAGTGTGCGCGTCACTGAAATGACAAGCACATCGGTAGAATAAAGGAACTTAATAACTACAAACAAGTGTGCGTGCCACTGAGATGACACACGCAATTCAGACATCCAGGTTGGAAATTAGCAGGCAACAGTGTGCATGTCACTGAGATGACACGCGCAGGACAGACACCCAGCTTTTGAAATAACGCAAATAGTGTGCTTGTCACTGAGATGATACGCACCCGCAGCTTGTGAATGTCCCTCACTATATTGGTCTTGGTTGGCCAATTGGAAATTCAGGCATAACATCAAATGAAAGACAGGAGCTGGGGCTGATTCAACTACGCAAAGTGAGTGAAGCACAAGACAAGTAAACAATTTCCAAAGCATGCTGGCTCAGATTCCTTGGTAAGTATAATTTCTTTTTTTTTAAATTAGCACATAATAAATCAACGCTGTATGAGCGTTTAGAGACCCGCTTGAACGGCACGATGTTTACTCAATCATGCACGGCTGTTCCAGTTCACTCGCGCTCCAACAGTTAATTTATTAGCGTGTGGCTATTCCTGTTTGCTTGCACTTCAGACAGTTGCTCTCGTTGATTTCAAACCGAGTCAACTTCAAGCGCTCGAGCTGACTTCTAAATTATATTCCTCCACACACTTCATAAATGGCCTCTACACATACAACCAAGACAATTTTCTATTCAATATAGTGGAATTTATTAAGTGAAACAGCTCCTCGAAACAGGTGCCCACATGCACTCGGTACTCTTCATGTAGATTTTAAAGTACATTTTGAGCAAACGAGAACCTACTTTTAATTATGGGCACTAACAACAGCTTAATCATAAACCGTTCATTTCCCAAAACTGGTTGTCTCTCACCAGAAGGCTGCTTCTAATGTTCCAAACTCCATGTGTTGAGATCTTCCTGATGGATTACGCATGTCGACTATGCTAGTGTGACAGTCTTGAAAGAAGGATCAGACCAGGCACAGTGAGGTGAAACATTCAGGTTTATTCTTCAAAAAGAAGATCTCATCCAACAGGGATAGCAGCTGACACCAACTGACTCAATCTGCCTCAGGCTAATCCCAAGGGTTATAGCATACCTATATTCCATTGACATACATAACATTCCAAATGGCTTAGAGGAAGAGATAACAGCTGTATGTTACAGAGTACAGGCAGATCTAATGAAACATAGAAGTACTGCCAATACCACAGTTTTGCATGTCTTTCAAAGCATGCGCTGTCGCTCGCACTACAGGGAGGAAAGGGCAACATTTTCCTGCGTTTGGAAACAGAACAGGGGACACACTGGAAATTCTATAATGTAGAACACTGGATTCCAGCAATAACCTCTATATTACTGTGTGGGCTCTCAAGCTATGACGGAGTCGCTTTGGCTTACATAGAGAGGAAGGGCAGGGGTGAAAAGAAAATTAAGACTTGGGCACAAGCAGCCTATGCAGCTGGGCCCGGTGTTTGCTGCACTCAGTGTGGGCGAATCAAACTATCGCTTCCCTTTGTAAATGAGGCGTGTTCTTAGCATCAGGTCAAAGGGCATCAACACAGCAGAAGCAGCGGGAGCAGGACTTTCTAAATACCCTGCAACTAGCAAGATAAACTATATAACGGCACAAAGATACCAAAGACACAAATATATTAAACAGGATCAGAAATACATTAATTTATTCAGTATATTTCATACAGTATAACTGTGATAGAATCACTTTTAATGTATACCCTGTTTTTAGCAATAAGGAAACCAAGGAGCAGCAGCCAGCGGGAGGAGCTGGAAAGCAGAGCTTTGACAGAATGCTATCAGGAACACTTCATAAATAAATAAATAAAGGTGCGCTTAAAGTGAAAGCGGTGCCATTCACATTGGGAGGGGTTGGGGTGAGTAAACAATGATGAAGAAGTAGTAGCTGAGTTTTGTAATGAAGCGTGGTGCCCATGTACCGAAAAAGCCCCCGGCCTCCCCATAGCTGTGATGTTGCCTAATTTCCGGCTTGCCTGAGGCATAGACGTGCTTTATGGCGAAGAGGGGCAGTGGGAGGCAGGAAGTATGCACTATGATGCAGCTTTATGTTCAGCCGTCCGGAGTCACTGATGCAATGAGAGGGGAGCAAGAGTGGGAAATTTCAACTTGGACAGCATGAGGAGGGGAGGGAGGGGCTAAAGGCAACACGAACAACGGATGAAATAAAAGCAGGTCGTGTGGCTGAAAGCTGGACGCGGAGCTTGAAGCTACGAGCAAGCAACATCAACAGGAAATGTAGTGCAGGACACTAAAGTATATGGCCTGATCATAAAATAATCCAGGACATAGCCAAAACAGCAAAAGGAGGGACAAATGAAAGCTATTCACCAATGAAAACAAAGAGATTTGGAAAAGCATATGAAGGAACTAATAATAAGCAATGGGTGTGCTGAATGACCATACTTTAGAAACAGCATGTCTCAAGGGAAAGCGCATGCGCTGCCTAGGCAAGACCTAAAAACCTTAGAAATTTACTGAAAAAAACAATGGTTACAGGGTCGTTATAGTTAGGAAATAGAATTTTAAAAACTCCGAAATTTACGGAAGAAAACAAAGGTTACAGGGATGTTATGGTTAGGCTCACATTTCACCCATACAAAACCAGTGAAATTCAGCAGCTATAATTTACCCCTGCAATGCACTGCTTATGACCTCACAAATTACATCACTCATGACATGGTCAGTGACATCACTGATGACATCACTAATGGCAATTCTAATGATATCACTGATTATCTTATCCACTTATGCACTCATATAACCACTCACACCCCTATACCCCTATACAACCTTTCATATACCCACCCACACAACCATGCACAAACCCATTCACAGACTCATACAAGTAGTCACACAACCATTCACTCATCCATCCATTAACTCAATCACTCACACACCCACTCACTCACTCATACAGCCACTGACACAACTAATCGCTCACCCATATGGCTGCTCATACAACCAGTCACTTACCCATACAGTCACTCACACAGTCATATACTTACCCATGCAGCAAGTCACACACCCACTTATTCACTTATGCAGCCACTCACACACCCACTCACTCATCCATACAGCCTTCCAACATAGCCACTCACTCACCAATACAAGCATTCACTCACACATCCACACAACCACTTACATACCCATTCACACATCCATATAAGCATTCACACATCCGCTCACTCAACAGTACATCCATTCACACACTCTACAATACAGCTGCTCCCACAACAATTCACTTAAGCAAACACACACTCAAACAGCCAGTCACTCACCGATACAGCTACTTACACAGCCAGCCAATCACTCATGCAGCCCTATGGGTGACAGTGTGTGCTTTACAAATATTGTTTGATTAATTCAGGCACCCACTCACCCATACAGTCAATTACACACCCACTCACAAACCCATACAGCCACTCACACAGCCACTCACTCACCCATACAGCCACTCACACACACACACACTCACTCACCAATACAGTCACTCCCACAGCCACTCACTTACCCACACAGTTACTCACACACCTATTTTTACACCCATATAGTTGCTCACACACCCATACAGGCACTCAGACACCCACTCACACATGAATACACAATGTCACACAGCCACTCACATAATATATGTTAGAAATAGTATCACTCATTAGTAGTATAGAAGGTATCATATTTTAACTTCTGTAGTACCTTGGTATATATGTTTAACACTCATAACCTTTTAGGTAAAACTCACACTGACTGGATGATGTCATCAGTGATGTCATTTTGAGATATGATGTCACTGACCATGTCATGAGTGATATAACATGTGAGGCCATATGCAGGGCATTGCAAGGCGTAAATTAAAGTTAGCCCAGCTAACTAAATGCTGAATTTTAATAGTTGTGTACAAATGAAATGTGAGCCTAAATATCACCTTTCTGAAACCTTTGTTTTTTTCAGTAAATATATATCTATAGTCTATGGCTATATAAAAAAGATGGTGGCCATCAACTATGCTGCTACTGCAACTTTGCACAAATTTGTAAGATACTATTGCGTATTTGCACACTTCCGGTCAGAATTTGCACTTGCAAAGAACATGCTGCACTAAGAGAGGCGATTGTCTAGTGAGACACTAGCATCCAACAATGACAAGGTGCACATGCAAAGTGAACACATGTTATGAAATGACACACTACTCTGAGCGCCATAGTGACTGGGTAGTGGTAGGGATATAGATGTGCCCTCAACAATGACAACATCTACTGATGCACTAGCGCTTCCAAACATTTTCCTTGCACGGCAACAAGGAACAGTACAATGACATCAGTTTGGACAATAACAGGCAAGAGCAACGGGGTCATGTTTGTTTGTCCCCATATACTCTTACACGCCTGCTGGACATACGATATATGTTGCCCGCCTCCTCAAGCCACTTATGGCCCCGGGGACCCCATCCCCCGGGGCCGGCCTTTGTTTTTTATTATTTTGTTTTAAATATATTTATAGAAACACCTAGGAAATGCTGGACAAACCGTATGTACCTATCACCCTGACGATTTGCGTGATATTCATTAAAAGGCATATAATGAATCCACGTGGAATGTATTTACACCGCTAGTGAAGCTCTGACGTGTCTGATGCCCTACCGTGCCTAATCCCGGCGCCCCCGCCGGTGGGTACTCTCCAAGTAGACACCCTTGTCGTTTAATTATACAAACATGGGTAGCTATTGACGGGCACATTTAATACACACGCACACCAAGCCATTCAAAGGGGATTCAACAAAAATTCGACCAAACTATGCAAGAAACCCCCCTCACGGTTAATAAAACACACATCCACTGCCGGATGTGTAATACTTTTTATTTTACTCTCTGGAAAGGGGACGAACATCACTTGAGAGTCACAGCGCGCTCCTGACAGAGCCCAATGCTGTGTTACACCCACCATTGCCTGCCGAGTGCCACACACCTCTGTGTTGTATTCCACCAGCTAGTGCGTATGCTATGACACTCTCTAGCCCATGTGCACTGTAACACCACCCCGTGAATATGTCATGCCACATTTGCTTTCGCACGGGTTATATTGCCCATCTAACGTGCCTTCCTCGATGCCTATGTTATAACGCACAGCGCTATGCCATACATATTACAATCTGGGATCCATATCTTAGTCACAGTGCATATGCAACGTTACACTCCCCAGCACATATTTTATATTACAACTTTAGAGACTGCTTAGTTTACACAACACTGCCCTGTGCATTTTTAAACTCCAAGGCGCATATCGCATAGCACCCGCTAGTGCCTGTGCTATCTCGCGCTCTCCAATGAATCTGTCATTGCGCACAGTGTATTGCATATTATATTTCACACCCCGGCTCATCTTATATCACAATTTTTGGTGCATAGTTTATACCATATACTATATCTAGTTTTCATTTTCAATCGTGCTCTCAGGACTATCTTCTATATAACACTGCGTCCACCTACCCTTTTCACGGGCATTTCATTTTGCGATGGGGAGTGGAGGGTCAGGGGGTGTTTCTGCCAAGTGAGCCCGGAGTCACAGTCACAAACGTCTTCTTCTTCCTGAATAAAAGTGAGATTATGCTGCATACTTGTTCATATTTTAAGTAGCTCGCACAGACACACATTTTAAAAACAATAAAGTTCATAATACCCACCTTCTCTGAACAGTTAGCTTGCTGTCCCATCCACCTCCTCCCTATCCTCTGTTGTCTGAATCCATGGACTAGCCTCCTCCCTCCTGCCATGCATGGTCTGATGTGCTCCCATTGCCCTCCATTTAGCATGATGTACCAGTCCACTCCTCCTGCCCTCCATTGCCCAATTCTATGACCCATCATTGACCTCCTGCTTAGCCTCTGTGCTTAGCTTGCTGCCCCTATTCTCCTTCCCCCTGCCCTCCGATGTCTTTGTGCATGCCCCTGCTCCATCCTTTTTGCCCACCATGTTCCATGGACCTGCCACTCCTATCTACTCTGAGTGTTCTGTTGAGCTGCCACTCCCCTCCCACCTGCCTAGCATTGTCAGATGACTGTAACCTGTCCCTACCACCTCCACCCTGCCTGTCCATATGCCATGCCCCTATCCCCTTCCTCCTGTCCTCCATGGTCCATTTTACTGCCACACCCTACTGCCCTCCCTGGTCTGTTGTGCTGCAACTGCTCCTCCTGCCTGCCCCGCGTGGTCTGTTGTGAGGCCCCTTCCCCTGAACTCTGTTGTCTGTGCCCAGGTCCTGACCCTCCCTTCTATCCTCCTTGGTCCTTTGTTCATTCCCCTGCACCCTCCTTCTTGCCCATCATAGCCATTGTGCTGCCACTAACCCTCCTGCTTGCCATGCATGGTCTTCTGTGCTGCCATGGCCCCTCCCACCTTCCCTGTGTGGTCAGCTAGCTGCCCCTGACCCCCTCCCACCTTCCCTCCATGGTCTGTGTGTATGCCATCATAGTCTCACTGTTGCTCTCCATGGTGTGTCTTGTTTCTAGTGACCATCCTGCCTGACTTTCATGGTCATCTTGCAGCTTCTGCCCTGCCCCCTTGCCCCCAGCCCTCTGTTTCCATGTGCAGACCCCTATTCCCTCCCTCCTGGCTTGTCTGTTCCATTGTAATGCCCCTGATCCGTCCCTCCTGCCCTTTATGGTCTGTTATGCTGCAGCTTTCTCTCCTGTCTGTCCATTATGGTCAGCTAGCTACCATTGCCTCTTTCCCCTCTGTTCACTGTTGTCCATGTGCATGGTCCTCTCCCCTCCCTATTGCTTTCTATGGATTGTTGTGCTGCACTCCCGTCCCGCATGCCCTGTGTGGTGTATTGTGCTGCTGCAAACCCTGATGCCTGCCCTGTAGGGTCAGTTTGGTGCACCTCTCCATGTCCCTCCTGTCCTCTGTTATCCAAGTCCATGTCCCTGCCTCAATTCCTCCTGCCTACCATGATCCAATGTACTATACTTGCGAACATTTTGAACTTGGTAAGAGGGAGATTTTGAAAAAAAACTGGGGTATTGATTTTCCCCTTTGAGTTACATTGAAAAAGAGGAGATTGTAGACAGGAGACAGATCAAATAAAGCCCATTTGAGCTTAAAAACATTGGACGTTTCCTGGCTGAAACAGGTCTGTTGGCATGTATGGTTGTACTACCACTGCCTCTTCCTTCTGCCCACAATGGCCTATTATATTGCCACAGCCTCTCTTGCCAGTCCTGTATTGTTGGTTTGTTGCCCCTGCCCCCCTTTCCACTACCCTCCATAGTCTCTTGTGCTGCCACTGCCCTTCCTGCCTGCCCAGTGTGGTCAAATTGTTGCCTCTGCATTCTCCTACCTGCCTTCAATTTTCAGAGTCCGTGCCCCTGGCCTCTGCCTCTCAACAGTATCCGAATGAACAACTAGATGGCTAACATTCTATATTTATTACAAAAGTGTGGAACGCCTGACCTCATCTTGATGTAATCAACACTGTAATACCTAGAGCATTTCCTTTAGAAATTACATATATGAGAGGGTCTTATTTGCATCAAAATTATGGTTAGTGCTCTAAAAAACTAAAATGAGGACATATTTTCTGAGTTTTCAAATAGCGACAAAGAACTTTTAAATTATTTGTAATCTTTATGTTTTTTTTTATCCAGTTGACCACTTGATTAAATGTTGCACTTAGGGGAGAGGATGTGGTGTTACTTCCAGAGCTGCAGACTTTGCAACTGGGGAACCAGGTTGGAGTTTCTGCTTCAGCTCAACATTCTGTGATTCTGGTCAAATCACTTAATCTCCCCATGTCTACAACCAAAATGAATTTGATCTTGTGTGATGTAACCAATGCTCATGTAAAGCATTCCAATACCTGACAAGTCTGCAGTATATAAAACTGCAAATACACACAAAATAAGTGTTTTGCACCATTCTGTCATTGGGCTACATCTGGGTGATATTTGTGCTGTATTTGGGCGCTTTTGTCTCTGGTGGCCATCTTGGGAGATTTATTTGTTATGAAGTTTCCTAATTTTCTCATTTACCAGTCTCCTCAGTAGGAAATGCTTTCAGTTTTTTACTTTGATTTCATCAAGAAGGTATTCAGACATGTCACACATTTGCCATAAATTCTGAATGTTAGCACTCTAGTTGCTCATTAGATCAATGTAGTAAAGCTACTTCTCACCACAGAAGTCTACTGCTGGTATTAAAAGTGCATGTTTCAGTCTGCATATCAGAATTTTTTAATGAAATAGAAGAGGATTTGAGAAGTCACTCAAAATGTGCCCTAATTTTTCTTTCTTCAGCAAAAATCATAATTTCCATGGCAAAATGAACCCCCTCATTGTGTTCCTTTTTTAATTAAATGTTTTAAGTGTTACCAGTTTATTCCAATCAAGAAGGCTTCAGGTGTGCCATACTTTTGTCATAAGTAAGACAGTAAGCGCTCTAGTTGTTCTTAAGAACACTCTGGGACATTCTGTCATTGGGCTATACTTGGGCTACATCTGGGTGATATTTGGGCGACATTTGGGCTCTTTTGTCTCTGGTGGGCATTTTGGGAGATTTATTTGTTATGAAGTTTCCTAATTTCCTCATTTACTGCAGTCTCCTCAGTAGGAAATACTTTCAGTTTTTTACTTTGGTTCGATCAAGAAGGCATTCAGGTGTGTCACACATTTGCCATAAATTCTGAATGTTAGCACTCTAGTTGCTCATTAGACCACTGTAGTACAGCTACTGCTCACCAGGGAAGTCTGCTGCTGGTATTCAAAGTGCATGTTTCAGTCTGCATGTCAGAATTTGTTTATGAAATAGAAGAGGATTTGAGAAGTCAAAATGTGCCCTAATTTTTCTTTCTGCAGCACTAATCATAATTTCTATGGCAAAATGAACCCCCTCATTTTGTTCCTTTGTAAATTAAATGTTTTAAGTTTTACCACTTTATTCCAATCAAGATGGCTTCAGGTGTGCCATACGTTTGTCATAAGTAAGACTGTTAGCGCTCTAGTTGTTTGTTAGAACACTCTGGGACATTCTGTCATTCGGCTATACTTGAGCTACATCTGGGTGATAGTTGTGCTACATTCGGGCTCGTTTGTCTCTGGTGGCCATTTTGGGAGACTTATTTGTTATGAAGTTTCCTAATTTCCTCATTTACTACAGTCTCCTCAGTAGGAAATACTTTCAGTTATTTACTATGATTCCATCAAGAAGGCATTCAGATGTGTCACACATTTGCCATGAATTCAGAATGTTAGCACTCTAGTTGCTCATTAGATCACTGTAGTAAAGCTACTGCTCACCAGGGAAGTCTGCTGCTGGTATTGAAAGTGCATGTTTCAGTCATGCATGTCAGAATATTTTAATGAAATAGAAGAGGATTTGAGAAGTCACTCAAAATGTGCCCTAATTTTTCTTTCTGAAGCACTAATCATACTTTCTATGGCAAAATAAACCCCCTCATTTTGTTCCTTTTTAAATTAAATGTTTTAAGAGTTACCACTTTATTCCAATCAAGATGGCTTCAGGTGTGCAATACGTTTGTCATAAGTAGGACTGTCAGCGCTCTAGTTGTTCTTTAGAACACTCTGGGAAGCTGCAGTAGAACACAAAGGAATCAACTGACAGTCTCTGCCCTTGTTGGATGTACATGTTTTACTGAGAATGTCAGACTTCATTCTCACATGACTGAGAAAGATAATGTGAATTTACAGAAAATATGCTCTCAGTTTAGCTTATATATCACCTTCCAACATCTGTGGGAAAAGCATGAGAAAATAGTTTTCTCTCAAACATGATATCACAGCAGAAGGCTTTTTCACATGGTAAAATCACCTTAGAGCACACCACAATTCCTAAAATGAGTATGGTACCATCAACAAATGATTTATAATGTAACTAAAGTCTTAAAACCTTCTATTAACTGCAATTCTTTTTAATGAGGTGCTATCATGTATATTGGTCCCAAGATGGCTGCCAACACTTCTTGGATGAAGTACTGACAGCCAATCAGATCTCACGATGAGATGTGTGGTTAGGCTCCGCCCAGATATACCTATCTTTTTAACTCTAATTTTCTCAGGAACTACTGAACGGATTTACACCATTTAAGCAAAAGGCATGAGTCTGAACTGAGGACTACCTCTTTGCCAAATTTGGTGTAATTCTGTTCAGCAGTTCGGGCTGTAGCTGCGTCAACAGGTCCTATGGGAAAATGCATGGGGAAAATGTGTTTTGGGACCCCCCTTTTTCTAGGGCCCCGCTTGACGAATCACTGTGAAATTTTCAGGATAGGAGCGGACCGGAGCTGGCCAAATGTTTGGACAATTTTGTGAAGATTCGTCAATCGGCGCCAACGTTATTCCAAATAGAATGTTGCAGATTTCCTATGGAAAATAGGTCCTAACTATAACTACCTACTGGCGATTTCTCGGGAGAAATGCGCATGCGCGGGCGCCCGTGCATGCCATTCGTGAGGAAGAAGCTATCCGGGAAGCAGCAAGATGGAGCCCCGGGACGCGGCAGCTCAGGTAAGTAATTTTTCTTTATCTAATGTTTCTAATAATTGTAAAATGAGGGCGGGAGGGAGGCAGGTGGCGGGCAACTCTGCTCCGCCACGGGGTGTGCGTAGTCCCTGCTACGCCTACTTTGCGCAGCGCGAAGTGGGCAGTACTACGCACATTCCGTGGGCGGAGCGGAGCACTGCGCCCACCCTTCACTATAACTCGCACCCCTGCAATGCACTGTTGATGATGTCATATCATGACATGGTCAGTGACATCACTGATGACATCACTGATGACTTCTTAAATGACATCACTGATGACATCATCCAGTGACTGTGTTTCTGTGAAGTTTAAATATGTTTTATATATATGCCAAGGTGTATTGAAGAATGAGAGGGTGTATAAGTGTCTGGATGGAGGATTTAGTAGGTGTGTGACTGACTGTATAAGTGAGTGATTAAATGTGTCTTACTGAATGCATGGGCTAGTGACTAAACTGTGTGGATGTCTGTATCAGTCTGTCTGTTGTTGTGTAAGCTGCTGCATGGTTTGGTCAGTAGCTACATGAGTGTCTATATGGGTTATTGATTGGTTGCCTGAGTATTTGTATGGAAGACTGAGTGTGTGTGGGTGGGTGGGAGGCGTGTGACTCTGTGCATAGATGTGTGAGTGGTTAATTCACTGGGTGTATGGGTTCAAGAGTGCATGTGGAAACAGCTGTATAGATGGGTCAGTGTGTGCATGGGTGTGTTGGTGAATGAATGGGTATCTCAGTGGTATATGTCCAAGTAACCACATATGTAAAAGGCAGTGTATGTGAGAGTTGGAGTATATAAATGACTATACGTGAGAGTCAGTGATTGTGAGAGTGGCTGTATGGATGAGTGTGTACTTGTATCAGTGATTATATAACAGAGTAAGTATGCTTTAGTATCTGAATGAATAAGTGAGGTGGTGTGTGTATAACTGTATAGGTGAGTAAATGGGAGTGTGATTGATTCTTTGCATGACTGACTAGGTGTGTGAGTAACTCCATGGATGAGTGGCGGTGTGTGAGTGTCTGTATAGGAGTATGAGTACATATGATATTGTTGTATTGAAGAGTGACTGCATGTATGAGTGATTGTATGGGTGAATGAGTGGATGTGTGTGTAGACCTAGGAATCAGTGAGTGCTTATGTAGTAACTGGTATTGGTGTGTCGATGTTTTCGAAAATGGTAGTCTGTATTTTGCAGTGGGTGTATTAAGGTTATATTAGAGTGTGAGGAGGTGCATCAGCTTTTCAGGCAGATGATGTCATCAGTGATGTCATCAGTAATGTCATTTGAGATGTCATCAGTGATGTCACTGACCATGTCATGAATGATGTAATATGTGACATCATCAGCAGCGCATTGCGGGGGCGCCAGTTATAATTAGCTGAACTAACTATAACGGCAGGATTTCTCTGGTTTTGTACGAGTGAAATGTCCAACTAACTATAACGTCAATGAAACCTATAGTTTTTTCAGTGAATTTCTAAGGTTTTTTAAATGCTAGTTTCTAACTATAACGTGCCTGAAAACTATGTTTTTTTCAGTACATTTCAATGGTTTTTTAAATGCTAATTTCTAACTATAACATCCCTGAAACCTATGGTTTTTTCAGTGAATTTCAAAGAATTTTTAAATGCTAATTTCTAACCATAACTTACCAGTCGCGTTTCCAGAGTGGTGGAGAAAGGTGAGCGTAGCCTCCGAAACACCTCTTAGCAATCTCAATGTTTGGGATTTACTGGACATAACAGGAGGAGTAGCCAGCCCCCAACGTGAACCTTGGGGACCAACTAACCCCTTTATTACCACCAGTAAGTCCCACACAGCAGGATTGCTAAGTTCTTATATCAGGCTCCGCCCCCTCCCTGCATCACTGTGCAAACGTGCCCCCTAGCACATTGTAAGTTGGGGGATTAAGTCCAATTGAATCCTGAGGGTCCCTTGGGACCAACTAGCCCACCAGGTACCTTCAGGCAGTGGCACAGAGCTGCTTTGCAGAGAGGTGATCTAAGGCCACGCCCCTTTTTACACCTCTCTGCAACACAGCTCTGTGGCGCTTACTGGAGATACCTGGTGGGCTAGTTGGACCCCAGGGACCCTCAGGATTCAAGGGGACTTAATCCCCCAACTTACAATGTGCCAGATGGCTCGTTTGCACAGTGCTGCAGGGAGGGGCGGGGCCTGATGTGACAAGTGTGCAAACACTGCAACACAAAAAGATGATGGACGGAATGATGAACATTGTCAAACATTCACCCCAGTCACAGATCTGGGTTTCATCCATCGTTATTTTGCTCACCACGCCACCCCAGTTCAGACATAGCCATATGCAATTCAGTCTTGACCCTGTGCCTCATGGGAACAGGTCCAGATCGAACTGCAAGGCCATGTCTTCCCTGGCTAGGAATCAAGCATCCTAGAACCGGTTTCGGGCTTTCAGCCCTCATCAGCCAGGATAGCTTGACTCCAGTGGCGTAGTGAGCGCGGGACCCACGTCTGGGCATACCCTTCCCACTTAGGGTGAAAATGCAACACAAAAAGATGATGGACGGAATGATGAACATTGTCAAACATTCACCCCAGTCACAGATCTGGGTTTAATCCATCGTTATTTTGCTCACCACACCACCCCAGTTCAGACTTAGCCATATGCAATTCAGTCTTGACCCTGTGCCTCATGGGAACAGTCCAGACCGAACTGCAAGCCCATGTCTTCTCTGGACAGGAATCAAGCATCCTAGGACCGGTTTCGGGCTTTCAGCCCTCATCAGCCAGGATAGCTTGACTCCAGTGGTGAAGTGAGCACGGGACCCACGTCTGGGCATACCCTTCCCACTTAGGGTGAAAATGCAACATAAAAAGATGATGGGCGGAATGATGAACATTGTCAAACATTCACCTCCAGTCACAGATCTGGGTTTAATCCATTGTTAGTTTGCTCACCACGCCACCCCAGTTCAGACATAGCCATATGCAATTCAGTCTTGACCCTGTGCCTCATGGGAACAGTCCAGACCGAACTGCAAGGCCATGTCTTCCCTGGACAGGAATCAAGCATCCTAGGACCGGTTTCGGGCTTTCAGCCCTCATCAGCCAGGATAGCTTGACTCCAGTGGCGTAGTGAGCACGGGACCCACGTCTGGGTATACCCTTCCCACTTAGGGTGAAAATGCAAACACTCCCTGTGGCGCGTTTTAAGTTGGGGATTAATTCCCCTTGAATCCTGATGGTCCCTGGGGGCCAACTAGCCCACCAGGAACCTCCTGTAAGCACCACAGGGCTGCGTTGCAGAGAGGTGATCCGAGGCCAGTCCCTTTTTATACCTCTCTGCAACGCAACTCTGTGGCACTTACTGGAGGTACCTGGTGGGCTAGTTGGCCCCTAGGGACCCTCAGGATTCAAGGAGACTTAATCCCCCAACTTACAAAGTGCCATGGAGCATGTTTGCACACTTGTCACATCAGGCCCCACCCCCTGCCTTCACCACTGTGCAAACGCGCCCCGTGGCGCATTTTAAGTTGGGGAATTAAGTCCCCTTCAATCCTGATGGTCCCTGGGGTCCAACTACCCCACTAGGTATCTCCAGTAAGTGCCACAGAGCTGCGTTGCAGAGAGGTGTAAAAAGGGGTGTGGCCTTGGACCACCTCTCTGCAACGCATCTCTGTGGCGCTTACTGGAATTACCTGGTGGGCTAGTTGGCCACCAGAGACCCTCAGGATTGAAGGGGACTTAATCCCCCAACTTACAACGTGCCATGGAGTGTGTTTGCACACTTGTCACATCAGGCCCCACCCCCTGCCTTCACCACTGTGCAAAAGCGCCCTGTGGCTCGTTTTAAGTTGGGGGATTAACTCCCCTTGAATCCTGAGGGTCCCTGGGGTCCAACTAGCCCACCAGGTATCTCCAGTAAGCACCATAGAGCTGCGTTGCAGAGAGGTGTTAAAAGGGGAGTGGCCTCAAACCACCTCTCTGCAACGCAGCTCTGTGGCATTTACTGGAGGTACCTGGTGGGCTAGTTGGCCCCCAGGGACCGTCAGGATTGAAGGGGACTTAATCCCCCAATTTACAATGTGCCAGGGGGTGCGTTTGCACACTTGCTATGTCAGGCCCTACCCCCTCCCTGCACCACTGTGCAAACGCACCCCCTGGTGCGTTGTAAATTGGGGGATTACTTCCCCTTGAGTCCAGAGGGTCCCTCGAGGCCATCTAGCCCACCAGGTACCTCCAGTAAGCACCACAGAGCTACATTGCAGAGAGGTGTAAAAAGGGGCATGGCCTCTGAACACCTCTCTGTAACGCAGCTCTGTGGCACATATTGGAGGAACCTGGTGGGCTAGTTGGCCCCCAGGGTCCCTCAGTATTCAAGGGGAATTAATACCCCAACTTACAACGTGCCAGGGGGCGCATTAGCTGAGTGCTGCAGTGAGGGGGTGGGGCTTCCGCCGCAATGTCGTTTTTTGTTTTTTTTATTGTACAAGGGGGGTTGTGTGACCCCTTCTTTTACTTTAATTGGGGTCCTAGGGACCCCATCCCCCAGGGCCTTCTCTTTTTTTTTTTAAACGAAAGGGGGTGGCGCGGCCCCCCTCCTGAGGTCAATTTCGGCCCCAGGGACCCAATCCCCTGGGGCATGGCCACATTTTGTTTTTTTTATTTTTTATTTTTAAAGGAGGGGGATGCGTGGCCCCCCTCCTTATGCCTCTAGTGGCCCCGGAGACTCCATCCCCTGTGGCTGTGCCTCTTTATTTTTATTATTTTTATTTTTTTCAATATTGAAGGGGGGCCGTGTGGCCCCCTCCTGGTTGACTTCTGGCCCCTGGGAACCCCATCCCCTGGGGCCAGCCCTTTCCATTGGAGACCGTGGGGGAAGCCCCAGTGCCCCCACGGTCCCACCGACTCCCTGCCTCCTGCGGGAGCCAGCATTGCTTTATCACAGGGGGAGCTGCTAACATTTCACATTATAGTTAGGAATTAGCATTTAAAAAACTTTAGAAATTCACTGAAAAAAATAAAGGTTCCAGACATGTTATAGTTAGGCTCAGGTGTCACTCATACAAAACCAGAGAAATGCAGCCATTATAATTAGTGAGCTGACTATAACTCGTGCCCCCACAATGCACTGCTTATGACCTCATATATTACATCACTCATGACATGGTCAGTGACATCACTGATGACATCCTCCAGTGACTGTGAGTGTTTTTAAACTGTTTGAGTATTAAATATATATATATATATATATATATATATATATATATATATATACACCAAGGTGTATTGGTGAATCAGTGGGTGTATAAGTGCCTGTATGGATGATTCAGTGGGTATGTGACTCACTGTATAAGTGAGTGATTAGGTGTCTCAGTGATTGTATGAGCGAGTGACTAGGCTGTGCAAATGTCTATATCAGTCTCTCAGTTGGTGTCTAAGTGGCTGTATGGGATGGGACTGGAGTGGGTACGCGAGTGGCTGAATGGGTGATTGATTGGTTATCTGAGTACCTGCAGGAGTGTCTGTGTGTGTGGGTGAGGTTGTTTGTGACTACCTGTATAGATGGGTGAGTGGGTCAGTCAGTGATTGTGTGGGTTACTGAGTGTGTGGATGTGGGGCTGTATGGGTGAGTAAATGTGTTTATAGTTGTGTAGGTAAGCAACAGGATGTGTTAAAGGAATATAGGCAAGTAACTAGGTATGTGAAAGGCTGTACAGTATAGGTGAGTGATGGGGTATATGAGTACCTGTATGAGTAAATGAGTGAATGTGTGTGTAACTATATGGGTAAGTGGCTGTGTGATTAACTGTTTAGGTGAGTGGGTAGGTGTGTGAGTAGCTCCATGGATGACTGAGTCAGAGTGTGAGTGGCTGTGTGGGTATATGAGTGTCTATGTCAGTGGCAGTATTAGTGAGTGAGTGGGTGTGTGGCTAACTGTAAGGGTTAGTGAGTGGATGTGTGTGTTGATCTATGAATCTGTGAGTAGTGATATGGGTGTGTCAATGTGTTTGAAAATGATAGTGTAGTAGTTGGAGGGGATTATGAAAGGTTATATGGGGGTATGAGTCAGTGCATCTGTGATTCTGTGGATGATGTCATCAGTGATGGCATTTGAGATGTCATCAGTGATGTCACTGACCATGTGATGAGTGATGTAATATGTGAGGTCATAAGCAGTGCATCATGGGAGTGCGAGTTATAGTTAGCTCACTAATTATAACGGTTTTGTACGAGTGACACCTGTGCCTAACTATAACATCTCTGTAACCTTTCGTTTTTTCACTGAATTTCCAAGGTTTTTTAAATGCTAATTCCTAACTTCAACATCCCTATAACCTTTGTTTTTTCCAGTGAATTTCTAAGGTTTTTAAAAAGCTCATTCCTAACTATAACACCTTTTAAACCTTTCGTTTTTTCAGTAAATTTCTAAGGTTTTTCAAATGCTAATTCCTAACTATAATGTCCATGTAACCTTTGCTTTTTCAGTGAATTTCTAAGGCTTTTCTACTTCCTAACCTTAACATCCCTGTAATAAACCCAAAGGCTCTTCTCAGAGCCACTTTATAACCAAACACTGGAAAGTATATATTTTTTTAAAAACTGTATTAATGAAAAATATTCTTGGGGATTTGTGAGCACATCGCAGATTCGCAAACCAAAAACATGAACTCAATGCACAGCAACACATTTTAATTTTTTTTTATAATTCTAACTATATACATATTTAAATGTTTTTCTAAGTACTTTTATAACTGTATACATTTTAATATAAGTGTGTACTTAACTCTGAGTATCTTTATGATAGCCTTCACAAGTGTCGTAGTGGGATTTTGAGTGGGTGCATCAGTGTATAAGTAGCTCTGTGAATGAGAGAATCATTATCTAAATGGTTTTCTGAGTGGGTGAATCAGTGTCTCACTGACTCTATTACTAGGTATATCACTGTCTGGCTAAATCTCTAAGTGGGTGCATCACTGTCTGTGAAAGTCAGTAAGTGACTGTTTCAGGGTCTGTGTGAGAATGTTAGTGTCTGATTCAGTGCCTGAGTTGGTGTATGAGTGAATGCATCGCTATCTGACTAGGTCTGTGAGTGGCTGTTTCGATGTCTGAGTGGGTCAGTGGCTTAATATGTTAGTATCTCAGTGATTTTGTCAGTAGGAGCATCAGTGTCTGAATAGGTCTGTCAATGAGTTATTTACTATGTAAGTAAATCTGTGAGTGGATGTATCAGTGTCTGACTGGGTCAGTAACTGGGTATTTAACTCTCTCAGAGGATCTGTGAGAGGATGCGTCAATGTCTGAAAGACTCTGTGAGTGATTGTATGACTTTGTGAATAGGTCTGTGAGTGCATGCCTCAATGTCTGAGTATGACAGTGAAAGGATGCCTCAATATCAGACTCGGTTTTTCAATGGGTGCATCAGTCTCCGAGTGGATCTGTAAATAGGTGAAACTGTCTCTGAGAGGGCTTGAGAATGGATGTGGGTATGGGTTTTTAGGGTTTAGGGTGGTTATGGATTTTTAGGTGGTAAGGGATTTTTCCATGGTTTAGGGTGGGTTTGGGTTTTCCGGTGGCAAGGGAATTTTTAGGATTTACGGTGGGTATGGGTTTTTGGGTGGTAAGGGATTGTTTAGGTTTTAGGGTGGGTATGGGTTTTGGGAGGAAAGGGAATCTTTAGGGTTTAGTGTTTGTATGGGTTTTTGGGTGCAAGGGATTTTTTAGGGCCTGATTCACAGAACTAAGTAAAGACAAAATCCTAAACTTACTACCATTTTCGTATTCACAGAAGGCACTTACTTATTTTGGTATTCACAGAAGACACTTACTCACTTCGGTATTCACAGAAGTTAGGAGTCCTAACTTTAGGACTCCTAAATGCCTTCTGTGAATACCGAAAGTCTTAAAATAAGGATTTTTCGCAGTTTAGGAGTCCTAAAGTTAGGACTCCTAACTTTACTACTACTAAACTGAGAAAAATCCTAATTTTAAGGCTTTCGGTATACACAGAAGGCATTTAGGAGTCCTAAAGTTAGGAGTCCTAACTTTACTACTACTAAATTGAGAAAAATCCTAATTTTAAGACTTTTGGTATTCACAGAAGGCATTTAGGAGTCCTAAAGTTAGGAGTCCTAACTATACTACTACTAAACTGTGAAAAATCCTAATTTTAAGGCTTTCGGTATTCACAGAAGGCATTTAGGAGTCCTAAAGTTAGGAGTCCTAACTTTACTACTACTAAATTAAGAAGAATCCTAATTTTAAGACTTTCGGTATTCACAGAAGGCATTTAGGAGTCCTAAAGTTAGGAGTCCTAACTATACTACTACTAAACTGAGAAAAATCCAAATTTTAAGACTTTCGGTATTCACAGAAGGCATTTAGGAGTCCTAAAGTTAGGACTCCTAACTTCTGTAAATACCGAAATGAGTAAGTGCCTTCTGTGAATACCAAAATGAGTAGGTGCCTTCTGTGAATACCAAAATGGTAGTAAGTTTAGGATTTTGTCTTAAGTTAGTTCTGTGAATCGGGCCCTTAGTGTTTAGGGTGGGTATGGGTTTTTTGGGTGGCAAGGGAATTGTTAGGGTTTTGGTTGGATGTGGATTTTTGTGTGGTAAGGGATTTTTTAGGGTTTTGGGTGTATATGGACTTTTGTATGCTAAGGTATTTTTTAGGGTTTAGGTTGGGTGAGGGGTTTTGAATGGCAAAGGATTTTTTAGGGTTTAGGGTGGTTATGGACATTGGGGTGGTAAGGGATGTTTTAGGGTTTAGGGTGGGCATGGGTTTTGGGTGGCAAGGGAAGCTTTAGGGTTAAGTGGGGGTATGGGTTTTTGGGTGGTAATGAATCTTTTAGGGTTTAGGGTAGGTATGGGTTTTTGGGTGCAAAAGGAATTTTTAAGGTTTGGGGTAGGTGATGGTTTTTGGGGGGCAAATACATTTTTAGGGTTTAGGGTGGATATGGGTATTTGAGTGGTAAAGGACTTTTTAGGGTTTAGGGTAGGCATGGGTTTTAGGTGGCAAGAGAAGCATTAGGGTTTAGAGTGAGTATGGGTTTTGGGGGGCAAGGGAACCTTTAGGGTTTAGGTTGGTTATGGGTTTTGATTGGTAATGAATTGTTTAGGATTTAGCGTTTGTATGGGTTTTTGGGTTGCAAAGGACTTTTTAGGGTTTAGGGTGGGTATGGGTTTTTGGGTTGTAAGGTATTTTTGGGGGTTTAGGTTGGGTATGGGTTTTTTGATGGTAAGCGATTTTTTAGGGTTTAGGATGGGTATGGGGTTTTGGGTAGCAAGGGGATTTTTTGACTTTGGGGTGGATGTGGATTTGTGGGTGGTAAGAGATTTTTTATGGTTTAAGGTGGGTATGGGTTTTGGGTGGCAAGGGAACTTTAAGGGTTTAGGGTGAGTATGGGTTTTTGGGTGGTAATGAATGTTTTAGGTTTTAGCATTTGCATGGCTTTTTGGGTGGCAATGGAGGTTTTAGGTTTTAGGGTGGGTGTGGATTTTTGGTGGCAATGGATTTTTTAGGGTTTAGGGTGGGAATGGGTTTTTGGGTGGCAAGGGCATATTTTGGGTTTAGGTTGGGTGTGGGTATTTGGGTGGTAAGGGAGTTTTTTAGGGTTTAGAGCCGGTATGAGTTTTTTGGTTTGCAAAGGACTTTTTAGGGTGTAGGGTGGGTATGGGTTTTTGGGTGGTGAGGTATTTTTCGGGGTTTAGTGTGGGTATGGCTTTTTTGGTGGTAACTGATTTTTTAGAGTTTAGGATGGGTATGGGGTTTTGGGTGGCAAGGTGATTTTTTGACTTTGGGATGGGTGTGGGTTTGTGGGTAGTAAGAGATTTTTTAGGGTTTTACGGTGGGTATTAGTTTTGGGTGGCAAGGGAACTTTAAGGTTTAGAGTGGGTATGGGTTTTTGGGTGGCAAGGGACCTTTAAGGTTTAGAGTGGGTATGGGTTTTTAAGTGGCAAGGGAATTTTTAGGGTTTAGGATGGGTATACGTTTTTAGGTAGTAAGGGATTTTTGAGGGTTTAGGGTGGGAATGGGTTTTTGGGTGACAAAAGAAATTTCAGCAATTAGGGTGAGTGTGTTTTTTTTGTTGGTAAGGGATTTTTTTAGGGTTTAGGGTGGGTATGGTTTTTTGTGTGGCATGGCATTTTTTAAGGTTAGGGTGGGTATAGGTATTTGGGTGGTAGGGGGTTTGTTTGGGGTTATGGTGGCAAAGGAATATTTAGGGTTTAGCATTGGTATGGGTTTTTGGCTGGCAAGGGTATTTTTAGGTTTAGGGTGGGTATGGGTCTTTGGGTGGCAAGGGATTTGTTAGGGTTTAGGGTGGCAAGGGAATTTTTAGGGTTTGGGTTGGGTATAGGTTTTTGATTGGGAAGGGAATTTTTAGGGGTTAGGATTTCAAGGGAATGTGTAGTGTTTTCTGACTTGCCCATATCCTTTGATGAAACTTTACAAAATGTTCTAAAAAAGTATGCCGCGATTCTAGCTGTGCATGGAAAAAGGCAGAGGTCAAAAAAAGTATATTTCCCGATTTAATTATCTAGTCTTTAGATACCCCTAGATCCCAAACCGCTTGTCAGAATTACACAAAATTTTGGAGAAAGGAAGAATATTTTTCATATTTGGCATAAATCCGTTCTGTAGTTTTTGAGATATTATAGACAACCAAATTTGTATATCTGGTTGTATGTGATACTTTTGTAGTACCTAGTTAGTATACATGTTTAAAACTCATAAACATTTAGAAAACCCTAACAATCACTGAATGATGTCATCAGTGATGTCATGAGTAATGTCACTGACCATGTCATGAGTGATCCAATATGTGAGGTTATAAGTAATGCATTGAGGGGCATAAATTATAGGTAGATCATGTAACCATAACTGATTAATTTCCCTGGTATTGTGCATAACTATAACGTTTGTGTAACCTTTGTTTTTTTCAGTGAATTTTTAAGTTTAAAAAATATTCTATTTCCTAAGGATAACGACACTGCAACCTTTAGTTTTTCCAGTTAATTTCTAAGGTTTTATTTACATTAAGTAAGATGCCAAATGCAATGCACAGTGGGGGATTAAACATAGGGCCTGGCCTAGTATTGTGCTGCCCCCACCCAAGATTTCTGCTCCTGCACCCTTCATCCTTGCCATCCATTGTCCAAGTCTGTGACCTTGCTGCAACATTACAGCCATTTGTCGCTATTGTTCTGCCGCTGCCCTTCCTGCCTGCCCTACCCAGTTAGCTTGCTGACCCATCCACATCCTCCCTACCCTCTATTGTCTGAGTCCAAGCACGAGCCCCCTCCCTCCTGCCATGCATGGTATGAAGTGCTGCCACTGCCCTCCATGTAGCTTGATGTCCCTGCTCACTCCTCCTGCCCAGCTTTGCCCAATTCTATATCTCTTAATTGCCCTCCTGCTTAGCCTCTGTGCTTAACTTGCTTCCCCAACTCTCTTTCAACTTGCCCTCCAATGTCTATGTGAATGCCCCTGCTCCCTCCTTTATGCCCACCATGTTCCATGGACCTGCCACACGCTTATCTACTCTGAGTGTTCTGTTGAGCTGCCACTCCCCCTTCCACCTGGCTAGCCTGGTCAGATGGCTTCTGCCTGTCCCTGCCAACTCCACCCTGCCTTTCCAAGTTCCATGTCCCGGCCCCTCTCTTCTTTCCACCATGGTCCATTTTGCTGCCATTCCCCTCTGCCCACCATGCTATGTAACGCTGCAACAACTCCTCCTACCTGCTCTGCGTGGTCTGTTGTGAAGCCCTTCCCCTGCCCTCTTTTGTGTGTGTCCAGCCCCTACCCCTCCCTGCTGTCCTCCGTGATGCTTTGTGCATGCCCCTGTCCTCTCTCTCTTGTCCACCATGGCCCACCATGGCAGTTGTGCTGCCACTAACCCTCCTGCTTGCCATGCATGGTCTTCTGTGCTGCCACATACCCTCCCACTTGCCCTGTGTAGACATATTGCTGTCCCTGACCTCCCTCCTTCTTTTCCTCCAATGTCTGTGTGTATGCTATTATAGTCTCACTGTTGCCCTCCGTTATGTGTTGTGCTTCCAGTGCCCAACCTCCTGCCGTCCATGGTCAGCTTGCTGCTCTTGCCCTGCCCCTTTTGCCCCCAGCCTCTGTTTTCCATGTGCAGACCCCTTTCCCCTCCCTTCTGCCTTGTCTGCTCCTTTGTTGTGCCCCTGCCCCCTCCCTCCTGCCCTTCATGGTCCGTTATGCTGTAACTGTTCCTCCTGTCTGTCCAGTATGGTGAGCTTGATGCCCTTGCCTCTTTCTCCTCTAATCTATGCTGCCTATGTACATGGCCCTGTCCCCTACCTATTGCTTTCCATGGTCTGTTGTGATGCAATGCCTTCCCTCTTTCCCTGTGTGGTGTATTGTGCTGCCACAACAACTGATGCCTGCTCTGTAAGGTCAGTTTGGTGCCCATGCTCATCTTCCTCCTGTCCTTTGTTATCTGAGTCCAAGTCCCTACCCCAGCCCTCCTGCCCTCCGTGATGCAATGTACCTTATTTACCAACATTTTGAACTTGGTAAGAAAACCTGGGTAATTGATTTTTTCCATTGACTCACATTGAAAATGAGTAGCTTCTAGTCAGGAGACAGATAAAATAAAGCCGTTTGGGCTAAAAAACATTGGGAGTCTCCTGCCTGAATAAGATCTTATCTACTGGCGGAATATATATATATATATATTATCTACTGGCGGTCGCCAGTAGATAGTTATAGTTACAACCTAGTTTCCATAGGAAATCTCAAAATTCTATTTTGAATAACTTTGGCGCCGGTTGACGAATCCTCGCGAAATGTTCAAAACTAATGGGGCGCTCCGTTCAGCTCCTACCCTGAAAGTCTCAGGGTGATTCGTCAAGCAGGGGTCGAGAAAAAAGGGGGGTCCCAAAACGCGTTTTCCCCATGCATTTTTCCATAGGACCTTTAGACACAGCTACAGCCCGAACGGCTGAACAGAATTACTTGAAATTTGGCAGAGAGGTAGCCATAAGGTCAAGGAAGTGCCTGGTGTAAATCTGTTCAGTATTTCCTGAGAAAATAGCATTTAAAAGCATATATATATGTGGGCGGAGCCTAACCACACATCTCATCCTGAGATCTGATTGGCTGTCAGCACTTCATCCAAGAAGTGTTGGCAGCCATCTTGGGACCAATATACATGATAGCACCTCATTAAAAAGCATTGCAGTTAATAGAAGGTTTTAAGACTTTAGTTACATTATAAATCATTTGTTGATGGTACCATACTCATTTTAGGAATTGTGGAATGTTCTAAGGTGATTTCACCATGTGAAAAAGCCTTCTGCTGGGATATCATGATTGAGAGAAAAATATTTTCTCATGCTTTTACCACAGAGGTTTGGAAGGTGATCTATAAGCTAAACTGAGAGCTTATTTTCTGTAAATTCACATTATCTTTCTCAGTCATGTGAGAATGAAGTCTGACATTCTCAGTAAAACATGTACATCCAACAAGGGCAGAGACTGTCTGTTGATTCCTTTGTGTTCTACTGCAGCTTCCCAGAGTGTTCCAAAGAACTACTAGAGCGCTAACAGTCCTACTTATGATAAACGTATGGCACACCTGAAGCCATCTTGCTTGGATTAAAGTGGTAACTCTTAAAACATTTAATTTAAAAAGGAACAAAATGAGGGGGTTCATTTTTCCATAAAAAGTATGATTAGTGCTTCAGAAAGAAAAATTAGGGCACATTTTGAGTGACTTCTCAAATCCTCTTCTATTTCATTAAAAAATTCTGACATGCAGACTGAAACATGCACTTTCAATACCAGCAGCAGTTTTCCCTGGTGAGCAGTAGCTTTACTACAGTGATCTAATGAGCAAAAAGAGTGCTAACATTCTGAATTTATGGCAAATGTGTGACACATCTGAATGCCTTCTTGATGGAATCAAAGTAAAAAACTGAAAGTATTTCCTACTGAGGAGACTGCAGTAAATGAGGAAATTAGGAAACTTCATAACAAATAAGTCTCCCAAGATGGCCACCAGAGACAAAAGAGCCCAAATGTAGCCCAAATATCGCCCAGATGTAGCCCAAGTATAGCCCAATGACAGAATGTCCCAGAATGTTCTTAAAAACAACTAGAGCGCTTACTGTCTTCATTATGACAAAAGTATGGCACACCTGAAGCCATCTTGATTGGAATAAACTGGTAACACTTAAAACATTTAATTTAAAAAGGAACACAATGAGGGGGTTCATTTTGCCATAGAAATTATGATTAATGCTGAAGAAAGAAAATGAGGCCACATTTTGAGTGACTTCTCAAATCCTCTTCTATTTCATTAAAATATTCTGACATGCAGACTGAAACATGCACTTTTAATACCAGGAGCAGACTTCCATGGTGAACAGTAGTTTTACTACAGTGATCTAATGAGCAACTAGAGTGCTAACATTTAGAATTTATGGCAAATGTGTGACATATCTGAATACCTTCATGATGGAATCAAAGTAAAAAACTGAAAGCATTTCCTACTGAGGAGACTGCAGTACATGAGGAAATTAGGAAACTTCATAACAAATAAATCTCCCAAGATGGCCACCGGAGACAAAAGAGCCCAAATGTAGCCCAAAATCACCCAGATGTAGCCCAAATATAGCCCAATGACAGAAGTGTGCAAAACACTTATTATTTTGTGTTTTTGCAGTGTTATATATTGCAGACTTGTCAGGTATTGGAGTGCTTTACATGAGCATTGGTTACATCACACAAGAACAAATTCATTTTGGTTGTAGACATGGGGAGACTAAGTGATTTGACCAGAATCTCAGAATGTCGAGCTGAAGCAGAAACTTCAACCTGGTTCCCCAGTTGCAAAGTCTGCAGTTCTGGAAGTAACACCACATCCTCTCCCCTAAGTGCAACATTTAATCAAGTGGTCAACTGGATAAAAAAACATAAAGATAACAAATAATTTAAAAGTGCTTTGTCGCTATTTGAAAACTCAGAAAATATGTCCTTATTTTAGTCTTTTAGAGCACTAACCATAATTTTGATGCCAATAAGACCCTCTCATATATGTAATTTCTAAAGGAAATGCTCTAGGTATTACAGTTTTGATTACATCAAGATGATGTCAGGCGTTCCACACTTTTGTAATAAATATAGAATGTTAGCAATCTAGTTGTTCATTAGGATACTGTTGAAAGGCAGAGGCCAGGGGCACGGACTCTGAAAATTGAAGGCAGGTAGAAGGGTGCAAAGGCAACAATTTAACCACACTGAGCAGGCAGGAAGGGCCGTGGAAGCACAACAGACTATGGAGGGCAGTGGAAAGGGGGGCAGGGGCAACAAACCAACAATACAGGACTTGCAAGAGAAGCTGTGGCAATGTAATAGACCATTGTGGGCAGAAGGAAGAGGCAATGGTAGTACAACCATACATGCCAACAGACCCGATTCAGCCAGGAAACGTCCAATGTTTTTAAGCTCAAATAGGCTTTATTTGATCTGACTCCTGTCTACAATCGCCTCTTTTTCAATGTAACTCAAAGGGGAAAATCAATACCCCAGTTTTTTTTCAAAATCTCCCTCTTACCAAGTTCAAAATGTTCGCAAGTATGGTACATTGGATCATGGAAGGAAATGGGATAGGGACATGGACTTGGATAACAGAGGACAGGAGGGACATGGAGAGGTGCACCAAACTGACCCTGCAGGGCAGGCATCAGGGTTTGCAGCAGCACAATACACCACACAGGGCATGCAGGATGGGAGTGCAGCACAACAATCCATAGAAAGAAAGAGGGAGGGGACAGGATCATGCACATGGACAACAGAGAACAGAGGGGCAAGAGGCAATGGTAGCTAGCTGACCATAATGGACAGACAGGAGAGAAAGCTGCAGCATAACAGACCATAAAGGGCAGGAGGGACGGATCAGGGGCATTACAATGGAACAGACAAGCCAGGAGGGAGGGAGTAGGGGTCTGCACATGTAAACAGAGGGCTGGGGGCAAGGTGGGCAGGGCAGGAGCAGCAAGATAGCCATGGAGGTCAGGCAGGATGGGCACTAGAAGCAAGACACACCATGAAGAGCAACAGTGAGACTGTGATGGCATACACACAGACCATGCAGGGAAGGTGGGAGGGGGTCAGGGGCAGCTAACTGACCACACAGGGAAGGTGGGAGGGGCCATGGCAGCACAGAAGACCATGCATGGCAAGTGGGAGGGTTAGTGGCAGCACAATGGCTATGATGGGCAAGAAGGAGGGTGCAGGGGTATGCACAAAGGACGATGGAGGATAGAAGGGAGGGTCAGGACCTGTGCACAGACAAGAAAGTTCAGGGGAAGGGGCCTCACAACAGACCACACGGGGCAGGCAGGAGGAGCAGTTGCAGCACAACAGACCAGGGAGGGCAGAAGGGTGTGGCAGTACAATGGACCATGTAGGACAGGAGGAAGAGGATAGGGGCATGGCATGTGGACAGGCAGGGTGGAGGTGGCAGGGACAGGTTACAGTCATCTGACAATGCTAGGCAGGTGGGAGGGGAGTGGCAGCTCAACAGAACACTCAGAGTAGATAGGAGTGGCAGGTCTAAGAGACATGGTGGGCAAAAAGGATGGAGCAGGGGCATGCACAAAGACATCGGAGGGCAGGGGGAAGGAGAATAGGGGCAGCAAGCTAAGCACAGAGTTTAAGCAGGAGGTCAATGATGGGGCATAGAATTGGGCAATGGAGGGCAGGAGGAGTGGACTGGTACATCATACTAAATTGAGGGCAGTGGCAGCACATCAGACCATGCATGGCAGGAGGGAGGAGGCTAGTCCATGGATTCACACAACAGAGGATAGGGAGGAGGGGGATGGGGCAGCAAGCTAACTGTTCAGAGAAGGCGGGTATTAGGAACTTTATTGTTTTTAAAACATTGTGTCTGTGCGAACTACTTAAAATATGAACAAGTATGCAGCATAATCTCACTTTTATTCAGGAAGAAGAGGACGTTTGTGACTGTGACTCCGGGCTCACTTGGCAGAAACACCCCCTGACCCTCCACCCCCTATCGCAAAATGTAATGCCCGTGAAAAGGGTAGGTGAACACAGTGTTATATAGAACATAGTCCTGAGAGCACGATTGAAAATGAAAACTAGATATAGTGTATGGTATAAACTATGCACCAAAAAGTGTGATATAAGATGAACCGGGCGTGAAATATAATATGCAATACATTGTGCGCAATGACAGATTCATTGGAGAGCGCGAGATAGCACAGGCACTAGCGCGTGCTATGCGATATGCGCCTTGGAGTGTAATATGCACAGGGCAGTGTTGTGTAACCTAACTAGTCTCTAAAGTTGTAATATAAAATATGTGCTGGGGAGTGTAACGTTGCATATGCACTGTGACAAAGATATGGATCCCAGATTGTAATATGTATGGCATAGCACTGTGCGTTATAACATAGGCATCGAGGAAGGCACGTTAGATGGGGCAATATAACCCGTGTGAAGACAAGTGTGGCATGACATATTCACGGGGTGGTGTTACAGTGCACATGGGCTAGAGAGTGTCATAGCATATGCACTAGCTAGTGGAATACAACACAGAGGTGTGTGGCACTCGGCAGGCAATGGTGGGTGTAACACAGCATTGGGCTCTGTCAGGAGCGCGCTGTGACTCTCAAGTGATGTTCGTCCCCTTTCCAGAGAGTAAAATAAAAAGTATTACACATCCGGCAGTGGATGTGTGTTTTATTAACCATGAGGGGGGTTTCTTGCATAGTTTTGGTCGAATTTTTGTCGAATCCCCTTTGAATGGCTTGGTGTGCATGTGTATTAAATGTGCCCGTCAATAGCTACCCATGTTTGTATAAATAAACGACAAGGGTGTCTACCGGGATTAGGCACGGTAGGGCATCAGACATGTCAGAGCTTCACTAGTGGTGTAAATACATTCCACGTAGATTCATTGCATGCATAGTCGCCTTTTAATGAATATCACGCAAATCGTCATGGTGATAGGTACGTACGGTTTGTCAAGCATGTCCTAGATGTGTCTATAAATATATTTTTTTTAAATATAATAAAAAACAGTGGCCGGCCCTGGGGATTGGGGTCAAAAAATATACCTAGGAGACAGGCCCTGGGGGATGGGGTCATCAGGGCCAATAAATTAGAATAAGAAGGGGAACCACACAGCCCCCCTTCTTAAAAAATTAAAATAAATAAAAGACTGGCATCGTGCCGGAGGCCATGCCCCCTCCGTGCAGCACTCTGCAAACGCGCCCCCAACAGGCATCTCCAGTATGTGCCAGGGAGCTGCGCTGCAGACAGGTGTTCTGAGGCCAAGCCCCTTTTTACACCTCTCTGCAACGCAGCTCTGTGGCGCTTACTGGAGGTACCTAGTGGTCTAGTTTGACCCTAGGGACCCTTAGGATTCAAGGGGACTTAATCTCTCAACTTAGAACAGCCACAGGGCGCGTTTACACAGTGGTGAAGGGAGGGGACGGGGCCTGAGGTGACGTGTGCAAACACGCACTATGGCACATTTTAAATTGGGGATATAATTTCCCTTCAATACTGAGGGCCCCTGGGGGCTAACTAGCCCACCAAGTGCTTCCAGTAAGCGCCACTGAGCTGCATTGCAGAGAGGTGGTCCAGGCTGTGCCACTTTTTACACCTCTCTGCAACGCAGCTCTGTGGCACTTACTGGAGGTACCTAGTGGGCTAGTTGGACCCTAGGGACCCTCAGGATTCAAATGAACTTAATCTCCCAACTAAAAATGGACACAGGGCGTGTTTACACAGTGGTGAAGGGAGGGGACGGGGCCTGAGTTAACGTGTGCAAAAACGCCCTGTGGCCTGTTTTAAGAGGTAGTTTTAATCCCCATGCCCTATTATATACTAGGGGTTTACAGAGGAGGTCATGCTAATCACAGGGGGACCCCAATGCATAATGTTCCCTAGTGTATGTAGGTGTTTTCACTGTATTCTAAGTGTCTTTTAACATAGCACTGGCTCTAGGACCGGTTAGTCAGACTCAGTTACCACCAGTATCCGTCTGAAAAAGTTGAGGGTACAGGATGATTTTGCAACAAGGCTTCTTTCTGCTCTTCTTTTTGTTCTTTCTGCACGTTATCCTTCTTCCCGCACTTATCTTCGTATTTGAGGACTTCTGTTGCTTCTTTCTGCACTTCTTTTGTTTCTTTCTGTGCATTTTTTCTTCTTTCTTCACATGGCCTATCTCTGTAGGCATAGTTAGAAACTAGCATTTAAAAAACCTTTGAAATTCACAGAAAAAACCATAGGTTTCAGGCACGTTATAGTTAGGAATTAGCATTTAAAAAACCTCAGAAATTCACTGAAAAAACCATAGGTTTCAGGGGTGTTATAGTTAGCTGGACTTTTCACTTGTACAAAACCATTGAAATTCCCCCGTTATAGTTAGTTCAGCTAACTATAACTCACGCGCCCGCAATGCACTACTGATGACGTCACATATTACATCATTCATGACATGGTCAGTGACATCACTCATGACATCACTGATGACATCTCAAATGACATCACTGATGACATCACTGATGACATCATCCAGCGAATGTGTGTTTTTCTGACAATCAAATATGTTTTATATATGTATATCTCAAGGTCGATGGAAGAATAAATGGGTATATAAGTGTCTAAATGGATGAATTTCTTTGGGGAAAATTGATTCAATAACTGACTGATTAACTGTATCTTAGTAACATGGGCTAGTAAGTAATCTTTAAATATGTAAATATCTGTATCAGTCTCTCACTTTGTGTATAAGTGGCTGCATGGGTTGTTGAGTAGCTAAATAGGTGTCTATCTAGGTTATTAGTTGGTTCTTTGAGTATCAGTATGAGTGTCTGAGTGTCTGTATGGTTCGGTGGGGGGTATTACATAGTGCATAGATGCATGAATGAGTGACTCACTGTTTGTATGTGTTGAAGACAGCATGTGTGCAGCACTGTATGGGTGGATGAGTGTGTGTATGGGTGTGTTAGTGAGTGAATGACTGTCTCAATAGTGTCTTTATGAGTAACTGCATATGTTTTAAACTAGTTTCTGTGAGTATTGGTGTATATAAGTGAGTATATGTAAGAGTGATTGATTGGAAGAGTTCCTGTATAAATTAGTCTGTGTTTCTATAAGTGATTGTTTAAGAGAGCAAGTATGTGTACGTTTCTGTAGCAGTAAGTGTGGTGGTGTGTGTATAACTGTATATATGCAATTTAATGGATGTTTGATATTTTCTTTGCATGTGTGACTATGAGTCTGAGTAACTCTATGGATGAGTGTCACTGTGTAACAGGATGTATAGGTGTATAAGTACATATGATGAGTGAGGACATGTATGAGTGACTGTATAGGACTGTTGGTGAATGAGTGGATATGTGTGTAGATCTTGGAATTACTGAATTGGTGTGTTGTAAGTGGTATTGCTATGTCCATTCATTTGAAAATGTTAGTTTCTATTTTTGAGTGTGTGTATCAAAGGTTCTATTATGGTGAGAGGAGATCTGCCACTCTATCACAAGGATGACGTCATCAGTGATGTCATTTGAGATGTCATCAGTGATGTCATAAGTGATGTCACTGACCATGTCATGAGTGATGTAATATGTAACGTCATCAGCAGTGCATTGCGGGCACGCGAGTTGTAGTTAGCTGAACTAACTATAACGGTGAATTTCAATGGTTTTGTACGAGAGAAATGTCCAACTAACTATAACGCACCTGAAACCTATGGTTTTTTCAGTGAATTTCTAAGGTTTTTTAAATGCTAATTCCTAACTATGACGTGCCTGAAACCTATGTTTTTTTCAGTGAATTTCAAAGGTTTTGTAAATGACAATTTTTAAATGTATTAATTGTTATATTGATTTTTTTTATACTAATTTCCTTCATTTTGTTAAACTATTTATTTTTAGATATTTTATTTTTTAAATTACATTATAATTACATTATACATTACATTACAAAATATACTTTCTCAGAATGAATTTCTTTAGTTTAAATACTTTGCAAATAGGCAATAGACTTTTAAGTACTGTAGTTACAGTTGTTGCAATGGGCAACACAATTTCAAACACAATGCACCATTGAGCTCAATGTGAATATCTAGTTAAATGCAATTAGTTACTTAATGGATTACTTTTCTAACCACAGGACTGGATCCTAGATTCAATCCTTGGACAGCTCCTGTAAACAGTTGAGTAAAAGCGTTTTGGTTACAGTAGTGATTTTTAAGGAATATTATTGTATTGTAAAAGTTGACACAAATTTTTTCACATAGAATCACCAATGTTATCCTACGGGAGGAAATTCACTTAGCAGGTAAGTAGTGTTATCGTCACTTTTTCTTACTCAGTGGTGGATCCTGGATCCAGCACTGGTGCATCTCCTGTAAACAGCTGAAAGAATGCGTTTACGTCATACAGGCGATTTTTAAGGAATATTTTTAGTTTGTGAAAATAGACACTTAGAGTCTTTTCTGCTGAAAACCAGACAATGGATTCCTTTGGAAGGAAATACAAGTTACTGGTAAATACGGTTAGAATTACTTTTCAGGGTCAGTGCTGGGCTAAAAGATGCAGCACTGAGGTCTCTCCTGATAACAGGTGAGTAAATCGGAATTCGTAGTTCTGCTGATTTTATAGGAATTTTTTAAAGTTCCAAAACTCCACACACAGAAGAATTTTCAAGTGAAACCAGTCAATGTTACCCTATGGAAGGAAATTCACTTAGTAGGTAAGTAGTGTTATTGTTACTTTTTCTTACTCAGTGTTGGATCCTGGATCCAGCACTGGTGAATCTCCTGTAAACAGTTGAAAGAATGTGTTTAAGTCATACAGACGATTTTTTAGGAATATTTTTAGTTTGTGAAAAAAGACACTTAGAAACTTTTCTGCTGAAAACCACATAATGGATTCCTATGGAAGAAAATACAAGTTACTGGTAAGTGCGCTTAGAATTACTTTCCAGGGTCAGTGCTGGGCTAAAAGATGCAGCCCTGGGTTCTCTCCTGACAACAGCTGAGTAAATCGGAATTTGTAGTTAGGCTGATTTTAGAGGAATATTTGTACGTTTCAAAAATGGACACTTGGAAACTTTTCTGGTGAAAACCACACAATGGATTCCTATGGAAGGAAATACAAGTTACTGGTAAGTACGCGTAGAATTACTTTTCAGGGTCAGTGCTGCTCTAAAAGAAGCAGCATTGGGTTCTCTCCTGATAACAGGTGAGTAAATCGGAATTCGTAGTTCGGCTGATTTTAGAGGAATATTTGTACAATGGTCTAGGAAGTGGGCGGGGCCTGAGGTGACGTGTGCAAACACGCCCTGTGGTGCGTTTTAAGTTGGGCAATTAATTCCTCTTCAATCCTGCGGTCCCCTGGGGGCCAACTAGCCCACCAGGTACCTCCAGTATGCGCCAGGGAGCTGCGTTGCAGAGAGGTGTTCGGAGGCCACGCCCCTTTTTGCAACACTCTGCAATGCAGCTCTGTGGCGCTTACTGGAGGTACCTGGTGGGTTAGTTGGGCCCTAGGGGACTTCTGGATTGAAGAGGAATTAATTCCCCAACTTAAAACGCGCCACAGGGCGTGTTTGCACACATATCACCTCAGGCCCCGCCCCCTACCTTCACCACTGTGCAAACGCACCCCGTGGCGTGTTTTACGTTGGGGGATTAAGTCCCCTTGAATCCTGAGGTCCCCTGGCAGCCAACTAGCCCACCAGGTACCTCCAGTATGCGCCAGGGAGCTGCGTTGCAGAGTGGTGTCCAGAGGCCACACCCTTTTTACAACACTCTGCAACACAGCTCCATGGCACTTAGTGGAGGTACCTGGTGGGCTAGTTGGCCCCTAGGGGACCTCTGGATTGAAGAGGAATGAATTCCCCAACTTAAAATGCGCCACAGGGCGTGTTTGCACACATATCACCTCAGGCCCGCCCCCTACCTTCACCGCTGTGCAAACGCGCCCGTGGCGCGTTTTAAGTTGGGGGATTAAGTCCCCTTGAATCCTGAGGTCCCCTGGCAGCCAACTAGGCCACCAGGTACCTCCAGTAAGCACCATGGAGCTGCATTGCAGAGAGGTGTAAAAAGGGACGTGGCCTCATTACACCTCTCTGCAACGCAGCCCCCTTGGCGCATACTGGAGGTTGCTGGTGGGCTAGTTGGCCCCCAGGGACCCCCAGTATTCAAGGGGAATTAGTTCCCCCTCTGCAAACGCGCCAGGGGGCGCGTTTGCAGAGTGGTGTAAGGAGGGGGCGTGGCCTCCGGGCCGATCTGTCTTTTTTTTTTTTTTAGAAGGGTGGCTGTGTAGCCCCCCTTCTTTTTCTAATTTATTGGCCCTGGGGACCCCATCCCCCAGGGCCTGCCCCCAATTTATTTTTTTAATCAGGAAGGGGTCCCTCTCCCGAGGCCATAACTTGCCCCTGGGACCCCATCCCCCGGGGCATGGCCCTTTTTTTTGGAACTTTAGAATTGTTTATGGAGGGAGCTGCGTAGCCCCCCTCCTCTGGCCACTTTAAGACCCCGGGACCCCAATTTCTTTGAGGCTGGATAAGAAAATACATTTGGGCAATTATGGATGGCATAAAACAATAGCAAAGAAAGATTTCCAAAAAACCGCAAAGCATTATGTATGTACATCAAGCAGTTACTAGCATGAAATGAATGTTTCCACGTGTAAGTCCTCCCATAGTGTTCATGCACAGTGTATTTAAATGGGCGTATTCAACCATATATATCTACATATATTACTGAAAAAACAAAGGTTACTTGGGCGTTATAGTTAGCCTCAGATTTCACTCGTACAAAACCAGCGAAATTCAGTAGTTAATTTACCTGAACTAACTGTAATTTACGCCCCCGCAATGCCCTGCTTATGGTCTCACATATTACATTACTCATGACATGGTCAGTGACATCACTCATGATACTGATAACACAATCCAGTTAATGTAACTATTTTGTAAGAGTTTATGATTGTTAAAAATATATACTTAGGTACTACAAAGTACAAATACATTTTGTGCCGTACAAACTGCCAAGTACGATTCGCATGGGAAAAAGTCCATACGAATCGCATTGGGAATATTTCCCCACACGTCCTCGGGTCGGAAAATGTGCCCGACACGTCCCCGGACAATTTACCGTACAAATGTGAAAAGTGAAGTCCGACCGCGGAAGTACGATCCATCCCGTGCGTCCGATGTTACAAGCGGATGGAAAAAACACCGTCTGCACCGAACTCCTATAGCAACCATGGAGACATGTGCCCGCAAACGCGCCCAACTCCCCCCCAGCCCCCGTATGTACGCGCCCAACCACCCCCCAGCACCCGTGCGAGTCGAACCCCCACCCGTGTATGAACACCCGTGTATGTACAAGTCGAACCCCCACCCGTGTATGTACACCCGTGTATGTACGAGTCGAACCCCCACCCGTGTATGTACACCCGTGTACGTACGAGTCGAACCCCCACCCGCGCATGTATGGAGCGTACCCCCACCCCAACCGTGTATGTACGGCCCGTACCCTCACACGCATATGTATGGAGCGTACCCCCACCACAACCGTGTATGTACGGACCGTACCACCCCCCGTATGTATGGAGCGTACCCCCCACCCCAACAGTGTACGTACGGACCGTACCCCCACCCGCGTATGCATGGAGCGTACCCCCACCACAACAGCGTATGTACGGACCGTACCACCCCCGTATGTATGGAGCGTACCCCCCACCCCAACAGTGTATGTACGGGCCGTACCACCCCCTGTATGTATGGAGCGTACCCCCCACCCCAACAGTGTACGTACGGACTGTACCCCCACCCGCGTATGCATGGAGCGTACCCCCACCACAACAGCGTATGTACGGACTGTACCACCCCCCGTATGTATGGAGCGTACCCCCCACCCCAACAGTGTACGTACAGACCGTACCCCCACCCGCGTATGCATGGAGCGTACCCCCACCACAACAGCGCATGTATGGACCGTACCACCCCCGTATGTATGGAGCGTACCCCCCACCCCAATAGTGTATGTACGGACCGTACCACCCCCCGTATGTATGGAGCGTACCCCCCACGCTAACAGTGTACGTACGGACCGTACCCCCACCCGCGAATGCATGGAGCGTACCCCCACCACAACAGCGTATGTACGGACCGTACCCCCACCCCCGTATGTATGGAGCGTACCCCCCACCCCAACAGTGTACGTACGGACCGTACCCCCACCCCCGTATGTATGGAGCGTACCCCCCACCCCAACAGTGTATGTACGGACCGTACCACCCCCCGTATGTATGGAGCGTACCCCCCCACCCCAACAGTGTACGTACGGACCGTACCACAACCCACGCACGTATGGAGCGTACCCCCACCCCATCCGTGTATGTACGGCCCGTACCCTCACACTCGTATGTATGGAGCGTACCCCCACCACAACTGTGTATGTACGGACCGTACCACCCCCCGTATGTATGGAGCGTACCCCCCACCCCAACAGTGTACGTACGGACCGTACGCCCACCCGCGTATGCATGGAGCGTACCCCCACCACAACAGCGTATGTACGGACCGTACCACCCCCCGTATGTATGGAGCGTACCCCCCACCCCAACAGTGTATGTACGGACCGTAAGAGCCCCCGTATGAATGGGGCGTACCCCCCACCCCAACAGTGTATGTACGGACCATACCCCCACCCGCGTATGCATGGAGCGTACCCCCACCACAACAGCGTATGTACGGATCGCACCCCCACCCCCGTATGTATGGAGCGTACCCCCCACCCCAACAGTGTACGTACCGACCGTACCCCCACCCCCGTATGTATGGAGCGTACCCCCCACCCCAACAGTGTACGTACGGACCGTACCCTCACCCGCACATGGATTGAGCGTACCCCGACCCCAACAGTCTAAGTACGGAGCGCACCCTAGGCCCCAACACCAGCACCTTCACCCAACATCGCGCATGTACGAGTCGTACCAAGCCAGAGACAAGGACAGCACTGTGCAACAAAATGGCCGATGTACACACCGTACACACGCTAAAAACACACGTACACAACCAGGACAAAGCAAAACAACACAAGAAGACTCCATTCGAATCACACAAAGCCACAAAACATGTCCAACAAGCACAAATACAACACATTCATTGACCTGCAACTGCCAAACTCCCAAACAGAGGCCCAAAACACAACCACTCCTAATAACACACCCACCCAAAGTTCAAACACAGCCACACCCACCAATGGACCAATAAAAAGGCCCAACACACACAAACTATGATCCTTTGCAACAGACTCACTGCTGCCAGACCACACAGAGAAACAACTGCACCATACTACAACCTCCACTACACCTTACACCTGCACACCTTCACACAACCACCTTCACAAACACCCCCTCATCACATTCACACACACACCCAAACAACCACACCTACACACCCACAACCATCCACACCCACACCCCCCACAACCATCCACACCCACACCTCTCACCATGCCCATTAACAAGAATCCAAAGTTCACTAGCCAAGAGTTGGAGGTCCTTGTCGACGAAATCCTCAGAGTCGAGCCACACCTCTTTGGAACATTGGTCAGACAGACCAGCATTTCCGAAAAAACAGCCATGTGGCAGAGGATTGTCGATGCTGTGAATGCTGTTGTGGCCACCAGAAGGACCAGGCATGAATGCCAAGCCAGGTGGTACGATCTGCGGAGGAGGGTCCGAGCCAAAATGACCGACGACCACAACCAGGCCAACATCACTGGAGGAGGGCCGCCCCGCAGACGCGTACAATACCAACCATGGGAGGAGAAGATGATGGCCATACTGCTGGTGGTGGCAGTGGACGGAGTAGAAGGACTCCGAGAGCCTGGTGAGTACACAAACAACTCACCTCACATGGGGGGAACGTCATCCACAACCAAACTCACAATCATGCACGCAACCACCCCAAGCAATCGCATGACTCAACCACACTCCATAAACACGCACATGCCACTAGCGCCACCATGCCCCATGCACCCAGCTGGACAATCCCAAGTCAGAGGCCACAGAAAACACCAACACAAGACACGGTAACCCGGATGGCGGGAGTGTGGGCCTCAAAAATCACATAGTGCAACTCAGAAGCAGACAACAATGCCCTCTGCCCATATGGCCTAGGTCACAGCCAGACAAACAGTGTGGCCCCACACAGGAAAGACTTGCCTGCAAATGGCGGACGCCTTGCATTAAGACATGGGGTTGAAGGCACCTTTTTGCACAAGACAGCAGCCAATGAACAACCAACACTGTGAAAGAGTGGCAGCACACACCACCACAGCAGCAGCGCAGACACAGACACTACACCCAATGGGTGCCTGGAGATCAGAAACAAACTCACATGAACAAGCCAAGGGCCATTCAAAGATCTGCAAAAAGTGTGTGCCTAGGAAGCTGGGCTGAGGTGACAGAGGGTGACACACAGAGGGAGGGAGAGGGGGAGAGAGAGGGAGGGAGACACAGGGAGACGGACAGAGGGAGGAGGCTGACACAGGGAGGGAGGGAGAGGGGGACAGAGACGGAGTGAGAAAGGGAGACACAGGGAGACCAATTCAGCCTTGGGTGTTGTGGGAATGTCTGCTCGTCAGCAGGTGGACTGTGTGCATGTAGACAAGGGTGGCCAGTGCCTGAATCCCCCTCTCTTCTCCATGGCAAAACACTGGGCCATGTCTCAACCTGTGCACGAGCACAACGACAGCTACCTGCATTATATAAGTGTGTGGAACAACTCCATGTGCCCATGTACAGTGCAACATGGAAGGCGCCAATGCATGGCTCGCCACACCTGCTCACTCCACTGCTGACTGCAGTCACAACTGACGCAGCAAGTAAGACTGTGTCACACATAGGTAAAGTCTCAAAAGCTGTGGACCAGGGACATACTCATGCACAAGTGCACTGTGAGTGGAATGCAAGACATATCCAAATACCCAGAGGAAATGTGCAAACTTTGAAACTAATGAAACATGGATGTTGCATGGAACAATAATAACATTGTCTCTCACACACACAGGTCAACGTCGTGGATCAACCCCCAGCACTGGGGGGGAAGACTCACAGGACCCGGCTCTGCAGGATGACGAGCCCACCGGCAGCGACGACTCTCACCACTCTGTGGACGAGCCCGACCAACCTGGCCCCTCTGGTGTCCAACCACCTGCAGCACCTGCGTCAGGTACAACTGTGCCAACCACCACCCCCACTCCTGCCACATCCCTGGAGACACCCCGGATCCCTGTCCCACCACCACAACGCAGCCAGGCTGACCAGGAGGAACACGGTGTACCGGGCACCCAGGAGGAGGCAGGCGACAACGCAAATGCCACCCCTCAGGGTCCCAGAGACCCGATGTGCCGACAGGGGCCGGCCAGGTGCAAGTGGGCAGGGGTGGTGGGAGTGGAGGATGGCGGAGGTGCGAGCCTGACCAGTTGGCTGCGGAACCGGTATATTCCCATGTACGAAACATCCTGGACACATACCGGCAGGACACCACGGGCATGAGCCAGGTTGTGTCCACCCTCAACGAGATGAAGGGGACCCTCGAGGAGATCAAGACCCAGCAGGCCCAGCAACATGCCTGTCAACTGCGACACCAAGGGCGGATGGAGGACAGACAGGTTGAGCTCGTGACGGTCCTCACGGGAATTAACCGTTCACTCCATCGGATAGCCGACAACATGGGCAACCCTCCCTGTGCCACCAGGCGCAGAACATCACCACCCACAGGGAGGGATCAGGAGGAGGAGGATACATCCGACGGAGCATCCCAAGCATCGTCACGGCCTGCTTCTGAGGGTTCCCGCAGGAGGGCGGGTCGTCCACGGAAAAGACCGTGAGGGTCGGCGCAACATCACCATCTCCCAGGACACCTGGCCTGGCACCTGGCCCACTGGACCAACAGCAGCACATCAGCAAATGACATTCTCTGCCACATGGACTTGCTGGTCACTGTCTGACCAATGTTGACAAAGACTGTGGCATGGACTCTGATGATTTCCAATGGCAAGGACACCAACTCCCCCAGTGAACTTTGGATTCCACACACCCGGAAAGCCCCTCTTGTCACCCCCCCCAACACGTACCCCAACACAAATAAAAACGTACACGATAAAGAGATGATGCCTACATTTTGCATTATTACCTTACATGTGTCTTGTAAAGTCTAACCATGCCTGAGTTCTCATATGACTTCAACCATCCACACCCTGGGGCCTGAGTCTGGCACAGGACACACATGGGTCACAATGTATTAGGCAAGACAGACATGGAGCACCATACACACCCGTGATGGGCCCAACCAGCTGAGGGGGTGGCCGCACAACCGTGCCGACAGACATATCGAGTACAGCAACAGTCATGCGCAGAGGTCAGGGATCATGTGGAGTGTCCTGGGGGCACCCAGGTAAGTGTAGACAGGTGGCAGAACCATGTCCTGCAAGCTTGAGTCAGGTGGATGCAGAGAATGGTGGCCTGGCCAACGTTGGATGCATGGGGATGGCACATGTCACAATACCCACACAGTCATGGACATCATGCACAATACAGAGTCTAATCCCACACAAACAGCTTGCATCTTGCTACTCTACACATAGACACATAGCCACTATCACTGAAAACCATGCCAGACATGCCGTATGCACCGTGGCAACTAGGCCTGGGCGGCAAATTCCGTTCCGCTCGCGGAATTTGCGGAATTTGCGTAATTTCGCGTTCCGCGGAGAATGCGAAATTGCTCAAAAGTCTGCTTTCCGCGATTTCGCGAAATTTTTGATTGTTCGCGTTCTCAAAATGCATGTTCGCGAGATATTTCTCCTCGAACACGCAAACAGCAATTGCGAACAGGAAAAAAGCATCGCGAACAAGCAATTCCGCGTGTTCGCGGAATTTCTGCGTGTTCGCGGAGATTTTTTACCGTTTCGCGGAGATTTGCGTAACGCAATTACGCAAATTCCGCCCACCCCTAGTGGCAACACACCAGCATTGACTGAGAAGAGGCACCTTGGAGGCATAGGGACACCTTTATTAGTCATGTATTCCGGAATGCAGAGGCAACTCGGAGTACACATACACAGGTCATGTGGATTAACATGTGGGTCCAACACTGGCACCCCCCTTCTGCACCACAAATGCGTGATATCCATGGAATGGGCACACAAGTGTTGGGTAACAGCTAAACACCCCCTGCTGCTCACGGAGAGGCTGCCATGCACCATTGATCCTCTGATGTGGAAGTCCCAGACCATGTCAAGCCAATTGAAACCGTATGTGTCCGAGGGCAGTGTTACACACATTGATGCCATCATCACAATCCACTATCCCATTACAGATGACTGTCAACAAGTCTGACCATCTATTCAGGTGTATCCAGCTACATGTAATGTGTCCCATGGTGATGCGACATGTCTGCAGAGGAACCAAACATCGACAGGGGCAGTGTGCACACATCGTAAACAACTGCCACACCCAATACACCCCTGATGCATCCCTTACCCTAAGGAGACTTCCAAACTTGTCCGTGCGTGTAACGCGGAGTCAGCACACAATGACGTATCCATGAGAAATAGCAGTGCCACAACAATGCAACCAGCAGACGGCATGCGCAAGTACCTGGGGATGAGAGACACACAAGAAGTCAGCCACAAAAAGCACAGCCACTTGCATGTGCATGTACTCGACACATGTAAGGATGACAACATGCCAGGTCACAATTATGACTGGGGAAATACACTCATCACTGGCACCATCACTCGAGTGACACATCCACACACACCTCTGACTCACGTGGCATACATGCAGATGGACACACACATCGCAACACATGCCACACGGGGACCAATGCGTGCACACTCAGACACTGGTACTCACCACTAAGCAAAGAAGTCGCGTATGAGCCGACTCCGGATGTCCTCTTGCAGAACCACATCCTCCACATCACTAGCCCCATTGCCAAGCCCTTCGTCCTCCACGGGTGGATGGTCCTGATCATCTTGATCCAGGATGAGTGGCACCGCTTTCTCAACTGCCATGTTGTGCAGCATGCAGCAGACCATGAAGATTTTGCAGACCTTCAACGGGGCATATGGGAGGGCGCCGCCGGTCTTGTGGAGGCACCTGAATCGGCTCTTCAGGAGGCCAAATGTCCTCTCTATCACTCGCCTTGTCCGGCCATGGGCGGTGTTGTAGCGGAGCTGGGCCGGCGTGCTGGGGTTGCGGAGAGGTGTGATCAGCCATGGCATGTTGGGATAGCCAGCGTCCCCTACATGGAAACCACATGGACATAAGTAGGACAGGAGAAGCGGTCGGGCTGGAAGTCTACGCAAAATACAGGACAGACAGAGTGTACCCACCAACAACACATGCTCGTTCGTTGCACAGCTGCGTCATCATTTCAGGCACCCTGCTACACCTCATGATGTAGGCATCGTGTGCTGATCCTGGAAAACGAGCACAGACATGTGAAATCACCATGTTGGACAGACACACCACAAGGGCATTGATGGAGTGGTAGTGCTTGCGATTCCTATACGCTACCTCCTGTGCCTGTGGTGGTACCAAAGCCACATGTGTCCCATCTATGGACCCAATGACATTGGGCATCCCTCCCAGGGCATAGAATCCACGCTTGACACCAGTCAACAGTTCAGGAGTCTGGAAATGGATGAACTCATCCAGGTGAAGCAACATGGCCTCTAAAAAATCATGCAGCACATGGCTGAACATGCCACCAACATGGGCTATGGTATATTGAAAGGTACCCGTGGCAAGAAAATGTAGGGCTGTCATTACCTTCAGCTTGGGTGTCAGTGCCGTAGGATACCTGTGCAGCGGTTGCAGGTGTGGTGCCAGCCTTGCCGTCAACTCCTCAATCAACGGTTGGGGGAAGCGGTAGCAGCGTATACAGTCATTCTCCCGCATGTCAGCCAAGTCCGGAATAGGTCGGGGAAGAGGCGGCGCTCTGCAGTAATTTGGAAGTGAGTGCACTACAACAACAATTTATATGTACTAAGCACATGTTAATCTGTCAATACACATATGCTACATAGGGAGTCAGGTATGTGCTACATGCCCTGGACACGTATGGCTGCCAGGTGACACTCCTACCAAGACCCAGCTACACACGGAGATTGTGAACCTCCACATCCCATGGCATGGGACTAGCTGTGTCCCAGTGTAAGTGAACAGCCAGACGCAATACAGGAGTGACATGTATCAACATATCAGCAGAAGTAGGATGTTGATTGCAGAGACAGGTAGCGGAACACTAGAGCCACAGGTCACATGACATTACACTAGGACAGCCCACACACCTTGCCATGAAGGTGTACATGTCATGACTGCCCACACATACATTGAGAGGATGCAGGCAGGTCCTTGTTACGCTACTCCGTGTCCCATGCATACATACACACCTTACATCCGATACCACATGTGGCCTGGTGTGCGTCACAGTGTGCCATGGCCATCTACACACAGACACATATTGGTTGCAGCAACAGCAGATGCTTTTGAGGGAACACCAACATCAAGCTAATGTGAACACACCACACATACATGACATAGTTACATCGTGCACCGTGGGTAGTCACATGTCTGGTGTGGTAACCCCTGTAGCGGGCATCAGGGGACACTTGCGTGTGTTGTTGACTGTGCCATGCCAGTGACGCTCATCTCAAGTGTGCTGTACGACATGCACACATTTCAAAGGAGTGAAGGGCATGTCTGGCACATATAGCACCATCACACATAACATCTGTACACTTCTCATCATACATCTATAGCCTTCACAACTCATGAGTAATGTGCCACCTCACAGCCATTCACACCTGTGCCCCACACATGTAGTACTGGCCAGACAATGCCTTGATGTCCATCCATGGACAAGTATGTCAGCTCTATTCCTTTCTGTGTGCTGCCTCTCACCACTGTAATGTGTGTAAGGCACCGTACATTCGCCCTGAGGGCGTGTGTACGTTCCCCATCACTATGGGAGTGCTGCCGTAGGCCTACCCATAGTGATAGTGAGCGTACACGCGTGTGTACAGTCCGTATCACTATGGGTACGCATACGCGAGCACACCCATAGTGATAGTGAGCGTACGCACGTGTGTACGGTCCGTATCACTATGGGTACGCATACGCGAGCACACCCATAGTGATAGTGAGCGTGCGCGCGTGTGTACGGTCCATATCACTATGGGTACGCATACGCGAGCACACCCATAGTGATAGTGAGCATACGCGTGTGTGTACGGTCCGTATCACTATGGGTACGCATACACGAGCACACCCATAGTGATAGTGAGCGTACGCGCGTGCGTGTGTACGGTCCGTATCACTATGGGTAGGCATACGCGAGCACACCCATAGTGATAGTGAGCGTACGCGCGTGTGTACGGTCCGTATCACAATGGGTTTGATCGCGTATGCGTACCCATAGTGATACGGAGCGTACACACGCCTGTACGCTCACTATCACCATGGGTGTGCTCGCGTATGCGTACCCATAGTGATACGGAGCGTACACACGCCTGTACGGGCCGTTGCTATGCATATGGGGTGCCCTAGGGCCCCGGAACGCACCGTACATGTGTGTGAATCTCCAAATTACATAGGGGACACATGAGGGACAAGTCTAAAGGTCTACATGCATGCTGGTTGTCATGGAGACCAAGTTTAAAGTATGATTTTTTTCCAGCAGGTGCACAGCAAAAGTCGGTTTGAATGAATCTACTTTGTTGCAAAGTGGTTGTGGAGTTGACATCATGCTCAAGAAGAAAAAAATCCAAACCCACTGACTGTGCTAGGTTTAAAGGGATTGGAGGAAACATAGGATGCAAATGTGAGTGACCAATCACTCTGTACTCCTGTGCATGCAACAGGCCAGCAAGGCTGATAAAAGGCACCCAGGTCCCATGAGAGAGCACTTGCCTGCACATATTTGGATTCACCTACACTGCTGCTGCTCGTGATTCCCTGGCACCATGTCAAGGTCTGTGGCGAGGGTCCAGCCTTTCACCCTGGAGGAGAATCTGGCATTGCTGGATGTGATCCTCCCACAGTACCCCTTGCTGTATGGCCGGCCAGGGTATCAGGTGAGTGCTGAGTGCACTAGCACAGACTGTGTCCCTTTTTTGTGACTGTCACTTCTGGCATTGTGTCCAGGTGTGACACACATGCATTGTACTGTAGAGTGGGTCCCGGGGGGGGAATGCCTGATGTCTCCCAGCCAGAACATGCTGTGGTGCATGTCTGCTGTCCTCACTTGCATTGTGTTCACAGTGACAATCACTGCATGGTGCATGCCACATCCTACCTCTCTAATCCTCCTTGGAATGTTGTTTCTACAGTCCTCATGTGATTCTGTGTTCACCCCAGTGTGACAGGTGACTGTACCCACAGATGTGTGTTTGTGTCGTGCAGCTGTGCTGAGAGTGTCCACATGATGTGTTCGTACCCTGGACATCGGTGTGTGTGTAAGTCCCCTGTCATGTGGGTGGGTGCATATGTGGAGGGTAGCACCCCAGCTGCATGAGGGATGGGTATACCCTGGCCATCTGCTGTGTGCAGGGAACAGTGATGTGTGTCTGCCGTGATGAGCCATCCCCACACCTGCTACCCCACCCAGTCTAGTGGCACATGTGCAGAGTGAGGTTTGTAGCTGCAGTTGCCAATGGCAGGTGAATGTCCTGTGCCTGTGTGTGTCTGTGTACTCTGCTGAGGTAGCGTCAGTGGCCTGGTGCATGTGACTGCTTTGAGGTGCTGCACATAATCCTGGTGTAGCTTGTGATGCACAGTGTGAGCCTGGATCATTGATTGTGTCGTTGCCCTCATTCCACCTGTGTACTTTAAATGGCACGTACTGCTTTTGCCCTTCCCCAGAGGATAATGGCCCTATGACAAAGGTGCAATGCGTTGGCTGCATACTATGCCTTGTTGTAACCAGCAAATTTGTTCTAATATGTGTCTCTGTGACATGTGCCAGGTGTATTGATGTAGTGTCACTTGTTCATCCTCACAGGTAGGCGCCTCTGCCAAGTAGCAGATCTGGATGAACGCCGTCAGTGCCGTGAGGAGGACGGATGGTCGCAAGCGGCGCCTGGCCCAGGTGAGGAAACGCTGGCAGGATATCCGGTGCTGGACGCGGAGGATCGCACGGGTCCTGCTGGGGGACTCACCTGAGACCCATAAGAACCGTGGGCGCCGCCGTCTGACCCACATGCGTGTGCTGGCGGTGGTCTTTCCAGACTTGGACAGGCGCTTACGGGAGAAGCAGCAGCAGGAAGGGGGTAGGTACATGTGTGTTTGTTGTGTGTCACCAGCATTTGTAAGTGCGCAGTTGCATGGATACACTGCCAGGGTTTAAATGTGCTGTGCAGATCCTGTTACCCACAGTATAGCGGTGCTCTCCTGCCTCCCTTCCCCTCCTTGCAATGTGTTCCCTGGTCTGTGTGTAGTCACTCCTTCACAGGGTTATCTAGGCTGGCAGTTTATCCACATGACCAATGCCTGTAGCATCATGTGTGGGGGTGGTGTGTAACAGGTTTTGGGACCTTGCCTGTGCCCTGTCCAGTTCAGTACTTTTGGGTTCCATGTCAGTTGGCACTGATGCTGAGTCCAGACATGGGAGTTAGTCTCTCAAGTGTAATGCCTTACAGCACGCATGTCCTATGTTGTGGCCTGTGACATGATGTGCATGAGTGTGCGATACGCATAGTGCAGGGATGGTGGCGTGTGTTGCAGTCATTCCCATTCCGGACCATGGAGTTGTGTGGCCACTACTGTCCCCTGGGGCATATTTTCCTAGGTGTTATGTGTGTCATCACAAAATGTGGACACTCTCAGTGTCTACAGCATAGGTTGTGCTCTGTGCCATTGTACCCTGGCACCATGTATATTGACGTAAAATGTAGTACAAGTGTCCACTGTACAGCCTGACCTGATTTTCCTTGTTCATACTCACGGTGGCCAGTGCCTGTGTGTCTTGTTACAATCATCTGATGATGCCCATTTGTACATGATTATTTGGACAGGCGCACCTTGGGTATTTTGTGTCCAATCCTGATTTTTTCCAGCCCATGTGTATTTCACCCAGACTAAGAGATGTAAGTGCTTCCTGTGTCTCAACAAATTGTCTCATGTAGGGGGTGGTTGGTGCGGGCAAGGCCTACATGTCAAAACCTGAAATCTCCTTGCTAGGTCTGGCCAGTGTGTGATGTTTGTCTGGACATACACTCAAGGTGCAGTGAGCCAGTCATGGTGGGCATGTTTTCAGTATTACCTATGCAGCATGTGCCTCAAGTTCATGGATATGGTCCCTGCTCATCCCTATTTTCGGCAACGCTGTGTGGTGCAGATGCAGTGCTGGATTGTCCCCAGAGCCTGGCTCCTCTGTCAAAATCCATTTCATGTCATTTGCAATTGTGTCATGCTCTCCATAGTTTTTCAGTGGCATGGTGGGTCAACCAACTGTGTGTTGCAGGGCCTACATATGTACCTTGTATTGTAGATATTACTCATCTTTCTTTTCAGGCTATGCACTGTAACCTATGTAGATTGGACTCATGTGACATATGTATACAGGTGTATGATTAATTCCTGTCTCTTCACCTTGCCCACAGCATCGTCGGGGGACACGGATGGAGACATCAGCACAGACCGAGCGGAGGGACCGAGCACCAGTGCCAGCAGTGACATCTTGGCTGGCACATCGAGTGGAACTGAGGCGGAGGGGAGTGAGGCGGAGGACCTGTCCACTGCCACCACAGAATATGAAGCTGATGGGTCCGAGGCTGAGCTCTCCGAGTGGGCGGAGGCTGCACCACCAGCTGACAGCGGCACAACATCTCTCCCCGCCCCCTCCATTGCCATCAGGCGCCTCCCACTTGCTTGTGTCCCTTCCCAGCGTGCCCGGTCACCACATGTCTCCTTCCTGCCAGGCACCGCACCCCCTGCCCCTGTCTCCACTGCTGCCGCCAATGCCGAGTCTGTGGACATCCAGCGGCAGTTGCAGGTTGGTCAGGCTGCGATGCTTAATGTCCTCCATGGCCACAGCCAAGTGCTGAACAACATGGAGGTATACTTGGAGGGCATTTTCTCATCGCAGGCTGACCAACGCAACTTGCTGAGGTCCATTGACTCGACACTGACTGCAGCAGTGGGTCTCCTGCAGCGCTTCGTCCAACCCCCTACCTCTGACCCATCCACACTTCCCACTCCCATGCCTGTCCCACGTACACCCAGACGTCAGCATGCACCCACCACAACAGACACAGGCACCACACCAGCAGGGAAGGTCAAACGCACACCTCCTGGCACGCACACACAGGGTGAAGTAGGCACACCCACTGGGTCGGGGGGCAAACGTAAGCCACGCAGCCAGAGTGGTTTTCTGCATTCCACAAAATCCACTCCCTCCAAATCCCCTCCCCTCAACTCTCCTGGCCAAAAGTCGGATACAGGGTCAGTCCTGCCCAGTCTGTCCATCAGCCCCAGTGTGGCACCACCCCGCAAGCGGTGGAGGCAGGACACCGGCAGGGGAGTTGAGTCCCCCCCCTGTCCACACCCTCCCCCAGTGGCGCTGCGACCCATCCCTCCGACCCCCCCCCCTCCTTGGGGCCTGTGGTTCCTTTGGGTGCAGGGGAGTCGCTGGAGGACCTTGCTAAGGTGTGCAGCGCCATCCTGACCTCCGCCTTTGGCACTGCCCCACCCCCTGTGGTGGAGTCCTCTGTCCCTGCACCCACGACGCCTACCCTTCGCTCTCATGTCCCTGCGGTGCCTGGTCCTTCCCCCCCACATGATGCCCCCCCCCTCTGGAAGACAAAGGAGTCTGACTGTGCAGGCAAGCTAGGGGACACGCGTCCCACTGTGTCCCCCACCTGGATTTGAACTTTGGATTGCCCTATGGGCATTGTGCATTTTGAACTTTCAAGGGACAAACAGTTTTTTGGATGCTGAATAAAGCAATTTCTTTTTCCTTAGTACACTACTGTTTATCTGGTATTGCTGTTGGTGGACCTGCTCCATTATTTTGGGTGGTGATAATGTGTTGGGTGTGTGGGAATTGTAGTCTTGTGCTGGTCATAGGGTGGACCCTGGTATCTGTGTGCCATCACAAGCTGTTGGCTACATAACTTTGTTCATGTAAGCAGTTACTGCATGGTGACATCGTCCCAAGGTGTGTTGCTTCCTCTGTGTAACCTGACATCTTCCCTGCAGGGTCATTCCAATATGTGGTGCTGAGCTGTGTCTACATTGGCTCGGTGTGTGACGGACTCGTTAGACTTTGGCCATGCATGCTGAGCGATGTCTCCACCTGCATCATTCGTGGCGTCCTTGGTGGTCACTGTACTTGAGTATGTAGACTGTTGACATGACTTCATGTGGACATGTTTTATTTTCGGCGCTATGCATGTGTGTACTCCCAGCCTCGCACACATGTGGTACATGTACTGCAGGATCTTTGTGCACCTGACTGACATTTGTGGCCATTGGATCTGTGGGTACTCCACCCTTTTCTTTGCAGGGGCACTGATGTGAGTGTTAGGCACCCACCCCTCCTGTGTCTGGGCACTGCTGTGAGTGTTAGGCACCCACCCCTCCTGTGTCTGGGCACTGCTGGGAGGACTCTGCACACACCCCTCTTATGTCCGGGCACTGCTGGGAGGACTCTGCACCCAACCCTCCTATATCAGGATATGTACGCTTAGAACATACACGGGTGTGGGTTCGCTCCATGCATATGCGGGTGGGGGTACGGTCCGTACGTACACTGTTGGGGTGGGGGGTACGCTCCATACATACGGGGTGGTACGGTCCGTACGTACACTGTTGGGGTGGGGGTACGCTCCATACATACGGGGGTGGTACGGTCCGTACGTACACTGTTGGGTGGGGGGTACGCTCCATACATACGGGGGTGGTACGGTCCGTACGTACACTGTTGGGGTGGGGGGTACGCTCCATACATACGGGGGTGGTACGGTCCGTACGTACACTGTTGGGGTGGGGGGTACGCTCCATACATACGGGAGATGTTACGGTCTGTACGTACACTGTTGTGGTGGGGGTATGCTCCATGCATACGCGGGTGGGGGTACGGTCCGTACGTACACTGTTGGGGTGGGGGGTATGCTCCATGCATACGGGGGTGGTGTTACGGTCCGTACGTACACTGTTGTGGTGGGGGTACGCTCCATGCATACGCGGGTGGGGGTACGGTCTGTACGTACACTGTTGGGGTGGGGGGGTATGCTCCATGCATACGGGGGTGGTGTTACGGTCCGTACATACACTGTTGGGGTGGGGGTACGCTCCATGCATACGCGGGTGGGGGTACGGTCCGTACGTACACTGTTGGGGTGGGGGGTACGCTCCATACATACGGGGGTGTTACGGTCCGTACGTACACTGTTGTGGTGGGGGTATGCTCCATGCATATGCAGGTGGGGGTACGGTCCGTATGTACACTGTTGTGGTGGGGGTACGCTCCATGCATATGGGGTGGTGTTACGGTCCGTACGTACACTGTTGTGGTGGGGGTGCGCTCCATGCATACGCGGGTGGGGGTACGGTCCGTACGTACACTGTTGTGGTGGGGGTACGCTCCATGCATACGGGGGTGGGGGTACGGTCTGTAAGTACACTGTTGGGGTGGGGGGTATGCTCCATGCATACGCGGGTGGGGGTACGGTCCATACATAACCGTACCCACGCTGTGGAATGCTTGTGCGGGCCGTACCCAGGCCTTTGCCACGTGGGTACGAGCTGTCCCGCCATTGTTGGGGTGACGTAGGTGTGGGCGTGGTACGACTCGTACCCACGCTCTTAAGGCGTGGGTATGGGACGTACCTGTATTGTTGTGTTACCGGTTTGCGTCGTCAACCACTTCCGTTGTGGCGGGCGCTGGCTTTGCTGGACACGCCCCCACTCCCTCGTAGTGACCAGGGCCTGGGGATCAGGTATGTCCAGGGCATGTGTGCTGTGTGACTTGGGTGGGGGTTTTGTGGCCTGCCCCTGCTCCTGCCCCCCCTTTCCCTCCTCCCTTTGTTGTTCTGACCTTCTGGGGCGTCTGCGTCGGAACCTGTAGAGGAGGTCGACTGCTATGAGGGCCGGGATGACACGTAGGTTCGGGTCCATGTCTGTCCGTCGCGTGCAGGTACTCCTTGTTCGCGTCGTCCTGATTTCCCGGCAGTTTTTGGCTGCCGGAAAATATTCTCCGTGCGGGATGAAGTCGGTGCGAATCGTAATTCCTGGTTCGTGAAAGGCAGGCTGCGTGCGTTCCGACTTCACGTCGGCGCTTTCCCGGATCACATTTGTATGTATATTTTCGTCGGTCGTTGTTTTGTACGATTCGTACGGAAATAGTATTTCCGTGCGAATCGTACTTCCATGTTTGTATATTGTTCCGACCGGGTACGCGTCGGACGGAGAATATGCTCCGTCTGACGGTTCGTACCCGGTTTTTACAGGATCGTAATCGGCACCTAGGTGTACTTCTAATGAGTGATACTATTTGCAATATCTATCATGTGAGTGGCTGTGTGACTGTATGTATCGTATTGGTGTGTGAGTAGCTATATGGGAGTATGGGTGGGTGTGTAAGTAGCTGTGTGGTTGAGTGAGATGCTGTGTGAGTGGCTGTGAGTGAGTGAGTGGGTGTGTCCGTAGCTGTATGGGTGCGTGAGTGGAGGTTTGAATAGGTCTATGGCTGAGTGAGTGAGTATCTGAATGGCTGCATGAGTGAGTGACGGTGTGTGTAAGTGGCTGTATGGGTGAGTGAGTGGCTGTTTGAGTGGGTGTTTTGTTAAGTGAGTTGGTGTGTGAGTGGCTATATTGGTGAGTGAGTGTCAGTGTGAATGGCTGAATGGGTGAGTACAGGGATGTGTGAGTGCTTCTATGGATGTGTGAATGGGTATGTAATTGGTTGTATGAGTGAGTGTGTGAAGGCTTGTATCATAAAGGAGTGGCCGTGTTGAGAGTCTGACTGAGTCAGGGTTCACTGATAGAATATCGATTCCCAAAATATCATCATACAGAAATATTGATGCAAAAATATCGGTCAAAAATATCGACATTCTATATTTAAAATTGTAAGTACAAAAATATTGTAACAAAAATATTGAAGTAAAAATATAGATGTACAAAATATCGAATTTTTATTTAATTAAATAATAAAATGTACTTTAAAAAAATAATTTCGATTTAATATACATTTTTAACAAATATAATAAAATAAATGTATTTAAAAAAAATATTTAAACACACATATAAAATGTAATATATATCTATTTCCTTTAAAACAATTAATAAACTATTAATTTTAATTCATTTTATAATTTATAAATATTTAAACATTTACAAATAAATATATATATTTACATACACTTATAACATGAAATCTAATAAAAACATATTTTAATTTAAAACATTAAAATATTTAATAGTCTTTCAAATTAAATTTTGCACTCCATTGAGTGCACTCACTGGAGTGGGAACAGTATTTTTTTACCCCTCTGCCATCCAACACTTTCCCTACGGTTGCACTCACTGGAGTGGGAATAGTAATTTTTACCCTCCACTATCCAACACTTTCCCTACTGTTGCACCCACTGGAGTGGGAATTGTAATTTTTACCCCTCCGCTATCCAACACTTTTCCTAATGTTGCACTCACTGGAGTTTGAATAGTAATTTTTACCTGTCCGCTATCAACCAAAAGCGCACTACATACCCGCGAGGGTCTCAAGGTGCTGGGGGGGGAGGCTGCTACTGATCGAAGAGCCAGGTCTTGAGTGTTCTCCTGAAGGTCAGCAGGTCTTGGGTCTGTCGTAGGCTCAGCGGTAGGGTGTTCCATGTTTTGGCGGCGAGGTGGGAGAAGGATCTCCCGCCGGTGGTAGTTTTTCGGATGCGCGGAACGGTGGCAAGTGCGAGGTCGGCGGATCATAGCTGGCGGTTGGGGATGTAGAAGGAGAGTCGACTGTTGAGGTAGGCAGGGCCGGTCTTGTGGAGTGCCTTGTGTGCGTGGATGAGGAACTTGAAGTGTATCCTCTTGTTGACGGGGAGCCAGTGCAGGTTTCTCAGGTGGGGGTGATGTGGCAGTGGCATGGTATGTCGAGGATCAGTTGTGTCGAGGTGTTTTGGATGCGTTGTAGTTGTTTGATGAGTTTGGTCGGGGCTCCCGCATAGAGGGCGTTTCCATAGTCGAGTCTGCTGCTGACGAGGGCTTGGGTGACTGTCTTTTTTGTGTCCGTTGGGATCCATTTGTAGATTTTGCGGAGCATGCGGAGGGTGTTGAAGCAGGAGGAGGAGACGGCGTTGACTTGCTTGGTCATTGTGAGCATTGAGTCGAGGATGATTCCCAGGTTGCATGCGTGGTCTGTGGGTGTCGGGGCTGTCACTAGTGCCGTCAGCCACCAGGAGTCGTCCCAGGCTGAAGGGTTGGAGCCGAGGATGAGGACCTCCGTCTTGTCCGAGTTCAGCTTCAGGTGGCTGGCCCTCATCCAGTCGGCGACGGCCCTCATTCCTTCGTGGAGGTTGGCTTTGGCGGTGATGGGGTCCTTGGTGAGGGAGAGGATCAGCTGGGTGTCGTCGGCATAGGAGATTATGTTGAGGTCGTGCTCTCGGGCAACGTGTGCAAGCGGGGCCATGTAGATGTTGAATAGTGTCGGGCTGAGGGAGGAGCCCTGGGGTATGCCGCAGATGATCTCGGAGGCTTTGAATCGGAATGGGGGGAGGCGGACGCTCTGGGTTCTGCCTGAGAGGAAGGATGTGGTCCATTCAGAGCCTTGTCTCGGATCCCTGTGGCATGGAGTCATGCGCGTAGTGTGCGGTGGCAGACGGTGTTGAAGGCGGCGGAGAGGTCTAGGAGGATGAGTGCTGCGGTCTCACCATTGTCCAGCAGGGTCCTGATGTCATCGGTGGCAGTGATGAGGGCAGTCTCGGTGCTTTGGTTGCTGCAGAACCCTGACTGAGAAGGGTCCAGGATTCTGTTTTCTTCGAGGTATTGGGTTAGCTGTTTGTTGATGATCTTCTCGATGGCCTTGGCCGGGAACGGGAGCAAAGAGATGGGCCGGAAGTTCTTGAGGTCTCTTGGGTCAGCCTAGGATTTTTTGAGAAGAACGTTGATCTCGGCGTATTTCTAGCTCTCTGGGAAGGCCACGGTCTCGAGGGAGAGGTTGATGACGTTGCGCAGGTTGGGTGCGATGGAGCTGCTTGCTTTGTTGAAGACGTGGTGCAGGAATGGGTCTGACGGAGAGCCGGAGTGGATTATGCTCATGGCCTTGATGGTGTCATCGATGCTCACACTGGCCCAGGCTAGCAGGGGGTCGTAGTCGATGATGTGAGGAGAGTCTGTTGTGTTGCTGTATATTGGGGCGGTCTGGACGTTGAAGCTGTCGTGGATGTCTGCTATCTTTCGGTGGAAGAAAGTGGCGAGGGAGTCGCACAGGGCTTGACGACGGGATGTCATTGGTGTTGGAGCTGGGGTTGGAGAGTTCTTTCACGATGTTGAAAAGCTCCTTGCTGTCATGTGCGTTGTTGTCGAGGCGGTCCTCTTGGCAGCCTTGATGAGGTGGTGGTGGTTGCGGATGGCGTCCTTGTGTGCTGCGAGGCTGTCCGGGGTCTGTTCGCTGTGCTGTTCCTTCTCTAGCTTCCGGCAGGCTTGTTTGGAGGCTAGGAGTTCTGGGGTGAACCAGCTGGCCCTCTTGCTGGTGTCTCTGTGGGGGGGGTTTCTTCAGCGGGGTGAGGGTGTTGGCGCAGTCCTCGATCCAGCATCTGGGGCTGTGGGTGGCGTTGTCGGCGTTGGAGGGTTTGGTGGGTGTGTTGAGAGCGAGATTTGCATGAAGTTGATCTTCGGTGATTTTGCTCCAGCAGCGGCGGGGGATCTGTTGGGTGCAGTGGTGTGTGGTGGGTTTCTGGAAGGTGAAGTGGATGCAGGGGTGGCCAGTCCAGGGGAGTTCAGTGGTGTGGTTGAAGGAGACGTGCAGACTTGAGAAGAAGACGGGGTCCAGCGTGTGGCCGGCGGAGTGGGTGGGCATGGTGAGGAGTTGCCTCAGTCCGAGGTTGGTGAGGTTATCGATCAGGGTTGTGGTGTTGCTTTCGTTGTTGTTCTCAAGGTGAAAGTTCAGGTCTCTGAGGAGGATGTAGTCGGTGGAGGTCAGGGCATGTGTGCTGATGAAGTCGGCGATGGCGTCGCAGAATTGTGGTCGTGGTCCGGGTGGTCTGTAGACGAGGGTGCCTCTTAGAGTGGTCTTGGGGTCCATGTGGATCTGGAAGTGCATGTGTTCGACGGTGCTGAGAGTGTCGTCGGTGTATGTTGAGACCCTGATGGTCTTCTTGTGGACGATGCGAATCCTCCTCCGACTCCGTTGGTGCGGGCGATCTTGTATCCGTCAGGGATGGCTATGGCGATGTCTGGAGAGGAGGCTTCGTTCATCCAGGTCTCGGTCAGGAAGGTGACGTCTGGTGATGCGGTGTCGAGTAGGACCCAGAGCTCGACGGCGTGTTTGCGTGCGGAGCGGGTGTTGATCAGGATGCATCGGAGCTGGTTGTGTAATGTCGTGGCGGATGTTTTGGCATCTTCGATGCAGGAAAAGCTGCAGTTGCGGCAGGCGAAGGGACCGTGGGTGCGCTTCGGGGCAGCCCTGCAGCAGGTGAGGGTCCGTCCTGAGTTGAGAGCATTGAGGGTGCTGGCGTCATATTGGAGGCGGTCTTCATGGCTGGTGCGGGGGCCAGGGGTTCTGACGCTGGGCGCGGTCCAGGCGCGGACTGGCGCAGACAGGCTTGCGTTAGGCACGCCTTCGGGTTGCCGGCGCGCACCCGCTGCGCGCAGCTGCACTGTGGCTGCCATTTAAGGGGAGGTGGGAGGGAGGAGCAGCTGGGAGGCGGGAGGCGGGTGGCAGGGGGCAGCGAATGGGCACGGAGGGGGGCGGGGCTGCAGGGGATGCAGCAGCGGGAATGGGAGCGGCGAGGGGGGCGAGCAGGCACAACAGGGGGAACGGGGTACAGAAGGCAAAAACGGGCAGCGGGGCACAGAAGGAGCAAAAGGGCACACAAGAGCACGGGGAACAGAAGGCAAAAATGGGAAGCGGGGCACAGAAGGAACAAAAGGGCACACAAGAGCACGGGGAACAGAAGGCAAAGATGGGCAGCGGGGCACAGAAGGAACAAAAGGGCACACAGAGCAGAAGAAAACGGCAATGGGGCAACAAGGGCACTCAGAGAAACATACAAACCTAAGGCCACCACTGGCCCCCAGGGATGAGGTGCAGGTGGTAGCCTGCAGGTGGAGGAGGGCCTCAACTTCGGCGGTGACAGCAGGAACGCAGGTGGAGCTGCAGCGGGGGGAGCGACCTATCTGGCAAGGTCAAGGGTCGCTCTCCTCACCGCCCAGCGGGCGCCATTTAAGGGGAGGTGGGAGGGAGGAGCAGCTGGAAGGCAGGAGGCGGGTGGCAGGGGGCACCGAAGGGCACGGAGGGGGGCGGGGCTGCAGGGGATGCAGCAGCGGGAATGGGAGCAGCGAGGGGGGCGAGCAGGCACAACAGGGGCACGGGGTACAGAACGCAAAAACGGGCAGCGGGCACAGAAGGAGCAAAAGGGCACACAAGAGCACGGGGAACAGAAGGCAAAAATAGGCAGTGGGGCTCAGAAGGAACAAAAGGGCTCACAAGAGCACGGGGAACAGAAGGCAAAGATGGGCAGCGGGGCACAGAAGGAACAAAAGGGCACACAGAGCAGAAGAAAACGGCAATTGGGCAACAAGGGCACTCAGAGAAACATACAAACCTAAGGCCACCACTGGCCACTAGGGATGAGGCACAGGTGGTAGCCTGCAGGTGGAGGAGGGCCTCGACTTCGGCGGTGACAGCAGGAATGCAGGTGGAGCTGCAGCGGGGGGAAGCGACGTACCTGGCAAGGTCAGGCAACTATAACTGCTGAATTTCACTAGTTTTGTATGAGTGAAATCTGATCCTAACTATATCGTCCCTGTAACCTTTGTTTTTTAGTGAATGTAATGGTTTTTTGACTGATAGTCACGTTTACAGAGTGGTGGAGAAAGGGGACGGTTCTCCAACCAGCTCTCAGGAATTCTGCTGTGTCAGACTTACTTGAGGTAATAGGAGGGCTTCTGGGCCCCCAAGAACGCTCAGCATCCAAAAGGATTTCATCCCCATCCAGCAGTGCACCAGGAGGCGCATTTACAGCGTGGTGGAGAAAGGGGGTGTGGCCTATGAGCACCTCCCAGCAATTCAGCTGTGTGGGACTTTCTGCAGATAACAGAAGGGCTTTTTGTCCCTGAAGGACACTCTAGATCCAAGGAGACTTTATCCCCCAACCAACAGTGTGCCTGGAGGTATGTTTGCACAGTGTTGGAGAAAGGGGATGTGGCCTCCAAAGTCCTCTTAGCAATCACTCTCTGTGGGACTTATTGTAGGCAACAGGAGGGCTTGCCGGCCCCTCAAAGCCACTCTGGAGGCAAGGGTACTTCATCTCCCAACCAAAAGAGTGCCAGGGGGCACGTTTGCACAGTGGTGGAGGAAGGGGGTGTGGCCTCCAAAGTCCTCTCAGTAATCGTGCCCTGAGGGACTTACTGGAGGTAACAGGTGGGCTTGTTGGTTCCCAAGGACACTCAGCATTCAAAGGGACTTCATCCCCCATCCAGCAGTGCACCAGGAGGCACATTTGCAGAGTGGTGGAGAAAGGGGTGTGGCCTATGAGCACCTCCCAGCAATTCAGCTGTGTGGGACATACTGCAGGTAACAGGAGGGCTTGTTGTCCCTCAAGGACACTCTAGAGCCAAGGAGACTTTATACCCCAACCAACAGTGTGCCAGGAGGTATGTTTGCACAGTTTTGGAGAAAGGGAACATGGCCTCCGAAGTCCTCTCAGCAATCGCACTCTGTGGGACTTATTGTAGGTGACAGGAGGGCTTGTTGGCCCCCCAAAGACCATCCGGAGGCAAGGGAGCTTCATCCCCCAACCAAAAGAGTGCCAGGGGGCACGTTTGCACAGTGGTGGAGAAAGGGTCTTGGCCTCCAAGTCCTCTCAGCAATCGTGCCCTTTGGGACTTGAGGTAAATGGAGGGCTTGTTAGCCCCCAAGGAACCTTAGCATCCAAGGGCACTACATCCTCCCTCTCGCAGTGCCCCTGGAGGTGCAGTTGCAGAGTGGTGAGAGTGGTGGAGAAAGGATTCGTGACCCCTGAAGACCTCTCAGCAATCCAGCTGTGTGGGACTTACTGAAGGTAACAGGAGGGCATTTTGACCCCCAAAGACCCTCTGGAACCAAGGGGACTTCATCCCCCAACCAGAAGTGTGCCATGAGGCGCGTTTGCACAGTGGTGGAGAAAGGGGGCGTGGCCTCTGAAGACCTCTCAGAAGTGGCGCTCTGTGGGACTTACTGAAGGTAACAGGAGGGCTTGTTGGCCCCTAAGGATGCTTAGCATCCAAGGGGACTTCATTATCCCACCAGCAGTTCACCAGGAGGCGTGTATGAAGAGTGGTGCAGAGCAGTGGACGAAGAGGTCATGGCCGCTGAAGATCTCTCAGCAATCTAGCTGTGTAGGACTTACTGGACTTAACAAGAGGGCTTGTTGGCCCCCAAGAAGCATCGGCATCCAAGGGGACATCCTCCCCCAACCAAGAGTGTACCATGAGACACATTTGTGGAGTGGTGGAGAAAAGGGGTGTGGCCTCCGAGGTCATCTCAGCAATTGGGTTCTGTGGAAATTACTGGAGGTAACAGGAGGGCTTGTTGGCCGCCAAGGAACCTCAGCAGCCTAGGGGACTTCATCCCCCAACTAGCAGTACACCAGGAGTCACGAATGCAGAGTAGTGCCCCCTTTCCTTGGGCTGAATATGACCCCGGGGACCCCATCTCCTGGGGGCAGGTATTTTTAGAATGAGGAGAGGAGACGTGCGGGCCCGGACTCCGGAACAATTACTGCCCCTGCGACCCCATTCCCCACAGGCCAGGATTTTTCATTTTTACATTTTTTTAATAAAGGATGGGGGGCATGTGGCCCCCTTCCCCGGGCTGATTATGACCCCAGGGATCCTATCCACTGGGGCCTGGCTGCCCTGGTCCAACCCAGGGCACCCACATTCTCACGCTGGGGACTGCGGAAGAAACCTGAAGGCGCCTGCAGTACCTGCTGGCTCCCCGCATCCTGCGGGAGCCGGTATTGCTCTTTGACAGAGGGAGCTGCTAAACATGCAGCTCCCTCTTTCAAAGCAGTTCTGCTACGCTTCTTGTAAGTGAGAGCATTTTTTCTGCTCTCGCTTATTAGATAAGCAGCAGCTTTTGCTATGGCTTGGTGGGAGCGGTAATGCTCCCACCAAGCCATAGGAAACTGCAATGTCCAGGGGTGGGCATCTTAGGACATTCCAGGAGCTGGCCCTAGGGGTGGCAGTCTCCAGGGCAATCTATTGCTCTAGGAGGGGGGCCACACAGCCCCCCTCAATTCTTAATTTTGCCCCTGGTAGGTGGTGGTCCCTGGGGCCATGAGGGGTCCGGAAACCCCTGCATTAATATTACATTTAGCCCCATGGAGGTGGCGGTCCCCAGGGCAAACAAGGGGGGCACGTGCTCCCCTGCATTTATATCATATTTTGCCCCAGGGAGGTGGTGGACCCCGGGGCTGTGGGAAAGCTGAAGGTGGTCTGCGTGAGCACCCCACATTAATAAAATATTTGCTCTGGGGAGGTGGCAGTCCCCAGGGCATGAGGTTGCCCAGGGCAACCCCTGCATAAATCATGAAAAATGCCCCTGGGAGGTGGGGGTCCCTGGGGCTTTAGGGATCTGAGAAGGGGTGCCCCGTGTGCCACCCTCTACATATTTGGACATGCCGATTAGAAACGAAGAGCGGTAGCCGGCGCTTTGTTTTATTTTTTCATTTTTTGCGGGATTTGCGGCTCCAGGGTGACTTCCACTGAAATGGTTTTTTTTTTAATGTGTTATTGGCCTATGGGTTAGGGTGGTTCTACCCTGCTCCCTTTTCTTTATTTTAAATGTTTTTTCTATGACTTGGTTCAAATGAGTCACAAGATGGCTGCCAACACTTCCTGCTTGCCGCCAATCAGGTCTCAGCACAAGATCCGGAGGGGTCGCGCATCCACTGTGTCCCTATATATACAAATGGAAATTTCTTTAAATACCTCAGCAATTGCTGAACGGAAATTACATCATGTAACAGAAAGGTTGCTTTCTGTACCAACAGCTACCTTTCTGTCAAATCTGATGTAATTCTTTTCATCCGTTCAGGCTGTCGCCATGTTTAAAGTTCCTTTGGAAATTAACATGGGGAAAACACGTTTTGGGACCCCCTCAGACTCTGCTTGATGGATCAAACCAAAATTTTCAAGACAACAGTTAAAGTTAGTGGCAAACTAGTTTTGAAAATTTTATTGGCAAATTAGAAAACGCTCTTCCTATGGAAACTAGGTCCTAACTATTACTACCTTCTGGCAACTCCCAGACAAGTGGATAATATTATGTATATATATATATATATATATATATATATATATATATATATATATATATATATATATATATATATTACCTACTGGCGGTCGCCAGTAGGTAGTTATAGTTAGGACCACGTTTCCATAGGAAATCCGCAACATTCTATTTTGAATAACTTTGGCGCCGGTTGACGAATCCTCGCGAATTTTTCAAAATAGGTGGGGCGCTACGCTCCGCTCCTACCCTGAAAGTCTCGGGGGGATTTGTCAAGCGGGGGCTGAGATAAAAGGGGGGTCCCAAAACGCATTTTTCCCATGCATTTTTCCATAGGACCTTTAGACACAGCTACAGCCCGAACGGCTGAACAGAATTACTTGAAATTTGGCAGAGAGGTAGTCCTCAGGTCAAGGAAGTGCCTTTTGTAGGTTTGGTGTAAATCTGTTCAGTAGATTCTGAGAAAATAGCCTTTAAATCAATATATATATCTGAGCCAGCTTACGGTGCGCTTACGGTGCGCTTACCGTACGCGTACGGTGGCGTGCGCGAGCGCGATTCTGATTGGCCCTTAGATCTTAGTAAACATTCGAAGCGGCGGCCGCCATTTTCTCTCTCGCACTCTGACAGGGGGTTGAAAAACCAAGTGCAAAAACATGTAAAGGGGCTGTTTACACAGCTCCCAAGCACCTAGCCATGTCGAGGAAGTACCCAACGATCCCCCAAGTGAAAAAAGGCAATTTTAATTTTTTCGAAAATTTCGCCGATTACGCTTACCGTACGCGTACGGTAAGAAATAATAAAAAAAAAAAAATATCCACATTCTCCCCACCCCGTGTGCAAAAGGTGCCCGAAGGGCACCTTTTGAGCATGGCTTAAGAGAGCTAAACAAAACATATATTTTACCTGTCACAACGATGCTCATCATATGTCCTCCATGTGCGCACGGTGCGCGAAGCGCATCGTGCGTTCATGGCCCATCTAGCGAAGCGCACCGCGTGCTCACTGTGCGCGCACGGTGCGCGAAGCGCACCGTGCGCGCACGGAACGAACTGCGTTAAGTGGCCGCGCACGCCACAAATGGCGTAAAGTAACTTAGCATTTAAAAAACCGTACAAATTCACTGAAAAAACCATAGGTTTCACACACGTTATAGTTAGGAATTAGCATTTAAAAAACCTTGCAAATTCACTGAAAAAACCATAGGTTTCACACATGTTATAGTTAGCTGGACATTTTACTGATAAAAAACCAATGAAATTCCCCCGTTATAGTTACTGTAGGCAACTATAACTCACGCGACCGTAATCCTCTGCTGATGACATATGTGTCTTTATGAAAAAAAAATATTTGTAATATATGTATAGCTAAAATTTAATGGAAGAAGACATGGGCAAATAAGTGTCTAAATACAGTATTAGCATCAGCAGAGGATTACGGTCACGTGAGTTATAGTTGCCTACAGTAACTATTACGGGGGAATTTCATTGGTTTTTTATCAGTAAAATGTCCAGCTAACTATAACATGTGTGAAACCTATGGTTTTTTCAGTGAATTTGCAAGGTTTTTTAAATGCTAATTCCTAACTATAACGTGTGTGAAACCTATGGTTTTTTCAGTGAATATATATATAAATCAAACAGTGGTCAATCTATCCACCAGAAGTCTAAACGAAATGGAGATCTCGGTTCTGCAATTGGGCCTGTCCTTTTGTCCTAGCAACAATTTGAATTATATGGACACCAGAATTGACTTATTCTTATATATTCGGAAACTCAAATTAATGAAAATGTTCGAGACACGCTCAAAATCGAAGACAAAAGAACTAGTAACTAGAATGTACAATATGGAGATGCCCAATCTACAAATCCAGGACATGGAACTATTGAGAGTCATGCGTGATCTAGAAATGGGAGACAATAATGGTGGAAATGATTACTCACTGTTGCAACCATGTGATGTTACTAACAAACAACGAGAGCATAGCGGTCTGAAAAGGAAATCAAAGTTTAATCCCAATGTTCCCTTTGACAATATTGAGGCATATACTTCAGCGGTCATCATTGAATTAAAGAAATCAAGAAAGGCATTCCAAAAATCTAAATGGGATAATCTTACAAAGGAACAACGGGAAGCCCTCAAAATCTTGGAGTCGGATTCAACGATTGTAATCAAGCCCTCCGATAAAGGGGGCAATGTTGTTGTGATGGATGTGGAGAAGTACAGATCAGAAGCAATGAGACAACTTATGGACGAAACCTGCTTTTTGATTGGGCCCAATATAAAAAGACGATCCTTGACTATCATAAACTTTTAAGTGACTGGTATTTCCAGGGGTTGATTGATACTGATGAGTACAATTTCTTGAGAACAGACAAACCACGTATACCATGTATTTATTTTCTTCCCAAGATCCATAAGCACGCCACTTCACCACCAGGGCGTCCGATAGTCTCATCTAATGGGGGACTACTTGAAAATACATCCATTTTTCTGGATTCATTTTTGTGTAAATATGTGCTTGATCTAGTATCATATTGCAAAGACAGTTCAGATTTTTTACGCAGACTTCACGATATTCAATGGGAGGATGAATACATGATGATTAGTCTAGATGTATGCTCACTATATACATGCATTGATCAACGTAAAAGGGTAGCAGCATGTATGCATTTCTTAAAAAATAGACATATAGATCTCTGGGAACATAATGAAATGTTAGAGACAATGATGTTATTCTGTCTTCAAAATAATATCTTTCTTTTTGAGAAGTCAGTGTATTGTCAGCGATCTGGTACCGCTATGGGTACTTGTTTTGCCCCTAGCCTAGCGAATCTTTTCCTAGGTTGGTGGGAAGAACAGATAGTGTGGACAGATCAATTACAAACTTATACCGATCATATAGTGGTATGGATCAGGTATATAGACAATCTATTTCTTATTTGGAATGGCCCACAAAATCTAGCCAAGGAGTTCATTGACCGATTGGGTACCAATGATCTGAATTTGCAATTCACCCATAAGATTAGTTCAAGTTACTGTGAATTTTTGGACATTGCAGTTGAAATAAAGGATAAGAAGATCACAACACGCCTTTTCCGCAAACAGACCGCAGGCAACACATTGTTGCATGCGGCAAGCCATCATCCAGTCCCCCTAAAACAAAGCATACCCTATGGGGAATTGCTAAGAGAGTGACTTTACAAAAGAGCAACAGACTATGCTCACACTTTTCAGAACAAGAGGATACAAAGAGGAAACCCTAGAGAGAGTCCAAAACAAAGTCAAGGAGTTGCAACAATACGACATACTCTTTAAGCCATCTAGGAGCACCACCAATAGAAGCAACAATGATAGTAACCAGGTCAACGCACCGAGAATGGTAACACAATTCAGCAGGGGAGCCTGGACACTAGAAAAAATCATGAGAAAACACTGGAATCTACTGATAGCAGACCCTATCATTGGTAAATGCATAGGAACCAGACCACAAATAACTTACAAAAAGGCAAGGTCACTAAAGGACAAATTGGTCGATAGCTATCGTGAAGAGGTTACTCAACCACAATGGTTAACAATGCCAAATGGCTTCACCACATGTGGGATGTGCAAGGCAGATCGCAATGGCATAAACTGCAGAGAATATACCACAGGCACTAAACAAAAACGTCCAATAAAACACCTAATCAATTGTAACAGTGATTTTACCGTCTACATACTTGAGTGCCCTTGTGGCCTCAGGTATGTAGGCAGTACTAAATTACCACTCAAACTAAGAATTCTGCAGCATTTACGTGCTATCACTAATTGTGATCATATCTATCCAGTGGCACGTCACTATTCGGAATTCCATAACAGTGACAACAGTAGCTTACGGTTTTTCAGAGTAGAAAGAATTCCTAAATGCATACGAGGAGGGGACCGAGAAAAACACCTAAGAGTACTTGAGTCCAGATTTATTTTAGATCTGGACTGTAAAATACCCAAAGGACTCAACAGTGGGGAGGAACTTGCAACTCACATAGGCTTGTAATTAACAATAGTATGGTCTCAAAAGTAACATGATCACTCCCAACCCATGGTTGGGATTTTAATTATTCCTAAATTCATTTTTATATACTCACTTTTATCAAGATAGGGAAATAGGGTTACACAGGATGAAATTATATTTCCCAATTGGGATATCATATGAGCACTTAGCGCAATTGTGGATGCTCTTATTGGAACCCCCTAGGGTTACCCATTCATCATCCTAATTATTCCCTGATACCCTTCCTCTTTCACACATTTAATCATATTATTTATCACACACATCACTATTCCGTCACTCCCCTATACCTAGCACTTAGTAAAGGATACTTCCTACTCTTGCCATTATACCATGATATCAGTCAGGAGCAGTCCTGTATTTACTTAATTGGAAGTTTATGGATAAATATCAGGAGCCATTGTCCAAATAATTAGTCTGGCTTTATAATGTTCGCTGTAAAATAAAATGGTACCATGATCTTAGGGTCCCACACCATCACAGCACAATGGACATTACTTTATATTGTATGGCTATTCAGCCTTTATTGAACCTAATTTATAGTTGATGGCGCACTTGCGCATAACATTGTATAATCAGGACATATATAATCGTCAGCTACCTTTTTTTGTTCACATCAGTTCCAACTTTATTGTTTCCTGACAATTCCTTTATGATGATTATCAAATACAAGGATGAAATATTTATCGTAATATCATGCTTCTTACTGCAGTTTATTATTTCTTGCAATTGCAGTTACTTTATTTATTTTGTGTATCACTGTTTAAGTTCAGCTTATGTCGCGCTCGCCATGCAGTACAATATTGAAGCATTTCTTCTATGTTTATGAACTATGTACCTGTATTTCTATGGTCGATTGGCATGCAGGAAGTAACTTGACAAAGGCAAACGCCGAAACGCGTCGTACTTCTAAAGCTAGCGCACAATAAACTCTTGTGCGGTTTCCTGGTGTGCTGTCCTCTTATTCGCAGAATTGTTACGGAATTAAGGGATTTGAATCATATATATATATATATATATATATATATATATATATATATATAAATATATATATTCAGCATAAGGTTACGAACAGCTCTACAGTAACCACACTGCACTCCAAAGGTTTTTTTCTTTTACGGCTTCCTTTATGGACGAGTTCACATCAACGCGTTTCGATGGCCTCTCGCCACGTTGTTCACGATATATATATATATTCACTGAAAAAACCAAAGTTTTCAGGGGTGTTATAGTTAGGAATTGGCATTTAAAAAACCTTAGAAATTCACTGAAAAAAACATAGGTTTCAGGGGTGTTATAGTTAGCTGGACATTTCCCTCATACAAAACCCTAGAAATTCCCCTGTTATAGTTAGTTCAGCTAACTATAACTCGCGCACCCGCAATGCACTGCTGATGACGTCACATATTACATCACTCATTACATGGCCAGTGACATCACTGATGACATCACTGATGACATCTCAAATGACATCACTGATGACATCACTGATGACGTCATCCAGTGACTGTGTGTTTCTGTAAAGTATAAATATGTTTTATATATTTATAGTGAAAGGCCTGTGGAAGAATGAGTGGCTGTACAAGTGTGTGAATGGATGATTTTCTAGGTGCGTAACTGACTCTATAAGTGAATCATTAAATGTATCTTACTGCAGACTAGTGACTAAACTGTGTGAATGTCTGTATGTGTCTTTCTGTTGGTGTATAAGTGGCTGCATGGTTTTGTGAATAGCTATATGAGTGTCTATATGGGTTATTGATTGGTTCTCTGAGTATCTGTATGGGTGCCTGAGTGTTTGTGTGGGTAGGGTGTGTGTGACTCTGTGCATAGATGTGTGAGTGGGTGATTCTATGGGTGCATGGTTTTAAGATTGCATCTGTGAGTGAATGTATGTATGGGTGTGTTAGGGATTGAATGTATATCTCAGTGGTACATGTGTGACTAACTACATATGTGAAAGGCAGTATATGCATCTAAGAGTATATACGTGGGTATATGTGAGAGTGTGTGATTGTGAGAGTGGCTGTATGGATGAGTGTGTGCTTGTATCAATGATTTTATAAGAGCGTAAGAATGTGGTACTATTTTTATGAGTAAGTGAACTTGAGTGTGTATAACTGTATAGGTGAGTAAATGGGAGTGTGATTAATTATTTGCATGGCTGACTAGGTGTGAGAGTACCTCTATGGATGATTGGTGGTGTGTGAGTGTCTATGTAGGTGTATAGATGCATATGATAGTCTTGTATGGAGTGACGGTAAGTATGAGTGACTGTACAGGTGAGTGAGTGGAGGTGTATGTACACCTAAGAGTTAATGAGTGGGTATGTAGTTATTGGTATTGGAGTATCTATGGTTTTGAGAATGTACGTCTGAAATTTTGAGTTGGTGTATCAATGGTTAAATTAGGGTGTGAGAAGATGCAGTAATTTATCACATGGATGATGTCATCAGTGATGTCATCAGTGATGTCATTTGAGTTGTCATCAGTGATGTCATCAGTGATGTCACTGACCATGTCATGAGTGATGTAATATGTGATGTCATCAGCAGTGCATTGCGGGGGCGCGAGTTATAGTTAGCTGAACTAACTATACCAGGGGAATTTCTAGGGTTTTGTACGAGGGAAATGTCCAGCTAACTATTACACCCTTGAAACCTATGTTTTTTTCAGTGAATTTCTAAGTTTTTTTAAATGCCAATTCCTAACTATAACACCCCTGAAACCTTTGGTTTTTTCAGTGAATTTGAAAGGTTTTTTAAATGCCAATTCCCTAACTATAACGTGCATGAAACCTATGTTTTTTTCAGTGAATTTGAAAGGTTTTTTAAATGCTAATTCCTATCTATAACTTATCTCTGAAGATATCATGTTTAATGATTTTGATATTTTTCAAATTCAGTGTGTCAATTTCATTAATTAACTTTTTTTAAAATACTTTTTTATCACCATTTTTGAAACTTATTGTTTCAATTAATTCTTTTAAAAATTAAAAAATATTATTTGAACTTAATGGGTTTTTCAAACATATTTTTCAAAATATTTTTTAACTATATGTTCAAAACTTTATTTTATATATTTTTTTCAATGTTTTTGGATCCGTGCACCCTAAGCGCACCGTTCTCGATCCCTACGCGATAGCATCCGCGCATGGTATGCGTCGGGTACGTGGTTATTGCGCGATTCCAATGCGACCGGTACGCAACTCCCAGCCTATATGCGACACGTTCGATGTACGTAACGCGACGTTTACGCGCTTCCGCGATACGTCATCTGGGTCTATGACGCGGTAGGTGCGCGGATCCTGCGAAGTATTTAACATTTAAAAAAACATATTTATGTATTTCATATTTACATCTAATCCTATAATTTTTTTTAATTCAATTTCGCGGCTGCGCGCTGGGTGCGTGCTGCGTAAGCACAGGGTGCGCGGATCCCATGTGACCTGCAAAAAAAAGAGATTTCCTTGGTTCATTACACTTCCTCTTCTAACTATTGAAAGACCACACCCATTTCAATCATTCTTTTTTGACCTTGTTTAGAGGACCATCTCTTTGGAGAGAAGAAGATTTTTTAGACTAAGTTTACACTTAGCTCTAACTTTTTTCAACCAAAAATGGCTTCAGGGCAGCAGTCATCACCTGCATCTCCTCATATTTCTGAGGATGAATTTTTGGAGGAGGCACCACCCAAAGAAAGTTTTTCTTCAGTGGTGTGGAAATTTTTTACTTTTCCCGAGGGGCAGAATAAGACCAATCCCACCTTGGCCACCTGCAAGATTTGCAAAAGAGTCCTGTCGCGAGGGGATCCTAACATGAAATACTCGTGCGGCACAGCAAGTATGATGAAGCACATGAGGACCCTTCATCCAAACAATCTTGCACGAGAAGAGTGCCAACGGATGAGAAACACTCCTGCTCTTGCGCTTTCCACCTCATCGCAGCCGAGCAAATCAAGAGTGCATCCATCAGCCCAAACCTTGGACATCCGTCCTCAATTTCAATTTTTAAAAGTGCTCTACACTAAGTGCAATGCGACTTTGTCCTATGGTGAGCAGTCGATCGATCTGATCTGCCGCCGGCAAGAAAGTCACATTTGCTAATTTTTTTTTTTTTTTTTTTATTGTTCCCTGAAGTTCATTGTTTGCTTTCTCCTGTTTTTTTTTGTTGGTTTTTTTCAGAAAAACCATAAAAATCACAAAATTGTTAGAAAAACCAAAACAAATATATAAAAGAAGAAAGAAGAAGAAAAAAGTTCTTGTAAGAACTAACTTTCCTGGTTTAAAATAAGAGCTAAATTTCTTTGTTAGTGTGTGAAAGTTTAGATGAATGTATGTGTAGTACATAATTGACTGAATGAATGCATTAGTAGCGTATGGTGAATGTATAAGTGCAGAACTATGAGGAAGTGCTGCAGCATCACACAGTAACCTCTTTAACTACAGTGTGCTGTAGTACTTCCGAAGCACAGGGATGCAACATATGTACATAAATATGTTGCAAATCTATGCTTCTCTCTGCACGGCTGCTTAAACTGCAGCCATGTGGTGACACAGGCACCCTTGCACCATAGTGCAAGGATATCTGTGTCATGTGCTGTTTGTTTTTCTGCAGGAAGACACACCTTCCTGCACAAAAACAATGAGAAAATGCATTTTTCTCCTTCAATGTATGCTGAACATTTCAGCATGCATTGAAGATATCAAAATGTGGAGAAATGGAAACAATTCTCCTTGTTGTGCTTTGCTACACCAATTTTAGAATGGTGCAGCATTCACACACATATCGAGATTCATGATTTCTGATAAATCTAGACATGTGTCTTGTTCTATGAGTATTCAGTGCAATCAAGCACAACAACACTTATAGAACACCCTTTCAACGCAAAGTGGTGTGTATAATGAGGTTGTATTTACATGGAGTATAAAAAGTGCACAGAGTGCCTTTTCCTCTCTTTGTAAATATGAAAGAGTGTCTTGCGCAATAACTATGTTACAAAAAGTGACATATTTCCGTTTTTAAAATTCCTTGTGAATGATAGAAGGTAAGCACAGAGGGGCAGATCTATATTGGAGATGCGCCACTTTTACGCCGCCGTTGGGTCACTTTTGTGACGCAGCGGCGGTAAAAAACCCTGCGCCACGTTGCGCCATATTTACATCGTGACGCATCTATGGTGATGTGTCACGATGTAAAGCCCTGCGCCACGTAAAACCTGCGTCAGGCTTCACGTGGGCGTGTCGACAGAGGGGGGGGCGTTCCCTCGCAGGAACGCCCCTGAAAAGTGACTCAGTCAAATCTATAAGATTTGACTGAGTCACTTTCCCAACGCTGATGCGCCAAAACCCTGCGCCTGCTTGAAGCAGGCGTAAGGCTTGACGCACCATGTTAGGGATAGGGTAGGTTGGAACAGTGCTGGAGTTGCGTCACGCTTGCGACACAACTGAAGCACTGCGCCAACCTTACGCCATCGGATGCGTCACGCATCTGTTTATTCCTGCGCCATGATGCGCCGCATTGTAAATGCAGTGCATCATGTGTGGCGCAAGGGTAAACTTGCGTGACTCATCATTCCTGGCGCATCCTTGCTGATTTGCAGGGATGCGCCAGGAAACATAAATCTGCCCCAACGTTTTGTCTGCAAAGATGTTCAAAGAAGAATGATTGAAATAATTGCGGTCCTTCAATAGCTAAAATAGGAAATATTATGAACCCCTCAAATCTCTTTTTTTGCAGGTCACATGATATCTGATTATGGTCAGATTTCAAAACTACATAGATATAAACAGAGTGTTATTAGAAACATGTTTCAACTTTGTAGCTTCTTGCAGACCTCCTCATTCTGCATATTGAGACTTAGTTAAACTTACACATTTTTTTCACATTTTCATTCCAATCTAAATCCATAAAAATTGCTTATATTAAAAATTTGGATCTGTGAAAGAAAAGGGAAAAAAAATTATAACATGTAATAATACATTTTTTACAACACAGCATAATTTCCACAAAGTAATTTTTTTGCCTTTGTTGCTGTTCTCAGAATATATTAAATTTCACTAAAAATAGTGATTTCAATTGTTATCATCACTTAACAGTGGGTTAAAAAAAAAACCAACATGATATTCTCAAAAAAAAACAAGATACAAATCACAGATATATAAAATGCATACAGCTAACAAAATTTTATAAGTCTAACTTACAAAAACTGTAAATGTTGTCGCTTTAAAATATTCACCGAATCTAAGGATGAATTTTTGGAGGATGCACCACACCCACAATGTTTTCCTTCCGTGGTGTGGAAATTTTCTACTTTTCTCGAGGGGCAAACAAAGACCAATGCCACCTTCATCACGCGCAAGATTTGCAAAAGAGTTTTGTTACTAGGGGATCCTAACAAAAAATACTTGTGCGGCACGGCTAGTAAGGACCCTTCATCCAAACAATCTTGCACGAGAAGAGTGCAAACAGATGAGAAACACTCCTGTTCTGTATCTGTAAAAAAGAAATCACAAATAAATGTATATTAATAACTTTCAAATGTATACTATTCCATTACTGTACAAACACATTTTATATAAAAACTGACTAAGAAACTATAGCCCTGAACCACAAGTGTGACGATTGTTAAAACACTACATGCATAGTGCATACTACTTTGTAGCAGTTCATGCCCTAAAGCCTTCCTCACTAAAAGACTGCATGCTAACTGACTAAATGATTACGGTACTATAAGGAGACACACTGGGTTAGTGACAGGGTGTTTGCTAGAAGTGTATGAATACTAACTAGGGAATTGAAGGTGTGAAAGACAACTGTGTAGGTGATTAGAGGACTGCATCCATACTGGATAGGCATTTAAAGCAGTCCATGTGCTAAGGCCTGGCTCACTGCATGAGTACTTGGGTACTGACTAAATGATTAGAGTACAGCAAGGAGAGTGCCTAGGTGATTTTATAAGTGGTAGGCTTTTTGCACAGGGAATGGATTAGTACTTGGTACTGAATGGGTCACTAGAGGAGTGCAAAGGGAGTGACAGGATGTTTGCTGGACTGTATGGATACTGACTAGGGAATTGAAAGTGTGAAAAACAAGTGTCTAGGTGGTTAGAAGACTGCATACATAGTGGATAGGGGTTTGAAGCAGTCCATGTGCTAAGGCCTGGCTCAGTGCATGAATACATAGGCACTGACTAAATGATTAGAGTACTGCAAAGATAGTATCTTGGTGAATTTATAAGTGTTTGGGTTTTAGCACAGTGAATGGATTAGTACATGATGTTGAATGGGTCACTAGAGGACTGCAAAGGGAGTTACAGGGTGTTTCCTGGAAGTGTATGGATACTGACTAGCGAATTGAAAATGTGAAAGACAAGTGTATAGTATGTTAGAAGACTGCATGCATACTGCATAGACATTTGAAACAATCTATGTGGTAATGTATGGTTCACAACATGAGTACTTGGAAACTGACTAAATCATCAGACTACTGCTAGGTTAGTGCCTGGGTAAAACTTTTAAATTTTCAGTTCTGGCACAGTGAAGAGACTAGTACATGGTACTGCACTTTAGTGTCAAACCCTGACTCATTTTATCAATGCATAAGCAAAGAATAGCTTCTAAAGCTACTAAAACTTGACAACATGACGGATTTTAAAACAGTTATCTGTCACCAAATACACTATGTTACCAAATGCTTCTCTCACAATCCTTACCCAAATGTACACAGACTCACAGTGTGATTTTAGACAAGCAACACTATCCCTAGCAGTTCACCAAAACTCATTCACTAGTCTAGAAGAGGTAATGGTACTGCACACAATCTACATATTTAAGTACAGCACATTAGTGTCAAAGCATGACTCATTTAATCAACGCATAAGCAAAGACTGGCTTCTAATGCTACTAGAACTTGACAACATGATAGGTTTTAAAAGAGTTATCTGCTAAAAAATACAAAATGTTACCAAATGCTTCTCTCACAGTGGTTCCCAAATGCACACAGACTCACAGTGTGATTCTAGACAACAACCACTATACCTAGGAGTTTACCAAAAATCATTCACTACTGTGGAACTGATAAGGGTACTGCACACAATCTACATATTTCAGGACTGCACTTTTGTGTCAAAGCCTGACTCATTTAATAAAAGCATAAGCAAAAACTGGCTTCTAATTCTACTAAAACTTGACAACATGACAGGTTTTAAAACAATTATCTGTCAGCAAATACACAACGTTACCAAATGCTTCTCTCACAGTGGTTCCCAAATGCACACAGACTCACAGTGTGATTCTAGACAAGCAACACTATCCCTAGCAGCTTACCAAAACTCATTCACTACTGTGGAAGGGGTAAGGGGACTGCACACAAACTACATATTTCAGTACTGCACTTTAGTGTCAAAGCATGAATCATTTTATCAATGCATAACCAAAGACTGGCTTCTAATGCTACTAAAACTCGACAACATGATAGGTTTTAAAAGAGTTATCTGTCAGCAAACACATGATGTTACCAAATGCTTCCCTCACAGTGGTTCCCAAATGCACACAGACTCACAGTGTGATTCTAGACAACAACCACTATACCTAGGAGTTTACCAAAAATCATTCACTACTGTGGAAGTGGTAAGGGAACTGCACACAATCTACATATTTCAGGACTGCACTTTTGTGTCAAAGCCTAAGTCATTTAATCAATGCATAAGCAAAGACTGGCTTCTAATGCTACTAAAACTTGACAACATGACAGGTTTTAAAAAAGTTCTCTGTCAGAAAATACACAATGTTACCAAATGCTTCTCTCACAGTGGTTCCTAAATACACACTAACTCACAGTGTGATTCTAGACAAGCAACACTATCCCTAGCAGCTTACCAAAACTCATTCACTACTGTGCAAGGGGTAAGGAGACTACACACAATCTACATATTAAAGTACAGCACATTAGTGTCAAAGCATGACTTATTTTATCAATGCATAAGCAAAGACTGGCTTCTAATGCTACTAAAGCTTGACAACATGACAGGTTTTAAAACAGTTATCTGTCAGCAAATACACGATGTTACCAAATGCTTCTCTCACAATGCACACATACTCACTGTGTGATTCTAGACAAACAACACTATCCATTGCACTTTACCAAAACACATTTCTTCATCTAGAAGAAGTACTACATTTCAGTATAGAAACATAACATAACTCATTTCACAAATTCATAAACAATGACTGGTTTCTAATTCTACCAAAATATAAAAACAGCACAGTTATCTGACTGCAAACACATGAAAAACACAAATGCTTATCATATAATGGTTTATACATGCACACACACTGTCAATAAGATTGTAGAGAAAAAAGTACTCCCTACACTTTAGCAGGAGAAATACATTAGTCTGATTAAAATCAAAATACTCTACATACATCCCCTCACAATTAAATAACTCACCTTTCAAGTTGTTTTGTAGATTAAGAAGTATATCACTCACACACCAGATTTTCTTTTACAGAATCTCTGCACTGTGCACCTCTCAGCAAAAACAAAGAATGGAAAAGTTTCCCTTTCATTTTCCACACATATACATGTAAACATCAAATCACAATCCTTCACACATACACTCAAAAGCAAACACACATTTCTTCTGGTTAAACATTTGAACCCTTTCTAACTGAAATACATTTCAACCCTTCCCCCAATCTGCCTTCTGCCTCTTACCATAGAAACAGGTCATGAAACACTGCACTGAGCACACAGGTCACAAGTTCAGCACACAATGTTGCTAAACAAGACAGAAAGTGTGCTTGACTTTTCAACATATCAGCTTACCATAAATATTGTTCCTTACAATCTGTTTTTGTTAACCAATAAGAATCATACCTTTCACAAACAGAAATATACACCCTACCTTTCAGTGTAGAAAGTAGTCATACAACCAATGATTTCTTGTCTTTTAAAAAAAAAAAATTCAGTGGATCCGCGCACCCAACTAAAGAGAATCCGTGCACCCAACGCGATAGGATGCGCGCACCGTGCGCGCATTTCGCCATTTAAAAAAAAAAGGGGGCCCCAGGGGGTCCTTCTGGGACCCCCTAAGCACGTCTAGAGGGTCAGAGTATTTCCATTTTGCCCCCTTTATATGTTTTACACACTTATTCCCCTTGCTTCTTCAGCCTCGCTTCTACCGAGGCAGAAAATGGCCACCAACAGTTCCTGGTTTCTAATGTAGACAGACACTCGACAGCCAATTAGCATTCAGCGCGCGATCGGGAGGGTGCACGCTTGGTTCGGGGAGGGTGCGCTTACGGTGCGGGTAGGGTCCGCGGATCCTCCCCGGCCACAGATATTTATGTACTTTTAACTCTACGGATTCACACCATTTATGCAAAAGGCACGAGTCTGAACTAAGGACTATCTCTTGGCAAATTTGGTGTCATTCCGTTCAGCGGTTCGGGCTGTAGCTGCGACAACAGATCCTATGGGAAATTGCATGGGGAAAACGCGTTTTGGGACCCCCCTTTTTTTCTCGGCCCCCGCTTGACAAATCACCACAAAACTTTCAGTGTAGGAGCGGAGCGGAGCTGGCCAAAAGTTTGGAAAATTTCACAAGGATTCGTCAACCGGCGCCAGACTTATTGGGAATAGAATGTTGCGGATTTCCTATGGAAAATAGGTCCTAACTATAACTATCTACTGGCGACCGCCAGTAGATAATATATATATATATATATTATATATATATATATATATATATATTCAGTGAAAAAACCATAGGTTTCACACATGTTATAGTTAGCTGGACATTTTACTCGTAACAAACCAATGAAATTGCCCCGTTATAGTTAGTTCAGCTAACTATAACTCGCGCGCCCGCAATGCACTGCTGATGACGTCACATATTACATCACTCATGACATGGTCAGTGACATCACTCATGACATCACTGATGACATCTCAAATGACATCACTGATGACATCATCCTTGTGATAGAGTGGCAGACCTCCTCTCACCTTAATATAAGCTTTGATACACACATTCAAAAATAGAGACTAAAAATTTCAAAACAATGGACATACCAATACCAGTTACAACAACCTCTTCAGTAATTCTAAGATCCACATACACATCCACTCATTCACCAACAGTCCTATACAGTCACTCATACATGTACTCACTCATCATATGTACTCATACATCTATACATCCTGTTACACAATGCCACTCATCCATAGAGTTACTCACACACATAGTCACTCATGCTAATAAAGAATAAAACATACATTTACTTGCATATACAGTAATACACACACCACCATACTTACTTCTACGGAAACTTACACATACTTAGTCTTTTAAACAATCACTTATAGAAACACATACTTATTCATACAGGAACTCTTTCAATCTCTCCCTCTCACATATACTCACATATATACACCAATAGTCACATATACTAGTTAAAAACATATGTAGTTACTCCTGAAGACACTATTGAGACAGTCATTCACTCAATAACACACCCATACACACACTCATCCACACATACAGTCCTGCACACATGCTGTCTTCAACACATACAAACAGTGAGTCACTCATTCATGCATCTATGCACTACGTAATACCCCCCACCGTACCATACAGACACTCAGACTGATACTCAAAAAAACAACTAATAACCTATATAGACACCCATGTAGCTACTCACCAACCCATGCAGCCACTTATACACAAAGTGAGAGATACACTTAATCAGTCAGTAACACAATCAATTTTTCAAAAACAAATCATCCATTTAGACACTTATATACCCATTTATTCTTCCATCGACCTTGAGATACACATATATAAAACATATTTAATTTTCAGAAAAACACACATTCACTGGATGATGTCATCAGTGATGTCATCAGTGATGTCATTTGAGATGTCATCAGTGATGTCATGAGTGATGTCACTGACCATGTCATGAGTGATGTAATATGTGACGTCATCAGCAGTGCATTGCGGGCGCGCGAGTTATAGTTAGCTGAACTAACTATAACGGGGCAATTTCATTGGTTTGTTACGAGTAAAATGTCCAGCTAACTATAACATGTGTGAAACCTATGGTTTTTTCACTGAATTTCTAAGGTTTTTTAAATGCTAATTCCTAACTATAACGTGTGTGAAACCTATGGTTTTTTCAGTGAATTTCTAAGGTTTTTAAAATGCTAATTCCTAACTATAACGTGTGTGAAACCCATGGTTTTTTCAGTGAATTTGCAAGGTTTTTTAAATGCTATTTTTTTTTTTATTCTTCATTTTTTTCAAACATATTTTTAATTTAATTTTCTTATCTTTTATAAAGACTATGCTTAAATTTTTAAAATCCTTAAATATTTTTTTTATATATTTTTTTTAAAATAAACATGTAAAATTTATTTCCAGTTTTTTTTTTTTTTTTTTTATTTTTTTTTATAGTACGCGTACCGTAAGCTCACGGTAAGCGTACGGTTTACGCAACGCCCGTAATCTATCTACGCTGCTTGCGTATAGTTCCGTACTTTGCGTAGCCGCGCGTACTGCGCGTGGGACGCGTGCGCGCTTACGCAACACGCGCACGTTACGCGGAAGTGCCGGGGAGTGACTGTTATGCGCATGCGCGCAAGCGCGTGTCTTTTTTACGCGCACGCGTACTTTTTGCCGTAAGCGTACCGTAAGCGTACCGTAAGCGTACGGTAGGTCATGTGATCTTGAAACACAACTTTTGATTGGTTGAAACTACTTTCAGTTCTAGAACTCTCCTACACCACACCCATTCCCCTCATTTCTGCTTGTGATCCCTTGGGAGAAGGAGCTGGTTTGTCTTTGGGATACGATGGCAGAACAGCAGAGCTCTTCTGAGAGTGAGGCTAGCACCAGCAGCACTGTCTTGAGGCAGAGAGCGAGGAAAGTAAAGCCTTCTTACGTTTGGGAGTATTTTACTTTTCCAGAAGGCCAGCAAAAGGTGAATGCACCCTTAGTTACTTGCAAGCTGTGTAAGCGTGTACTTTCTAGAGGTAATCCTAACAGGAAGTATTCCTTTGGGAATCACACCATGAAGAGACACCTCCAGGAAGTACACAGAAGGACACATGGTCATCTTTTTGGAGGTAACTCTTCAGAAAGACGAGCCAGTACATCCACAGCAGCTCAGCCTGGACCATCATCTGCAGGGCAGACTCCTTCTTCTGCAGGTCAGGTGAGCCCTTCATCTGTGGGGGGAGAATCTCCTTTTGCTGGCCCTCTGGAAATTAACCCTCGGTTTGCGAGGGTTGAAGTACGGTGCGCCACTTGTCACGATCTAATTACTTATAGGGAGACCAGTGTTTCCCTGGTGAACAGTAAAATAGATCAGCACACTTGTCGTACCGTCTAATATTCCCAATCTTTCTTTCCTCTGTCCCTGCATGAACACAACGGTTCTTTTAAGAGCCAACCTTATCTTTCATCTTTTTTTTTCTTTTTTTTTAAAAACTTTTTTTTTTTTTTTTTACCGTACGCGTACGGTAAGCGTACCTTTTTTTTATTTTTTTAAAAAAAACACTAAAAATCATTTATCTCATTACAAAGTCCTTGAGAGACTACAATTTTTATTTTTAACTTACCATACTCACTCAAAAAAATATTTATTCATTTGTTTTTTTAAAAAATAGTTTTTAAAATGGTTGTAGTTTCCGAAAATTTTCTATATCGATCTGAAAATAAAGAAAAAAGTATTAATATTTTTTATCCATTTTATAATACAATACACATATTTACATTTTTTACAAAAAAATATTTTTGCCTTATTTTTGCTGTTTTCAGAATATATTGCATTTCACTATTAATTGTGAAAGCAATTGCATTCATCATTTTACAGCGGGCAAAAAAAATTAACAATCACAAAGATTGTATTAAAAAAGCCCAGAATGTCTTCTCACTTAAACTTATCATTACAGAAATGCATATTATTCTAAAAAAATATCATCTAAAAACAATACTTTTTTCTTTAAAATACCGTCTGATATGTTTGTTTCAGAAGTATAATCACAATATTATATCTCAAATAACTCCAAAATACATCTGATTTTATTTCCTTTAGGCCAAATAGTATTTTTTTTTTTTCCTGGAATAAATTTCCAAGGGAAAACCATTAAAATTCTAAAGTTTAATCTGTCCAGATCTCACCAATTCTCTGTAACATTTTGGTTCACGAAAATTTTTTGAATAATTTATTTAGTCCACAATAGAATTGCTTACTTTTCCACATGGCCAAATAGTAATTTTTTAAATCATTTTTGAAAAAATTTCCAATGGCAGTCCAATAGCATTCCATAATTTAAAATGTGCAGAAGTTACCGATTATCTCTAAATTATTGGTTTTTGAAAATTGCATTAAAATTTAAAAAAGTCCACATTACAATTGGTTATCTTTCCTTTAGGCCAAATGATAATTTTAAAAATCTTTTTTCTACAAAATTGCAATGGTAATCCAGTAAAATGGTAAAATTATTTTGTCCAGATCTTGCCAAATCTCTCTAAAATTTAGGTTTCAGGAAGATTAGATAGGAATTTGCTAAATCAAAAGGCAAACGTTGTTTGAAAATCAATTGGGAATCATTACACAGTGTCCAGCCTTTTTCACATTTTAGATAAACTGTGTAATGTCCAGAAGTAACAGTAGGTCCATCATGGAAAATTATTGCAACAGTTACAAAAGTTTTTCCTGAAATTGATAATTGCTGTCCTGTAAACTTCTTTATTAAAGTATCCAATTTTGATTCATCAGCTCTACATCGTTGCATCATTAAAATTACATACTGTCCGTATTCCCTTAAAATTAATGTTGAAAACATGTCAGAATTACACTCACCACATTTCATGCTATGATTAGCATCTTTAACTAATTTTGCAAAAGTGACTGTTTTACTCTCTGGCAATGTCAAATAAATAAACCTTTCATTATCAACAATAGAGCCACATATATTATAACAATTATCACAACTATGTTCCCATTTATAAGAGAGACCAAAAAAAATGTCAATGGGAACTCCTTCTTCTTCCACTACCTGAAGAAAATACATCAAAAATTCGTGTGCATCTTGCTGTTCATTTTGAGAAAACTGTGTTCGTCCTGAACATACATCTAAAAGTTTTCTAATTTCAGTAGCACTTTCTATTTGAGTTTTATCTTTACTCAGCTTTTGAAAAAGGAGACTGAGCTCTGAACAGAATCTTTTTCCCTGATTTACTATTATCTGCTCTTGCAAACTTTCCAGATAAAATGCAACATTCAGCACTACATTAGCGTAGCAGTTGACACCAGAGCTATTTTCAAAATGACATCCTACAACCTGTTCTTCATTTTCCTTATTCTTTTTGCTTGCAATTACATCACTCCTCTTTTTTTTCCTCTTCTCTACATCTTCATTACAGATATTCTCATTTCTCCTTTTACGAGAAACTACACGTTTCTCCAACACAGGATACTGACCTAAATGAGGAGCATAGCTTCTTCTTAATCTATTATACTCCTTTACACAGTTTGTATCAGCACTAACTTTTGAGTCATCAAAGTCTATCATGAATAAACCTGATAATGTTTTGACTCGTGACAAAGCTACATATGCCATACCTTCTTTGAACACAGTTGAACCAATGCTCACAAATGCACAATCTACAGTCAATCCTTGAGACTTGTGGATAGTTACAGCATATGCTAGTGAAAACGGAAACTGCTTCCTACGTACATATAAGTCTTTCACAAGCATGAAACGAACTGAACAACGACAAATGTCTTTAACTTCCTCTATCTGATCAAATTTTATCTGTAAACATTCAATTCCTTCTTTTTTCTGATAATTAATAAAACCCACAACTCTTCCCATCGCTCCATTCACTAAGCCTTTCTCAACATCCAAATTTCTCCTTAAAAACACTCTACAGTTCATGCAAACATAAAGATTTTTTTCTAATCCTGCTGTTTTGGAGATGTTCTTCTCTAGTGAGTCCAATTTATTTTTCAGTTTGCCTGTTACTGTGACTGTAATTCTTCCATCCTCAATTTTGTCCACTGCTTCCAATTTCCTGATGTCTTCCTTTTCCAATTTCAAAAGCTCCTCATTAAATATTGAGCATTCACGTAGAGTTGGCATTAAGCAGATGACACTTTTGTTTTCTGCAATATTCTTGTATATTTTCTCTGCAACTATTTCTTCCTTTGGAAATAAATTATGTAGCAGCCGACTCTGTAATGCTTTTTTCCCAACATCTGTGAGTAGTCCAATCCTGATATCTTTCAGAATACTTCCATATTCTTCATCGTTTGCTTGCCTCATATTAGTTGTAAGTTCCTTGTACTCAAAGAAGGACCAAATATTTGTATTTCCAATGCTTCCCAATGACTTCTTTGTGTCTTCATGTGTCACAGTATTAAACACTGGTTGTCCTTTAACTGGAGTAAGTTGCAAAAGATCCCCAAAAACTATGACGTGTTTTCCACCAAATAACACGTCATAGTCTGTCTTCAAAATTTGCTGCATTCTTAAATGCACAAAGGCAAGCATTAAGTTTGATACCATGCTCACCTCATCAATAATGAGAACTTGCATCTTCTTCAATACTCGTGAAACTTCCAAGGATGCTTCTCCAGTTAGCTTGTTGAATTGTATTTTGTTCTCATGCTCCACTGGTAACATTAGCAAACGATGTAAGGTGATTCCTTTTATGTTATATGCTGCTAACCCAGTTGGAGCAGTAACCACACAAGACAAAGTAGAATCCGTTTTTTGCTTTAGGTAGCTTCTGATGACTTTAATTAGGAAACTTTTTCCAGTGCCAGCTTGTCCGCTTACATACATCCTGATTGGATGAAATGATGTGCATGAGCACTCTTTTTTGATATGTAGAAATCCGTGATCAATTTTGTTTTTGATCTCTTCATAAATTTGTTGCTGCTCTTGATTCAGTTGTCTTTCCAAATTTTCTAAGTCTATAAATTCTTCTTGAGCTTGATTCATAGCCGTTTCCACTTCATTCATGGCTATTGATGCTTCATTTTCAACGATTGGTTGTCCTAGGGGATCTTGACTGTGTGTTCCTGAACTTTGGCTGTCCTGAGAACTGTCTCTAGCTATTTCTGCTGCAATTGTAGTTTCCTGTTCAATTTCTTCATTTAACATTTGCAGATAAGTTGAGAATGTACTGCATTGTATGCTGTCTTTGCAAGCATTAAAAGAATCTTCATAGCTCTGGAATTCTCCCAGTAGTTCATCCTCTGTACGCCATGGTTTAAACAACTGTAAAAGAGCCAAGTAGTAAAATTCTTTCTTGTCGGTAGTGTCGCAACTCAGCTTCCGGTGATTTATCAAACTTCCTTTGGTTTGCTTCACCAAACATCCTTCTTCACCAACAACTTTATATTTTCCACTGTTGATGTCTTCTGCAGCTTTCCGTGAATAAATGTAGTTCTGTAACACTTCATAGAGACACATGTTCTCCAGATGATGACTTCTCTTGGGATAATATGTGTCCAACATGTTTGTTTTCAATATGTCTGTACTTTCTGGGTCATTCTCAGCCAAATATTCAATTTCTCCAACAGATTTCAGTACCCGATTTCTCATTGCTGCAAGGCCTAAACTTGCCCAAATTATTCTTCTTGACTTCGAGTAGAGACTTGCAGAAGATAACCTATCTGAACATTCGTAGGATCCAATTTCTCGATGCGATAACATCTTCAAACTGAAACTGTACAGCTTCTTACTGACAGTCTTCTCGTGAGAAATCTCTTCCCACATTTCCTTCAATTCTGTTTTTTCTGATTTCGTAATGTAAGACGTTACATATCGAGCAACAGCAATGGAATTGTCAGCAACATACTGTATATCCATGTTAGCGTTCCACATGGATAAAATGACTGGGTTGTAGTCATTTATATTTTTTGATTCTTCTTTTCTTTTAAGGTTGTAGGTATTCTTAGGTGATTTTCTTGTGATAGTATGTCTCACAGCTGACATAAAACTGTTGACTCTTCCATTTGTAAGAACAGGTCTAGGAAATCCAAATCGACATTTAGTGTAGTATTTTTCTTTGCTCTTGTATTTCCGTCGACAGTATTTTCCACACCGATGACTTTGGAAACGTAGAACTTGCTCCTTTAACTTGTTCTCTTCTGTGCTTTTAGGTATAGCACATGTTGCATATTCTTCAATGTAAGATAACACTGCTTCATCAGTATCTGTTCCAAACTTTGGGGCATCCTTGATCCACAGCAGCATATGAATATGAGGAGCACCTCTTGCCTGGTACTCTTTTCTCCAAAAGAAATCCACTACTTCTCCAAGGGGTGGATTTTTTTTATTGCAGATGAAGGACATCATAGCCTCAAATCTATGATTGAAATATCTGCAAACATTAACCGGATCCAATGAGCACAGTTCTCCTGCTGTCTTGTATTCGATATTTTTAATGTTTGAATTGGCCTCTCGTAGAAAATCCAGTAAATCATCCCAAGCGTACTCGGCACAGCTTAGGGTAAGGAACCATGTTGGTGTTCCTAAATTGCGTAACATGCATTTTAGTTCACCATGGCGTCGGTACCAATATTCATTTGTCCCACGCTGACAAGCCATCAGATTGATCAGTTGTGTTTCCAAATGATCATCTCGGTGCTGCACTTTCTCCATAAAATCCTTAGCAGACACATTTTGTAAATGTACTCCACTTTTTAAAATGTGATTTACTGCATAAGACAGTGCAGACAAGTCGCTTTCAAATAAAAGATGGAACAAATAAGGAATACTTTGTCGAAATCTGGGATCTTCAGCATATAGTCTTGTAGTTCGATACTCTGAAGCTGGAATCTGTTCTGGACGTTCATCGTATCGTCCTCCTTTTCCTTTAGGAAACAGCTGGGGAAAACATCGAGCTTCCAAGCTCTCCTCCCATACACTCACGGGATTTCCTTTTGCTTTCTTCATCTGAAAGAGATCAATATTGTCTCCCATAACTTCTTTCGAATGGAGAGGATGTATGCTAAAATGTTCATAAATTTCTTCTTCCTTTGACTTGTCCACTTTTTCAATTTGTCCAGTTGGTGTTTCTGTGTCTCCTTGTAAATCTTCTTCTTCTTCTTCTTCTTCTTCTATATAAATTGATTCATACCATTTGTTATTTTTTTTCAAATACAAATTTGCTCTTTGTACTTTCCGCACATCTACCAGCTCCTGCCAAATCTTCTTATTCTTTGTAGGTACACCATTAACCAGAATAATTAATGGTTCAGTTTCCAAAGTATCCGCATCAATAGTTTCCATATTTTTTTTCAAATCCAAGGGCAAATACACCACTCTACCTTTTAAACCTCTCAGTAAATCTGAAGGAGGTAATTTACCAGTTTTGGGCTCCATACGTACTATGGTCTGGAACGGATGAACACATTGAATGAGTATAGACTCATGTATTTAATTCAGAAAGTTCAGCAGGAATAGCATCCAATTCTAAATTATTATGTACAGCTCTGGTCGGCATTCTATTTTCCTCTAACTTGTTGTAGCAGTATTTACAAATACGCTGATCTTCACCCAATTCAAAACAATTTTCAAGAAATATATATGTGGCAAAATCCATCCACTTATAATTATCTTCATTTTCACTCTTTCTGTAGAGATCAACATTCCTAGTTTGTTTTCTATAATGAGTTCTGCGGCAACAAATACAAGTAACATTTGGTCTTTCATTAGAGATTATTGCAAATTTTGTTATGTGATCATTAAATGTCTTACTTACACAAGGTTCTACATTCTCTTCCACTTCTGCCTCATTTACTGTGTCCTTCTCTGCACTGTTTTGTTCAGGACCAAAGTAACAAAACTGAATTTCATCAACAACCTTCTCTACATCTGATACCGTTCCTCGGAACAGAGCCCTATTCAATTCATTTAACTTTATTGCTGGACTTTTGGCAAAATACAACCGTCTCACAAACTTTCTCATTTCAGTATGATGAACAGCCAGCATCCTAAAATGATGGAAAACACTATTGCACACTTTTCTAGATAGACAAGCAAGAGAATGACCCTGCAAACCAGTATTCTCTCTCACTCTGCATGGATCCAGACTTTGAAGCACCTTAATCTTTTGTTTTACACTTTTTTTACTATATTCTCTTAGAAACTCTCGAAATCTGTCAATAGATTCCTGACGCACAGTGCAAATACTACTACAATTCCAAGTGTACACTGGGGCTTTAGGACGTCTCCCCATTGCCTCATCTGCCATCACTTGTACCTCATCTCTTGGAACCATTATCTCCTTCTCCATTATGCAACCATTTTTTACTTCGTATGAACGACCTCTGGTGTCAACTGCATGCAGCAAACTATTACTTTGAAAATAGCTCTCTTCATTAAAAAAAGGTTCACTACTTGAACTATGCATCCACTTTCCTAAAAAAACTTTACAAAAGTTTGTTCTGTTCACTACTCTTTTGCTTTTGCTTTGTGATTTCAGTACATTAACCATTTTATCTAATGTACGCATCCTATTCAAAATTAAAATGAATAGTTTCCTTTTTAATTCTAATGCCTTTGCTGCAATGGCTTCAATTTCTTTTTTTCTCTTGTAATATTTTGCCTTTTGCTTATATTTCTTTATATCCTTTATCAAATTGGACATAACTCTTCTCTGAAACATTTTTCTACGTATCTCTTTAAATGCTGTTTTTCTGTTTATGTTAAACTTTTCAATTGCAGAAGGTATATTTGCATTAACTAAATTCTCAATTTTTTGCTGTTCTCTATTTTTTGTTACATTTTTCCGAGAACAGACATTTTGTACATTTTTCTTTGTTTTGAATATTTTGTTTAGAAATTGTTTTTTTTGCTTACCAGAAGATTTTTTCTTTTTCCCAACATCAGCATCTTCTACTAACTTTGGTCCTCCAGTTGTCTTCAAATATAGTTTTTTTTTTAGCGTTTTTTGAACTCGAGATTTTGTAGGCATCTTAAATTTTGTTCACTGTTCTTCAGCAATACCTGAAAAAAACTAAAAAAAAATCCGTTATTGTATTTAAATATATTACTAAATTTCTTTTCACAATAGTCACAAAACGAAATTTCTTTGCCAATTTGAATTCACACAAACTGCTCTTTTTTTTGGGCAAGTGAAAATCTCTTTTACAAACTGTCACATTATGAAACCACTTTTCAGATTTTTTAAAAAGCCCATGTCCACAGTGCTACACTCCACCAAGGGCAACCAGCCTTAGTGATGCTGAATGTATTTGCATTACAGACTTAAACCTGAAAACCCCACTGGCTTGTACATACTGTGCATGACTATACACGGCAAGGACATGGGTGTGTGCTAAGCCTCTGCTTCTTCCCCAAAAAATTCGCTCCCCCTTTCCATCTAATGCAACTGTGAAATCACCAGAGCAAGACGCAATAAATCTCTGTCTATAATTCTTCTATGCACACAGAGTCATGTTTTCACATTAGTGCCAAAACGAAATTTCTTTGCCAATTTCAAAGCACACTTACTGCTCTTTTATTTTTTCAGGGGCAAGTGAAAATCTCTTTTTACAATTTGAAATCACTTTTACAGACTGACACATTATGAATCCACTATTTTTGCTTTATTTAATTGCACGTGTCCAAGCTGTTTTTTTTTCAGACCACCACCATGTGCATTCTCTGTGACTGCCTACACTCCACCAAGGGCAACCAGCCTTAGTGATGCTGAATGTATTTGCATTACAGACCTAAACCTGAAAACCCCACTGGCTTGTACATACTGTGCATGACTATACACGGCAAGGACATGGGTGTGTGCTAAGCCTCTGCTTCTTCCCCAAAAAATTCGCTCCCCCTTTCCATCTAATGCAACTGTGAAATCACCAGAGCAAGACGCAATAAATCTCTGTCTATAATTCTTCTATGCACACAGAGTCATGTTTTCACATTAGTGCCAAAACGAAATTTCTTTGCCAATTTCAAAGCACACTTACTGCTCTTTTATTTTTTCAGGGGCAAGTGAAAATCTCTTTTTACAATTTGAAATCACTTTTACAGACTGACACATTATGAATCCACTATTTTTGCTTTATTTAATTGCACGTGTCCAAGCTGTTTTTTTTTCAGACCACCACCATGTGCATTCTCTGTGACTGCCTACACTCCACCAAGGGCAACCAGCCTTAGTGATGCTGAATGTATTTGCATTACAGACTTAAACCTGAAAACCCCACTGGCTTGTACATACTGTGCATGACTATACACGGCAAGGACATGGGTGTGTGCTAAGCCTCTGCTTCTTCCCCCAAAAATTCGCTCCCCCTTTCCATCTAATGCAACTGTGAAATCACCAGAGCAAGACGCAATAAATCTCTGTCTATAATTCTTCTATGCACACAGAGTCATGTTTTCACATTAGTGCCAAAACGAAATTTCTTTGCCAATTTCAAAGCACACTTACTGCTCTTTTATTTTTTCAGGGGCAAGTGAAAATCTCTTTTTACAATTTGAAATCACTTTTACAGACTGACACATTATGAATCCACTATTTTTGCTTTATTTAATTGCACGTGTCCAAGCTGTTTTTTTTTCAGACCACCACCATGTGCATTCTCTGTGACTGCCTACACTCCACCAAGGGCAACCAGCCTTAGTGATGCTGAATGTATTTGCATTACAGACTTAAACCTGAAAACCCCACTGGCTTGTACATACTGTGCATGACTATACACGGCAAGGACATGGGTGTGTGCTAAGCCTCTGCTTCTTCCCCAAAAAATTCGCTCCCCCTTTCCATCTAATGCAACTGTGAAATCACCAGAGCAAGACGCAATAAATCTCTGTCTATAATTCTTCTATGCACACAGAGTCATGTTTTCACATTAGTGCCAAAACGAAATTTCTTTGCCAATTTCAAAGCACACTTACTGCTCTTTTATTTTTTCAGGGGCAAGTGAAAATCTCTTTTTACAATTTGAAATCACTTTTACAGACTGACACATTATGAATCCACTATTTTTGCTTTATTTAATTGCACGTGTCCAAGCTGTTTTTTTTTCAGACCACCACCATGTGCATTCTCTGTGACTGCCTACACTCCACCAAGGGCAACCAGCCTTAGTGATGCTGAATGTATTTGCATTACAGACTTAAACCTGAAAACCCCACTGGCTTGTACATACTGTGCATGACTATACACGGCAAGGACATGGGTGTGTGCTAAGCCTCTGCTTCTTCCCCCAAAAATTCGCTCCCCCTTTCCATCTAATGCAACTGTGAAATCACCAGAGCAAGACGCAATAAATCTCTGTCTATAATTCTTCTATGCACACAGAGTCATGTTTTCACATTAGTGCCAAAACGAAATTTCTTTGCCAATTTCAAAGCACACTTACTGCTCTTTTATTTTTTCAGGGGCAAGTGAAAATCTCTTTTTACAATTTGAAATCACTTTTACAGACTGACACATTATGAATCCACTATTTTTGCTTTATTTAATTGCACGTGTCCAAGCTGTTTTTTTTTCAGACCACCACCATGTGCATTCTCTGTGACTGCCTACACTCCACCAAGGGCAACCAGCCTTAGTGATGCTGAATGTATTTGCATTACAGACTTAAACCTGAAAACCCCACTGGCTTGTACATACTGTGCATGACTATACACGGCAAGGACATGGGTGTGTGCTAAGCCTCTGCTTCTTCCCCCAAAAATTCGCTCCCCCTTTCCATCTAATGCAACTGTGAAATCACCAGAGCAAGACGCAATAAATCTCTGTCTATAATTCTTCTATGCACACAGAGTCATGTTTTCACATTAGTGCCAAAACGAAATTTCTTTGCCAATTTCAAAGCACACTTACTGCTCTTTTATTTTTTCAGGGGCAAGTGAAAATCTCTTTTTACAATTTGAAATCACTTTTACAGACTGACACATTATGAAACCACTATTTTTGCTTTATTTAATTGCACGTGTCCAAGCTGTTTTTTTTTCAGACCACCACCATGTGCATTCTCTGTGACTGCCTACACTCCACCAAGGGCAACCAGCCTTAGTGATGCTGAATGTATTTGCATTACAGACTTAAACCTGAAAACCCCACTGGCTTGTACATACTGTGCATGACTATACACGGCAAGGACATGGGTGTGTGCTAAGCCTCTGCTTCTTCCCCCAAAAATTCGCTCCCCCTTTCCATCTAATGCAACTGTGAAATCACCAGAGCAAGACGCAATAAATCTCTGTCTATAATTCTTCTATGCACACAGAGTCATGTTTTCACATTAGTGCCAAAACGAAATTTCTTTGCCAATTTCAAAGCACACTTACTGCTCTTTTATTTTTTCAGGGGCAAGTGAAAATCTCTTTTTACAATTTGAAATCACTTTTACAGACTGACACATTATGAAACCACTATTTTTGCTTTATTTAATTGCACGTGTACAAGCTGTTTTTTTTTCAGACCACCACCATGTGCATTCTCTGTGACTGCCTACACTCCACCAAGGGCAACCAGCCTTAGTGATGCTGAATGTATTTGCATTACAGACTTAAACCTGAAAACCCCACTGGCTTGTACATACTGTGCATGACTATACACGGCAAGGACATGGGTGTGTGCTAAGCCTCTGCTTCTTCCCCCAAAAATTCGCTCCCCCTTTCCATCTAATGCAACTGTGAAATCACCAGAGCAAGACGCAATAAATCTCTGTCTATAATTCTTCTATGCACACAGAGTCATGTTTTCACATTAGTGCCAAAACGAAATTTCTTTGCCAATTTCAAAGCACACTTACTGCTCTTTTATTTTTTCAGGGGCAAGTGAAAATCTCTTTTTACAATTTGAAATCACTTTTACAGACTGACACATTATGAAACCACTATTTTTGCTTTATTTAATTGCACGTGTCCAAGCTGTTTTTTTTTCAGACCACCACCATGTGCATTCTCTGTGACTGCCTACACTCCACCAAGGGCAACCAGCCTTAGTGATGCTGAATGTATTTGCATTACAGACTTAAACCTGAAAACCCCACTGGCTTGTACATACTGTGCATGACTATACACGGCAAGGACATGGGTGTGTGCTAAGCCTCTGCTTCTTCCCCCAAAAATTCGCTCCCCCTTTCCATCTAATGCAACTGTGAAATCACCAGAGCAAGACGCAATAAATCTCTGTCTATAATTCTTCTATGCACACAGAGTCATGTTTTCACATTAGTGCCAAAACGAAATTTCTTTGCCAATTTCAAAGCACACTTACTGCTCTTTTATTTTTTCAGGGGCAAGTGAAAATCTCTTTTTACAATTTGAAATCACTTTTACAGACTGACACATTATGAAACCACTATTTTTGCTTTATTTAATTGCACGTGTCCAAGCTGTTTTTTTTTCAGACCACCACCATGTGCATTCTCTGTGACTGCCTACACTCCACCAAGGGCAACCAGCCTTAGTGATGCTGAATGTATTTGCATTACAGACTTAAACCTGAAAACCCCACTGGCTTGTACATACTGTGCATGACTATACACGGCAAGGACATGGGTGTGTGCTAAGCCTCTGCTTCTTCCCCCAAAAATTCGCTCCCCCTTTCCATCTAATGCAACTGTGAAATCACCAGAGCAAGACGCAATAAATCTCTGTCTATAATTCTTCTATGCACACAGAGTCATGTTTTCACATTAGTGCCAAAACGAAATTTCTTTGCCAATTTCAAAGCACACTTACTGCTCTTTTATTTTTTCAGGGGCAAGTGAAAATCTCTTTTTACAATTTGAAATCACTTTTACAGACTGACACATTATGAAACCACTATTTTTGCTTTATTTAATTGCACGTGTCCAAGCTGTTTTTTTTTCAGACCACCACCATGTGCATTCTCTGTGACTGCCTACACTCCACCAAGGGCAACCAGCCTTAGTGATGCTGAATGTATTTGCATTACAGACTTAAACCTGAAAACCCCACTGGCTTGTACATACTGTGCATGACTATACACGGCAAGGACATGGGTGTGTGCTAAGCCTCTGCTTCTTCCCCCAAAAATTCGCTCCCCCTTTCCATCTAATGCAACTGTGAAATCACCAGAGCAAGACGCAATAAATCTCTGTCTATAATTCTTCTATGCACACAGAGTCATGTTTTCACATTAGTGCCAAAACGAAATTTCTTTGCCAATTTCAAAGCACACTTACTGCTCTTTTATTTTTTCAGGGGCAAGTGAAAATCTCTTTTTACAATTTGAAATCACTTTTACAGACTGACACATTATGAAACCACTATTTTTGCTTTATTTAATTGCACGTGTCCAAGCTGTTTTTTTTTCAGACCACCACCATGTGCATTCTCTGTGACTGCCTACACTCCACCAAGGGCAACCAGCCTTAGTGATGCTGAATGTATTTGCATTACAGACTTAAACCTGAAAACCCCACTGGCTTGTACATACTGTGCATGACTATACACGGCAAGGACATGGGTGTGTGCTAAGCCTCTGCTTCTTCCCCCAAAAATTCGCTCCCCCTTTCCATCTAATGCAACTGTGAAATCACCAGAGCAAGACGCAATAAATCTCTGTCTATAATTCTTCTATGCACACAGAGTCATGTTTTCACATTAGTGCCAAAACGAAATTTCTTTGCCAATTTCAAAGCACACTTACTGCTCTTTTATTTTTTCAGGGGCAAGTGAAAATCTCTTTTTACAATTTGAAATCACTTTTACAGACTGACACATTATGAAACCACTATTTTTGCTTTATTTAATTGCACGTGTCCAAGCTGTTTTTTTTTCAGACCACCACCATGTGCATTCTCTGTGACTGCCTACACTCCACCAAGGGCAACCAGCCTTAGTGATGCTGAATGTATTTGCATTACAGACTTAAACCTGAAAACCCCACTGGCTTGTACATACTGTGCATGACTATACACGGCAAGGACATGGGTGTGTGCTAAGCCTCTGCTTCTTCCCCCAAAAATTCGCTCCCCCTTTCCATCTAATGCAACTGTGAAATCACCAGAGCAAGACGCAATAAATCTCTGTCTATAATTCTTCTATGCACACAGAGTCATGTTTTCACATTAGTGCCAAAACGAAATTTCTTTGCCAATTTCAAAGCACACTTACTGCTCTTTTATTTTTTCAGGGGCAAGTGAAAATCTCTTTTTACAATTTGAAATCACTTTTACAGACTGACACATTATGAAACCACTATTTTTGCTTTATTTAATTGCACGTGTCCAAGCTGTTTTTTTTTCAGACCACCACCATGTGCATTCTCTGTGACTGCCTACACTCCACCAAGGGCAACCAGCCTTAGTGATGCTGAATGTATTTGCATTACAGACTTAAACCTGAAAACCCCACTGGCTTGTACATACTGTGCATGACTATACACGGCAAGGACATGGGTGTGTGCTAAGCCTCTGCTTCTTCCCCCAAAAATTCGCTCCCCCTTTCCATCTAATGCAACTGTGAAATCACCAGAGCAAGACGCAATAAATCTCTGTCTATAATTCTTCTATGCACACAGAGTCATGTTTTCACATTAGTGCCAAAACGAAATTTCTTTGCCAATTTCAAAGCACACTTACTGCTCTTTTATTTTTTCAGGGGCAAGTGAAAATCTCTTTTTACAATTTGAAATCACTTTTACAGACTGACACATTATGAAACCACTATTTTTGCTTTATTTAATTGCACGTGTCCAAGCTGTTTTTTTTTCAGACCACCACCATGTGCATTCTCTGTGACTGCCTACACTCCACCAAGGGCAACCAGCCTTAGTGATGCTGAATGTATTTGCATTACAGACTTAAACCTGAAAACCCCACTGGCTTGTACATACTGTGCATGACTATACACGGCAAGGACATGGGTGTGTGCTAAGCCTCTGCTTCTTCCCCCAAAAATTCGCTCCCCCTTTCCATCTAATGCAACTGTGAAATCACCAGAGCAAGACGCAATAAATCTCTGTCTATAATTCTTCTATGCACACAGAGTCATGTTTTCACATTAGTGCCAAAACGAAATTTCTTTGCCAATTTCAAAGCACACTTACTGCTCTTTTATTTTTTCAGGGGCAAGTGAAAATCTCTTTTTACAATTTGAAATCACTTTTACAGACTGACACATTATGAAACCACTATTTTTGCTTTATTTAATTGCACGTGTCCAAGCTGTTTTTTTTTCAGACCACCACCATGTGCATTCTCTGTGACTGCCTACACTCCACCAAGGGCAACCAGCCTTAGTGATGCTGAATGTATTTGCATTACAGACTTAAACCTGAAAACCCCACTGGCTTGTACATACTGTGCATGACTATACACGGCAAGGACATGGGTGTGTGCTAAGCCTCTGCTTCTTCCCCCAAAAATTCGCTCCCCCTTTCCATCTAATGCAACTGTGAAATCACCAGAGCAAGACGCAATAAATCTCTGTCTATAATTCTTCTATGCACACAGAGTCATGTTTTCACATTAGTGCCAAAACGAAATTTCTTTGCCAATTTCAAAGCACACTTACTGCTCTTTTATTTTTTCAGGGGCAAGTGAAAATCTCTTTTTACAATTTGAAATCACTTTTACAGACTGACACATTATGAAACCACTATTTTTGCTTTATTTAATTGCACGTGTCCAAGCTGTTTTTTTTTCAGACCACCACCATGTGCATTCTCTGTGACTGCCTACACTCCACCAAGGGCAACCAGCCTTAGTGATGCTGAATGTATTTGCATTACAGACTTAAACCTGAAAACCCCACTGGCTTGTACATACTGTGCATGACTATACACGGCAAGGACATGGGTGTGTGCTAAGCCTCTGCTTCTTCCCTTAAAAATTCGCTCCCCCTTTCCATCTAATGCAACTGTGAAATCACCAGAGCAAGACGCAATAAATCTCTGTCTATAATTCTTCTATGCACACAGAGTCATGTTTTCACATTAGTGCCAAAACGAAATTTCTTTGCCAATTTCAAAGCACACTTACTGCTCTTTTATTTTTTCAGGGGCAAGTGAAAATCTCTTTTTACAATTTGAAATCACTTTTACAGACTGACACATTATGAAACCACTATTTTTGCTTTATTTAATTGCACGTGTCCAAGCTGTTTTTTTTTCAGACCACCACCATGTGCATTCTCTGTGACTGCCTACACTCCACCAAGGGCAACCAGCCTTAGTGATGCTGAATGTATTTGCATTACAGACTTAAACCTGAAAACCCCACTGGCTTGTACATACTGTGCATGACTATACACGGCAAGGACATGGGTGTGTGCTAAGCCTCTGCTTCTTCCCCCCAAAATTCGCTCCCCCTTTCCATCTAATGCAACTGTGAAATCATCAGAGCAAGACGCAATAAATCTCTGTCTATAATTCTTCTATGCACACAGAGTCATGTTTTCACATTAGTGCCAAAACGAAATTTCTTTGCCAATTTCAAAGCACACTTACTGCTCTTTTATTTTTTCAGGGGCAAGTGAAAATCTCTTTTTACAATTTGAAATCACTTTTACAGACTGACACATTATGAAACCACTATTTTTGCTTTATTTAATTGCACGTGTCCAAGCTGTTTTTTTTTCAGACCACCACCATGTGCATTCTCTGTGACTGCCTACACTCCACCAAGGGCAACCAGCCTTAGTGATGCTGAATGTATTTGCATTACAGACTTAAACCTGAAAACCCCACTGGCTTGTACATACTGTGCATGACTATACACGGCAAGGACATGGGTGTGTGCTAAGCCTCTGCTTCTTCCCCCAAAAATTCGCTCCCCCTTTCCATCTAATGCAACTGTGAAATCACCAGAGCAAGACGCAATAAATCTCTGTCTATAATTCTTCTATGCACACAGAGTCATGTTTTCACATTAGTGCCAAAACGAAATTTCTTTGCCAATTTCAAAGCACACTTACTGCTCTTTTATTTTTTCAGGGGCAAGTGAAAATCTCTTTTTACAATTTGAAATCACTTTTACAGACTGACACATTATGAAACCACTATTTTTGCTTTATTTAATTGCACGTGTCCAAGCTGTTTTTTTTTCAGACCACCACCATGTGCATTCTCTGTGACTGCCTACACTCCACCAAGGGCAACCAGCCTTAGTGATGCTGAATGTATTTGCATTACAGACTTAAACCTGAAAACCCCACTGGCTTGTACATACTGTGCATGACTATACACGGCAAGGACATGGGTGTGTGCTAAGCCTCTGCTTCTTCCCCCAAAAATTCGCTCCCCCTTTCCATCTAATGCAACTGTGAAATCACCAGAGCAAGACGCAATAAATCTCTGTCTATAATTCTTCTATGCACACAGAGTCATGTTTTCACATTAGTGCCAAAACGAAATTTCTTTGCCAATTTCAAAGCACACTTACTGCTCTTTTATTTTTTCAGGGGCAAGTGAAAATCTCTTTTTACAATTTGAAATCACTTTTACAGACTGACACATTATGAAACCACTATTTTTGCTTTATTTAATTGCACGTGTCCAAGCTGTTTTTTTTTCAGACCACCACCATGTGCATTCTCTGTGACTGCCTACACTCCACCAAGGGCAACCAGCCTTAGTGATGCTGAATGTATTTGCATTACAGACTTAAACCTGAAAACCCCACTGGCTTGTACATACTGTGCATGACTATACACGGCAAGGACATGGGTGTGTGCTAAGCCTCTGCTTCTTCCCCCAAAAATTCGCTCCCCCTTTCCATCTAATGCAACTGTGAAATCACCAGAGCAAGACGCAATAAATCTCTGTCTATAATTCTTCTATGCACACAGAGTCATGTTTTCACATTAGTGCCAAAACGAAATTTCTTTGCCAATTTCAAAGCACACTTACTGCTCTTTTATTTTTTCAGGGGCAAATGTAAATCACTTTTACACACTGACACATTATGAAACCACCATGTGTAACTACAACAAAAACAATTCCCATTTCTATTATTCATTTCTTAAGTTACCACATACATACCCTCTCAAACTGTAAACTCACCTTTAAAATTAGTTAGTTCTGAAAGAAATGTGACACTCAAACAGCAGATTATCAGAGCCAGGATCTCTGTTGTGTTCACCTCTCTCCTCTCAGCAGAACCAGATAATGGCAAACTTTCCCTCTATTTTTCCACACATATACATGTAAGTTTCAAATCTCAGTGCTTCCCCCTTTTTTTTAAATGTAATCACACATTTCTATTGGTTGAAAACCAACCCTTTTCCAAAAGTACCCTGCCCCCAACTTGACTTCTGCCTAGTACCCTTCCCCCAACTTGACTTCTGCCTGCTACCATAGCAACAGCTCATGGAACACTGCTGTGTGCAGTTAGGTCAGAAGTTTGACACACAATGTTTCAATTCCACAGAGCAAGAGTGCTTGACTTTTCAAACCTAACAGCAAATCCATAGTACTGTTCTTTGGTTACACATTTTTTTGTACCAATACAAAACATGCTTCTATTAATTTTCACATACAGCCTAGTTTTTATTCTGGAATGGTTTGAAACAGCCAATCAGTTCTTTTTAATTTGTAAAAAATATGTATGCCTCCATTTCCAAACTGTCTTTCTTTTCTTATTGCCATTCTACTGAAAGACACCTCCTGAGTGCATCCAGTTCTCCTTTGAAGATGTTCACAGTGTGGATTGTAGGGCACAGCTATGTCTTCTGGAGTGAAAAGTATGCAGAGAAAACAGATATGGTGAGAGACCTTGCTTTGCCAAATGTAGACATTAAATGGATTGGTCAGAGAGGGTTAAAGTGGCACCAATTGATGCCATTGGTAAAATCCTTCATTCAAATCCAACACCCTGACCTCATAATAGTGCACTGTGGTGGCAATGACCTAGGCACTTTGACTGGGGTAGGTCTGGAAATGTTTATGAAGGACACCTTTGCACAACTGTTTACACTTTTCCCTAAAACTGCCTTTGTGTTTTCCAACATATGCCAAAGGCAAAAATGGAACTGGTCCAATCATTTCTGTCCGCAGATTGACAAAGCAAGAAAGCACGTCAACAAATCTGTTTCTGCTTTCCTCCGTGACTATGGTATGGGTGCCATTTACCACAACAACTTGCGTTATGACATGCAAGACATTTATAGAGGAGATGGTGTGCACTTCAATGATGAAGGGAACAGAGTCTTCCTCTTGAACCTTAGACTCTGCATCGGTACTTACTTGTAGGTACCACTAAAAAAATGACTTCATAAACACAACAGCTCTTTTTAGAGCTCCCTAATTTCTAAACTCTTAAATCTGCTTTTCATTTATTTTTTTTTATTTTTTTTACCGTACGCTTACCGTAAGCTTACCGTACGCGTACCCCGTGATTTTTTTTAAAATCAATAAATGTTTTTATTGTACTTTTCTGTCCTTCTTTGACCCCCTTACAAATGTTAGGGGGTCTGTAACTCTCCTCATTGCCCCCTTTCCTTGTTTTCACTCTTTTTTTTCAGAGTGAAATACACAAAATGGCGGCCGCCTCTTCCTGGTTTCGGCCGATTCGAATGTTTACTAAGATCTAAGAGCCAATCAGAATCGCGCTCGCGCACGCCACCGTACGCTTACCGTAAGCGTACGGTAAGCGTACCGTAAGCGGGCTCAGATATATATATTGATTTAAAGGCTATTTTCTCAGAATCTACTGAACAGATTTACACCAAACCTACAAAAGGCACTTCCTTGACCTAGGGACTACCTCTCTGCCAAATTTTGAGTAATTCTGTTCAGCCATTCGGGCTGTAGCTCGTTCTAAAGGTCCTATGGAAAAATGCATGGGAAAAACGCGTTTTGGGACCCCCCTTTTATCTCAGCCCCCGCTTGATGAATCCCCCCGAGACTTTCAGGGTAGGAGCGGAGCATAGCGCCCCACCTATTTTGAGAAATTCGCGAGGATTCGTCGACCGGCGCCAAAGTTATTCAAAATAGAATGTTGAGGTTTTCCTATGGAAACGTGGTCCTAACTATAACTACCTACTGGCGACCGCCAGTAGGTAATATATATATATATATATATATATATATATATATATATGAATTTTTTACATCAGGAAAGGCGCCAAACATTGCACCCCAGAATTCCAAATTCCAAATCAAACCGAGGAGGAACGCAAAATGCCGGGATCGAAGGCGAAGAAGGCGCCAACGAGAAATAGCGCACAAATAAGAAACCAGCCAACAGAAGTTGGAGGCGCAAGTAACTCAAGACACACAAACTGCTAACACGATAATAAATCTGTCAGAAAACAACTTAGACCACGCAGAGCAACAACTCCTGGTGCTAGGATTATCATATTGCCCAGAGAGTAACTTTGACTATCCTCAGACAAGGGCTGACATCTATAAATTCATTAGAAAATTGAAATTAAAAAAGTTTCATCTTTTAAGACAAATTAAAACAATAACACAAACTACGGGAGAAGCCTCTCCAAGTAATTTCATCACTGTGGCAGCCTCGGAAGTCAACTTGATCTGTGACCCGCACGCCATACAAAATCATGAATCCACATTGGCACAGTCAGGGTCCACGCAATCAATAATGGAGCAACAACTAATAAATGTCACTGCAACCGTAAATACGGGATTCAAATCAAAATTAACATTCATACCAATCCTGCCTAGGGATTCTATTGGTACCTTTAATGAATTAATAACTGCGGAAACAAAGAAACTAAATTATAAAATCCAAGAATTCAATAGAAAACAAAACGCACGCCAACATAAATGTCACCAATTGTTAGAAATGGGATTTCTGGTTGGCTGAGGTTTGCGCTAAAGCCAGGCAGAAACCACCACTCTAGTCAGGATAAGGGAGTTATACTCCTAAAATAACCCCTGCTCACCCCCTTGGTAGCTTGGCACGAGCAGCTAGGCTTATCCTAGAGGCAGTGTGCAAAGCGTTTGCACATAACCAACAGTAATACAGTGTAAGCACTACGAAAGGACACCACACCAGTTGAGAAAAATAGCCAATATTTTTATATACGTTATGGCAAGACCAAATACGGCAAAAATCCACAATACTGTATTTAAAATCTGCAGTTATCAAAATAAGTTTCACACAAAGTTCCTCGATGTCGATAGCTCCATCCGGGGCGATCACGACGTCGTGAACAACAAATCCAACAGTTCTGGCTGGTCGCTGGGTTGCAGGCCAGCTACGGTGTTAGGAAGACCCGCAAACAGTACCTGTGAGAAGTGCAGGGCGGTGGGGCCCGGGAAGACACTTGCGGTGCAGGTCGAGCTCTTCTCTGATGGAGTCAGGAGCACTGGCGTCGGCGTGTCGGGTACTGTGGTGCGAAATGCAGCAGTGCGGCGTGTGATGTCCCCAGGTCGAGGTGCGAGCAGCGGCTCGGCAGCAGCGTCGTATATGTCGTCGAGTTGCTTTTCTTCTGTTACAGCACAAAACACACAGTCCCCAGTGCTGCAGCTTGAAGTCTTTGCTGTTCCTGAGACTTCGTGAACAGGGGGGCAAGCTCTACCTCAAGTCCTTGGAGAGACTAACAAGTTAGGTTGCAGAAAGTTCAGTCCAGGCCTTTCACTGCCCAAGACAGAAGCAGCCACTGCAGGTCAGCCCAGCAAAGCACCCAGCAAAGCAGTCGTCCCTTCTCCCAGCTTCTCGAGCTCTTCTTCTTGGCAATCTTCTTGATCCAGATGAGTTCTAAAGTTCAGGGGTCTGGGACCCAATATTTATGTCCAAAATCCTTTGATCTCTTAGGCAGAGAGGGCCTGTGCCCGGCCAGAACCAGTTCTGCCTTCTCTTGTGTGAATTCCTGGCAGGAGGTTGAGGCGACATCCTCAGAGGCAGACCAGGCCCTTTGAGGTGCAAGGAAATCTCGTCCCTCTTCCCCCATTTCAGCCCAGGTCTATTCAGTCCTTTACTGACCTACCAAGACTATCGGGAGCCACTCTTCCTAGCCATCTGTCATCCAAAACTCAGACAGGCAATCCACAAACATCACACCCACATTCAGAGATGCCTGAGCCAATGCAGACACAAAAACAATAACCAAACACAGACCTCACAAATAATATACACAGAAGTCCAACAAGCCTACATATGGCCACCCAGACATTGATAAGGCAATGGGACCCCATAAAGAACAGGAGTACACAACATTGTCACTCAGGACCAATGCACAGACACCATACCCCAACACAAACATGAATTGCATCATCTCAAAACAATCATGAACACAAACTGGGATCAATGGGACAATAAGCTAACACAGACACGGACAACACACCACCCATCAAGTCAACATGGTGTCATAGTGTACCACAAGCATGCACATGCACAATCCTGACAAGTGACAGGTCAAATATAGGAGGACATAGCACTAGTGTGCACTCAAAACAAGCCCAGTAACAAGAATACACCTTGCTGCATGTGACAGATACACAAAAATACCCACCACACCTGCAATACACATCTGAATGTATCAGAATACACAAACTACTCACACACAATGTCATGCAAATAGAACATCACACACACAGAGCATTTGTCAGCAGAAAGAGCCAACACAGCCCAAACACTGCATACATCCACATCAAAAACACAACAGAAGCACATGACAATCCATCACATTGCAAACTCAGCTGGACATCAGGGGTGTGCACACCAGGCAAGTACAAGGCAATATACACTGACAGCACTGCACGCAGGCCAAGCAGTGTGTGCACACCAACCAAATCAGTAGCACACACATCTCAGTGCCACAACATGTACTCCCACAACACAAATCAGCACAACACACAGACATCACACTCAGGAAGGGTAGCAGTGCCTCAGCAAACACACATACAGATAACCCAACACCCACAGATGCACAACTCAGCGACAACCAGGTGCCAACAACATGACCAGAGGACTGTGCAGCACAAACAATTGTACTGCACATGAGCAACCCTGACTGCAAACCAGTACAAGCAAATCACACATAACCATATGGGAAACTGTCCTGAGTGGCACATTGGTCCTGTGTATAGATCAGCACCACAAAGCATAGTGTAACAAATGAAGTGGTGGGGAGGCTCACACACTGGCAACCCAAGGGGTAGGTGGCGTGAGATTGAAGTGGTGTGTACATCAGTAGTGAACAGGTCAGGAGTGTACTGTACACAAACATATAGAGGAGTCACTCACAATGGGTAGGCATCAGAAGCAAAGATAGGGGATGGTATGACTCCACATTCCACATACCATACTGGAGCCACAAATGGCTCAAGTGACAGCAATGCATGAGAAAACTCACCAACAATGTCAGTGTGGCTGAGCAGGTCTGCACAGTGAGCACAAACAGCAACAAGACACATGTTTGATCAGCAAAGCACAACACAGACTTGGCAGTCACACACTCTGCATACTCACAACTGGCAGCAACAACTAGTAGGTGTCCCCCGGGAGTGCAAGGACACACCAACACACTGCACAGTGCACAACCTACAACTCCTACATGTGCCCACAATCACAAGCACTGGGCTGACAATTCAAACAAACAAGCACTCAGCTACTGGGTCATACATGTGTGCAGTTGGCATTGCAGGGGCACACACACATCAACACTACTCACCCCCTTCACATTACCACTGAAGTGCACACATTCAAATGTACCCATGTGACTAGGAAGACAGGCCATCACAAGATGACCATACATCAACACTGCTGTTCACACATCAAGAAAGATCACACAGACACGCTGGACCCTGGCCAGCCCACAATGTAATCCTGTGGATAGAATTCCCCTCCGTGCTGGTAGTGCATCCTAACATGACATGTGTACAATTTGGCAAACCTGACCATAGAATGATTAGGATAACAGTAGATCATCACAACCAACCATCATTGCACCCTCAAACCTCAGAGTCAAAAAGAATTAAAGTGTCTGTCACCTCTGGCAAACTCTGAAAAAGTGAAACAAGCAATTGGCAATGTTAAAGTGGCATACAGAGCACGTGTCACGTGAAACCATACCTATACAGAAAAGTTTTTATTTAGCAAGGACACTGACAAAGCAGACAACAGGAGTAACTGTCTTCATTACATATTACCCAGATAGGCATCAAAAGTAGACAACAGCAAGGCCAGTGGCAAGTCCATTGTTCAAAGGAGGTACATGAGTGCATGAGAACCTGTAAAGGGAATGGGCATCCAAATTACAAACAGCAAGGCCAGTGGCCAGTCCATAGCTCAAAGGAGGCACATGTGTGCATGAGAACCTGCACAGGGAATGGGTATCCAAATTACAAACAGCAAGGCCAGTGGCCAGTCCATAGCTCAAGGGAGTAACACGTGTGCATGAGAACCTGCACAGGGAATGGGCATCCAAATTACAAACAGCAAGGCCAGTGGCCAGTCCATAGCTCAAAGGAGGTGCATGTGTGCTGGAAAACCTGCACAGGGAATGGGCATCCAAATTACAAACAACAAGGTCAGTGGCCAGTCCATAGTGCAAAGGAGGTACATGTGTGCATGAGAACCTGCACAGGGAATGGTTACCAAATTAGAAACAGCAAGGCCAGTGGCCAGTCCATAGTTCAAAGGAGGGACATGTGTGCATGAGAACCTGCACAGGGAAATGGGTGACACCATACACTGCCATGGTCAGCAACACAGCTAGGGGGATATCAATGTGCATTCCAGGCACCGCTGTGGGAGAGATAGGTTTGCGAGGGGGACAATTCCTCATACTTGGCTGTCAGTCGAATTGGGAGGTGGTTGATTGTCGGTGCCAGTGGAGGACTGGACCTGGGAGAGAGAGGACCAGCTGAGGTAGAGGCATCAGTGGCTTTGGGAGCCAGATGGCTGCTTGGACCTGGTGGTGTGGTGGCACGTGGAGGTGGAGTCATGCTGCCGTGAGACACAGTTTGGGAGGGAGAATGTGGAGGGCTGCCTTTCTACTTCTTGGGGATTCGATATGGAATGATTGTCTTGGTAGGAGTGGGAAGTAGGGTGGGCACAACAGCCTCACTCTCCATCACAGGTGCATCAGGTGCAGGTGGTGGCCCTCCCTCTGGGGATCTGCTGGATCTGGCGGTACGCATGGACTGGTCTTGCCCGTTCACTTCCATCCCCTGTTGACCGGGTGAATCCCCCACAGTGCCCTCCTGTCCCAGCTTCACAGGGGTGTGGGTGGAAGTTGAAGTTTTGGGTGAATCTGCCTTAGAGGGCTTTTTCTGCAGACTCTTAGCAGGCACCAGCTTCATAGCAGGCACGGCAGCTGTTTGCCTGTCTTTGGGAGACGCTTTTGGGACAGGAGTGTCCTTGGATGGGGAAAATTTTGATGCATGTGAGCCTGAGGCCTGCTTCTTGGCTTGATACCCCTGAGTGTCACCTGAAGGGCTTTTGCCTTTGTGTTACTGTGTGACTTTAGTTTGTTTGGGGGATGGTGTCTGCACTCAGGCCCGATTGGGGTGCTGCTGTTGTGTGCTGCGTGTGCTGTACTGGGAGTCTGTGGGCTGTGGTGTGTGGTCACTCTCATCAGATGTAGCCACTGGCAGGGGAGTTGCAGAAGGGACTGGAGCTGGACTCTGAGCCTGTGACAGCTGAATGGCTGATGTCACGGTGGAGGACAAAGACTGGACAGTCCTGTGTAGCCCACCCATATCTGAATGCATGCCCTCCATGAAGGTAACTACGTGTGCCAACTTCTTGTCATGGTCTTGGAAGGCATTCAGGAGAGTTGTCTGGCCCACACACAGCTGGCACAAAAGGACCACAGCCTCAACACTGAGGGCAGCAGGGGAGACAGGGGCAAAGGCAGCGGTGCCTCGAGGAAGGGTACTTTTCTCTTCTTACTGGTGCGAACACGTGCAGCACTAGTGGAAGTAGCTGGGAGGGTGGGCACTGGACGATGTGTGGTGGAAGAGGAGGCAGATTTCCCACTCCCTGTGCCCGCCAACATCGAGGAGTCCCCATGTTGCACACAACCCTGTGCAGTCTGCATGTGCCACCTTATTTCAAAACTCAAAACATGCATCGTAACATGCACACTTGGCATTAATGACCCATGTGATGTCCACCCAGCCAAAAAGCTTGCCCGTGCCTCCATGTAACCTGACATACAGATTCCTGTAAGCATACCTACATGCCTGTAGGTAAAAAAGATGTACATCTCAACATGTTGTCACAGTCACGTATGGAGTCACCATAAGGGGACAAAGATACAGACTCCAAAATGTCATTTAGCAATGGCCGTGAGCTCCTGCCATCCACCATGTTGTGCTTTGGTGCACAACTACAGTTGCACATTGACATCAGAAGTGTAGTTCTCACAATTTTGAGGTCAGGCACTGCACACATCAACGAAAGCACACTCAGCTGAGGCACACTGCCGTTCACTGCCCAGTGATGTCCATGACTACCCTGTTGCAGCAGATGTGATAAGGTCACATCTCAGCATGCGATGTCAAAGTCCATTAGATTAAAGACACGAGAAAGTACATGTGGCATAAATGCATGACAGCCGCACTCAACATAGAGGCCACTTACAAGCTATTGCATCACACTAGAAACATCACAGAGCTATGCACTGGCTCAGCGTTGGAATGCATACAGTCACTCACACCCAAAGTCACCCTTCCCAGAAGGCTCACCCGTAACTTGCTGCTGATGGGCCCTCAAACATCCATCCAGCTCTGGCTGTATGACGGCCAAGATGCGGGCCATTAGTGGTGTCATGCTAACCTGCCAGTCCGAGGGAGGAGCCCCAGCGTCATCTCTGCCACGTTTTTGCTCAGCCGGCAGATGTCATCCCACCTCTTGTGACAGTGAGTGTGCTGTCGGTTGGAGACACCCAGAGCCCGCACCTTGCGTGCAATGGCCCTCCGTACGGCCTTACACTGGTGGACTTTCAGCTGCAGGCATGGGAGACAAGGAGAAGAAATTTCAGTGACACTGGGTTATGTACCACTGTGTCTCAGTACAGGAGCATGCACACACTCTACACAGCTATTCAGGACTTGTTGCACCCTGGCATGCCTGATTATTGCACCTTCCTGCTCTTCCTCTGCATTTGCATGTAATGCTGCTGCTGCGTTATCTTTAACAGACATTGCTAGAAATAGTTTCAAGGAAAATAAGATAATGTTTTATGCACATTGTAGGGAACTATGACCCTTCAAGCTTGAACAAACCTACAGCCAATGCATCTACTACAATACATCTACTACAATATATCTACTCAGCTGAAGCGGATATTTCCCTTCCCACTCCAGATGTCTCTGGGTTAATGTGAGTAGGGGTTTCTACAAAAGCACGACTGAACTACACAGATTAGACCGTTAAATAAGAATCAAACCAACATTGGCATCACCATGTCACGTAGTTATTACAAATCTGTAGAGGAACGCGCATGTTAGACAACATGAACTAAGGGATTGGTGTTCAGACTGATTCCAAACACCCCCAAAGGATATGTTAGTCTGTAGACCAGCTAACATACAGTGCCGCTACAAGCCCCCAACCTTACCAAGGAGTGTATAGTTTCGGGCAACTATCGAACATGACAACCCTGACTCCTCAGGGATCAAGGAAACAGTACAGTACCTTTCGGTCAGTCACTCATGCTCACTTTGAGATATACACAGAATAAACGGTGGGGATGTTGTAAATAAGTATTTCTTGAACCAGCGTCATCCTAGTATAAAATACGTGTGCTGCAACAACCATGAGACAGAAACAGAAATAAACATTTGTAAGCACCAGCAGAGTAAAGAAAATCTAATATTCTATCATAGTGCTAAAGCAATGAATATATGCAGGCATATGGATACATGACAGCAACAATGCGTACTCCTATAACGTGAACCCTAACTATATGTACCTAAGTGTACCTAGCATTAATGTAGTTTATATGCCCAAGAATCCCCTTAGGATAGAGCCAACCCCATTACCTGATGTGGGAGAGTAAAAGACTCCATCTTAGTCTTGAGATGGTGTTAGACCTGTCCGCCCTAGGGTGGTCTTCCCTGGGTTTTTTTTTTCCACCCTTGCCTCATTTTTTTTCACCCTCTTTTTGGTTGGCTCTAGGTCTCCGGGCACCTTACCATTGCTAGTCAATGCTAAGGTGCAGGTGCTCTCTACTACTAACATGGCTGCCACAGACCCCTGCTACTGCAGAGCGGTCTTTCAAGTAGCGCCCTAGTTGTCAGGAGCTGACTAGAACCCTTAGGTATGGTGACATCACTAGCCTGGCTCCCCTGACCATCCTAGAATGTAGAAGCCCCTGGAACCTTCCGGAATAGAGAGAGGTCACCTGACCTGGGGGTATAAATAGAAAGGGCGGGAAACTTTCTAGTGAGTTGTTGAGGTCCCACTGACTTGGGGAGACCCTGTGCTGGAGTTTTAGGCGGAAGGGGGAGGGGGCACCTATACCACTAGGGGTGACTAGGTCTAGGCCTTGCCCTCTAAGCTGTGTGAGGAATCCTGACCAAACCCACTGACCTGGCCCAGTGTGAGGGAATCCCCAGGGGACCATCCAGAAAGGCCTAACTGGCAGCAGCCTCCAACTCCACCCCCCCCCTCACTGCCTAACTAATCCCCTTATCTGGAAAAAGGACCATCCAGAAACCTCCTGAAGCGCTAACTCTGAAGAGCGCTGTTATCCCCCTGAGGCGCTGACACCTGAAGTGCTAACTCTGAAGAGCGCCGTTATCCCCCTGAGGCGCTGACACCTGAAGCGCTAACTCTGAAGAGCGCCGTTATCCCCCTGAGGCGCTGACACCTGAAGCGCTAACTCTGAGGAGCGTCATCACCCCCCTGAGGCGCTAACACCTGAAGCGCTAACTCTGAAGAGCGCCGTCACCCCCCTGAGGCGCTGAGCCCTGAAGTACTATTTCTTTGGAGCGCCGACATCCCCCCTAAAGCACTGTGGCTGTGAAGCGTTAAGAGTCCCAATACACCGCCGCTGCCCGAGTTCCTGCAGCGCGAGAGCCAAGATGTGGTACTGTGCCCCAAACTCACCGCTGCTGCCCGAGGTGACTGCCACTGTCAGGGGGCCGGCCGTCCCGCTCGTGGGCCCCGCGTCAGCTGAGGAGAATCATCGGTGTGGAAGCCCCGGCGGTCGCAGCCGTTCCCAGGAAACTCCCCCTCTATCACGTGACGGGAGCGCCGGCCACGTCTTAGGCCTCGCCCCCGCTCCCGCCCACGTCCAGCCTCCACAGAGCTCCGTAATCACTCCCCGCTAGCGGCGCTGCTTCCAGCGGGAGTGAGGTAGAATCGCGTCGCCACCGGAGTCAACAGCTTGGAGAGACCGGCGCAAGGGCCCCCGGAGGGCCGAAGAACGCAGGTAAAACCCCGGAGGAGGGGCTTGGAGACCAAGGAGTGCGCAGGGGGGCTGCCGAGAAGTGTTCATCCCTCGGAAGGCAGCCCCGCATCCGCCCCTCCCCGGGAGAGACTGAGACTGGGCGCTTGAGTGCCTGGGGGGGACGCCGGGAGGCCCGGGTCATTCCTAAAGATACTGTGGTCGTGCGTGTGAGGCTGAGGAAAGCCATAAGGCCAGCGCCAAAGCCCCATAAGGAACCCCCTTTGATTGTAAAGACTGGAAGCCATACTAGATTGCTCCCATTACAAGGGGATAAGATCCCCAGTTACCGTGACACTAGTAGAGCGGATTGAAGTGCTAGTAGATTAATGAATTCATGTTGATTTACTGCATAAGTTGTTCACAGATAGTAATGAATTCATGTTGATTTACTGCATAAGTTGTTCACAGATAGTAATGAATTCATGTTGATTTACTGCATAAGTTATTCACCGATAGTAATGAATTCAGGTTGACTTACTGCATAAGTTGTTCACAGATATTAATGAATTCATGCTGATTTCCTACATATGATATTCCTAGTAGATTAATGAATTCATGTTGATTTACTGCATAAGTTATTCACAGATAGTAATGAATTTATTCTAATTTACTTCCTGCTACAAAACACTACATAAAACGTTTTGTTTTTAAACACAAGTGGTGTGGTGTCATATCATTGCGTGCGTTACTCTGCTTGGGTGGATGCGTGTGCTGCACAGCTACTTTACTCAGAAGGCCTCTGGGAGCCTTCCTGCCACGAGCCAGGCTACCCTTGTGAATTGGCAAACCCAGTTCCAACAGATGGACACCCCACGAGGGATGTCAAACCACTGTGTGCTGGAGTGTCTGAGTGCAGGAACCTCAGCGTCTCGTGTCAGTGTGTCAGCATGGAAGTCATTTTTGCCTCTGGTTTGCCCTGGGAAGATGTAGAGCTTATATACCCGAAAGGTACCCTCAGGGGTTCTACCTAGAAGTGTACTATGGGCATGTCTAGCAATGATGAAGATAGTGGTGACCCTTATACAGAGTTATTATGCAGAAGATGGTAATCCTTCTGTGATACTGAGAATCCTCATGCATAATAAATTAGGCTAGGTTTTGGAGAAAACCACACAACATTTATGTAGCACCTAACTAGATAAATGGTCAGTGCAAGACCCGTTATGTAGAACAATGGTGCGGCAGATGTAGGTAAAGAGTCGTGCAACTACCTAGGCCCATATTGGGGTTCATAACACAGAGTTCATTATAAATCAAATGATCTCCCAAGCATTACATACCATGTTTACCTAGGCTATGCCCCTCATATCCATCACATGAATAATCAGTTGGCATTCACTGATGCAAGTTACCTATTCCTGGTGCGGTGTCCCAGTCCCCTGTATACCCTTACGGGTGATTAGCCATGCTCTACAAATCTCTACTGATTGACTTACCTATCTTTGTGTCTCTTTTCCCATGAATGTGTCATTTTTAAACTGCGCAGTTCTTTGCATCTTCACATTAAAATTGAGCATGGGAATGCAAGATTAGGCATGGGAGGTAGGCTTCATGTTGGAAGTTGTCTAGAGGCATCCATTGTAGATGTATATACTTCAAAGTCTACAGTTGACCCTAAGGTTGAATTAACAATTGGTTTTCCTTCTTTGTCACCTCGCACCACTCAGTCAACAGTCCAAAATGGCCATGTACTACTTGATTGTCTATCTGTGCCATGCACATTGGTACCTGGAATTTTATTTGGGGGATTAACCGTGCACCATACATGAAAATAAAAATTATGTGTTGTGTTGTTTTTTTCTTTATTTTAATATGAAAAGTAGGGTTCATCCTCAAACTCAGGGTGGTACTCTGGCAGATGACCACTTGCCAAGATTGTGATATCTGATAAACTACCCTCATTCATCGTTGTGTCTCTTGGAGCCTTATAATTTTTGGGTATGATGTGTTTATACATTTCAAAGGTACATTCCTCCTTTCTGACTTCCAATGTCAATATCTAAAAAGACACTCCACTAGCCCCCATTTGTCATCCTCCAGTGCATGGCTTTGGCAGTTGCATCACCGTCCCCTTGTAGTATGCAAACATTTATTGACCTGTACTGCTCAAACAGGCATTGCAGCACATAGAAGATGAAGTCCCAATGGGTTGGCATACCCAGACTGAGGGCTTTTCTCAGTGTCTCCACATTTTGAGATGAGAGACTGATCCTTCTGACAGTCATAGTTGCACCAGCTGCACTTAACACACACTTCAAAAATACCCTGGCCACACAACATGCTATATGCTTTTTTTGCCAGCCTGCTCAGTTCGAGCCATTGTTCCTTTTCCTCATGTTAATAGGTCCATCGCCATTACTCTAGATAGACCTCTGTTTGTCATCCAAGTAGTTTTGTACCATCTTCTCTTTTATCATTATTGTTGACATGTGCTTTTTATGCATTGCCTACACCTGTGTGGTTAATTTCAGTCCAGGAATAGTCATAAAACAACCCATTGCTGATGTTGGAAGTGAAAATTATTCTGTTGGTGTTATAGGTTTAATAGCAATTAATTATGTCTCCACTGGTTAGCGCTGCTGCAGTTGGGAGTTTGACATGCTACTGAACTCTGAGCCACCACCACACTCTCCAGAGGTCGAAGGCTACACTTCAGTTCTGTAATGCCCTCAAAGTTGCAATTGTTTATCTTCTAGGACAGTCGCTTTCTTGATGATCCAAATCTTGTAAATGGAGACACCCAGTGATGAAAAATGATTTAAAGTAGGCAGCCCGTTTTTTTAGGTCGAACCTAGCCAGCGCATGCGCTCTCTCTGTATTCACTCTGTAGGGCATACAGCCCACACATTGCCTTTTTATTTGTCCCTTTGATTATTGCTCAAAAATTCTTACTTGCTAGTGGTTAATCCTTCTTCCTTGTCCCTCATTTTTGTGTTTGGTTTCCTCCCACAGAGCACAGCGTTATTATTGTTAACATTATGCTTCTGTGTTTATGTCTTCATTTGGTGATTCCTGCTTCTGTCACTGTTTGCCTGTCTTCCGTGGTGCTGTTTCGGAGCCCGACACTTGATCTCCCCACCCGGTTCAAATACCAAGATGAAATGTCACATGCTTCAGAATCTGTTTTCAAAATCGCCTCTTTAGTTTTCTCTGACTTCAAAGTGCGAGGATTTCCCCCAAACTCCTCCCGCTTCACTGCCTGTTGTAAGACAGCCTCGGTCAGGGGACCTTCAGCAGCCCAAACTTGCACCACAGTTAAAGTCAAGGCTTGAGTAACTCCCATCACATTTTCTCTGACACTTGTTTGTATAATGTGAACTCAAGCAACCTGAAGGTGTTGAGCCACTTTACATGAGCACTAGTTACATTACACAATTTTGGGGGGCATTTTTATAGAGCACAAACTCAACTGACCCAAAGGTATTGAAGCGCTTTACTAAAGGTGAGGTAAATTTCTTTGTTTTTAGGCGCGCAGATATTAAGTGATGACAACGCCACCCCTCTTTAGTCATTATTTCCCTTCTACCAGACAAATGGGAGCAGCATTTGTCCCTCCAATATTGCTGCATACCCGCCAACTGCCTCCTCCTCTCAGACCTCTAATTTCAAAGTATATTCATGGCAGGTCCCTAGGGAATGTGAAGCATTTTTATTACACAATGTGATCGTGAGCGGCCTGAAAGTGTTGTAGTGCTTTACATGAGCGCTAATTACATTACACAAGGTCAGTTTCATTTTTGGGGGCATTTTACTTGACTGACCTAAAGGATACTTGTTTTTAGGTGCACGGAGATTAAGTGATGCAGATGCTGGCCCTGTGTATTAATTATTTCCCCTCTATCTGAAAAATGGGAGCATTTTGTTGTTGTTGCTATGTCCAGTGCTTCTATAACTAGGGGACTGGGACAGATGGCAGGGCTTGCTGGTTAGCGGATGGTGCAAGCAGTGTTTTCAATGGAAAACTCTGTCGAAAGGTAACTAGTGAATGGGGGCCTGTAGGAGGAGGGCTGTGACATGTCCGCCATTAGAAAGTACTTCACTGCCTTTTTTCACAGGCTGTTAATACTCTAGCAATGCAGTCATACACAGAATGGTATAATGCTGTTGACTTGCATCAAGGCACTTGTCTTTTTGTCTGTGCATTAAAAAGCGATGGAATGTGTCCATAAATGTTTCATGAGGCAAGCATGTATCTCTAAATCACACTGCATTACCCACTGTGTAGTAATTGTATACCTCTTCAATCCCCGGAGGCACAGCACCCAAGAAAATGTGCGGCATCGCTAAACACTTATAAGATCCCAAAGGCGAGACCTATTGACTATGCCAATACTGTTTGTACTATGAGTCCAGTATCGTGGCATAGATGTACCATCAGGAGAGCACAATCGTTTTTCAGCCATTTTTCCAGCCTTTCATTTGAGTTCACATGAAAAGATTAAGCTGCTGACCAAAGGAGGGACTTTTTCATTGACAGTTGCATATGCTTCTTCCGCCACTTTGCCAATGGGCCTCAGCATGTTCACCAACAGGATGACTTGACTCGTAGCACATTCCGTCTTCCAGTATAAAAATATCTAAAGGCAATGGGCCCGATTCACAGAATTAACTTAAGACAAAATCCTAAACTTACTACTTATGGTATTCACAGAAGTTAGGATTTTGTCCTAAGTTTGACTTAAGACAAACTTAAGACAGACTTAAGACAAACTTAAGACAAACTTAAGACAAACTTAAGACAGACTTAAGACAGACTTAAGACAGACTTAAGACAAACCTAAGACAAACTTAAGACAAAATCCTAACTTAAGTCTGTCTTAAGTCTGTCTTAAGTCTGTCTTAAGTCTGTCTTAAGTCTGTCTTAAGTCTGTCTTAAGTTTGTCTTAAGTTTGTCTTAAGACAAACTTAAGACAAAATCCTAACTTCTGTGAATACCAAAAGTAGTAAGTTTAGGATTTTGTCTTAAGTTAGTTCTGTGAATCGGGCCCTATAACATTTGGGTAAGGCACTCCACTAGCCCAATTTATCAACCTCCATTTTCATGGCTTTTGCAGTCGCATCACCTTCTCCTTTGTGGTATGTAATCATTTATAGACCTGTATTGTTCAAACAAGCATTGCAGCATGCAGAAGGTGGAGTTCCAATGAGGTGGCACCCCCTGATAGAGGGCTTTCAATGGGACTCAATTAGCACACTAAATGATTCTTAATTGCTTCCGGCATTGAAAGAATGATTGTAATGAGAACAAACTATGTGACTAGTGAACAGTATGTGGTTGACTACTTCTACTTTAGAACAAACCATGGGGCATATCAACAACAACCGGCGATAACTATCGCTGAGCGCACCTAGGGGCATATTAGCAAGGGCTGACGATATAATTATCGCCGCTTTAGCGTCCGTTTTTGGGCGAAAAGCGGCGATAGTTATATCGCAATATCATCAAGGACACGCTAGCGCGTGTTTCCTTGATGTGGAGCCCGTTTTTTCACAGCCTCGCCTCGCATCGCTAATGAGATGCAAAAGAGGCGTGGCTGTGAAAACAACACATGTTAATATCGTGAAGGCAGCTTCGCGATATTAACAAGGAGGTGCCGCGATAAAAAAAATCGCACTACCTCAGCCTTAACTCAGGAATTTAACACCTGTTAAATTCCTGACTAAGGCATACTTTTAATGGGATATGGATTATGCTGATAGGACTACAGGGTCCTATCAGCAATGTTATCGCTGTTTTCAATGGAACATCGCTGGAAAACCAGCAGTGTTCCATTGAAAACACCGCTATAGCTGAAATAATATCGCCATAGCGCTATGCGTTGTAAATATAGCGTTATCATGGCGATAATATTCAGTGATAGCTGGCGATAATTTTTCTATCGCTATGAACGGCCAGCGATAATTATCGCTGGCCGTTGATAATATGCTCCCTAGCGCTCGGATAATTATCGCCGGCTAGCGCCGATTTTTATCGCTGAGATAGCCTGCTATTAGCAACGCTTATCTCATCAGCGATAAAAATCCTAGCGCTAACTGGCTAACATGAGGTTATCACTGGAAACCCAGCGATAATCTCACGTTAGCTAGTTGATAGGGACTCACAAACTTAGCCATGATATCCACCTTCCATAGGATATCATGGCTAAGTCAGTCCTGAAGCAGGCGTAAGGAAAGTAGCGATAACAGGGGTTATCGCTACTTTTCCTGACGCTATGCTTCATAGCGTTAGGCTTGCTGATAGGAGAAATGTCGCTTAGCGACATTTCTCCTGTCATGCGAGGTCAGTAACGCCCACTTTGCATCTCATTAGAGATGCAAAGCTGGGCGTTAGGAATCCTGACGCTAAAGCAAGGTTTCACGCGTTAGCGTGACCTTGCTGATTAGGCGATAAAATTATTGCCGTTTTTCGGCCGAAAACGGCCGCAAAAGCGGCGATAATTTTTTATCACCTGCTTGTTGATATGCCCCTTTGTGACTAGTGAACAGTATGTGGTTGACTACTTCTACTTTCTTTAGCAAGTCTTGCACAATTTGGTTGATTCAATGGGTTAAGCAGAAGACTCTAAAGTATCCTCTGTCAATCATTGCTTTGATAAGAAAAGTGCATTTACTTTATAATCCTGACATTCATATGAGTGTGCATACTAATGTTTCCCTTACAGTGCCATCAAATTGCAGTTCTCATACGTATCTGCATTTGTGTGGTTTAAATAATATTGTTAACTCTTATCTAATCACGTATTCATTTGAATAGTATCCTGCATGTATTTTGTAACTGTATATTTATCTATAACCATGCATTTAACTTGTACTGAGATGCTTGCCATGTTAACTGGACCAAAGGCCTTAACATTTCAATCTTAATGTTTAACCTTCAACTGCAAAGTTTGTTCAAGTTGCAATGTTTTCTTCTTCTTGCAGGTCAGTTCATTTGATCTCATAGTTAGAGAAAGGCACATTGTATAGGGGAGATAGTGAGGCTTGGGATAAGTATTTTTGGCAAGGACAAGAAGTGCTAATGAACAATGGAGGACCCCTGTTTGCACGGTATCTGGAGATTGAAGGAATCTAAGGACGTTTTAATGTGCAGATCAGAAGAAGGGAAGTTCAAGTGTAGTTGCCAAAGTTTTTCAATGAGAAGGTGGACGAGCCATGAGACACATGATATAAGATTCTCAAATGTTCTTTGTGGATTTAATTGGTGATCACACATTAGCTTTAGTCAGATTCCCTTTAGACTCAGGGGGGTAAAGACCTCTTTGCTACATTTCTGTTGTGTGACTTTGTGCTATGCAATGCTACTGATTTTGGAGCAGTTGTACAGACATCTTTGCAATGTTGACACCTTCCTGCTTTGCTGGATCTAATTACTGTTTACTTAATTAGTGCTACTTAGGTTAGGCTTAGTTTAGGTAATTTAGATTTCTCATGTATAGGCAAGGGAACCGGAAATCATATACTGATCATCAGATCTTATTCCTTATTTGTTGCATATTACTAAATTTCTTGTATTCTTTATGCTACTGAGGTTAAACTTTGTCAGATGATTTGGACTACCAGTCGTGATTCTGTATTTTTACAATATATTCTTGATACTTGTATACATCAGTTTGGCTTTGAATTTGTAATAAACCAACATTTACTCCCATTTATAGACTTTTGGGTCCTCATTGTGTAGCCAAATGGGTTACACTGTAAATTGAACTAGGGGATGATGTTAACTCCTCCTAATTTATCAGGCTTCTAAAAAGGTCAGTTGCAGGGAAATTTAGATATTTGGATCAGTGCTCTGGCAGTGGTAATACGTCCAGTGCCTACAGCTCTGGGTTGAAGCCATTTATAGCATTATTTTCTTCCAAGGAATAGGAAGCTGAATGTGATTTCTCGATGGAGAAAATTACAACTTCTGCATGCTGCCAAACACCTTAAGGGACATCAGCTGAAGTGAGACCAATGGCTTGCTTTTGCTTATTCCACTTGAAAGAAATCTAATTTGCAGTGATGTATATCTAAACTGGTCCACATGTCTGTCATGAGGTATATGGACTAAACAGCACTCTCCTTCATTGCTTCACCAACCAATGCCAGCAGTTGATGGCGTAGTATTGTTGAAAAATAGGTCTGGCTTGGAACCTTCCATTTTGGGCACAGGGCCTCCACAAAATCCAGGAACCCTTCTCCATCTACCAAAGAAAAAGAGAGAAGGTTAATTGCTAACATTTTGACCAGGTTCTAACTGTATATATGGAATAGCTCATGGGTTTGGTGGTGCTGCAAGAACATAGACTTGATAGTGGGTTGTTGTTTCCTTTGTGAGGATCCCATCTCAAGTGGGTCGCAGGTAGGCTGCTTTGATGGTTTGGCTGACTGCATCCCTCTTTTCCTTGTGCCATGCCGAGATTACTACAGGTGATGACTGCACACTAGGAACGTCAGTCACAGGAGTGCTTTGCAGGATGATGACATCTTCCTTATCATCATGATCTTCTATTTGTACACCTTATTCTTCTCTCTCTGCAACCGCTACCCTTTCCACATTATTGCATGTTGATTTCTTTAGGTGGGCCAGTCGCCCCCCCCCCTACCATAAGGTCCACCTGGCTTCCCATGCATTATTAGTTTGTTGCAAATCTGCGATGTGGTCCTCATGCAGCCTAAGTGTAAAGAAGTCAAAATCTAAGGAGGAGAGCTTCCTTATAGAGCCAAAGCTAGAAGAACTTGTTGTGAAGGAGCCTTTCCCTGGAGCGATCTGTAACTGCAATAGGGATGGTGGTTGCTGCAGGTTTTTGGGTTCTTGAAAAGGTGGAAGCAGATGGTGCTGGTAGTTCCACATGACTCATAGCAGGTTGAATTGACACAATCTGCACTTCTCTATGCCACTCTTGACAGGAACAATCTCTGGTTCTTCTCTCTCTCTCCTGCAGCTTGGCTTCTTGGAAACCTTCTTTTTTCTTGATTCCCGTGGCGGCGCTCAGGGGTCCAATACATGTCATCGTTATCTGAAGGAGTTCTTGGAGTAGATAGGGGAGTGCTCTTTCTTTTCCGCAAAGGAGTTGGTAAAGATGAAGTGCCAAGTGGAAGAGCAGTCACAAATTCAACATTCTACTCTGCAACAGACTCACTTCCTGCTCTGCTCCTATCTCTGAAAAATCAGATGTCTCAGTAGACTCTAATTGCAGTTGTTGGGATTGGGTTTGCTTCTGGGACATCTTGATTTTGGACTGACTGCTCTCAGTCATGATTTCGATCACTAAAGTACTGAGGGACAACTGCTTCAGTTTTGGTGGTTGTATTGTTGCTGATTTAGGATGATCCTCCTCTTAGCCTCTTACTGCCCAGAAGAGGTTCCAGTGGGGCACCATTTTTCTGGAAAAAGTGTGAGGGTTTTATGACAGAGAGGAGAGCAGACTTATTTTCCCCACGGGCTACTTTATTGGCAGAAACATTCATTTTTGGGGCCAACGTCTTTTCTTCTTGTTTTGTTAGTCAGTAGCACAAAAGTAGCAATTATCAGAGAAGCCTCTGGACTCTGGTGTCAGACTATTCAAAGACTTCTCACTGTCTCCGAATCATCTTCTGCATATGCAGGCAATATAAAATAAGCAGGATGACAGTAATTCCTGGTCATGCTATACATTGCAAAACAAATCATCATTATTACATAACAATAATGTGCCAACATATAAACCAACTTTTTTGCTAGGCATTATACTATTTAAATTCAGAGAAAGCTAACATGATGTACCTCTGGGGCCTATGGGGCCTCTACAGGGGCAGGCAAAATTCAATTACATTGATTAATAAATAGCAGGTTCTCATTGGGGCACCAATGGCGGGCAGAGGAGAGGCAGGCGAAAACCAATTACATTGAAAAATAAATAGCTGGTGTCGCTACAGGGCCTGTGGGCCGGCTATGTAGTGCATGCAAACATTGATTACAGTAATAAATAAATAGCTGGTGTCCCTCCAAGTCCATGGGCCATATCAGCGGTGGAGGAGGCAGGTAAAAGTTATTAATTAATTTAAAACAACTGCATATTACAGACTACTATAATCAGCCACAAACACAAGTAAATACAACAGGAAAAATTCATTAGAAACATTTGTAGGCACAAACACAGGCTCCACAAAATAGTGGTCACCCACATGGCTAATAATGAAGGAGGCATTGAAAAGAAAGGGAACATGTCCACCCTACCCCACCTTGAACCCGGGGTGCAAATAGAGATGAACTTTGGAGAGGGGGGGGGGGGGGTGTTTACTTCAAGCAGTGGTGTGGCATTAGATCTGGGACATCCTCAGTGCAAGGACACACACTGGCAAAGCCAAAAGGTGTGGCTTTAATGTAATATTGTATGCAAACACAAATTGTATATGCCACATATATTGGCTTTACTCACTACGTGGCATATTATCAAGACCGGCAATAAAAATATCGCCGCTTTAGTGGCAGAAAACTGCCGCTAATACGGCGATAATGGGCTTGATAATATGCTCTATAGAATTCCAATTGAAGCCCATGTTAGATGTCCTTCATATCTAACATGGGCTTCAATTGGAGTTCCATAGAGCATATTATCAAGCCCATTATCGCCGTTTTAGCTGCAGTTTTCTGCTGCTAAAGCGGCGATAATTTTATCGCGGGTCTTGATAATATGCCCCAAAATTCTCCTGAGACACTGAGTAGTACTAGAGTTCAGAGAGTATCCACCAGACCTGAGAGCATTGGATGTTTGCAAGATGGTTGGTTTGAAGTAAGTCCTGTGTCTGATGTGCATGTCTGACACACAGAAAGGAAAGCACTGAACACTTACTGGAACGATGCCTTTTCTTACTAAAAGCAACACAAGCTGCATAATAAACAAATGCTTCAGGAAACAAGTGGATGTCTGTGCGAGTATTTCCCAATGAGCACAAGAATTGATCGCACAGATATTGAAATGCAAACATACATGTCCCACTAAAAAGGCATGGAGAATGTACTGGGATAAAAGAAATTGCCTGAGGCTACTATCTGGCTGATGCAAAATGAGGGGGAGTTCACAAGAGCTCAAAAGGAAGGAACATTCACGGAAACAAATATGTGCGATAGCAGGTCACAAAGTATATAGCGCAGATTTAGCTGGCAGTAACAGAGGGGCATATCAACAAGGACTTTATCTCTGCTTTTTTGGCTTTAAAAGCCAAAAAAGCAGAGATAAAACTAGCACCCTATCAACAACAGGGTGCTAACATGCAAATTTGCATGTTAGCACCCTTTTACTCTACGCTTCCCCTTGCATCTCTAATGAGATGCAAAGGGGGCGTTCCAGAGTAAAATAATAGGAGAAATGTCGCTAAGCGACATTTCTCCTATTATCAAGAATATCGCTAACCCTGTTAGAGACAAAAAAAGCAGCGCTAACCGCGGTTAACGCTGCTTTTTTACGTCTGGTATTTTTCTGACTTAGCCATGATATCCTATGGAAGGAGGATATCATGGCTAAGTTTGTCTGTCCCTATCAACAAGCTAACGTGAGATTATCGCTGGGTTTCCAGCAATGATCTCACGTTAGCCACTTAGCTTGAGGATTTTTATCGCTATTGAGATAAGCGTTGCTAATAGCACGCTATCTCAGCGATAAAAATCAACGCTTGCCGGCGATAATTATCCTAGCGCTAAGTGCGCTTAGCGATAATTATCGCCGGTTGTTGTTGATATGCCCCAGAGTGTTTCACATTAAGGGAGATGATCGAGGAAGATGATGCAAGATTGCATACATCAAATGAGGCCTTAAATTTTATTACATATATTTATACCAGAATCTAACACATTTGAATTTTGTCACAATAAAATTGAGAAATTTTCCCAGAGCTACTCAATTTTCAGTTAAGTGCCAAGATGCATTCAAACAAAATTCCCCAGGTCGGTAGCTTTGGCACTACAACACATAGCCTCCCTTGGTTGTTTTAACAAACAAAAAGGTTAAAAGGTCAGACTGTAATTGAAAGTGCTTCACTTATTCACCTCCACCAATTTTTGTGAACACTCATATTATATATGTAGATAGGTAGATAATACACACACGCACACACCAACACTCACACACACCCACAAACACACACACAAAAGAACACAAGAAGACACACAAGAACATATGCACACACACATTCAAGAACATTTAGGTTAGACGTGAAGACATTCAATGGCACTCCACACTCCATAAGGGTAATGCTAATATCCTCATTAGTAAGTCAGAAATTCATACCTGCAATCGATGGACAGTTCATCCATAAGCCATGAGGTAAACAACTATTAGTTTGTAAATGTCACCAGAATACCGAGATTACAAAATGGGATGATATTTCACATGTATAATTTTTAAATGACATGTTTCTATTGAGATAGTTCGCTTTAAAAGATGTTTTCTTCAAAGTGATGCTAACAATGGGAATTGATGGGCATTAGAATGTTAAGGTTTTGTTTACCTATTACAAATATTTTTTTTATAAAACATTGGGCAATGGTGAGATTAGTTGATTTATAGGATTCTGTGGCTACAGAGGTTACTGCATAGTTATGGATTTACTGACTTTGCCACGTAATTTGCAAAGTTTGCAGCTTTCACCAAAAATGTTCTTTCTAGCTTAAATGCATGAAAATCATACTGCTTGAGAATGTGCCACATATCTTGCAATTTATGCGGCATCATTTAGATAACTTTGTTGCCTAATTTCTTCATCCATGCCGCACAATACGTGCAGTCTCGATAATGTTTAAGCTCTGGAAAGTGGTTTGGGTTCTATCACTATGGAATCACTAATATAATATTGATGGAACCAATATCGAAACACAAAAATATCAGAAAATAAATATTGTTAAAAAAATATCACTGCCTATGCTTAACTAGTTAAACCATAAATATCCAGAACACAAATATCATTGTTACAAATATACATTTTGACTTATATTTAAAAAAAAAAACAATTAAAAAGATTATCGTCAGCTTTAAATAAACATATAATATGACAAAAATATCAATTCACACAATATCAAATACAGTAATATCACCAAAATAGTTACCTTATCATTATTAGACATAAAAAACTATTTTATGTTAAACAGGTATTTAAAATATATAGAAAACATTGTATACACATTTTTTAATACAAATAAATATATCACATTGTCAAATTATTTAACCCAATAAAATATATACCTACATTCATAGTAATATACACCGAAACAAATTGCATTAACTACATTTATACAATGATATAAATATTTATATATATATATTCACTTAAAAAACCATAGGTTTCACACATGTTATAGTTAGCTGGACATTTCCCTCGTAAAAAAACAATGAAATTCCCCCGTTATAGTTAGTGCAGGCAACTATAACTCACGCGACCGCAATCCTCTGCTGATGACGTCAGATATTACATCACTGATTACATATGTGTCTTTCTGAAAAATAAATATTTGTACTATATGTATAGCTAAAGATTAATGGAAGAAGACATGGGTATATAGGTGTCTAAATACAGTGATGTAATATCTGACGGCATCAGCAGAGGATTGCGGTCACGTGAGTTATAGTTGCCTGCACTAACTATAACGGGGGAATTTCATTGGTTTTTTACGAGGGAAATGTCCAGCTACCTATAACATGTGTAAAACCTATGGTTTTTTAAGTGAATTTGCAAGGTTTTTTAAATGCTAATTCCTAACTATAACGTGTGTGAAACCTATGTTTTTTTTAAGTGAATATGTACGGTTTTTTAAATGCTAAGTTATGTATTTATTAATATTTTTTTTTCAGGTTTTTCACCATGCGCTCACCGTGTGGGCGCTGTGGGCACTCGGTGCGCTTTGCGCACCGAGCACCCACGATGCGTTGTGTGTGCCGTGCGCGCACGGTGCGCGCACCCCGCGCTTTTTTGTAAAAAAAAAAATGTTTTTTTCACCCTTGGGGGTCCTTCAGTGACCCTCTGACAAAGGCTAGGGGGTCAGGAACTGTCCACCCTGCCCCCTTTTCACGTTCTCCACCTTTGTTTTTCACTGCCTCAGACTGCGAGAGACAAAATGGCGGACGACACTTCCTGATTTTGACCGATTCGAATGTTTACTGACATCCAACAACCAATCAGAATTGCGCTCGCGCACATCACCGTGCGCGCACGGTGCGCGCACGGTGCGCGCTTATAGATATATATGTATTTTTAACTGAAATTTTCTCAGGAACTACTGAACAGATTGACTCTAGATATTCAAAAGGCACATCCCTGACCTGAGGACTACCTCTCTGCCAAATTTCAAGTAATTCTGTTCAGCCGTTCGGGCTGTACCTTGGACTAAAGGTCCCTATGGAAAAATGCATGGGGAAAACGCGTTTTGGGACCCCCCTTTTTTCTCGGCCTCCGCTTGACTATTCACCCCGAGACTTTCAGAGTAGGAGCGGAGCGGATCGCCCCACCTATTTTGAAAAATTTGCGAGGATTCGCCAACCGGCGCCAAAGTTATTCAAAATAGAATTTTCAGATTTCCTATGGAAACCCGGTCCTAACTATAACTATCTACTGGCGACCGCCAGCAGATAATTCACTGAAAAAACCATAGGTTTCACACATGTTATAGTTAGCTGGACATTTCACTCGTAAAAAACCATTGAAATTCCCCCATTATAGTTAGTTCAGCTAACTATAACTCGCGCGACCGCAACCCACTGCTGATGACGTCACATATTACATCACTCATGACATGGTCAGTGACATCACTGATGACATCACTGATGACATCTCAAATGACATCACTGATGACATCATCCTGTGAATATGTGTCTTTCTGAAAAATAAATATTTTTTATATATGCATATCTAAAGGTTAATGGAAGAATAAATGGGTAAATAAGTGTCTAAATGGATGTTTTTTTTTGTAAAATTAATTGTATAAATGACTTATTAACAGTATCTTAGTGAATACAAATATTAGTGAGTAATGTATAAATATTTAAATATCTGTATCAGTGTCTCACTTTGTGTATAAGTGGCTGCATGGGTTGGTGAGTAGCTACATGAGTGTGTATATGGGTTATTAGTTCGTTTTTAGAGTATCAGTATGAGTGTCTGTATGGTTCAGTGGGGGATGTGGTATGGTAATTTACTTTATTCGATAAAAAAATCATCATAAAAGTATACAGTTTTTACAGTACAGTGAACTAAAAACGAAAACCCACCAATCCTTATTACAACGTCAAAACATGTTCATTTTTCCTCTTACTAATTTATACATTTAAAACATTGTCACATATTTGGGGGGAGCGTCTACAGGGTACCTGGAGCAATTAAGTGGGATAGGACAGTGCCCTGGTACTCCTCATACGTGTCGACCAAGCACTGGCCAGGTATTTGGCTACCCCACAAACCATGGCGGTTGAGGACGTATCAGTGCAAAGAACCCGCAGGGCCATTTTATGACATCTAAGGCCCAACCCCCTACATAAAGGCTTTAACCAAGTGCTCCTAGCTACCCTGTATGCAGGACAGGCAAAGAAGAAATGCGCCAGAGACTCGTTAGGAGCTACACATCCCGGGCAAGATTTCGTTAATCCACCCTGGTTATTCCACCTAGAGATAAAATCATTCACCGGGAGAATCCCAAACCTAACCTTTAGATAAAGCGCTCTATCCAGGGGTTTTTCTATAAAGTCCAAAAATGGTTCGAATTTCCTTGACCATTTGAACGTCAAGAACCGCTCAGTTAGGGATCCCCCTATATCTCTACAAAAAATCTCCTGCTGAACCCAATCCCAATACAACTTCTTAATCATTTGCTTGGGGGGCGGAGATTGGCTCAGCCACGATTCGTTCAGACCGAGTAAAACAACCAGGTGCTTCAAATTACTCAGCCACTTAATCTTATTGCCTGTATTAAGCAAAATCAGTTCGTCTAAGACTGCTGCATAGTTGTGAAGCTCCTTGGTCCTTCGTAGGCGGACCCAAAAAAGTAATGGGCGCAAGCGCGCTAGATCTTTAAGGGAACGCCTGCCCAAGTCTAACTGTAATGGGGTTAACGGAGTGGAAGGAGGAAGGGCTACCAAATCTCTCAAAAATTTATTTTCAGATATACCCAACTCCGTTAAGTTCTCAAACCCCCATAATTCAGAGCCGTATAGGGCGGATGGTAATGCTTGACCCTCATAAATTGCAAGAACTGGTGCTACAGGTTTACTCGTGGACTCCTGGTGTTCTCTCAGAACCGCCCTGAAATTCTTTTATGATTCAACAACATTTTGGCCAAATGATCCTTCCAGCTCATCCGACTATTAACCCTAACACCCAAATAATCAAAGGAGTCTACCAGCTCCAGAGGCTCACCATTGAGCAAGAGATTGTTACTTAATCTATTCGAGGGTGATAAGGCCATGAGCTTTGTTTTAGAGGTATTGATGGTAAGACCTCTGTCGGTACAAACTGCACTAAAACGATTCAGGAGCTTTTGGAGACCTGCGGGGGTTTTTGAGATCAAAATGGTATCATCCGCGAAGAGTAGGGTAGGTGATTTTTCCCCTGCCAGTGATGGCGCATCTGCCGAGTCCTCTCTCAGATGATCCACCACTCCATTCACAAAGAGAGAGAACAGGGTTGGTGCCATCACACATCCCTGGCGTACACCCCTCTTCATGGGTATCCTCTCTGTCAGTTGACCTTGGGTACCCCATCTGATCCTCGCATAATTCCCCTCATGGAGTTTCACAATGAAACCCAAAAGCGATCCTGGGACACCCATCTTCTCTAGGATTTCCCACAGCCTTGCACGAGGGACCAGGTCGAACGCCATCCTGAGGTCTATGAAAGCCAGGTATAAACTACCTTTATTGATGGTAACCGTCTTCCAATAGATCGCAAAGAAGCGAAACACCTGGTCCATCGTGCCCACCTTTTGGCGATATCCAGCTTGAAAACGCGAGAGAACACGCTCCTCTTCCATCCAGACACCTACCCTCATGATGATGACCCTACCAACTACCTTCTGGATCACGTCAATCAGACTGATCGGTCTGTAGTTGGCAGGGTCATCTCTGGCACCCTTTTTGAACACGGTTATCACCTCTGCTCCCTTCCATGAGTCTGGCACGGGGTATCCCCTAGAAATCAAGTTCATTAATATGGCACTAAATTTAGCCCAAGCTTCGGGTTCTTCCAGAAGAAGGTCCCCTGGAATCCCATCAGGGCCAGCGGCCTTCTTCGGGGTCAGGTGTCTAATAGCCAATACCACCTCTGAAGCCAAAAATGGATCTTCAAACATCATACTAGGGGGGACCCTACACACCGGGTCAGAAGGGGGGAGGAAGTCCCTTCCAAACCACCATACAGAGCAGAAAAATGGCTGTACCATTGTTGGCTTGTAATATGATTAACTATTGGGGGCATGGTACGCTGCCTAGCCTTATTAATCATTTCCCAAAACAACAAAGAGTTCTTCATTTTGGAGGAACATTTGAGATCCTGCCAAAATTGTTCCTCCCATTCGCGTTTGGCCAACATCAATGCTCTTGCATAGTCCTTCCTGGCTACTCTAACTAAGGGTTGACTCTTTTTACGTAGGGCCAGAGTTAACTCTTTCCTTTTTTCCCTACACATGTCTGAATACCAGGGGTTAGTGGTTTTTGGTGGTTTTTTTCCCCTTGCTGGCATTCTTACCCTGGATTACAAAGAACTTCCCTACTTCCTCAACTGTGTGTTTATAGGCCAGTGCAAAAAATGACCCCTGGGCACTATCTGTTGCCAATTCAAGATCCATCAACTCCCTGGTCAGGTCTGCTACATACGCCCGAATCCTTGCCAGATTTTCAACCTGAAGTTGAACCTTGTCCCATTTCAACCTACGATTACCATTGAATGGGACAACCTCATTGGTTGACCTCAGGGGGGCGTTCTTCCCACGACCTTTTTGTTTGCCCCACCTCAACTTCATACACAGGGGGTTATGATCGCTATCCTGTGAGGGTACCACCACCATATCTATTAGATCACACCACAAGGTGACATCCAATAGAATATAACCAATTCTGGACGGGCCACTAAGCCTATTAAAAGTCATTGCTCCCGCACGGTCAGAGAGTGTCCTACCATTTACTGCTCTTAGATTGTATTCCGCTGTGAGGGCGTTGATCTGAATTGCCTTTGATGACCATTTTTTAATTGGGGCGAGTGTCAGTGCCGGGATGGACCATCTAGAGTCCTCTTCCTCAATGCCTAAGGGGTCATCCCCACCGAAGGGGTTCAAATGTGCAATTAAAATCCCCACCCACAATGGTTTTAGAGCCTGAGGGACAGCTAGCTAGTGCCTGGTCCAAAATTGTTACTGTGCTTGAGGTTGTATTCCCAGGGGTCCCTCTGGAATAGATGTTAAATAGATCTATCCTACTACCTTTTTTTGGTTCTACAAGTGAAAGATGTTGAATGTCCCTACTCGCTAAATCATAGGTAGAAACCTCCCAGTTCAGTTCTATTTTAACCCAGACATGTAAACCCCCTGCTGGTCTGCCCTTCCCACAACTTTGAGCAGGCAGAAAAAAGGTTGTATAACCAAGTTTGTGTACAGGAAGCAAGCTCCATGTCTCTTGGAACATGCATACATCGAACTTCTCGATGAAGATGTTCCATTCTGGGAGAAGCAACTTTTTTTGTAATCCCGCCACGTTCCAAGATACAATATGGCTAGCCTCACTGCCTGTTACAAACGGGTCAATAACAACCCCCTGTTTCCCACCCAGCACCCCTGGAATAGAATCATTCGTAATTTCTAATGGGCATATTAGTTTTGGCAATGGGCAGCCATCAGCACTGCACACCGACGACTGGGGATAAGTAGTGGTTACAATCCCTCCAGTAGCAGATCTATTAGCCACTGTTGATGCCTTAATCCCAATGACAGATCTGATGGACTCGCTATGGATCTCACAATCACTACCCGATGGACTGGTGGCGCCTGGGCTGCCCTCCCTGCCCGGCGTCGACTGTAATCTTCAATCGCATTCTTCCATACCAGAGAACACATCAAATCTGTTCTCTACCTCCAAGGGAGTGAAGGGCCTCAGGTGGTCCAGTCTCATGTTGACGTTTCTGTTACCTCTAGAAGGCACAGTATTCCACCCTGTAATGTCAACAGCAGGGGCTGAGTGTAGACCATATGCCACGTACCTACTGGTGGGTACTCTAGGTATATTTGTAGAACTTAGTGGCTGTTTACTTATATAGGATAGAGGGAACACCAGAGATCTAGGGTAGAAATATGACGAAGCATGTGGGGTAATGCAGTTGTTACCATTTCCCCTAGGCCAATTCAGTATGTAATCAAGTGCACATGGGTCTCTAAAGTTAACTACCACTATGTCTCCCTCAATGTCTTTACATCTACCACCCAACCAAGGGAGACGTCTAACATGCAATATCTCACCATTAATGTTCTTAGTGAGTGGTCTGTGTAAACTGAGCCAATGCATAGTTTTGTTTTTCAACTGGGTGAACCCTTCTCTATTGTTATCAACCAGAGGGGGCACCCCCGTTAGGACAACCACTAAGGGCTCAGCTTCTGGTGGTAGATTGACCTGTGGCCTGTTGTTCACCAGAGCCCTATAATCATTATCGATTCCCCATTTTCCTCCCATATTCCCAGGGGGTTCCGATGTTCTTTCCCCGGGGGGGATATTAGCTAATTTCTCAACCAAGGTATTTACAATCTTAGGGGGCGATGAACCTTGGTGGTTTAGAGCTGTCTGGTTAGTAGGTTGGGGTATAGCATAAATACAACGGGGTGTGACATTAGGTGCAATAAAAGTAGGTAATGGGTCTATGAGGGTAGAGGGAACGGGCACATTCACCTGGCCTTTGACCAAATCTACCTTCCTGCTTAAAATAGATTCTATATCTGTAAGTCGTTTCTCCACCCTCTTCAAACTCTCAATGATGGGGAGAATAAGAGACCTAATCAGATGGTCGAGATTATCATGTAGAACAATAGAGGGGGCTGACAACAACGGTGGATCAATGGCAACAGAGGGTGCCATCGATAATGATTCAACGGGAGTAGAGAATAATTCGGAACTGTTTGCATCCAGATCATGGCCTTCAGTGGGAGTAAAGGGAGCCAAGATAGGCGTAGTTAATGATTCAACCACTTTCCCCGGTGTGGTTCTGACAGTCAATTTTATTTGCTTCCCAAACTCAGAGTGGCTAATCTTAGGCTTGACCGGCCCGCACCCTTCCTACGTCTTATTTTACTTGGAGGGGGGCCATGAGGCTTAACCAGTTCAGCTTTCTTAGCGTTCTTCCTAACCGGTTTGCCACAACTAGGAGTGAGTGTTTTTAAGGTGATGGATAAACCATTCAAACTGTGGAGGGGAGTGCCACTAACATCCGGGTCGGTAGGGGTACACTGAATAAGGGAACAGTCCCGAAACAAATATGAGACACTATCCTGCAGGGATGGATCATTATCATTGTTACAACCACCTCCATCCAGAGAGGGAGACTGGGATGAGAGAGTTTCTTGGGCCCTAAGTTTTACACTTTCAACAGAGCGACAACGCTCCAACCTACGCTCAGCCAATGATTTTTCCCTGCCCTCGTCCAACAGAACCCTAGAAAAATATTTGTCTATGGAACCATTTATCACACCCCCCGGTTTTTCCGAAGTAAATTTATCTGTCACCTGGGCCATTGCAACAATGACGATCTAAGGGACAGGGCCCGGCCCGGCCTGCCTCGGCCTCTGAGGGCCTTAGAGGGCCCGCCCTTTGCCCGGGCTTCACCCCGGCCTGCGTACCGCTGTCGCGGGATTTGGAGAGACTTAAATAAGTAAGGGAGGGATCAGGAAGAGGTCGCCAGGTGTAGGTGATAGTGTTCGCGCTATGCGCCCTGGGCCTCGCAGTCCTGAGTAATGAAAACCCAAAGTCCGTAGCACACGATTGTGCGGTAAAATCCCAACTGATCCACAGCCTGGTCACAAGAACAACTTAACTCCAGCAGCAAAGATCAGAGCCTGCGAGCGGCGCCCGCGAAGCGGGGGCCGCGAGGCGTGAAGATCCTTGGGGGGAGGAGTCAGGAAGAGGTCACCAGGTGTAGGTGGTAGTGTTCGCGCTATGCACCCTGGGCCTCGCAGTCCTGAGTAATGAAACCCCAGAGTCCGTAGCACACGATTGTGCGATAAAATCCAAACTGATCCACAGCCTGGTCACAAGAACAACTTAACTCCAGCAGCAAAGATCAAAGCCTGCGATGGGATATTTTAAACTACACAACCCAGAATGCATAGCGCCACTCAAAAGGCAATTAAGGCTGAACGCGTCCCAAATCATGAGATAAGAGATGACTTGACAGTCATGGACGGCGTAAATTAAAGCAAGGATAAGACATATCGACAGTACATTTGAGAATGAAAAAAACAGTCTTCAAAACTGTGGAAACCTCAGAGTCGAGTAGAGAACGTGTTTTGGCGCTTTTCTGACTGAACTCATGCCCCCTTTGCTATGGCAATGCGCTCGGCGCTCCAACTCTTACTCCAACTCTTACAACTCTTACAAGCAGCGAGAGACGTGAAAGGATTAAACAGGAAAGTTTCCTCGCTTTACCCACACAGTGGCGCCATTCATCTCTTCTTGGATTCCTTCCAGGCGGGAAGAAAGTATGCGGTCCCTTTCCCAGATGACAAGAGGAGTGCTTCCGAGGGCGGAGGGGTGGAGGGGTGCCGGGCTGTTCCTGCGGGTCTGGGTGCACCACGAGGGCTCCGCGCGCTTCCCACCGCGGGCAGCTCTTCCCAACGAGATACGGCCTCTCCAGAATACAATTTCAGAACTCCTCTCCGCTGGAGGGGCCGATAGAAGGCGCTCTGCTAGCAATCAAGAGGATCCACGGGGGCTGCGCTGTCCAAAGGTAAAGTGAGTAAGTCCGATAGCGATCTCTCCCGAAACTGATCTTTGCACAGACGGGACAACATGTGTGCCTAACGTCAGTACTTCCGAGTCGGGTGGGGGATGTTACTTAGCGTATAGATGCATGAATGAGTGACTCACTGTTTGTATGTGTTTTGAAGACAGTATGTGAGCAGGACAGTATGGGTGGATGAGTGTGTGTATGGGTGAGTAAGAGAGTGAATGACTGTCTCAATAGTGTCTTTATGAGTAAGTCCATATGTTTTAAACTAGTATATGTAAGTATTGATGTATATAAGTGAGGATATATGAGAGTGAGAGATTGGAAGAGTTCCTTTATAAATAAGTATGTGTTTCTATAAGTGATTGTTTAAGAGAGTAAGTATGTGTACGTTTCTGTAGAAGTAAGTGTAGTGGTGTGTGTATAGCTGTATGTGCAAATAAATAGATGTTTATTTACATGTGTGAGTGTGTGTGTGAGTAACTCTATGTATGAGTGTAGGTGTGTAACAGGATGTATAGGTGTATGAGTACATATGATGACTGATTACATGTATGAGTGACTATATAGAAGTGTTGATGAATGAGTGGATGCGTATGTAGATTTTGGAATTACTGAATAGGTTGTTCTAACTGGTATTGGTATCTCTATAGTTTTCAAAACTTTAGTTTGTATTTTTCAATGTGTGTATCAAAGTTTATATTAGGATAAGAGGAGGTCTGCCACTCTTACACAAGGATGATGTCATCAGTGATGTCATCAGTGATGTCATTTGAGATGTCATCAGTGATATCATGAGTGATGTCACTGACCATGTCATGAGTGTTGTAATAAGTGACGTCATCAGCAGTGGATTGCAGTCGCGCGAGTTATAGTTAGCTGAACTAACTATAACGGGGGAATTTCAATGGTTTTTTACGAGTGAAATGTCCAGCTAACTATAACATGTGTGAAACCTATGGTTTTGTCAGTGAATTTGCAAGGTTTTTTAAATGCTAATTCCTAACTATAACGTGTGTGAAACCTATGGTTTTTTAAGTGAATATATATATAAATATATATTTATTATCTACTGGCGGTCGCCAGTAGATAGTTATAGTTAGGACCGTGTTTCCATAGGAAATCCGCAACATTCTATTTTCAATAACTTTGGCGCCGATTGACGAATCCTCGCGAAATTTTCAAAATAGGTGGCGCGCTCCGCTCCGCTCCTACCCTGAAAGTCTCGGGGGGATTTGTCAAGCGGGGGCTGAGAAAAAGGGGGGTCCCAAAACATGTTTTCCCCATGCATTTTTCCATAGGACCTTTAGTCCAAGCTACAGCCCGAACGGCTGAACAGAATTACTTGAAATTTGGCAGAGAGGTAGTCCTCAGGTCAGGGATGTGCCTTTTGCAGGTCTGGTGTAAATCTGTTCAGTATTTCCTGAGAAAATAGAATTTAAATCAACATATATATCTATAAGCGTGCTCCGAGCGCGTACGGTAAGCTTACCGTACGTGCACGCTGCCGTGCGTGAGCTTAATTCTGATTGGTGGTTACTTGACTGTAAACATTCGAATCGGTCGAAATCAGGAAGTGTCGGCCGCCATTTTGTGTGTCTCACACTGATAAACGAAGGTGGAGAACGTGAAAAGGGGGCAACGAAGAGAGTTGCAGACCCCCTAGCGTTTGTCAGGGGGTCCAAGAAGGTCCCAAAAGTATGAAAAATACATTTAAATACATTTTTTTTTTAAATCGCGGGGTGCGCGTACGGTAAGCTTACCGTACGCGCACGGCAGAAAAAAAACAATAAAAAAAATTGAAGTAAAAATCAAATTTAAGTGTTTAGATATTAGGGGGCTCTAAAAAGAGCCGTTGTGTTTATGAAGTGTTTTTTTTTGTGGTACCTACAAGTAAGTACTGATGCAGAGTCTAAAGTTCAAGAGGAAGACTCTGTTGCCTTCATCAGTGAAATGTACACCGTCTCCTCTATAAATGCCTTGCATGTTGTAACGCAAGTTGTTGTGGTATATAGAACCCATACCATAGTCTCTGAGGAAAGCAGAAATAGATTTGTTGACGTGCTTTCTTGCTTTGTCAATCTGTGGACAAAATTGGTTGGACCAGTTCCACTTTTGCCTTTGGCATATATTAGAATATACAAAGGCAGATTGAGGAAAAAGCGACATCAATTGCACAAAGGTGTCCTTAACAAGCATTTCCAGACCTACCCCAGTTAAAGTGCCTAGGTCATTTCCACCACAGTGCACAATAATAAGGTTAGGCTGTGGGAGATGTAGAAAGGTTTTCACCAAAGGCATTAATTGGTGCCACTTTAACCCTCTCTGACCTATCCATTTAATGTCTACATTTGGCAAAGCAAGGTCTCTCACCATACCTCTTTTTTCTGAATACTTTTCAGTCCAGAAGACATAGCTGTGACCTACAATCCACACTGTGAACATCTTTCAAGGAGATCTGGATGCACTCAGGAGGTGTCTTTCAGTAGAATGGCAATATGAAATGAAAGACAGTTGTAAAATGGAGGCATACATATTTTTTTAAAATAAAAAGAACTCATTGGCTGATTCAAACCATTTTACAGTTAAAACTAGGCTGTATGTGTACATTTTTAGAAGCATGTTTTGTATTGGTTCAGAAAATTGTGTTCCCACAGAAGATTAATTTGGATTTGCAGTTAGGTTTGACAGGTGAAGCACTCTTGCTCTTTGGAATAGAAACATTGTGTGCTGAACTTCTGACCTCTCTGCTCACACCAGTGTTCCATGAGCTGTTGCTATGGTAGCAGGCAGAAGTCAAGTTGGGGGAAGGGTTCATTTGGAAAAGGGTTGAAGTTTTCAACCAATAGAAATGTGTGATTTCATTTGAAAAAATGTGGGAAGCACTGAGATTTGTAATTAACATGTATATGTGTGAAAAAAGAGAGGAAACATTGCCATTTACTGGTTCTGGTGAGAGGAGAGAGGTGTAGAGCTCTGAGATTCTGACTCTGATAATTTGATGTTTGAGTGCCACATTTCTTTCTCAACTAACTAATTTTAAAGGTGAGATATGAGTTTGCGAGGGGATGTATGTGGTGATTTTTTATATAAATATTAGAATTGTGATTCTTCTTTTGTATTCTAAAATGTATTATTAAATATTAATACTTTTTTCTTTTTTTTCAGATTGAGAAAGAAAATTTAGGAAAAAAGAAACCTTTTTTCTAGCAATTTAAATAAACCATTTGTTAATAAATAAGTTATTTTGTTGGTCAGGTAAGTGTGAAATTTCTGTATTTATCACACATTTAGTTTCATGCTCCCTTTTTTTCACTTCTCCTCTCTCTGCTTTTCTCATTTCTGTTGTACTCCCTTAAGGACCTTGTAGGGTGAATACATTTTTTTTGGGATTAAAAAAAAAAATAAAAAAATAAAAAAAAGCGCACGGTAAAAAAAAAAAATTAAAAAAATTAATTAAAATTTTTTTAAAAAAGTTGTGAGGTAAAGTTGGCTCTTAAAAGAGCCGTTGTGTTAATACAGGGACAGAGGAAAGAAAGAATGGGAATATTAACAAGGACCACAGATGTGCTGGTCTATCTTATTGTTTATTAGGGAAACACTGGTCTCCCCATGAACAATTAGACCATAACATCTGGTGCACCTCATTTGTACCCTCTGAAATCGAGGGTTCGTTTCCAGAGGAGCAGAAGAGGGTGATGCTCCCACCGCAGAGGAAGTGCTCGGCTGAGCTGCCGAAGATGTACTCGGCTGAGCTTCTGCGGGTGTACTCGGGTGACTTACTGAAGGGTTTGCTTCAGTATGTCGAGCAAAAGTCCTGGGATGTACATCCCTAATGTGTCTCACCATAGTATGATTATCAAAGGAATATTTCTTCCTTGGGTTACCTCTAGATAAGACACGCTCACAAAGTGAGCAGGTGACTAATGGAGCATTTACCTTTTTCTGCCCCTCTGGAAAAGTGAAATACTCCCAAACAAAAGAATTCTTTTGTTTCCTCCTTCTCTGTCTGATGATGCTGCTGCCCTGCTCACTCTCAGAAGAGGTCTGCTGCTCTGCCATTGTATCCCAAAGACAATTCAGCTCCTTCTCCTAGGGAATCACAAGCAGTAATGAGGGGAATGGGTGTGGTGTAGGAAGATTCTGGAACTGAAAGTAGTTTAAACCAATCAAAAGTGTTGTTTCTTGATCACATGACCAACCGTACGCGCACGTTAAGCTTACCGAGCGCATACGGTAAAAGTACGCATGCGCGTACGAAAGACACGCACACGTGCGCATGCGCATTACAGGCACGCTCGTACACTTCCGCGTAACGTGCACGCGCGCGTGTGCGTATGATGCATGCGCTTACGCGTCGCGTAGGAAGTACGCAAATTGCGTAAGCATGCGCACACGGAGTATAAATATCACGTACGCTCACCGTACATAAAGCGAAGTGTGCGCTTACGGTAAGCTTACCGTACGCGCACGGTAAAAAAAATAAATAAATAAAAATAAAAAAAAGATGAAGGTTTGTTGAAGATATTAACTATGTTATACAACTATATCTAACCATTTATTTAAAAAAGGTGAATCTTTATAAATTGAAGAATGCATTAAAACCATGAATATATATATAGGTAGAATAGAGTTTAAAGGAAAAAAGAAAAAAAATTATGTAAAAAAACAAACAAATTCAATGAAAAAACCATAGGTTTCACACACATTATAGTTAGGAATTAGAATTCAAAAAAGCATGCAAAAACACAGAAAAAAACATAGGTTTCACACACGTTATATTTAGAAATTAGCTTTTAAAAAACCTTGCAAATTCACTGAAAAAACCATAGGTTTCACACATGCTATAGTTAGCTGGACATTTCTCTCGTAAAAAACCATTGAAATTCCCCTGTTATAGTTAGTTCAGCTAACTATAACTCGCGCACCCGTAATCCACTGCTGATGACGTCACATATTACATCACTCATGACATGGTCAGTGACATCACTCATGACATCACTGATGACATCTCAAATGACATCACTGATGACATCACTAATGACGTCATCAATGTGATATATTACCACATCTTCTCACACCCTTATAAAACCTTTGATATACCAACTCAAAATTACAGAGTTCCATTCTCATATCCATAAATAATGCAATACCAATAACTGCATACCCACATATTAACTTTTAGGTCTTCATACACCTCCACACACTCACCTGTAAAGTCACTCATAGTTACAGTCACTCCATAAAAAAGTATCATATGAATTTATACACACACCTATATAGACACTCACACACTACCAATCATCCATAGAGGTACTCTCACACCTAGTCATTCATACAAATAATCACACTGCCATTTACTCACCTATGCAGTTATACACACTCAAGTTCCCTTGCTCACAGAAATAGTATCACATTTTTATGCTCTATTAGAATCATTGACAAAAGCACACACTCATCCATACAGTCACTGTCACAATCACACATTCTCACATCTAGCCACTTATATACTCTTACACACATATATACTGCCTTTCACATATGTAGTTAGTCACAAATGTACCACTGAGATATACATTCAATCCCTAACACACCCATACATACACTCGCTCAACCATATAGTCCATCACAGATGCACTCTTAAAACCATGCACCCATAGAATCACCCACTCACACATCTATGCACAGAGTCACACACAGCCTACCCACACTAACACTCAGGCACCCATACAGATACTCAGACAACCAATCGATAACCCATATAGACGCTCATATAGCTATTAACAAAACCATGCAGCCACTTATACACAAACATACAGAAACATACAGACATTCACACAGATTAGTCACTAGTCTGCAGTAAGATACATTTAATGACTCACTTATAGAGTCAGTTACGCACCAAAGAAAATAATCCATTTACACACTTGTACAGCCACTCATTCTTCAACAGGCCTTTCCCTTTATATATTACACATATTAAAATTGTTCAGAAACACATACTCAATGGATGATGCCATCAGTGATGTCATCAGTGATGTCATTTGAGATGTCATCAGTGATGTCATGAGTGATGTCACTGACCATGTCATGAGTGATGTAATATGTGACGTCATCAGCAGTGGATTGCGGGTGCGCGAGTTATAGTTAGCTGAACTAACTATGACGGGGGAATTTCAATGGTTTTTTACGAGAGAAATGTCCAGCTAACTATAACGTGTGTGAAACCTATGGTTTTTTCAGTGATATATATATATATATATATATGGACGACTCGTCAAACGGCCCCAAGGGAGAGCGCGCTATCGCATAGCGGGTGCTAGTGTCGAGGACGGGCCAATCCTCGATTCAATTTTCCACCAATTTCCTCCAAGGAGGAATCACTGCACACCAAGGAAGTTGTAAGTTTAAGGGTTTTATTCTTTTACGTGCAAGTTATCACCAACTCCACCACCAACGCGTTTCAACCACAATCGGTCTTGCTCACGGCAAGACCGATTGTGGTTGAAACGCGTTGGTGGTGGAGTTGGTGATAACTTGCACGTAAAAGAATAAAACCCTTAAACTTACAACTTCCTTGGTGTGCAGTGATTCCTCCTTGGAGGAAATTGGTGGGAAAAAAAAAAATATATATATATATATATATATATATATATATATATATATATATATATCCCAAACACCTCTTCCAACAAAAGAGCCGAGTCCTCCCGGGAGACTGTTCAGGAACACCTTTAATGAACATATGCGGCATAATGCATTTCGGCTTGATCCAGCCTTCTTCAGATGCCTAAATGTCAGGAGGCTTTGAGACACCTTGAATATGAAAGTCCCGCAGCTTCCCCATTGGTGGAGACCCGCTCCGCCCCCTTATCTAGTTCTTGCTCACCGACCTGCAATGCGTGAAAACTACAGGTCCCAAGATGCATCTGTGATCGAGGTAAGGTGCTGCTGGGGGGATGTACTGTCCAAATGGAGTCGCGGGGTGCAGGACAAACAATGGTGAAACAAAATTGCCAATATCCTGCTTGAGTAATGTTCGTGGTGTTTCTTTGGGTCCCCAGACACCGCTTCTGCCCCACACTTCAGGCAACAGTTGCGGCGGAGGCAGGAGTGAAATGCAACCTGCCCTACGTATCGCCGCCATCTGGTGTCCTGAATAGAGGGGTGGGCCACGGACCTTCCGATACCTCGGATCCCAAACAATTCTGCGGACGCAGCCACCAGCAATGTCCGTGTCCAACTTGTGAAGCGGGGGCCTCAGAGTCACGTTGCCGGCTGACGTGAAAAATGTATATATATATATATATATATATATATATATATATATATATATATATATATATATATATATTCGTTCCAACATCTGCTCTCGAGTGACAAACAGACTCTAGCACGCTTGAGATTGCTTGACTGAGTGTTTATTCAAGCCTCAAAAGGTAGGCGATGCGTTTCAACCGCCTCAGCGGTCTTCTTCAAGCCTACGATCTCCCCCATTTTTTTTTTTATACTAGTGCATGTTTAAAGTGACAGTGCATATTTACAATAAAGTTTCAACAAAAAACTAAACGTGACAGTGCTACATTGTAAACTTGTTGAGTATCAACAGATATCATTAGCAATTGACGTTCCTGATGCTATGACATTGCTTTTGGCACTTTTAGCTATTAAAACCTCCGCACCAATATTGATCGTGTTATTGCGAATATGAATTAATACAAATACAAACTCTTTCAAGACCAATATTTATGTGCAAATATTACTTACTTAAATGAATTACCAGTGCCTTGTGCAAGTAGCGCCTCATTATTAAACATTGTGTTAAATGTGGCTCATAGAGAGTATCGGTTATATAATGAAAAAGCCTACCACTTTGGCCTTTTCCTACTTTTATGTATGGGCAATTGCCCCCAAACTCTATAGAACTTTAATGCTATTGGCAACCTCACAGATTAAAGTGCATCGTGCTCAACCCAAAGTGCGACCAAAAGATTAATATATTTACTTGGAGTGGCTACAATCTTACAATTCATGCTTTTGATCGACAGCTTTCTCCCAAAGGCAGACTCATACTTATTCTAACCATAGAACCCATCACCCTGTAAAAATCGGGGACATACATACAGTTATTAGTCAGAAAATTCATCAAATCATAATAAGGGTATTGTGAATTTTCATTTCTTTCTTTTCACAGATGTACGTGTAAATCCTCCTCAGTGTTATGCCCACACTGAATCTTACGGTTAAATCTGAGAATGTACCTTGATTCGAGTTGTCTCAGGCATTTCTCTCTGTTGCCCCCTCAACCTTTGCGGAACCTGGTCAATCACAAAGTATTTCAGACTTTCCAACTTGTTTTCATGGACCTCAGAGAATTGTCTGGCCATGGTGTATGCCTGGTCATTGTTATTTATTGCTCAAATATGTTGTAAAATCGGTTGGTGCACTGGTAAAATTGTACTGCCTATATACAATTTAAAACAACTACAATTTAAGGCATACACCACAAATTGACTTTTACAGGTTAGGGGCTTCATAATTTCCCAATTTTTATTGGAAAATGGCAAGGGTACCTCGGTGGTATTCTCCCTATACCGGCACGCCTTGCAGCTGAGACATTTTCTGAAGCCCCTACTCTCCCCAAGCCATGTAGACTGTTGCGGGATGCCCGGGCTGTTGGTAACCAGAGCCTGCCGCAAAGAACTCGCTTTGCAGAATGTAATCAATGGCCCATTACCCAACTTCTGCCTTAAAAATGTGTCTCCACGCAGCACATGCCAATGCTTCTGCATAATGCCCCTTATGTCCTAGTGTTGTTTACTGTACCCAGTGACAAAACGGAATTGCGGTTTCACTGCTACACTCTCCTGGTCTGTTTCAATTTTGCCAAAAATCAGCTGTTCCCTAGGCCTCGCTTCTGCTTTTCTTCTAACTGCACACAGGACAGATGCATTGTATCCCTGGTGCCTAAGTCTCATCTCCAACTCTTCTTGTGCTTGATGTAATTGCTTGGGGCAGCTGCAGTTGCGTTCATCCTTAAATGTTCAGCATATGGTATGCTATTCACCAGTTTTGGTTGGTGAAAGCTGTGAGTATGGAGAATAGTATTTCCAGCTGTGCTTTTTCTGAATATCTTTGTATTAATCTCTCCACCTACTATGTACACTGTCAAATCTAAAAATTGGACCTCCTCTCTGCTGATGTTTGATGTAAACTTCAGATTTAAATCATTGCTGTTAATTCGGTCAATGAATGACTCAGCAGAAGTTGCATCCCCTCGCCAAATGATAGAAAGATCATCTATATACCAGGTCCATAGGAATAAGTTATCAGACATTTCTTCGGCATATTGAACAGCTAGCACCTGCTCCTCCCACCAGCCCATATGCAAATTAGCATAGCTGGGGGTGAAGCAGGTGCCCATTGCTGTGCCTTGTAGCTGTTGAAAAAGTTCCTTGCCAAACAGGAAGATGTTAATGGTGAGACACCAGTGCAACATGTCAATCAACATTTCGGTATGCCTGAACAGTGTAAGAGGGCGTGCTTTTAGATAATGACGCACTGCCTGGATTCCTTGATTATGTGGAATACTGGTGTATAGGGAGGAGACATCTAGTGTGATCATCATATAGTCCTCCTCCTAGATGATATCCGACACCTTCTTTGTTAATGTTAATGTTATGGGGGATTTATAGACCACACAGCTACTCTAAGGAGTGTCCCGGCACTGAAAGACCCCCTTGGAAAAGAGAAAATGTACATGCTGAACCTCAGAGACCATCGTTACTACTGGGACAGCCAGGTCTTAAGCTGGTGTCTAAAATTGAAAAGCTCCTGTTCCTGTCTGAGAGCAAGAGGGAGAGTATTCCATAATTGTCCCACCACCACCTGGAAGGAGCGACCCCCCTTCCTAGTCCGAAAAAACCTAGGTACCAGTAGCAGGTGTTGAGTTGAAGACCTCAGAGTCCTGGCTGGGATATAAGGAATGATTCTTTTCCTAATATACTGGGCCCCACTTTTATGCAAAGCCTTAAAGGCCAGCACTAGAGACTTAAAAATTACCCCGTTCTTCACTGGAAGCCAGTGTAAAGCTTCTAAAAGAGTTGTCATATGGGTCCTAGGTCCTACCAGAAAAATAGCTCTGGCGGCCGCATGTTGGACAACCCGCAGACGACCCTATAAATAGTTTGGGATTCCTAGCTATAAAGCATTAGCATAGTCCAAACTAGACATAATCAAGGCTTGGACCACCGTTTTTCTGTGGGACAAGGGCAGCATTGGTAGGTAGTTTATCAACATTCTTAGCAGTCCAAAACACATACTAGCCACGGATTGCACCTGTGACTTCATAGAAAGGTCGGAGTCAAGCATGACTCCCCAAATTTTTAACTGCAGTGACTGGGCTAGCTTAAGAAGTCCCCTGTGCCTTTTTTGTATGATTACAGGTTAATCACATATTCCTGCAAAAAATAATCTAACAACCTGGAGGTGTTCTCAAACACGCTCCCAATCAACAAAATAATTGGTCGCCTGGCGGCTTAGATATATTTTTGTGCACTTTCGGTATAAGAAATAATACCGGAGTAACTGGTGAATCCTTTTTTAAGAACTTGTATTCTGCCTGTGAAAGTAGATCAACTGATCTCCAGTGGTCTAACTGGCGGTGAAAGTTGGTAGTAATGGTCAATACTGTATTTTTATTGAACTTCTTGTTTCACTCTTTCACTTTGAGTTGTGACCTAGCCTCCTCTTGGTACATGGCAAGCGTCCAAAGGACGATATTACCGCCTTTGTCAGCCTGTCCGACCACTATGTCTGATCTGGCTTGCAGTTTCTTAACCAGTTTGTCAAAGCAAATGTCCTTTGCTAATGTAGTTCTTTTTGTTTACTGATGTATAACTTTTTAAATCATGGATAACTAGCTCATTAAAAACATCTATGGCATCGTTAGGAACCAAGGGCAAAAACACTGAACGTGGTTTGAATGGGGTAACAGGTTTGTTGTACACACTCACCCCTTGTTCTCTTAGTAGGGCATCATCCGATCCCTCATACTCACTACCCCTTTCCAAACTGTCCATGTCCCTCAGTGTGTCCAAATCAGCAATCTGCAATTTGGTGACAGCATTCACATTTCTCGTGTCCCGTTGTTCACTAGGCCTATTTGCGGTATAGTGTTTGGCCAATCTCAATTTATGGGCAAATTTGAAACAATCGATCCATGTCTGTACATAATTCATGTCTTCTGGGGCACAATAAGAAAGACCTCATGACAAGATTTTCATTTCTTTTGCATTTAAAGGCAAATTAGACAAATTGATAATACTGATATTGGTGTCTACTTTTTGTTCCTCTTGTTGGTCCCCTTCTTTGACACTGAATCTGCTTTTTCTCCGTGATCGGCGGGCTTTCCTCTTCCTCCCCCCTCAGAGTGATTTCTCTTGCCCCCGTAACAGCCTCAAATTTGTATTTCTGTCCCACTGCAAAAAACGCAATATGTCTTCCACAGTGGGTATGCTGTTGGACTGTCGTGCACCTTCGCGTTCAAGTTCAGCTTCAGAGCTCAATTCTGACTCTGACTCCACGGCCCATTGTGCCATGTTTCCTTTGATGCCGGTATCCATCTTCTGTCGCCTGATGTTTTCAAATCTTTTGGAAAAATTAAAAATATGCCCCCTCTGGAAATCCAGTTTGTCCCTTCAAAACGTGGTAGCCTTACGATCCTTGATGATCTATTTGTATTTCTTGACCCTTTCTTGCATTTCAGCCTGCAATTTCTTAATGATGTCTTGTTCTGGCAATCTGCTAAGCTGCTCAGAGAGTGTATTGATTGCCTTCAGAATCATTTCTCTATCTATGTCGGCATATTTAATTAAAATAGCCAACATACGTTTCGAAGAGTCTGCATTATTCTGATTCCACTCTCACAGCATGTCAGGATTAGGGTGCGCATACGTGGGCGCAATTAAAATCTGAAGACCCCTCGGGACCCTGCCCACTTCCAGGTAGCATGTCAGGGACTTACTCTCCCATCATTTGAAGGTTTCTCTTTTTATCAAGCAATCAATCAATAGCTTTATTTCGATAACATGAATCATAAAAGCATTGTAAATACATAGATTGGTTAAAAGTTGTACTGACACTGTGATTTGGACCACAAAGCGTTAAAAACAGTTATCATTAAAACAGTTATCTAAAAGGACATGCATGGGAGTTTCTGCGAGTGCATGCCATGAGATGCACAAATCGATTAAAAACAGATATGGGAAAGGAAAATAAAAGGGTAACACATCATCACAAACGTGGTATGTAAAGTGCAGGTGCTTTGTTAATCAGGAGAGACTTTCTTGGATTATGGTGATATCCCGGTGTGACCTCAGATTAGTTGAGTGCTGCGTCTCGAGGCTTTTTACCAGCCTCTGGTATCGCCCAAGGCTTTTAAATAGGTAATTAGGTCGCCCCTCGCAGGGCTTTATGCCTGACTATCCAGGCGTGGCTTAAAAATTTAGCCACCCCGCAAGAGAAAAGGACGCATGGGTTGGATTTCAGGATACGCAGAGCCACCCGGTGGTCAAGGTGGCCCATGTCTCTGCAGATCGGCTTTAGCCATTTAAACCTTGCGTTATAATAGGCTGGGCAAGCAAACATGACATGGGTAACACACTCCAGATGGGCTCCACAACAAGGGCAGCCTTCTGTTGTGTTCTTTGCTGAGCGCCACTTAGATGTTAAAGCGTTAACAGGGAGCAAGTCAAACCTAAATTGGGTGTACAGGGCCCTATCTCGTGGTACCTGGATTACATCCAGGTATGGCCCGAGGCTTCTGGTCTGCTTTAAAGTAAGAAATGTATCTGTAGGTCTCCCCATATTTGGCTTGCTGAGCTCCTGACTGTCAATCCAGCCCCAGTATAGACTCTTGAGCTCTGCCTTGCTCGGGGGTTTTGGGTGTCCCATGACTCTTTAAGGCCCAGTAGTACCAGCGTTTTCCTAACATTTGATATCCATTTGACCCTGTGGTCCACATCTAGGTTTATCACCTCCGTTAGAGCTGTGGCATATTTGATAAGCTCTGGGGTACGCCTTAGGCGAGCCCAGAAGAGCAGTGGGCGGAGGTTGGCAATGTCTCTGAATGGCCGCCTACCCGTGTCATACATTAAGGGTATTAGCATCACCAAATCCCTCAAAAACTTGTGCTCGGATCTACTAATCTCGTCTACGCTGTCGAACCCCCATAGCTCAGTTCCATATAGAGCTGAGCTGACTGCCTTGGCATCGTAAACTATGAGGGCTGGGGCAACTGGCCTGCTATAGGAGGAGCAATGTTCTTTTGTTAGTGCCCCAACCACGCATTTGTGATTCATAAGCATTTTAGCTACCTGGGTACTCCAAAGCATTTTGTCTGAGAGTCGAATGCCAAGGCATTCAAAGGTGCTGACTCTCTCCAGGGGAGTACCATTCAGTGTAAGATTGTCCCTGAAAGATTTGTGGGGGTTAAATATCATAAGCTTAGTTTTAGAGGTATCAATGACTCAGCCCGCGAGTCACAGGAAGATTTGTATCTATTCATTAGTTTTTGTAACCCAACTGGGGTCTTCGACACCAACAGGGTGTCGTCAGCGAATAGAAGCGTCAACACTTTGTCGCCTGCCAGATTGGGGCATCAGCTGGATCTTCTTGAAGAAAACTCACCACCCCATTCACATGTAAGTAGAACAGGGTGGGGGCCATGATGCAACCCTGGCAGACTCCCTTGCCAACAGGGATCTGCTCTGTCAGCTGACCTTTGCCCCCCATCTCACCTGGGCATAGTTTCCCTCTTGGAGGCGAATCAGTATGTTGAGGATTAGGGAGGTAATGCCCATATCTTTGAGGATCTGCCACAGCCTGGTCCTAGGTACCCGGTCGAAGGCAGTCTTTAAATTGATGAATGCAAGGTAAAGGCTGCCCTTTCCAATTAACACTACTTTCCAGTATATAAGCATTAGCCTAAATACCTGGTCAATCTTCCCGATGCTGGCCCTAAAGCCAGCCTGGTATTGGGAGAGGACATCCTCCTCTTCGGACCACGTTAGGATTCTCTGTAAGAGGACCCTACCTAACATCTTTTGCATTACATCGATCAGTTTTATTGGCCTGTAATTTGAGGGATCTTCCCTGTCACCCTTTTTGTAAATCGGGACCACCTCAGCGCATTTCCACGATTCTGGGACTGAGCAGCCTGCAGCTATAGCATTGAACAGTAGCTGGAAGTATCGTGACCAACCTCTGAGATCAGCGACGAACAGGTTTCCTGTAAGACCGTCTGGTCCAGGAGCTTTGGCAGGGACTAACTTCTTAATAGCTGTCTCGATTTCAGCTAGCGAGAAGGGATCATTAGCATTCCCTGCTGGAGAGTCGTCTATGGGGCCGCATGTCTCCTCCAGACATCCGTCCTCTGTAGTGGATTACAGTTTCCCAAAATGATCATGCCAGTCTAGGCTTGTGATGTGATTAGGCAGAGTGCCTATTTCCCAGCTGTTGCCCCGGCTCACTAATGACCAAAAGTGGCTTGTGTTTTTTCCAAAGCTAGCGTTCTTTAATTCCTGCCAGTGCAGTTCATCCCACTTGATCTTTGCTTTGCACAGGGCAGCCCTGTATTACTTCCTAGACAGTTTGACCAGGGGGCAGTTCTTAGATCTAATTGCCAAGAATAAGGCCTGTCTTTTGAGCCTGCAGTTCTTGGTGTACCATGGATGCTGGTTTTTATGGGGAACACTGTGCCTGCTAGGTGCATGAAAATAAGAGCTCAGTTTTTATATTGTGTGAGAATGGATGACGGGGACTGCTGCCCACTCGCCTGTGGCCACAAATGCGGCCTGGACTTGTGATATGTTCGTGGACAAGACCTCCCAGATTTCCGCTAAGTTGGAATCATGTGGGGAGACCTTGTACCACTTCAAGTGGCTTTTGCAGTTGGAGGGGACAATATCAATGATAGAGTTTAAGACCCGACTGGTCTGAGGGTGAGATGATAAAACCCACGGGATCTTCATAGTCATGCATAGAGGGTTATGATCACTGTCAGTCGTGGTGCCCACAAACATGTCAGTCGTTTTGTCCCAAAGTTTTATATCGATTAGAATGTAGTCGATGCATGGTGGGCAACTGACTCTGTTAAAAGTGTTTGCCCCCTGAGTGTCCGATGGAGTTCTACCATTGGCTGACCTTGGGCCGAACTCTGTGGTGAGCTCATTAAGTTGGATTGCTAAGTAGGTCCATCTTTTGACAGGGGGTATATTGAGTGGAGGGACTGCCCATTTACTATCAACTCCTTCATGCTCCAGCATGTCCTCAGAGCTCAAGGGCTCAAAGGTACAATCGAAGTCACCTGCGATCAAAATTGTTGCATGGGGCGAGAGGCTGCATATGGCTTGTTCTAATAGCGTGACAGTAGGTGATGGATTGCCCCCCTTAGTCCTTTGAATGTAGACATTGAACAAATCTAAAATGTCCCCACCCCTTGGGCCCTTAATGGGGAGTCTCAGGATGTCGGGGCTTAGGAATGGGTGCATGATGATTTGGCAGCCTAGAGCGATATTCACCCATACAATCAATCCCCCTTAGGGAGGCCCTCTCCCCAAGGTGGTCGCTGGAGAACAGAAGCCAGCATAGCCTGTTTTGTGAAGTGGAACCAAATTCCAAGTCTCCTGGAAGATACAGATATCAAATCCCTCTATCAGTTTGTTCCAGTGGGGAAGTGAGAGTTTATTATTTAGACCTGCTACGTTCCATGATATAATCTTTAACTTATTTGGATCTGGGACCATGACAGAATTAAAGTTGTTTATCAGTGGTTTTTGGCTTGACATCATTGGGAGATCGGGCATCTCAGCGAGATCTAGCAATGTACAAGATCCTGACTCATGGGTCCTCTGTGATGTTTCGGGATGGTAGCTTGAGCCCTTTGACCCTGAGGTAGTCGTTAGTGGTTCATGTTCGCTATAGTGGGATGGAAGGTAATGAGGGTTACACTCAGTGCCTAGGGTAGTAGTACTTTGGTCCGTTTGTAATTGGGAGTCAGATTGTAGTCAATTGACTGCGTCTAAGGATGTCCCTCACACTAAGGTATCAATTGTCCCATCCCCTGTAGTTGTTAATATACGTCTGAACTGTAAAGATGAAGTGGGAGGGAGGCAGGTTCAATATTCCAATGCGAGAAGATTTTCTGCCAAGTCAACAGTGGAGAGTGTGAGTCCGATGTAATCATAAGGTTGCGCAGGGGGTGAGCATCTTCGGCCCCTGATGATGTCCTCGCGTATTACCGAGCGGCATCCCCTGATATGACGGATCCAGTGTGTGACTTTGTTTGTTAAGGAGTCATCACTTTCGCGAGCGTTCTTTGAGCCAAGCTTAGGAACGTTCGCCATATACATTTTTGGGCCCTACAACAGGGGGGCAGTGTGTGGGTAATGGGTCTGCTGGGGAAGTTTCGCTGAAGGGTGTGTTCTCAATGAAGTACTGGTGGAATGGGCATGGTCTATCTGAGCTCTAGGGGCAGGTTGGTTAGTACAATCTTTAAGTGTGTAGACCTTTGGATTGCAATGATCTTTAAGTGTATCTGCCTTTGCCTTGTAATGAGGATCTGCTTTCGATGCTTGGGAAGCAAAGTCTGTGATAGGTGCTAGTGGAAAATTGGCAGCACCACTTGGTGTTGCCCTTTCAATTAGAGGCATCTTAGTTGCCAATTGCAGTTGTTGAGCATAATAGGGTAGATGATTTGTGTACTGATGAAAAGGTTGGACCGATGGCAGCAGGGTTTTGACCAGTGCGGTGAGATCTTCAATCATGTGTCTCATAGTTGCTATCTCAGACCTAAGGGTGTTAATGAGCTGAGCGCTATGGTGTGATATAGAGGATTGTTCTTCGTTACCTTCTGTTGGTGATGAGCTTAGCAGTAGGGATGTTTCGTCTGTGGCGGTGTCGTGTGTGGCCGCCATTGGAGCAAACCTATTTGAGCAGGGGAAGGAGAGGCAAGATACACACTCATCAATACTGGTGGTGGAGACTGAGGGGATTGTGTCCTCCGCCTGACCGTTTACCTGTTCTTTTGCGTGAACCACTGGTGTGGTATTATTGTGATCATGGTTCCCCTTTCTAGGATGCTTGTGGAACATTGTAGGGATGGTTGGTGGGCGGGAGGGGTTGGTGTGGTTGGAAGAAGGTTGGCCATTTGTACGGGGTGCTGTTGGTTCTGAATCCATGATATCCTCACACTCGCTAATGAGGGTATCAATTCTGTCAAGGACACAGTTGCTAGCTGTGTGCTTGTGAAGTTTCCTTGCCTTTTTCCCTTTCCTTGCCCTGCTGTTGTTGCTCCTTCCCACTACTGTGCCCTCCATAGTTTTCCGTTTGCGCATAGTTAACAAAAATAGGATGGATTAAGCAGTTCACAAACGGTAACCCAACGACAGTTGATTATATGGGCCACCTTTGCTAATTAACGTCTTGAAGTAGAAAGATATAGTCCGTGAGACAAAGTTCAGATGGATTAGTACTTTAAGAGCGCCTCGCACTCTACAGAGAATCTCCACAAGCAAAGAGAAAATTAGCATTGTACCTTGTGAGATTGCTAGGAGGCTACGGCAAACAGAAGCGCAATCCAAAGGTGAGATGAAAGGGGGGTGGCCCTGCCCTGACTCTTCCTGGCAAGGACGGTCAAGGAGGGGCCCGCCCTTGGCCGGCTTCACACGGGCGAGTCCCGCGCTACAGTGGTGAATGGCCCTTTTGAGCATGCAAGGAACAGCAGGCTCCTCTCTCCTGGGAGCAGGCTGACCTGGGACTTGGAGTCCCCTCGTGAGTGCTGCTGCCGGGTGGAAGATCAGCATGTCCCGCGCTGTGGTGGTGAAGGGTGCTTTTGAGCATGCCAAGAACAGCAGGCTCCAGCCTCCTGGGAGCAGGGTGACCTGGGACTTGGAATCCCCTCGTGAGCGCTGTCGCCGGGTGGAAGATCAGCGCGTCTCTTTTTTATCAATTTTTCTAATGCTTGTAGCAGACCTTTGTGGTCATTGACATTCACAGTTCCTCCCTCCTTCTGTGCTGGTGTGGGTTAATCATTTACTTCAGCATCGCTAAACAACTGATCTGCCGAGATTTCCCTTTCTTTCAACCACTCGATGCTGGATACAATGTGGCTGAACACTCACTCACTTTTTGCACCTCATTATGTAGAACTAATGCTGCTCTCCTCCCTTACTGCTGTCTCGTTCATATGCCGATCGCGTCTTACCGCTTCCACTGGATGCCACGCTACGGTTGCGGTTTGGGGAATCGGCTGGCAATTGCTTCATGTTGATTGCTGTGCAGCAGGTGGCTCTGTGCTGTGTACCATGTGCCGCGTTGTCCTCCACCCGATCCTTGCTGTGCTTCTGAACAGCAGTGCGTGCCAGAATTCGGCACCTGCTTGTGAACTATTATCTTCGTTACAACGTCTGCTCTTGAGTGACAGACTCCAGCACGCTCTAGATTGCTTGACTGAGTGTTTATTCAAGCCACAAAAGGTAGGTGACGTGTTTCAACCGCCTCAGCAGTCTTCTTCAAACCTACGATCACCGCCATTTTTTCTCTTTTATACCAGTGCATGTTTAAAGTGACAGTGCATATTTACAATAAAGTTTCAACAAGAAACTAAAAATGACAGTGCTACATTGTAAACTTGTTGAGCATCAACAGATACCATTAGCAATTGAGGTTCCTGATGCAATGACATTGCTTTTGGCAAATTTAGCTATCAAAACCTCCTTACCAATATTGATCGTATTATTGCGAATATCAATTAATCCAAATACATACTCTTTCAAGACAAATATTTATGTGTAAATATCACTTACTTCAATGAATTACTAGTGCCTTGTGCAAGTAACGCCTCATTATTATTCATTGTCTTAAATGTGGCTTAAAGAGAGTGTCAGCTACATAATGAAAAAGCCCACCACTTTGGCTTTTTCCTACTTTTATGTATGGGCAAGTGCCCCCGAACTATATAAAATGTCAACGCTATGGGCAACCTCACAGATTAAAGTTCATCGTGCTCAACCCAAAGTGCAACCAAATGATTAATACATTTACATGGAGTGGCTAAAATCAGATAATTCATGCTCTTAATCAACAGCTTTCTCCCAGAGGGAAACGCATACTTATTCAAACCTTAGAACCCATCGCTCTGCAAAAATTCAGAGGCATAAATACAGTTATTAGTCAGCAAATTCATCAAATCATAATGAGGGTATTGTGACTTTTCATTTCTTTCACTTCTTTCTATTCACAGATGTACGTGTAAATCCTCCTCAGTGTTATGCCCACATGGAATCTTACTGTTAAATCTGAGAATGTCTCTGTTGCCCCCTATTTGGATTTAATATACATTTTAACAAATATAAGAAATACATTTAATTAAAAAAATGTAAACATACATGTATAAAATGTAATATATATATAATTATTTAAAAACAAATATTTATTAATTTTTTATTTTAAAACTTTATAAATATCTAAAAATGTACAAATATATATATATATATATTCACTGAAAAAACCATAGGTTTTCTGGGACGTTATAGTTAGAAATTAGCATATCAAAAACCTTTGCAATTCACTTTACAAACCATAGGTTTCAGGGACGTTATAGTTAGTTGTCATTTCACCCGTACAAAAACAGAGAAATTCTAACGTTATAGTTAGTAGAGCTAACTATAATTCGCGCAACCGCAATGCATTGCTGATGATGTCACATATTACATAACTCATGACATGGTCAGTAACATCACTGATGACATCACTGATGACATCTCAAATGACATCACTGATGACATCATCCAGTGAATGTGTGTTTCTGTAAAGTTTAAATATATTTTATATATGTTAATGCCAAGGTGTATTGAAGAAGGAGTTGTTGTGTATAAGTGTGTGCGTGGAGCGTTTAATAGGCGTGTGACTGACTGTATAAGTTAGTGATTAAATGTGTCTTACTGAATGCATGGATTAGTGACTAAACTGTGTGAATGTCTGTATCAGTCTCTCAGTTGTTGTGTAAGTTGCTGCATGGGTTGATGATTAGGTACATGGCTGTATATATGGGTTACTTATTAGTTGCATGAGTATCTGTATGGGTGCCTCAGTTTTTGTGTCTGTGGGTGGGTGGACGGTATGTGCCTTTCTGCCTACATGTGTGAGTGGATAATTTACTGGGTGTATGGGTTCAATAGTGCATGTGGAAATAGCTGTATAGGTGAGTGAGTGTGTGTATCAGTGTGTTGGTGAATGAATGTATGTCTCATTGGTATATGTGTGAGTAACTACCTATGTGAAAGGCAGTATATGTTAGTGTTGGAGTATATAAATGACTATGTGTGAGAGTGAGTAATTGTGAGAGTGGCTGTATAATTGAGTGTGTGCTTGTGTCAGTGATTGTATAAGAGTAAGTATATGATAGTATCTGTACGAATAGGTTAGATGGTGAATGTATAACTGTATAGGTGAGTAAATGGCAGTGTTATTGATTCTTTACATAACTGGCTAGGTGTGTCAATAACTCTATGGATGAGTGACGGTGTATGAGTGTTTGTATAGGTGCATGTATGAGTAACTGTATGAGTGAATGAATTAATGTGTGTGTATAGCTAAGAATTAGTCAGTGGGTATATAGTAACTGCTATTGATTTGTCTATGGTTTCGAAAATGGTAGACTGTATTTTAGACTGGGTGTATCAAAGGTTATATTAGGATGTAAGGAGGTGCATCAGATTATCACATGGATGATGTCATCAGTGATGTCATTTGAGATATCATCAGTGATGTCATCAGTAATGTCACTGACCATGTCATGAGTGGTGTAATAGGTGACGTCATCAGCAGTGCATTTTGGGGGCGCGAGTTATAGTTAGCTCTACTAACTATAACGTTAGAATTTCTCTGTTTTTGTACAAGTGAAATTACCAACTAACTATAACGTCCCTGAAACCTTTGGTTTTTTCAGTGAATTTCAGGTTTTGTAAATGCTAATTTCTAAATATAACATCTGTAAAACCTATGGTTTTTTCAGTGAATTTGAAAGGTTTTTTAAATGTTAATTTCTAATTATAATGTTCATTAAACCTATAGTTTTTTCAGTGATTTAAAATTATCATTCCATTCTCAACCTGGTTAAAACTTCCGATATCGCCAGTTTTCCAGCATTAACTCCCGCCCAAAAAAATTGCCACAAATGAGAGCAACAACTAACGCAAATAATATGCAGAGTAGGCGTTCCTGTACAAAACTAACACGAAAACACCACTTCCCGATATTTTCAACGAGCAGCCAAATTTGCGGTGCAATCCAAAAACAGGCGATAAGCTGTGTTAGCAGTAGGAATGTAACATCTGCCTTTTACTGGTGTAAAGTAGGACGACTACCTACAGTGTGAAAGGGAACCCAGCCCTGAATCACATCTGAAGACCAACACATGTCATAGAGCTACCGTTCATGCACCTCCAATACCCAAGAAGGCAACAAAACCCACTGCCACCACCCTCAGGACCTCCCCCCGGACCACCCTCCTACTACCACCGAGGCAACGCACAAATGGACAGCGGACCTTCCAAAAACGGCATGGCCCCTCAGCCACACAATAGCTGAATATAGCGATATGTGGCAACCAAACATGTGTGGTCACCCACCAATGATAATGCACACAATACCACGAGTACAGGTTGACACATTGGCGCTTGCGGCCCGGGTAGCAGCAACACTACAACAGGGACACCCCCATCAATTGATTCCTCATACAGCCCAGGACGGAACAACGCCCAGAGCTCCAGAGTCATTGTTCACAGCCTCACCCAGGACTGGCATACGCCAGGCCAGCCCAATCCATTTACACATACAGGGAGGGTCAACAACACTAAATGGCACAGCTTATCATTGTAGTGCTCTGCTGCTCACAGGTCTAGTGCTTAGTAAACCACAGCCACTCCCTGACGGCCGGTTTACACCCACACCACACCCATCAAGCACAGGCATCACAGGTCACGTGACACTGCCAATAAAAACGATCAGACGCACATGCTCCACGCCATTTCCATTTCAGACTTGCTGCACCAGATGTACTGTGGCCGGCACAGGCACACCGCCAAGGGATGGTGAATTTCGGTCCACTGAGGTAGGGGCATTGTAAGTGCTGAGCGGGTGTGCAGCCTGCGATGATGCCGTGACCCAGAGGTGGTCCGGACAGCTCATGTTTTGGGTGCCCTGCTGGACCGCAGTGTAGGCCTCAGCCATCGAACAGTGGGGGCCTACCACCACGTGTGTGGCCTCACTGGTCACTGAGTTAGTGGCAACGCAAGGGCTGAGCAGCTGTGCAACCTGCGATGATGGTGGGTGCACTGGTATGTCCTCTGCCATGGTAAAATCAAGATGCAGCACCAAATGTGAGTCCTGGTGGCCTGCAGACTGGGGCTGTATGATGTGAAGGGTGCCCTGTCCGTGAAAAGGTGAGTAGTGAGGCCTGGGTACGCAGTGGCGGGCAGACACCTCTGGGCGGCAGGAGTGGATGGGGTGCAGCAGCCTGGGAGTGCAGTGGCAGGCAGACACCTCTGGGCAGTGGAAGTGGATGATGTGTAGCAGCCTGGATGCACAAAGGCGGGCCAGCGATTTAGGCGTGTGCAGCCGTATATACTCTGCCATTCCTGATTCTGTTCTATGTTTCAGATGTGGGAGCTTGAGAGATCCACTAGGTCCCGGCACGTGGTTGGAGACACAGCGGTGGCGTAAAGGTGAGCTGTGATGGTTTTGTCCACAGTGTGGGCACTCACTGTCCCTCCTCATCTCTCTCTTTCTCTCTCACTCTTTCTCTCTCTCTTTCTCTCTCTCTCACACTCTTTCTCTGTTTCTCTCTTCTTCTTTGTCACACTCTTTCTCTTGTTCTCTCTCTCTCACTGTTTTTCTCTCTCTTCATCTCTCTCACATTTCTCTCTTTCTCTCTGTCTTCCTCTCACTCTTTCTTTCTTTTTCTCTCTCTCTTCCTCTCACTCTCACTTTTTCTCTCTCTATCTGTCTTCCTCTCACTCTTTCTTTCTTTTTCTCTCTCTCTTCCTCTCACTCTTTCTTTCTCTCTCTCTCTTCCTCTCTCACACTCTTTCTGTCTCTCTCTTTCCTTTGTGGACGCATGACGCACAATCTTATCTTGCATTTGTCTAACAGGCTGTGATTCATGGATTGAAGTCCCCCCAACAGAGAACTCCCACCACTCAGTGCCACCAGAGCTGAACATGTGTGCAGCCTGTGATGATGTGTGGCCATCCTGACAATCAACACCCAGTCTGAATTGTGAGCTCTGCTGTACTGTGTGTATGCAATGCCTGAGAGGATTGCTTCGGCACGTGGTGCACCCTCTTACACACACGCCGGTGGTGGAAGGTGAGCAGAGAGGCTTGTTTAGGCAGCAGCGGGCAATCACCTATGGGTGGTGGGAGTGGATATTGTGCAGCAGCCTGGGTGCACAAGAGTGGACAGAAACCTCCGGGCACTGGGAGTGGATGGGGTGCATGGACTCACTGGTCACTGAGTTAGTGGCACCGCAAGGGCTGAGCAGGTGTGCAACCCGCGATGATGGTGGGTGCACTGGTATGTCCTCTGCCATGGTAAAATCAAGACGCAGCACCAAATATGAGTCCTAGTGGCCTGCGGAGCGGGGCTGCATGATGTGGAGGGTGCCCTGTCTGCATAAAGGTGAGCAGTGAGGCCTGGGTGCGCTGGGGCGGGTAGACACCTCTGGGCGGCAGGAGTGGATGGGGTGCAGCAGCCTGGGTGTGCAGCGGCAGGCAGACTCCTCTGGGCAGTGGAAGTGGATGATGTTTAGCAGCCTGGATGCACAAAGGAGGGCCATTGATTTAGGCGTGCACAGTCGTATATACTCTGCCATTCCTGATTCTGTACTATGTTTCAGATGTCGGAGCTTGAGGGCTCCACTAGGTCCCGGCATGTGGTTGGAGACACAGCGCTAGTGTAAAGGTGAGCTGTGAGGGTTTTGTCCACAGTGTGGGCACTCACTGTCCCTCCTCATCTCTTCCTTTCTCTCCCTCACACTCTTTCTCTCTCTCTTCCTCTCTCTCACACTGTTTCTCTCTTTCTCTCTCTCTTCCTCTCACTCTTTCTCGCTCTCTTTCTCTCTCTCTCTCTCTCACTCGTGTTCTGTTTCTCTCTTTCTCTTTCTCACACTCTTTCTCTTGTTCTCTCTCTCTTTGTCTCTCTCACTCTTTCTCTTTGTCTTCCTCTCACTCTTTCTTTCTTTTTCTCTCTCTCTTCCTCTCACTTTTCTCTCTTTCTCTCACTCTTTCTTTCTCTCTTTTTCTCTCTTCTTCTCTCACACTCTTTCTGTCTCTCTCTCTCTCCTTTGATGGATGCATGACACACAATCTTATCTTGCTTTTTGTCTAACAGGCCTCTATTCATGGATTGACGTCCCCCCCCGACACGGAACTCCCGCCACTCAGTGCCACCAGAGCTGAACGCGTGTGCAGCCTGCGATGATGCGTGGCCATCCTGACAATCAACACCCGGTCTGAATTGTGAGCTCTGCTGTACTGTGTGTACGCAACGCCTGAGAATTTTGCTTCGGTACGTGGTGCACCCTCTTACACACACGCCAGTGGCGGAAGGTGAGCAGAGAGGCTTGTTTCCGCAGCAACGGGCAGTCACCGCTGGGTGATGGGAGTGGATATTGTGTAGCAGCCTGGGTGCACAAGAGCGGACAGACACCTCCGGGCACTGGGAGTGGATGGGGTGCAGCAGCCTGGATGCGCAGGAACGGACAGTCACCTCCAGGTACTGAGAGTGGATGGCGTGCAGCAGCCTGGGTGCACAGCAGTGGGCAGACACCTCTGGGTAGTGGGAGTGGATGGGGTACATCAGCCTGGTTGCGCAGACGCGGGCAGACACCTCTGAGCGGCAGGAGTCGATGGTGTGCAACAGCCTGAGTGCTCACGCTGGACAGACACCTCTGGGCGATGAGAGTTGATGGGGTGCAGCAGCCTGAGTGCACAGGGGCGAAACAGAGAATTACACGTGTGCAGTTGTATGTACTCTGCCATCACTATTTCTATACTATGTTTCAGATGACTAAACTTGAGGGCTGCATTATATCCCGGCACGTGGTTAGAGACACACCGCTGGCAGAAAGGTGAGTCGTGAAGATTTTCTCCACAGTGTCATTCTCCTTCTCCATCTCTTCCTTTCTGTCATTCATACTCTTTCTCTCTCTTATTCTCTATCTCTTCCTTTCTCTCTCTCACCCTCTCTCTCTTTTTGTCTGTCTTTTCCTCTCTCTCTCATTCATTCTTTCTGTCTCTTCCTCTCTCTCACTCTTTCTCTCTCTCTTCCTCTCTCTCACACTGTTTCTCTGTTTCTCAATTCCTTGTATCTCACTCTTTCGCTTTCTCTCTCTCACTCTTTCTCTCTTTCACTGTCTTCCTCTCTCTCTCACTCATTCTTTCTTTCTCTCTCTTCCTCTCTCTCACTCTTTCTCTCTTTCTCTCTCTCTCTCTCCTTTGCTGGACGCAAGACGCACCATCTTATCTTTCTTTTTGTCTTACAGGCTGTGATTCACAAATTGTTGAGGGATGACACGCCATACCTGTACCTACTTTTATTTTGTTCTTTTGTTTAAATAAAATGTTTTATATGTAAATCCATACATGACTAAGATTCTTATTTGTCCAACCTCACAAGCATCTTCTTATTAATAATTGTACGACATTAGCCACTTTTTTACGTTACAGATTCCCTAACATGACTGTCACATTTGTTTGTCGAGGGTGGGGGTGAGGGTGGATGGCGGACAAGGAGTTGCTGCTGGGGGGTGTCGGAGCAGTGTTGGGTGTCCAACCTGCATGATCGTTGGCTCCATTGCATCTGTTCTCAGAGACTTGCGAGCCGGCGGTCTGGCTCGTAGATGAAGAGCTGCGAGCCGACTGGCTGGCTGGCTCGTAGAGGGAGAGCCGCGGCCCGTCAGCTTGCAGAGGGAGAGCTGCGGGCTAGCTCGCAGAGGAACAGCTGCGTGCTGACAGGTATGGGGAAAGGTACGGGCCGTCGGCTTCCAAAGGGATAGCTGAGGAACAGCGATGTGGGGAGAGGGAGCGTGAATGGGGTATCTCACAGAGAGAGACCTGCAGTATATTTCCAGTCTTGGCTTCACAGATACAACTGCGGGCCCGAGAAGTCGCACCCGAAGAGCTGCGAGCCGACCGGTGGTTCGCAGAAGGAGACTTGCGGGCCCAAGAAGGTTGTTGGGGGTATGCTGGTGATGTGGGAAGAGGGTGCGTTACCTGCTGATGTGGGAAGAGGCAGCGTGAAAGGGGTATCTCGCACAGACAAAGTTCTGGTATGTTTTCAGAAGTGCCTCAGACAAATGCAAGCTGATGGACTGAATCACAAAATGGCTTTTCAATCCTCATATAGTGTGACTTATCAATAGTTCGCAGAACGGTTCGCAGAGGGACAGCTGCGGCCCGCGGGCTCGTCTCACAGAGGGAGAACTACGGGCCATCCGCTCCCAAAGGAACAGCAGCGTACTAGCTCGCAGAGGTAGAGGCACAGCAGCGTACTAGCTCGCAAAGGTAGAGAGCTGCGAGCTGACAGACTGGCATCTAAAGGCACAGCTGCGAAGTGGTGATGTGGGGAGAGGGAGCATGAAACGGGAATCTCGCACAGACAGAGCTCCGGTATATTTTCAGTATTGCCTCGCAAAGGTAGAACTACGGAGAGATACGAGCTGACGGACTGAATCACAAAATGGCAGCCAACACTTCCTAGTCTCAACAGTTTGCAGCCAATGAGCCGCAAGCTCGTGCTCGTAACGCCTCAACCAATCAGATGTCAGCATTCTCAAATATCGATATCTGTACAATATGATATTTCTCAAAAACTACTGAACAGATTTACCCTATTTAAACAAAAGCGTACTTTCTGGACCACGACCTTTCTCCCTGCCAAATGTGGCACGTCCGCAGGCAAAGAGGCACAGCAGCGTACTAGCTCGCAAAGGTAGAGAGAACTGTGAGCCTACGGACTGCCTTCTAAAGGCACAGCTGCGAGCTGGTGATGTGGGCAGAGGGAGCGTGAAAGGGGTATAAACAAAAGCATGCTTTCTGGACCGTGACCTTTCTCCCTGCCAAATGTGGCACGTCCACTCGCAAAGAGGCACAGCAGCATACTAGCTCGCAAAGGTAGAGAGCTGCGAGCCAACGGACTGCCTTCTAAAGGCATAGCTGCGAGCTGGTGATGTGGGCAGAGGGAGCGTGAAAGGGGTAACTCGCACAGCCAGAGCTCCGGTATATTAAATTGCCCCCGGCACCTTTGTTTTATATTTTCACTCGATGTGAGGCACAAGATGGCTGCTAACACTTCCTGGTTTGAAGTGTTATCCGCCAATCAGAGGAGACTTCCTGGTTTGAAGAGTTAGCAGCCAATCAGAGGCAAGCTCATGCTCGGGAGTTAGGCTCTGCCCAGATATAAATAAATTTCTTTTCTTTAATAGCTCAAAAACTACTGAACGGATTTATACCATTTCAACAAAAGCATGCTTTCTGGGCCAAGACCTTTCTCCCTGCCAACTTTGGCGTAATTCCGTTCAGCAGATTCACCTGTAGCCTTGTCTAAAGTTTCCTATGGAAAATGCATTGAGAAAATATGTTTTGGGACCCCCCCTTTTTTCTCAGCCCCCCCTTGACCAATCACCCCCAAACATTCAAGATAGGAGCTGATCAAAAAAGAGAAACATTTTGGAAAATTTCGTAAAGATTAATCAAACGACGCCAAAGTTATAAGCACATGAAAAAATGCTTATCCTATGGAAACGTGGTCCTAACTATAACTATCTACTGGTGACCGCCAGTAGATAATATATAGATATATATATATATCACAGCGTCCTTGCTTTGATATTTTGTATGGAACCACCTCCATACTAACTGCACCCGGCTGCAAGAGTGCATATATTGCCAAGGTGGACCCTTGGAGCTGTGATATAATTGGCAATTGCACCTCCATCAGGGAGTTAGTACACCGACGCCGACAGTTGTCGACAGGAATCATCCTGTGGAAGTTATGGCCATTTCACCTGCTCCCGTGCTGAGTGCAGCGAGACCCGGTGGTTGGACGAGGGGTCCCCGGAGAAGTTACATTCCACGGCGCAAATGTGGTATGGTTGGGATGATCGACAGCGCACCGAAAAGAGGACAGCAATATTGTGCCGCAGGGAAAGAACAATTGTGACATTTTTGGAGGGTATGCCCATAGAGGCTTGATTTACAACCACTTATTGAGCCATGTAGGCGTAAGATGCACGATATATATAAAAATAAAAAAAACTTTAATGGACTTTAAATCCCACAAAACATCACGGAAAGAGACGCTGGATCTGAGTCCTCTTTTGATGTTTATGTACCATATCCAATGGGATTGAACTTACCTGTTAAAAGCCATCACAACAGGATGTGCCGTTTTTTGAAACACAAGCAGATGAAGGCAGAACGCCGAAACGCATCCTTGTAAATAAAGCATCTTCAAACGGGCCCCGTGAGGGCACTATGTTTCTTATAGGAACCGGAGCTTTGATATATATGTGTATATATATATATATATATATATATATATATATATATATATATATATATATATACAATTACCACTCCTATGTGCATTCACGCACGGCGAGAGAAACGGACAACTTAATGTGCTAATATTGCCAATGCAGCGTTTATTGAGGGTTAATACACACAAATTCCAATCCTGTTTCCTTCTGCGTAAACAGGCACTGACACCGTGGGCCTAGAACAACCACATTTATTTTCAGAAAGACCTTGACGCATTTTGACGGTCTAGCTGCCTTGATCACATAATAGGCGCCCCTGTCATCGGCCATTAAATGCTTTTCACATTGTAAATTGTCATAGCAACACTGAGGCCGCAGGGACACAGAGGAGTACACCTCTTCAGAAAGAAACATGAAAGTGACTTAAATAGTGAGACAAACAAAATTGATATTATTAAGACAAAATCAGTCGCTCTGAAGAACATATAGGGTGGATCATCTACAATTTATACCCTGTCATGCAGGTGATGCAGAGGTACGCAAAGTAAGGGTTAGACAAGTGTCTATAATACTAAACAAAGATTGAACCAAAGTACATGACTTGCTTGCAAGGCGCGCTAGCCGTATGCAACAAAGTATATACATAAATATGTAAGTTGTACATTTCCATCGGTAACATATCGGTTAATGGATTTTAAACTAAAATACACCATCTCAAGAGAGTTATCACACTTTACATGCCTGTTGGCACCAGTGTCATGGTGCAGGCGTGAGATCAGCCCCAGTGGGCAAAAAAACCTTGTCTCACATACTACTTACAACATTAGCCCACTTGTCACCGTATATAAAAGTGGAAGGCCTATGTATGCATTAGTAACATTTCGTACTTCGCTGCAAAACATGAGATCACCCTAAAGTAACTTGTAAATTATAACATGTGTACTGTGAATCTACAACACTAGAGTCATGTGAAAAGGAAAATTATAATAATACTAAATCTAACTTCTATGTGCCTAGCACCCTGTCTAGGGGAGAGAGATACAATCAGTAAAGATGTACTGTTAATTCCTCATCTGAGTTCAGTCCCAGGTGTATCTTGGTGTTTAACATAAGTATGTATCGAGATTCTAATATTCATCGCTGAAGTTGTCTGTTACCTCCTCTGGGACTTTTCAGGACAGAATCAATGACAAAATAGACTAGTTCTTCTGCATTGCCCTGATGACATTGGTTGATGTGCCTAGCCACTGGGTAACTCTGATCATCATTGGCAATGGCCCTGAGATGCTGTAGGATTCGTACATAGACTTTTCAATCGTTCTACCCACGTACCTCTTTTAGCAGGTGCATTCTAACACAGATACTGTGAAGTCGCTTTGGCAGTTATATGTGCCTCTGATCTCACTGGGATTGGGTCTGAGAGGTGACTGGACGGTAGTGGTGTTGCGACCGTGTCTGCATGCTTGGCACTTAGTGCATCTGAAAAAACCCTTCATGGCTTTCAGCCAGTCGGAACCTCCTCTTATTTGGGGCATAATTTGTACCAGTTCTTTCCTCGTTGATTTTGCCCTCCTAAAGGATATAAGTGGGGCACGTGGTATGTCTCGACCTATCACAGGGTCTCCCTACAGAATTTTCTAATTTTTAAACAGGATGTTCCTGGCTCTAGCATGGTATGCTGAATATCCTTTAATCAATTTTTCTGGCCTCCCTGTGTGGGGTTCTTTCTCTGCTTTTCACTCTTACTCTCCCCAAACAGTATCTCCTCTCGAGTCTTGGGTTTTGCTTTTTCCTAGGCTGATCTTAACACCTTCTGACTATATCCCCTGGCTTTCATTCTTAAGAATAGGTTTGTCTGCGCTTCACTTAAGACTGTCTCATTACTGCAATTACGCTTCATGCGTAAACATTCAGCGTAGGGTCTGCTATGTTTAAGTCCAGTGGGGTGGAAGCTGCTGGCGTGGAGGATCGAGTTGTCTGATGTTGGCTTCCTATAGGTTTTTGTCTGAAGTTTTCCATCCTCCACATACACAACCAGATCAAGTAAATGTACCTCTTGTTCGCTAATGTTACACGTGAAAACTAAGTTCAGATTGTTATTGTTGATATCAGCTGAAAATGTTTTAGCTGACTCCGAGGAGCCTCTCCACAAAATGAATAAGTTGTCAATATATCTAGTTAGTAATACCACATTTTCAGACCATTCCTTAGCATGTTTTACCTTGAGTTCCTGCTCCTTCCACCAGCCCATATGCAGATTTTCATAACTGGGGGGCAAGAAGGTACCCATGTCTGTCCCTTGCGTTTGTTTATAGGTGCATTGATCGTACATAAACAAATTATTATCAAGGCACCACTCTGCCATTTTGAGGAGCATAAGAGTATGCTGGGTTAGGTGTAAAGAGCAGAGACATCTAGGGTCATAAGGAGAAAGTGCTCTTCTCAGGACACATTGTATATATTTCTCATGAAGTCTCCCGTGTCCTTAATATATGAGGGCAGCTTCACTAAATATTCTTGAAGGAAGTGATCTATAAATCTAGATGTATTTTCAAACAATCCACCAATAGCCGAGATTATCGGACAGCCTGGTAGGCAAGAAATAAATGTAATTTAAAAAAATTTAAACATACATATATACATTTTAATATATATATATATATATATTTATTTTAAAACAAATAATAAACTATTAATTTTAATTTTATAAATATATAAAAATTTACAAATAAATATATATGCATACACCTATAACATAAAATCTAATAGAAAAACATTATATTATAAATTAAAACATTACAATATTTAATAGTCTTTAACCTTAAATGTTGCACTCCATTGAGTGCAATAGTACAGATAGTGTTGGATAGCAGAGGGGTAAAAATAACTATTCCCACTCCAGTGAGTGTAACAGTAGGGAAATGTTGGATAGCGAAGGTGTAAAAATTACTATTCTCACTCCAGTGAGTGCAACAGTAGGGAAAATGTTGGATAGCAGAGGGGTAAAAAACTACTATTACCACTCCAGTGAGTGCAACAGTAGGGAAAGTGTTTTATAGCAGAGGGGTAAAACTTACTATTCACAATCCAGTGAGTGCAACAGTAGGAATAATTTTGGCTAGCAGAGGCGTACAAATTACCATTCAAACTCCAGTGAGTGCAACAGTAGGGAAAGTGTTGGATAGCGGAAGGGTAAAAATTACTATTCCAACTCCAGTGAGTGCACCTGGTGTGAGGAAATGCTGGCATGCTCTTTTCACATGGCGGACAGTGCTACAGCCAGGAGCACCGTCCGCAATGTTAAAAGGCCAGGATGCGCCGGCCAATATGGCGGGCGCATCCTAATTGCACTGGTGGGACCACCGCACGTCTGAGGGGCAGTCCCAAAACCGATATGATGGTGGGCGGACTCATGTCCTCCCACCATCATAATGAGCCCCTTTATTTTTTGCAAAAAATAGTAATGGCTTCGATATTTTCAAAAATGATATTACTTACCTCCAAGTCGATATTCTTCACCACGATATTCTTGTTGTTGGTATTTCTGAATCACGACTCAATATTCTGTCTATGCATCCATCTAGAGGAAGTAGCTGAAAGGTACACTCTGCAAAATTGGGCACATGCCCATGCAGAACTAAGCAAAGGCATCACGAGTTGTCACCCTCCATGTGTGGATACAGAAATATCTTATTTCAACACACCAAACACATATCCAATCTACACCATAGGGAGTAGGGCACGCTAAATGACATTGACAGTGGCGTAGCTTAAATATTCACCATATGGAAAACCCCACAATGCAATGTCACCCCCAGTTGGTTTTCATCCCACTCATCCATTGAATAAACATATCCCTTTGTCCACTGTAACTCCAGAACAGGTGCAAAGGTCAGATCACCCTCACCACTTTGAAGGGATCACCATTTTGGGTGAAATTTACTCAACTGTAGTCACGGGTACTTAAAGAAGCCATAACAGCCAATAGTATAGATTGTAATGGCAGGGCTAATGTGTCATCAAACAAAGGCCAGTGGCCAGTCCAAATTTCCCATGTGGCCCAGTCCAATGCTATACCAATCAATTTGCCTAATATTACACTGCCAAGGACACCTCCCCAAGATATAACTAGTGAGGGCTGGGATTGGTATTGGGAGGGGTTGGGTCAACTATGGCAGGGGTGGCAGTGGCTGGGGCAGGGGGAAGCCCAAGGGTAAACTGAGGAATCTCCTTGGGAGCCTGTTGGTGCTGGTTTTTGTGGGCCTGATGTCTGCTGTAAGTGCTCTGTGGTTATGTGTGTGGTGATGCTGGTGAGGGTGGGAAGGGTCTGTTCAGTGGGTACATGCCTGGTCTTCTTTCTGTTTTGGGGGTGTGGGGGTGTGCTGCATGTGGATGTTGGTGTTGGTGTGGGTGTGTGCTTATGTTTGTGTTTTCTAGGGAAATGCATGGATAAAGGGATGGGCAAAAGACAGGAGATGGGGATGGAAGGCTGGGCTGGGCAGGGGGAAGACTGTTGTCAGTCAGGAGGCCAGATCCTGAAATGATCTCTATGGACAGACATAGTACTGTGAATACCCTTCAGGTAGTCCAGCGTCTGACCCAGCTGGGTGGAATGCACCTGGATGGCATTCAGCAGTGCATCCTGAAGAACAGAGATCTGTCTCAGGAGGTCAATACCCTCCTCACTCAGGGCAGCAGGGGCTACAGGGACAGGGGGTGAGGTGACTGGGGCAAAGGAGACCTTGCACTTTTTATGGAAGAACAGCTGGAAAACTTGGTGAGGAACAGCAGGGAGGGTGGCGATGGAACGGGGGTAACAGACAAGGATGGGGTGGACACATATCAGGGGGTGCCCGTCACCACCAGAGTGCTGCCACTGGAGGTCGTCTCTGCAGGTGACAAGCTGGAATCTTGCTCCTTCAGGTCACACCCGCCACTGCTTCCGTCTCCTGACAAGAGGCACTGTGGCCACCAGCATCCCCAACATCGTCTGCATGGTCTCCTCTGCTTTTGCGGTTGATGCTGAAAAGACAATTGAACTAGGTATAAGACATCGGCATAAACTCAGTGTAAGAACAGATCTCAACAATAACATTATCAAATGGACACAGATCACTCCACCGACAAGGTCTCCTATTACTTTCCTGGAGACCAGGTGAACATAAGTTTACTGTCAGCAGCTGCACAGATATCCATGGTAGCAGACTGGCTAGGGACATCCCCACTCCACATTGGTCCTGGTGGGAACACCATCCACAGATTGCATATCTACGACTCAATTGAACAGTGAAATGTGTAAGAGGTTCAGGTAAGCTCCAGTCCATGAATATGAGGTGTTGGACCCGGCCTCGTGGCGTGGTCCCGAACCCTCCTACCAGACCAAACGGGGGCAACCCCAACCCTTTGGTGCCCCCCGAGCTTGTACCCCGCTACCCGCACCAGCCTTCGCGACGCGGCCCGCCCGGGCCTCGGTCCCTGCGAAGCGCCGACATCAAGACGCCAAGACCCGACCCAAGGGGGTCGAGTGGCCACTCCACAGATCCCGGAGGAGGGGAGTATCGATGGGGCCTCCCGCCGGCCCCCGACGCCCGGGTCCGATCGCCCCCTGGCCTCCCTGGGCGATGGCTCCACCCCCGCTGGGTGTCTGGACTCTCTCATCCCGGCCCCTCCGGCCCCCCGGGCGTGAGGGTCCGGACATCAAAGGGCTCCAGCCATATATCTGGGGCAACCCACCACCAGGACAGTAGTTGTATCCTGGAGTCCAGAGCCCTGCTGATCGGATCGCGGCTGACCCTACGGATAGAGACTCATTGCCTGTGACTGAGAACTTGAGCCCTGCTGACTGCATCGCGGCTCCCCCTTGCTGAGAAGAAGACCCTCACGGAACATCGGAGTCCTGCTCACCTCGTCACAGCTCGACCTCGCTGAAGCAACCACCGGAGCCCTGCTGACCTCGTCGCGGCTCGACCTCACCGAAGTGACCCCTCGAACCCTGCGGATGACGTCCCGGGCTGATACTGAGACTGTCCCGCTACCCCCATTCCTAACCAAACCCTGAGACTCTTTTGGATCCCTTGATCCGCCTGTAAATATTGCCACGGAGACCTACCCTCAATTCTGATAAACGACTTGTGAGCATTGATACCCTGGTTGTGTCCCTTTGTGGTGGGAGGGGATTACTTGGCTGTACGATCCTAGGAGAAGGACCTCGCCCAGGAGGCTTCTCAGCGGCGCTCGGCTGCTTCCTTACGGAACGTTGCCTCTCGGGGTGGTCAGTCCGACACCATCTGACTCCCCGGAGGTTGCCCTTCTAACATTGGTGGCCAGCTGTGCGATCCGAGCCCGACGCAAATCGTACAGCGAGTAACTCACCCACTACCTACCCAGACACAGAGAAACGATGAGCAAGCAAGAGACCACCCCAACCGCGGAGTTCCAACAAGAACGGTTGGAGGAATATACCCATAAAGAACTAAAACAGTTTTGTAAAGACAAAGGCATCGCGACCACCGGATTAAACACAAAAGAAGACCTGCAGAAAGCCCTAAGGGCCTGGGTAGAGCCCGAAGCGGCTTCCCCCCAAACCGAAGAAAACCCGGTGCCAAGCGTGCACCAGCAACCAGCGGCAGCCCCAGCAGATGGGAGAAGAACTAGCATAGAGACCGGCCTCTCCCCGGAAGAGATGCGAGAACGGGAGAGGGTCCGGACCCACGAGTTAGAGCTCGCCCGACTCCGCCTGGATGGCGAACTCCTACAAGCAGAAAAGAAATTAGCCCTAGAGCAACTACGGTTGCAAGAAGAAATAGAGGAAAAAAAACGGCACCGAGAACTGGAAGAGAGGAGGCTAACCCTCGAGCATGAGCGGGGCCTTAAAGAACTTGAAATTAAGTCCAAAAATGGAGAGACCGGCGCCCCCGGAAACAGGGACAACCCTCCGCAGGCCGAGGCGAAGGTACATATCCCCAAGGATGTCGTCAAAGAGTACTACAAGAACGACGACATCCAACAATGGTTCAAGGCCTACGAGGTAGCCATGACCGCCCATCGGGTACCCCGGAAAGATTGGGGTGCCGGCCTATGGGGACGGTTCCTCAGCGAAGGCAGAGACACCCTGCTACAGCTCCCAGACACAGCGATGACCTCTTATGACCATATGAAGGAGGCCCTGCTCACCCGCTATGGTCTCACCCCAGAGATGTACCACCAGCGCTTCCGGGACTGCAGGAAGCTCCCCGGTACCACCTGGGTGGAATACGTAGACTTTTTCAGCAGAGCTCTGGAAGGGTGGATCAAGGGCAGCAAAGTCACCTCCTACGAACAGCTGTTAGACCTCATTGTATGGGAGCACCTCTCCAACAACTGCTTCATCGAGCTGAGACAGCACCTCCTCGACAGCAAGCTGACCGAGCCACGGAAGCTCGCCGCCGAGGCCGATCGATGGGTGAACACCCGGGTCCCTCGGAACTCGATGGGGGAGTACCATCGGAACAACCCGGGGCCCCCCCGCCAGCGCGGCGGAGGAGGGGGATCGAACCGAAACAGGGACTTTCCAGCCGGGCCGCCCCGGAGTCCTCCCCGGGGACCGCCCCCGAACCGCACGTCCCCGTCCCTCGCCCGAAGAGGGACCCCCCTAGCATGACCAGGGCCTCGACCGACGGTAACGTGCTACAACTGCCAACAGCCAGGGCACTATGCCAGTGACCCGACCTGCCCCCTGAACTGACGAGCCGGGACCACCGGGCCAACCCCCCGCCCTGGGAGAAGGGGGAGAAGATGAAGAGAACGACGACGCAGAGCCAACCGAATGGGAACTCGCCGCCATGACCTTGGTATGCTTGGGCAGCCGGGAAATGGTGCCCCGGGCTCCCATTCCGAGCAACACCCAGAAGTACCAACAGTGGGTCACCATTAATGGATTCCAGGCCGAAGCCCTCCGCGACACCGGAGGCAGCGTGACAGCCGTCCGCTGCCACTTGGTGACCCCCGAACAGATCATGCCTAATGAACTGTGCCCCGTCCGGTCGGCAGACCACACTGAGAGCTTGTGCCAGATGGCCCGGATTCCCTTCGAGTGGGGGGGAGTGTCGGGCATGCTGAAGGTGACCGTCCGCGACGACGCCCCCGTAGACTGCCTCCTGGGGAACGACCTGGAAAGTTCCCCCTGGGCCCACGTCGAGCGCCGAGAGCATCTGGGAATGCTGGGACTGCCCGAGTGGGTTTGCGCAACCACCCGGTCCACGACCGCCCGGGCCATCCAGCCGAGCATACCTGCTCCCCCCAAAGAGCCGGAGTGGCCGAACCGCCACCCCCCTCCGTCGAAGAAGAAGCCGACGCTCAGTCTGGGCTGCCAGAAATCCCCCCGGATGAGGTCACCGCGCTCGGCGACCTACCCGAACTCACCCAATGGCGCCAAGAAGGTGGCCCCACCAGGGAGCAGTTCCGCCAAGAACAGAAAACGTGCCCCTCCCTCGAAGGGACCCGACAGCAAGCAGCCGCCCAGGCCACCGGAGAGCAAACGGGGACCCACTGGGTCTATTGGGACAATGACCTTCTCTACAGCGAGCAGAAGACCGCAGAACTGGGGGCCGGCCGAGTGCTGGTGGTCCCCCTCCGATTCCGAGACTTCCTCCTCAATCTGGCACATGATGTGCCCCTCGCCGGGCACCTGGGGCAAGACAAAACCTACAGCCGCCTGGTGACCCACTTCTACTGGCCCCGAATGCGGAAGGACGTGGACAATCATTGCCGCACCTGCCCGACCTGCCAAGCCAGCGGGAAGAGTGGGGGAAAGTCAAAGCCCCTCTCCAACCCTTTCCAATAGTAAACACCCCGTTCGAGCGGGTAGGGATCGACATCGTGGGACCTCTGGACCCCCAACCTCCCAAGGACATCGCTTCATCCTCGTCCTGGTCGATCATGCCACCCGATACCCTGAAGCCATCCCTCTCCGAACAGTGACGGCCCCCGTAGTGGGCCGGGCCTTAATGGGAATATTCTCCAGAGTGGGTTTCCCCCGGGAGGTTGTGAGCGACCGAGGCACGAACTTCATCTCAAAATATATGCGGTCCCTGTGGCAACAATGCGGGGTCACCTACAAGTTCACCACCCCGTACCACCCCCAGGGGAACGGACTAGTCGAACGATTTAACAGGACATTGAAAGGAATGATCAAGGGCCTGGAGGAGCCCCTAAGACGCAAATGGGACGTCCTCCTGCCCTGCCTCCTTTTTGCCTATCGGGAGGTCCCACAGAAGTCTCTGGGGTTCAGCCCCTTCGAACTCTTGTACGGACACCCTGTCCGAGGCCCCCTCAGCCTGGTCAAAGAAGGCTGGGAGACTACCGTCCAGGATGTTCCGCCCGACATCTACCGGTACCTCCTGACCCTGCGGAATCAAACCCGGAAATTCAGGGAACTGGCCGAAGCCAACCTCGAGGCCAGCCAGGAAGAAATGAAACGCTGGTATGACCAGAACGTCTCCTCCATCGAGTTCGAGCCAGGCCAGCAGGTCTGGGTCATGTCGCCCGTTGACCCTTGTGCTCTCCAGGACAAATGGACCGGGCCCTTCAAGGTGGTAGAGAAAAAGAGCCCCGTCACCTACCTGGTCGACATGGAGTCCCCCAGGAACCCCCTCCGGGTTCTCCACGCCAACAGGCTCAAACCCCACTTTGCCCGAACGGAACTTAGCCTGCTGATGGCTACGGACGATGGGGCCGAGGACGACTCCGAGCCCCTACCCGACCTCGTGAGAACCTCCGAAAAGGACGGCTCCGTAGAGGGAGTCATCCTCTCCGCCACCCAGACTGCGGAGCAGCACCAAGAGTGTCAAAGACTGCTGCATCACTTCGCTGCTCTCTTCTCCCTCACTCCCGGAGTCACCCGATGGTGCGTCCACAACGTCGACACCGGGGACAGCCCCCCCGTGCGACACCGAGCCTACCGAGTCCCTGACCGGGTGCGGGCCTGCATCCATGCCGAGGTCTCCAAGATGTTGGCCCTGGGGGTCATCGAGCCCTCCGACAGTCCCTGGGCCAGCCCTGTGGTCCTGGTGCCGAAAGATGCAGCCCCGGGCACCACCCCGGAGCTCCAGTTTTGCGTGGACTATCAGGGATTAAATGACGTCACCAGAACCGATGCCCATCCCATTCATAGGGCAGATGAACTGATCGACCGCCTAGGAGCAGCCCGCTACCTTAGCACCTTTGACCTCACCGCCGGATACTGGCAGATCAGGCTCACCCCGGGCGCCCAAGAGCGTTCTGCTTTCTCCACCCCCGATGGCCACTACCACTTCCGAGTGATGCCCTTCGGCATGAAGAATGCCCCGGCGACCTTCCAAAGACTAGTGAACAAGGTACTGGCCGGCCTAGAAGCGTTCAGTGCCGCCTACCTGGACGATATTGCGGTGTTTAGCAGCCACTGGGCCGAACACCTGAGGCACCTCTGGGAGCTTCTGACCGTCCTCCAAAGGGCCGGGCTCACAATAAAAGCCAGCAAATGTCAGATAGGCCAAGGATCCGTAACCTATCTGGGACATCAAGTGGGGAGCGGCCATGTGGCTCCACTCCAGCCAAAGATCGACGCCATCATGGCCTGGGAGCCCCCAGCCACCCAAACCGCTGTGAGGGCCTTCCTGGGACTCACGGGCTATTACAGGCGGTTCATTAAGAACTACGGAAGCATCGTGGGCCCCCTCATGGAGCTCACCTCAAAGAAGCAACCAAAGAAGGTGCACTGGACGCCCCTCTGTCAGGCGGCCTTCGAGACCCTCGAGACAGCGATGTGTACCGCCCCCGTGCTACAAGCTCCCGACTACAGCAAAGAGTTCGTGGTACAGACTGATGCCTCGGAATACGGAGTCGGGGCTGTCTTGTCCCAAGTGAACTCTGAGGGGATTGACCAGCCGGTGGCCTTCATCAGCCAGCGCCTGCTGCCCCGGGAGCAAAGATGGAGCACCATTGAACGAGAGGCCTTCGCTGTGGTGTGGGCCCTCAGAAGCTCCGGCCCTACCTCTTCGGCACCCACTTCCGGGTCCAAACCGACCACCGGCCCTTGCGGTGGTTAATGCAGATGAGAGGCGAGAACCCAAAGTTGTTGCGATGGTCCATCTCTCTGCAGGGGATGGACTTCACTGTAGACCATCGGCCTGGCAACGACCACACCAACGCCGACGGCCTATCCCGCTTCTTCCGCCTCGGCGAGGAGAACACCCAAGAAGATGGGTGACTCTCCCTGCCTTCCGCTGGGGGGGACGCCTGTTGGACCCGGCCTCGTGGCGTGGTCCAGAACCCTCCTACCAGACCAAACGGGGGCAACGCCAACCCTTCGGGCCCCCTGAGCTTGTACCCCGCTACCCGCACCAGCCTTCGCGACGTGGCCCGCCCGGGCCTCGGTCCCTGCGAAGCCCCGACATCAAGGCGCCAAGACCCGACCCAAGGGGGTCGAGTGGCCACTCCACAGATCCCGGAGGAGGGGAGTTTCGATGGGGCCTCCCGCCGGCCCCCGACGCCTGGGTCCGATCGCCCCCCGGCCTCCCTGGGCGATGGCTCCACCCCCGCTGGGTGTCTGGACTCTCTCATCCCAGCCCCTCCGGCCCCCCGGCGCGAGGGTCCGGACATCAAAGGGCTCCAGCCATATATCTGGGGCAACCCACCACCAGGACAGTAGTTGTATCCTGGAGTCCAGAGCCCTGCTGATCGGATCGTGGCTGACCCTACGGATAGAGACTCATTGCCTGTAACCGAGAACTCGAGCCCTGCTGACTGCGTCGCGGCTCCCCCTTGCTGAGAAGAAGACCCTCACGGAACATCGGAGCCCTGCTGACCTCGTCGCGGCTCGACCTCGCTGAAGCAACCACCGGAGCCCTGCTGACCTCGTCGCGGCTCGACCTCACCGAAGTGACCCCTCGAACCCTGCGGACGACGTCCCGGGCTGATACTGAGACTGTCCCGCTACCCCCGTTCCTAACCAAACCCTGAGACTCTTTTGGATCCCTTGATCCGCCTGTAAATATTGCAACGGAGACCTACCCTCAGTTCTGATAAACGACTTGTGAGCATTGATACCCTGGTTGTGTCCCTTTGTGGTGGGAGGGGATTACTTGGCTGTATGATCCTAGGAGAAGGACCTCGCCAAGGAGGCTTCTCAGCGGCGCTCGGCTGCTTCCTTACGGAACGGTGCCTCTCGGGGTGGTCAGTCCGACACCATCTGACTCCCCGGAGGTCGCCCTTCTAACATGAGGCATCATATTCATGGACTGGCCCTGTGGTCAAAAGGAAAGGCACACAACACTACCCAAAATGTTTTTCACACACAAATACCAGTGTATCACAGTGTGTGAAAACCCACATATGACAACGCCAAATCTGCATGTCACTCCCTGATGCATGTCTTCAGTCAATGAAAGCCCCTTCATCAACGGACATGTGTTTTCCACATTACTCCACCCCCCACATCAATGCTATTGAGGAACAGTTTGAGACACAACTGTAAGTGGACATACCCTTAAATACAGAGACTCAATTTTGACATGACTAATAAGAGATATCGTTGTCTCTTTGTGTATCCAACAAACCCAACCATGTGTACACACTCCTGCCTGTGTATACATATCCCCTGCATAACCAGCATGAATGCACATTGTCCCTTACACTTTGACCAAAACATGCAAATGTGGAGGACCCTCATCAGTAACCTATGTAGACCCTTACATCATGGATCATACCTTTATGCAGATGACAGTACAACAAGATTAAAATCTACACATGCCACCATGTAGGCAGAAATACAGATGGTACCAGTGGTTATCTCACAATGCTTTACACTTACCAAGACAAGTATGACTTATTGTCTGCATCTCATGTGCAATGTATGCCATGTCACATGTGACAGATCCCCAGGACCAGGTACACAGTATTGTAGAAGCATCTCTCCTGACACAAAGAAGATATGTGGTCCGTGTGGGACAGCTGTCATACACTACATTAAACATGTACAGTTGTAATTTCACAAAACTCAGCCATGTGTCTGTACAACTCTGAAGACAGACATGTGACTTGACTCAGCTTTAGATCTGGAACCAAAGACATAAGTCTTGCCCAAACATCATGCACCTACATCAAGACCTACAAATGCAACACTGATAATCCTTAGGACATGAGTCACCCACAAAGTTGATGCGGAAACTTCTGCTTTTAACATGATGAAAATGTTAATGCGCAATGTATGACTCAGCACAATACTCACCCACTCCTAGCTGCTATTGGGCCCGCAACTGCCCATCAAGCTCAGGGTAGAGCACTGCCAAGACGTTGGCCATTAGGGGAGTGGGGGTCCGACATTTGGAGGACTTCCCCAGCCGGACCTCTGTGATATTGCGGGTCCAGCATCTCAGGTCCTCCCAACTCTTTCTGTAGTGGCCACTGCACCGACTATAGACCCCAGGGACCACGCTTTCTGGGTGATAGCTTTCCACATACCTTTCTTCTGATGGGTGATGGCCTGAATAGCTACAAGGGATGAAGCAACATATTGTAACTGCAAGTAAATAGATCAATGTCGGGTTGACACACATTTTAGAGACATCCAGCAAAAGCAAGTAACGAATCCTAATACACCATATTTGTACTCCTCACATGCTTAGCACCACTTCTAGGGGTATACATACTTTAATAGTCTTTGGGGGTCTATCTTCTATCCTGGTTGTGTACTACACTGACGAACACAGGCTGCCAACACATGTATGCCAGGTCCATCCTAAATGTAGTCTGCTGTGAGGTATTGTGGCACACCCCACACCATTCAGACCTTCTTAAGGGAAACCTACTTGTGCATGTTTGTACACACCCTGTATCCATACAGCCTGACACCAGAGTTCATAGTGACACCAATCACAAAGGTCACAATGAAAGGGCTTGCATGTGTCACACTGACAGATACCACTCTTGTATTTCCTAGCCCCATGGACTACAGAAAGGGATAGCATACAATGTGTCATAGATTATGAGAGGTTGCTACCAGCATCACCGGACATACTTCCTGCCACATGTGGCACTGACACAGGGATGACATCAACAAACATTATACTACCCTATTACATCTGTTGACAGTTAACAAGCTGCATAACCCCAAAAGTAGATTGTCTTACACATGAGCAACTTCTAAGACAGACAAGATGTAACACAAGCATTAGAATTGTACATATCAAGCTATAGGAAAAGTAACCACACAAGTGGAAATAAAGGCCCTGACAATTAAATCACACACATCCAAAGTGTGGGCCAACAGAAAGAAGTCTCAGGTCAGGGGCTGATCTCAGAGAACATACAAAATTTACAACAAGCACAGTCCATCTGGAAATATAATGGGCGAAAGGACTCATATTGGAAACATTCAAAGATCAGCAGGATGACAGGGTGCTAAACCTATGACTCGCAAGGGCAGGCAAATATGACTGGTCCTCTCAGCCTCAGCTATGGCCAATGATGGGCACTATTCTGCATCATCCCTTACCCTCTGCTGCCAGTGTAGACTCAGACCACAAGTACATCACATTCACTGCACTTCAAAGCAGAATGTACATGTTTGGGCCATGCCATATGTGACGTGACCTTTGCGTGGAACTTTGAGGGGGCCATTGCGGTGTAAGTATTTCCATAAGCAAAGTGTGACAACTACAGATCTGGCCTGCTTCGGTATATCGACTGACTTTATCCTTACCTGTTCATTACAGGACACATACACAGAAAAGACTCTGAGCCTAGAAATATCCACCACCCTTTGCCATAAGTGTCATAACACAAGTGCTACATGGCACCAACAACTGAACATATGCACTGAAATCTTGATGCTACCCACGAATGATCTGTGCTTAAACACACATTACAATGATGATTTGAAGTACACAGAGTAAAGTGATTCATCACCGAATTAGCGTTGAGAATAGCGTATACAACATTTGTATGGAAGTGTCACAATCACTGCAATCACTACAAGCATGTAACTATATCTCTACAGAGGGTGTAGACCAATGCTCTGAAACTACCAGCTCACATAAATGATTATAGAGAATTCCTTCTGTCTCCACCATATCTCTCGTAATTATGGTCACGGCGATGAAGAAAAAGCATGGTGTATACATATATAGGACAGGTCAGTGTTGATGTAGATGACACGATTGGAGTATGTACAATGCTGAAATACACACATGTGGAGGCCATATAGATAATTTAATGAGAAACAATGATGCCAGTCAGTCAATTGGTGGATGGATGTGTAATGCTTACATATCTAGAACTGTTTGTGTACATAATGAGTTTTGGTTATCTTCCGACTGATGTTACTGCGGACAATGTGGGGATATTTGCAAGGGAAGTGGTGGAGTGAGGCGTTAGCCTTCCTGGCTTAACGCCTCACTCCGGAATATATGACGTTACAAGGCAAACAATGACAAAGCATGCTTTTATAACACAGTTTTTACATCACAACTACCAGTACATCACATGATTTTACAACGCATGCCATTACAACACATTTTTAAAAACTACCATTACAACACATTCCATTACAATGCATACCATTACAACGCATACCATTACAACGCATAATACTTTTAGGGTAAGTGTTGGATAGTGTAGGGGTAAAAATTACTATTCCCACTCCCGTGAGTTCAACAGTAGGAAAAGTGTTGGATAGTGTAGGGTAAAAAATACTATTCCCATCTACCCCAAAACCCATACCCACCCTAAAACTAAAAAATCTCCATTCCTTACCTTATAATGCGTTGTAATGGCATGCATTGTAATGGTATACGTTGTAATGGCATGCGTTGTAGTGACATGCATTGTAATGGCATGCGTTGTAATGGCATGCGATGTAAAGGCAGTTGCGTTGTAACAGTCACGTTGTCAAAGCAGTGTGATGTAATGACTGCGTTGTAATGGATGTTTCCCCTCACTCCGGGCACTTCAGAAATGCAGGACTGCACCATATTTACAAAAATATGCTGCAGCTGCGTTTCCCCCTGCATTGGTGCTAGACTTAGCAGCCTAGCGCCAACGCAGGCACCCTTGCACCATAGTGCAAGGGTGTCTGCATGCAGGGGAAGATTGTTTATGTGAGGAATGTCCCCCTTCCTGCACATAAACAATCTTTAAATGCAGTTTTGTAAGTTCTATGTGTGCTGTTTAATGCAGCACACATAGAAGTTGCAAAACTGCGTTTTTAAAAATGATTGTTTATGTGCAGGAAGGGGGACCTTCCTATAATAATCAATCATTGGCATTTTGCTGCTTGAATGTGTGCTGCACAATGCAGCAAACATGAAAACAGCAAAAACAAGGAGAAATTTCTCCTCTTTGCACCAGGATAAGACCAGGTTTTCCCTGGTCTTATTCTGGCTCTGCCTCTTATTTACGCCTCCCTTGTAAATAGGGGGCAGCATCAGAATCAATGGGTGTTGTGGTGGAATGCCCACTGCAAAACCCATTGCCCTCCCCTTTCACGCTAAGCATATTTTGAAAGGGGCCTTATTGACAAGGCAGCGTTAAGCCACGTTAAGTGACTTAACGCCACCTTGTAAATAAGGCGAACGCTCTATCGCCACAGAAACGTCATAAAACGTGATGTTCCCGTGGTGATAGGGGCTTGGAAATATGCCCCTGTGATTCTAGTCAAAATATGTGTACACCACACATAAATAAAGTTTAGGACAGTAGCTAGACACTAAGGGGCCGATTCACAGAACTAACTTAAGACAAAATCCTAAACTTACTACTTTTGGTATTCACAGAAGTTAGGATTTTGTCTTAAGTTTGTCTTAAGACAAACTTAAGACAGACTTAAGACAGACTCAAGACAGACTTAAGACAAACTTAAGACAGACTTAAGACAGACTTAAGACAGACTTAAGATAAAATCCTAACTTAAGTCAGTCTTAAGTCTGTCTTAAGTTTGTCTTAAGACAAACTTAAGACAAAATCCTAACTTCTGTGAATACCAAAAGTAGTAAGTTTAGGATTTTGTCTTAAGTTGGTTCTGTGAATCGGGCCCTAAGTTAAACTATATTTGCTAATTCCCAACCTTCAAACTATGTAAGAAAGAGATGTCATTCAAGTAGAATACTACCATAAATAAGTCCCCATACATGATAGCACTCACTCCATCATGTAGGGTACCCGACAACCAGAGGGCATGGGCCACAGTCAACGCTGTACATGGCTACAAATCCCCATGTGCATGTTATCTGCAGCTTGGTTTGTAATCACCATGTGCATATTTATTATCTGTGGCTTGGTTTGTAACCGGAGAACAACATTATCATAACCACTAGTTATGCAAAATATGGAATAGTGGAAGTGCAGGTTGGCACAGGAAACACAGTAGGAAGTGAATGTGGGACATAGGAAGAAGAGCTAGGTGAACACCACAAACACATCTGTGGACATATGCCTATTAAAAATCATACAACATTAGGCCTAGATATTTTCCACCATGTGTGGTGATCCAAGTTTTCACTCCCACATATCAAACCCATATCCAACTTTAACCATTTCGAGACCTTTTAGCCCATTGATGTTTACATTGTCCAACAGATTTTAAAATACCTACCGTTAGACCTTCCACTTAATTCATTGTCATCCAACATGTCCATCCATGAAACTGTTGGCCTTCTCCTGTGATATACCATCACCAGTGCCACATATTGGATCAATATAATATCTCTGATAATTGCACAGCAAACTACATGTAGGACCCAACAAGTTTGTGACAAATCACAAAGAATATTAATACTTCACATTCGGATCAGAAACAGTGGCAGGACTTGTGTATCAAACAAAAGGTATTTATTTTGAGTCATAGCACACCTAAATGGGGAAACATATCAGGCCATTGGCCTGTCCACATATCTGATGGTGGGTGCAGATGACCTTTAGGTTTGCCCCCTAACTTGCCTACTGAACACTGCCTGGGTATACTTCCCTAGGAAGGGGCATCTAGTTGGCAATGCCAGGCACCTCGAGAATCTCCATTGAGAGAGGGGGGCTTGGGTTTGGGAGGGGTGAGGTGGGCTTTGCCCTAGGAGTTTTTTCTTGGGTTTTGGACAGTTCTTGTGTCTTCTCCTCCTTGTGGGGGTAGATCTGGGAGGGGTAGTACGTGAGGTGGAGGGGTTGAGGATGTGGATGGAAAAAGGGGGACTGGGTTGAGGGAGGGAATGTGTCTAACAGAACAAAGTCCAAGGGTAAGGAAGTAAGGGTGATGGGGAAAGGTTCTAGGGTAATCATAGGTGGCATCAGGTTGGGAGGTAGAGGGAGCGGAAGGGTCTGGTGTAGGTGGCTCTAATATGGGTACAGGTGTGCTGGGTTGGCTGATGGTGAGTGGTGATGATGGGTGTGTAGATGCAGGTGAGTGGTGTAAGACAAGCTGTGGGGGGATGGTGCAGCTGGTGTTGTTGCATTCCCAGGGCCAATGCTGGTGGGGCCGGTGGGGTGTAGGATGATAGTGTGTGCTGCATGGATGTGTGTTTGTTCTGTGTAGGATGTGTTTGTGTGTGCTACATGTGTCTGGGTGGGTGCATGCATTCACAAGTGTGTGTGTGCTTGGGATGGGTAGAAGAATAGGTTTTTGGGATGGTGATGGGGTAGAGGAAGGATGTGGGGAGGAAAGCTCTGGTGGGTGTATGGCTGCCGGTAATTTGGAAGCCAGAGGCTTAAACTATTCCTGTAGGGCACAAATACTACTGTGAATGTGATCTGAGTCCGTTGGGTGCCCAAACCCTGGATGGGATTCAACAGTGCAGTCTGCCCAACCGAGATCTGTCTCAGGAGGTCAATAGCATCCTCACCAAGGGCAACTGGGGGCACTGCATCAGGGGCTGAGGTGCCTGGGGCAGAGGAGATGACTTCCCTCTAACGGAAGCGGGCCTGGAAAACTCGGTGGGGCACAGCAGGGAGGACGGAGATGCAACGGGGTGATAGACAATGATGGCATAGCACTAGGATGGATGGGGTCCACCACCAAAGAGTGACTGCTGGAGCCCAAATCTGTGGATGACGACGTGGTGTCTGGGTCCTCCAGGGCACTCTTCTCGCCCTCTTGGCCACTGAGTCCATTAGTATTGGTGTCACAACCGGACCCACTTGTGCCAGCTGCTTCCCCAACGACCTGGGCCCTGCCTCCTCTGCTTGCCTGTGTCAATGCTGAAATGACATATGACCTTGGCTAAATCCAACCGGGCAGACAAACAGAAGGAACAGATCAGTACACATAGCAGAACAGATGTGCAGTCATCACACCACCTACTAGGATGGCCAAAATGATTGCAACATTAGCAGTAGCACATTCATGTATGCAACATGAGTTATGAAGAGTAGCACAAAATGATGTCTGGACCGCAGTCTGCCAACATTGCATGAGTCACCTTGTCAAGACTCAATGCTCAGGTATGTTGCAGGATATGACATCACCCTGTATACTTAGCCCCTTTCTACATACTACAGTGACCAGGTGACATCAGCTAGCATGCCCATGCATTTAGCCGTCCGCCCTGTTCCACAATACCACCTGCTAATGCCACTATTCATTACTGGAATCCCACATCCCTATGCACTGATGTGAACCAAATACAGGTATCTCCTAGCAAGATATGTAGTACCAAGGAGCATGTGTCAAAAGAAGTGGCCAGTCCACTCCGTTTACACCGCTACATTTCTTTTCATTATCTGTTCTCTATCACAACACTCTCAAATTATGTTGAAAAGCGTAATTTTTCTAGGTATCATAATTCTCACACCAAAGTAGCCTGGAGACTATATGGCTCAACTTTGATTGAGATGTCCTTACACATATCCATATGAACTGGCCCCACCATATTGTAATACTTACCACTACCATTCGCCCATAGCATATTGCATAGCTATTACAACAGGTAAGATTGATGAGGCTTAGGTAATGTCCTGTCCATGTTGAGAATCTAACACTTGTAGACAATAGGGAAGGGACATCACTGTACCTCAATATGTCACTCTCTCTATATTTCAAATGTATAACTAAGGTTACACGCTCACATATGATCTCAACAAGACTGATTTACACTACTTGCAGCGTGTCAGCAGCCAGTCACTGTTCCTCCACCATTCCACATATGCATGTCACATTAGTGTCTTCTGACACCTCACCAACATTGAACCTCACATTGTGAGGCAGTACTGTCAGTCCTCAAACCATGTATGTAATTTCCTCAACATTTGCATCAGATGTGTTACAATTAACCATATAAATGGGTATGTGTGAACCACCCACCCATACCCATACACCCCTGTCTGTGCTGAGACATGACATGTATGCACATCAGCAGTCACAAAAGTCCTTGACACATTGGCCAGCACTTTCAATTGTGGATAGATTTCAGACTCTGTAGAGCCATATATCTTGCAGCAAACAATTTTGCATATGATAGTTCAACAGTGATATGTTACCAATGCCAACCAGACCTACACATGCAATAACTCTCAATACATTTAGTATTAGTCAAGTTCTAAGTTGATATGGTTGCAGCTGCTTATATCAATGAAAATATGGTTAGTAATTATTCGGAATAGGCAGTACAATACTCACCCCCTCTTAGCTGCTGTTGGGCCCTCAAATGCCCATCAAACTCTGGGTGGTCCATTAAGGGAGTGAGTGTCCGGTGCATGCCCCTACCACATTGGGAAGACTTCCCTGGCTGGACCTCTGCGATGTTTCGGGTCCAGCGTCTCAGGTCCTCCCACCACTTCCTGCAGTGGCCGCTGCACTGACGATAAACCCCCAAGGACTGTACTCTTCGGGCGATGGATTTCCAATGTCTCAGCTTTTGATGGGTGTTGACCTGGATGGATGAAACAGATGAAGATACAAAGGTCATCTGTGTAGCAGATCAAGAAGTTGTAGACACCTAGCATGCTCAAGTCGAGCTTTGCAAGACACCAAATCTGTAAACTCACCTGACGACCATGCACATTGACATGAGGCAACATTACACTAGTCATCTAACGACGACACCAATCCCAGTTCTTGTTGACGACGCCCTATGCCAGCCTAATGACAACACTTAGGCCAGATCCACAACACATGTGCTGTTAGTGTAGACAAGTTGTACCACTACACACCATTGTGAGCACATGACAGCTGAGGTAAATCTGCATACCTGTACAGCCACTTTCAGAGGCCAGACTTGTGACCCTATGCATGCTGTGCACAACATAACTGTTAGCACTAACTATGATACTTCCCACAATCTTGACTCAACATGGAAGATCTGGAATGTGGCACACTTTGTGCACACAATCTGCTAATTAGTGGTCATGTATACAGCTCAATGTAAAGATAGTACGATTGATTGAGCGTGTGGCCGATGTCCTGGCAGCTAAGAATACCCAATTGGCTATTTCTAGTACTGTCACAGGGGTGACATCATCATGCCAATGTACAGACTGCCTGGTTGCTTCATGTGACACACCTGGTGATGCAGTGATAGATCTGACTGCAGTACTCACCAACTATCTGCAAAGTACATGCGTCAAGAGTGCAGATACTCTCCCAATTTGAGTACAAATCATGGGCCTGTTATATCACACTTGTGGTAGTAAGGGGCCATCTCCTAAGGCAGTGCCACACTTTGAAAATTATGTAAAATGGTAAGGACACTCAGGTCTAAGGCTCCTGTCAGGAACAACATTATAGGTGGCTTTACATAGATGTCTTAGGCCAACAAATTGTTCGTGAACACTATTTACTATTTAACACACTATCTCTGAATAGTCTGATCACTAGGAAGAGGCCACTGTGCTGCAGTACTATGTCACATTAACCTCTGCTAAATATTAGGCCAGAGTGGTTAGGAATAATTGGCAAGCTTTGCTGTCTGAAAGTTTACAATTGTGATCCCACATTAACATCAAGTTTGAAATTTGTGCATAGGTTAGTGTATATATAATGACAATTCAATACAGGACATGAATGTTGTTATGCTCTCTATATGGGTTAGTGAAGCTTCACACTCCCAGCCAAGGCATTGGTGCGGTCTGATATGTGCTGGGATATCTGAGTGACCAGACACATTCGTGCAATCAACCACTGCTGCACCTTACATAATACATACACTAGTAATGCCTTGCAAAATTTGTCATACTGAACAAGATCTCTAAGCGAAATGCAAAATACACCACATTACAGTATGCATAAAGTTGAATGTGCATGACACAGAAGTAGGATATGTGGCGGCTCAAACAGCATAATGGATAACATTTTGCAGCCAGTGTACAGAGCACCATCATCCATCACATCCCTGACCTAAGTAGTGACCACACATCTTAACAAATGTGTCTGTGATTTCACCCTGGGACCCCTAGGCACATACTAAACAATGGGTATGTTATGGTTGAAATTTCAGTATCCGTTGGACATCATGTAAAATGCACCAGCTCCTCTGGTGAGCCATAGAGCTGGCCATACAGGGGAAGGACCTCTCCAACCAGTGTCTCCAGCTCTTCTTCACCTGCTTGGCCTGGCATGGTTCCAGAGGTGCCACACAGCAGCTGACAGCAAGGAGGTGTTAATGGCAGCAGGGTAAATAGGCAAGTGACTGATTTTCCTTACTGCTCTTTACCTTTAGGGCATGTGCGCGGTCAGGTTCGGAGACACAGTCAGCCATTGGTTCGCAACGGTCACATTCCCCAATGCTAGCCTATGGCAGAGACCATCGTGCATGTATGTAGCTGTTGAACACGTGTTCATTGACCTCCAGTAGTGTAACCTTCTATTTGTCTTGTTAGTGAGGTTAGACTTACGCCATGTTAGCCAGCGAATTTACAATGTTTCTGACGGCATGTTAAGCGATACTGAGCCTGTATTTGACACGCTGAAATGTATCACCGCCACCACCACAAATGAGTGATGAGGTGTAATTAGAAATTTTCCATTCCCATGTTATGTCCTGTACAACACTTCATCTGTGTAGTGCAATACTGTGCACATATGTACAATGTGCGCAGCATAATGTATAATGCGTTTTCTGATTATACATGGCATGGACGACTCACTATAGTGCAGATTTATCAACTTTGGTCTGATGGTGGTGTGCACCCTCATGTTACAGCTCTGTAAACGACTGCTTGTGTATGACTGATGGATGAGTCAGATTTGACTGTTATGATGTTACATGTTTAGTGCTTCGTGATGCTTAAATGTTAAAATACATGACTTTGCCCTTACAAGTCACATATATGGAAATGTGCACACTGAGAGCAAATTAATTTTACTTTTACTTCTCACATAGGTACCCTGGGAGAAGGAGGAGACCCCAGCCTCCAGTGTTCTGCCCATTCCCTGACCTACGCATCATGCAAGATCGCCACATCATACAGAAGTTCAGATTGGATCGGCAAACAGTCCTGTATCTAAGTCATCATTTGGAACCCGACCTCCTACCTCACCTCAATAATCCAAACTCTATACAACCAAGAAACTAATCTCAGTTTTGCATTTTCTTTCCATTCAATTTACTGTTGCTCGCTCAGGTGGAATGTCGCAACTGATGTTCAGTTGTGTCCTCACAGCGGTGCTTACAGCGGTGTTGAAACACGTGGGCAGCTTCATCTAGTTCGCTAGACATGAGGATTTAGATTCTGTGAAGGTAAATTTTTATGGCTTTGTTCACATCCCACATGTAATTGTATCGATTGATGGCATCCATCTTGCCTTAATACCACTACGCAACAGGGAGAAAGTCTACCGGAACTGGAAGCATTTCCATTCTATCAATATGCAAGTTGTCTGTTTAGCGGATTTGTACATCTAAAATGTCTGTGTCCGCTTCCCAGGATCAGCACATAATGGCTTTGTCCTGTGGATTAGCACCATATGGCACCATACCATAGCTGATGACACAACTACTACAGCACAACTACTACAGGAGACGGCCTGGCTTGTAGGTAAGTGTGATGTATTTGAGCTCTGTTTTGTGAAAAGTGAGGTCGTATGATTTGATTGTGTGTCATTATATGCTGCCCTTCAGTCTATCTACCATCTAACGTATCCCAACAGGCTATGGTTGTTGGCCCCGCTCAGGAATCCTACAATGCAAGGGGAAGTCTATTTCAATGAGGCCCATGGAAGAACACGGCAGCCAGTGGAGTGGACTTTTGGACTCCTGAAAGCCAGATCCAAAAGCCTGGACTCCTCTTCTCACCCGGAAACGTGTGTCAAATCACCATGGCCTGCTGAATACTCCACAACATTGCCCTGCGACGGAACATCCCTTACATCACAGAGGATGCAGGCCATGAAGACCTACTGGGTGAGAACCATGAAATGCCAAATGAAGATGATGATAGTGGGGAAGACGAAGGAACTGATTTCCATCCGTATCTCATCCAGTACCGCTTCTCCTGAGTGTAAGTATGGTGTGAGATCTGATGAAATAGCAATCTAGACAATCTTGTAGTAATGGTCTGAGGCTTGTAACTCTGACTATGTAGGTCTGGGAACACCTTGGAAAAGGTGTATGTTTTGGTACTGTATTTTCATACAGATGTGCATATTGTTTCGGACTGTGGTCTCTAGAAGTAGCCAATGTGATGTATGTCACCATGTCATCGTCATTTGGACAGTTCAGAGTTGTTACATTAGTAGGTATATGTTGCTGTTCAGCTGTACGAAGTGGACATGGATTGTTGCTGGGAATGCATGCCAAATAGTTTTGGTGTACAGAGCTGGTACCAAGACAGCTTGCATAGCGATAGGATGGAAGTTTCCTGGCAACCATTGGACTTTATTCTTGTGTTGCGTTGGTCCTAATACTGTATGTGTGCTAGCATGTGATCCTTCAAATTGTTTAGTTGTGCCCAATTCACGCTATCCTGCCTTCACATTGTCTGATTCCTCATTGTCTATGAACTGGATGTAGGTGTTGCTGTGTTTTCTCATTGTTGGATCAAAGTGCTTGTAGCACATCAATTACATTTATTTATGAAATTCCACCAGATGCAAGCAACACTGGATTGAAAAGATCCTGTGGTCAGAAACTGTGGGACTGACGTGTCGCAAATTATTTGATGTAGTATCCAATTTGTGAGGTAATAAACATGACTCTAGTTGATGATAAAGACCTGATTTGTTGTTGCCTAGTGTGCAGGATATTGTTAAATGTGTCCCCTCTTACCATGTTGTGTGACTCTGCAGATGATGTGATCATTGACCCTGAATAACAGTCATGTGTTATTTGTGTTGTGTCTGACATCAAGTTTGCCTATGATTTGAACAATGTAATAAAGATGTAGTAAGCCCAGCATACTACTCACATCAGATAGGAACAACTGGGCAGGAGCAGTCAACAAAGTGATTGTGTGGCACGCACAGGAAGATATTAGGATTGTGGTGTCTTTCTGGTGGTGATGCTGTTTGTAGGGACATCTCTTCTTTTTGACAGAGAGGGGATCTGGGGCTGAAGATCCAGGGGTGCTAGTAGGAGTATCCTCCTCTTTTAGGGCCTCCCTTCCTGCGGCTGCAGAACATATAATTGTTCCACAAGTATGGGGACCACAGGAAGGTGGAGATGCAGTATGAAAAGCCCTGCAGAGGGTAGTACTGATGTCCTGCAGCACCCCAACCAGGGAGGCCACCTCAGTGAGGACCCCAGCCATCTCAGTGCAAAGCCCCTTAACCTCAGTGCAGATGTCGGCCACCCCAATCTGTGTCCCGGCAATAACATGGCCCAACACACCGTGGGAGTCCTGGTAGAGTCCCAGGACTTGTGTGATGACAGCCTGGGTATCAGTTCCCTCAGTGGGCTCAATCTGGGGGCCCACATTTACCTTTCCATGATGTCTGGCCCCACTGCCCTGCACCCTAGGCACAGAATGCACCCTCCCAGTGGGTCCTGGCTCTTCACTGTCTGGGGTGGTGGTTGCCATCTAAGAATCCAGGATTTGAGGGCACGAGATAGACCTGACAATGCTAGGTGCACTGGTTGTGGGGCCAGCGGTTATCTGTGTTGTTGCCGCTGTGGTGGGGAGTATGGGCACAGTGAGCCTAACTGTTGTTGCCTGCCCAGGCTGACCAGATGGGCCAGGACAGTCGTCGATGTTAGGCCTGGGTGAAATTTCGTTCCGTTCGCGGAAATTGCGATAATTTGACATTTTCGCGTTCCGCGGAGAGCGCGAAAATGTCAAATATTCCGGTTTCCGCAGCTTGGCGATAATTTGTTTCTTGCTCGCGCTGTAAAATAATACATTCTCGCACGCGCGCGATCGCCTTACCTGAATCCCTGCGTTCGCGGACAAGTTTTCTTGCTCCGGTCGCGTTCTCCATGAGATGTTGTATTGTTTTTAGCCATTTGCGCTGTCTCGCGACAGTTCGCGCCCGCAGTGACGTCATGCGTCGCGCGATCACGTCTTTCTTCTCGCGATCATGCACCGCGAGACAACTCAAAACAAGATGGCCGCGCCCGCAAGCAACCACATGGGTAAGTTGGCGACCCGCAACCATGCAGAAAATCTCGCGAACATGCCGGAAAAAAACTTCCGCATCTTCGCGATATTTCCGCTTGTTTGCGATAATTTTAAACATTTTCGCGATAATTTGCGAAAGTTAATTTCGCAAATTCCGCCCACCCCTAGTCGATGTCCACTGCTTCAGGAACATTGTCATGACAGAGGGGTTGTTCTTCCTGCAGTGGAATGGGACTCTGGTGGTTCTTCTGCCTCTGATTCAATGCAGTGGGGGATTCACCTGTTGAAAAATGTAACCATAGTCAAAGGTAGAATTGAGGTATTTACATCCACGTTGTTTGTGTCATAATAATTATAGAGTTAGAAGGACAAAATAAGTTAGTATTTGCTTCAGTCAGCGATTTGGAAGGAGTTGTATTTGGTTACTAGGCATTATGTGAAATTCAATCTATGTATCTGATTTTATCATTTCATTGGATGGGACGCTATATGTTATATCTCCAACACTCCACTACATACACAGTGTAATCATATATTGGTCCATTCCAAACACTATTTATGTCACATTCTGACAAACATTCAGCTTGGTTGAATGAGTAGCATTGTTCATTCTGTCATGAGTCTATAGCTAAGGGGTAACTTGGCATTACAAATGATCTGTGTGTCTTTGATGGCTGACATATATTAGGGGTACTCCATTGTAATGGCGTAACTCAGGCCACCAGTAGTTTGAGTTGATATGTCCAGGACACAATCAACCGAAGCTCAGACATGTGTTGGAGATGAACATTGTCTGTACTTTACATATTTCATGACTACTGAAGCTCAGTAGTTAGATGGCCAACAGATGAGAAAGGTGTAAATGAGTGTATCATCTTGTTTGGAGTTGGAGTGACAAGGCCTCAAGATAGGTGTAGTGAGTTCAATGTCACTTACAAAGGAATTGCGAGTTGCTAAGCTGCATTAGTAGTGTAGCTCAGTAATGAGATAGCCAACAGGTGAGAAAGGAGTAAAAGAGTGTAGCATCCTCTTTGGAGTTGGACGGACAAGGCCTTCTGGTAGTTGTAGTGAGTTCAATGTCACTTTAACAAGACTTGAAGCTCAGTAGTGAGATGGCCAACAGTTGAGAAAGGGGTAAAGGAGTGTAACATTTTATTTGGAGTGACAAAGTCTTCCAGTAGCTGTAGTCAGTTCTTTGTCATTTTTTCTACACTTGATGAACTTTAAGTGTACCATAGCTGTTGACAACATGCTTTAGAAATGGACCACACATATCCATATTGACACACGTCATCGGTCCTGGTTTGTTATTTTCACGATCCACTTACAGAAAGCATTGCAACATGTGGCTGGTCAAGGACTTGTAAGCATGTGTTGTCATATGCACTCATTACCACAGACAAAAAAAATATCAGATACTTTCCATTTTGCATGTTATGTAAGTGGATGTAGAAGACAATAGCAAAGAGAGAGTTGTTAGCAAACAGAACATTGTGATTTTGTGGCAGGTCTTGCAGTGTACCTTACTAGAGTGCAGTCCCCTAGGTATGTCTGACAAGACCACAGTATGCATGATAGCCATGACCCTCTTCTCCCTCTCTACTCTGATTTGTAATGGTTCACTGGGAGGGCCATTCCCAGACCTCTGTGCATTCAGGTAGTTGTTGCTGGACTTGCCATACACCTTCTGCCTGAGGTCGTTCCACCCTTTCCTGATGTTTCCCTGTGTACACAGTGTGGTAGCAACAGCATTCACTCTGTTGACTATCCTGTCCCACATTTCTGCTTTCCCAGTCTGAGGAGTGTTCTTGGACTCCAAAAATTTGGGGCTCTAATGATTTCATCTACCATGATGATCAACTCTTTCTCAGTGAAGGTGATTTTTTTGCAGGCATGGTGAAAGTATAAATAAATAGTGGGTAGAAAGGTGAAAACCAATGAAAGGATAGAGGTACAAATGTTCCAAAAAAACTATAATTGCAGATGGTGGAGAGTGCTAAATTTGAAGCTAAAAAAAGGGGTGCCTTATCTAAAAAGTGCAGTAAATGGCTGTTTGCCTTGCTGTGCTGCAGTTGTGGAGCAAAGGATTGTGGTCAGGGATGGGGTGTGTTTTATAGTGTGATTTGCAAGTGTGTCAACTTGACAAAGCACATCAACTGTGTACTTTATAAATCCATCCAATGGTCACTTTTGTGTTCTTTTTTGGCGCATACAGCGGCGGTCGAGCGCCTTTGGATGATTGCCGTTTGTTGGGCACTGCTGGGAGACCGCCATTACGACTGTGAAGTCATAATACACTCTGCAGTTGGATCATGAGCCAGGTGGCATACGCCGACACACCACCAAGATTTTGGACTGCTGCGAGATTGCTGGGTGGACTGCCATGCCGGCGGTCTGGGTTTCAGACTGCACAACATGTAATACGGTGGTAAGTCGGGTTCCAGCATGGACGACATGGATGCATTTCTTGACTGGTCAGACCGCCAAACTCGTAATCAGGGGGTAAGCCAATTTGGGAAAGGTGTTGGACACTAAAGGGGGGAAATATAATATTTCCACTGCAATCTAAAACATTTTATGCAAGATGTTACACAATAAAGATTTTATATACAAGATCAAGGCTCCATACTCACACATCATCTTTGATCTACAAAATAAACTAAAATTTACTTTAAAACACACTAACCAAAACTACAAACCTATATTTACATAATTAAGGTGTGATGTCTTTGTGCAATGTATTTCCATCTACCATATTGTACTCTTGTTAGTATTTGTATATGTTGTTATTTGAATTTTCACTCCAGCCTGCCTGCCTGCTTGGGTGGAATGTAAAATGCTATGGAGAGGTAGTTGAGAGAGTTGCTAGGAGGCTGGAGTGCTTAGTGGATGGAGTTTCTTATCCTGGAGAATAAACTTGGAGTTCTTCTACCTCTTGCCTCCTAGATCACTTTACTTTGAACTCTGAACTTCACTTAAACATTAACATATAAAAGAATATTTTATCGCAATAAATAATAATATATTAAAAAGAATATTTGCTACCATCCCTAAAATAAAAAATTCAATCCTAACTTAAAAATATGTTTACAATTACATTGTAATTTCCAACATTAAAAACGTACAAATATTTAAATGTATTAAAAATGTTTCTTTACAAAAATAATCAAATTAAAAGATTTCATTAAAACAATGTATACTTATTCTCCTTTATTAAATTTGTGTTTAATATATTTTAATTTCTAAAATGCTTTCAAAATGTAAATATGTATTTTAATATTTACAATGACATATATCTTTTAAATTTATATAAATATATATTCTGATTCATTCTAAATAATTATATATAATAATTATTAATGTAACAAAATATATTGAACCATTTTACAACATTAATGTGCATATCATTAAAATAATTAACATGTATCCCCTAAATACCAAATATCTCACTGCTAAAAGAAATTATAAATAATTTTTTTAGACATTAATAAAATGAAAAAGACAAATAAAAAAAATCATAATCAAAAAGTTATCTTAATAAGAACACAAATAGAAAAATTAATAAGCATATAGAATCAAACACACTACAATAAATTACATACCAAGTAACACTTACAAACAATATTATATAATGATAACTAAACTTTATTTTTTATGACGATAATAAAAACACCACTTAAAACAATATTTTTACCTTCAATATTTCTGTTGACAAAATTATTGACATCACAATATTCTTGACATAATATTTTTGCTTCACTATATTTTTTATTCGATATTTTGTCCAAACACCATCATTATGAAGATGAGATCCAACGCGTTCCCTGGAGTGTGTGGATCTAACAGCGTACTCGCTTAAGATTATTTTACGGCGCACATCGGCCTCCGCTTAATATCCTGCTTTTCACACTAAGGCATCATTTTGATTTGGCTTTTTTAGATGCACTGATTTAAAGAATCACAACACACTATAGTTTGATGGGATACATTGGATTACTCATGACCAGCTGGGTCGGAATTAAAACCGATGTTTAGGATGAGGAACTTCGATTTTTGATCGTGATCATATCGACCCGCCATTTTGTGCTCTGCCACCATTTTGTGTTGCCATCACTCAGGCAGCACGGCGAACAAAGTCTATTCTGCTTTTTCTGCAGCTTCGTGTCGAAATAACCCTTCTGCCTCTATTTGCAAAGCTGGTGTTAGGACTGGCCGAGTACACTAATCCCTATCTGGTTTTCTAATCCCCGTCTCAACTATCTGTTGGTTCACACTATTCTTTTCTGACTTTATCTTATCGTCTGGCCTTCACTGTCCTCTGCTAGCATTCTCTTGTTTCACAACTGTCCTCCAACACACACAAACGTGTCTCGCCACCTACAAGTTAGTTACAAATTCGTTAATGAATTAGTTTGAGGGAGGGGTGACAAACATAGTTGGAGGAGAGGTTTCTTCGAGTCATCTGACACTTTGTTTTCAAACCTTTCCTATTGGTTCTGTCCTGTTTTGTCAACTTTTCTTATTGGCTCTATCTTATATGTTCTGGGTATGTATTTGGTTAATGTATATGTTACCTATGTGGTATAAAAGATTGTAAGCCACGGAGTGAAGTGGCAGTCTCCTAAGAACCTACCTTGTGTACTTCTGGGATAACTGTACTAGCTGCAGCTAATACATCTGATCTTCTAACGCCTAACAGAGTGTCCTGTGTCTCTGTGTAGCTGAGCAGGAGAACCCAGGAGATTAGGGCGTACCCTGCGCCGCCAGGCCCAAAAGGTTCTGGTTCTTCAACTGGCGCCCAACGTTGGGCGGCTTCAGTGGTACCGGTTCTGCCTGAAGGTCGTGAGGAACCCCGCAAGAAAATTCCGGAGGATTCGCGAGCCACGTCAAGCGACCCCTGTATGTCGAAAGTGGTCCAAAGGTCTTTTGCAGCGTGGTTACTCCTTTCTGACGGCTACTAACGACTACTGCCCTGACTGCCGCCCTGCCTTGGCCCTTCCTTTGGTGATGTATGGTAAGACAAGATGATAGACGGGCCTCTGTTGGTGTGAGAAGACGTCCTTAGTTAAGGATTTGGTGGGTCGCTCCCACAATATTGTTTCTTAGTTATTTCCTCTTGGTTCTTAGATTCGACTATTGCAATAGTCGAAGCTGAGGGGTAATTGCATTTGTGCTGCGTAAACTGAGTTTTACCCCCTTGAAGTTTGTGAACAGTCATGTGAAATCACGAGATGCCTGGTCTAACTAAGTTTGAAAAATGTTGTTGCTTTGGTTGTAATAGAGATTCCCGGCTTGAGGACTCTTGTCCGATTCCTTCGGTTGGAACTCCCACATATGAGCTCTATTCAAAACATGGTATTGGCCCCATTGCCTTTAATGAGGCATGCACCCGATACACAAAGAAAGATGGTGTTCTAAAATGGCCAGAAAATGGTAGCTTTGAGCCTGAGGTGTTAGACAATTTAGAAGCAGTCTTATTCAAAAGAAAAGCCCAGCCGGCAATGTTTGACTCTTTCCGCCTTTGGCGTAAGGAAGCCAAACAGAAAGAAATTAAGCAAGCAAAACGAGATAGAAAAGCACAGGGTATTACAATTATACAGGCTGTCCAACAATTTAAGGATGATGAAATTGATAATGCGACTGAAATTTCAGAGAGACAGCATCGTATGGCGATAGATAAATGCTATCCGGTGTTGGCTGTTTCCCCTTCTGAAAATAAGAAAGATTTAGAAGAAGATCCCCTAATGTCTCACTTATTGAAATTGCCTCCACCCTATGCACAAAGTGCCAACGCACCCCAATTGTTACAGCTTGTCCAGCCGCCAGCGGTACCTCCGCCTGTTCCGGCTCTTCCGCATTTGCCTCCTCCAGTAATTACCACCTCTGCCAGTTTTACCATTAACTTCGACTTCCTTGCCCTCATCTCCTGATCTTTGGTCTCCTTTGCCTTCTGCACCTCCTGCAATTACCGGTTCTCCTTCTGTTAGTTTGCCTAATACCTTGTCTCCAATTCTCATGTCCAATTCTCCGTCTATGCGTAAGCGACTTACGGACACAGTCACTGGTATTCTATCTCCTTTCTTTGAATCTTTAAATGTATCTCCGGCTTTTGCTCGAAGACAATCTCATAGTCAGTTCCCAGATTCTGAAGAATGAGAGAGATTGGAATCTCTCGCACATAGATGGATCAAAAAGGGTCCCCAATACAGTGTACTTGATATCATGCCTACCTTCTCACAATGGAATGCACCCACGCAAAGATACTTTTTCGATGTAATGTGTGATACTCTCATTAAAGAATGGGAGGATCTGAATTTAAATTCAGTTCCACAGGGTCTGTTAGATGTTCAGGCTGACTTTGACAAAGGTCTTATTGTGGGTTCCAAAGTTGAAAATGCTGTAAGGACACTTATTTCCTTTAGAAACTTATTCTCCTCTCACACTTTCCTTGATTCCGATCCATCGGTTAGGCTGACACTGAAAAATTATCCCATGAGAGAGGTTCCTCCAGTATGGAAGGAAGAGGTTGTAGCAGTAGGTAATAATCCAGCTATTCCCGCTCATTTTCAGCATATATGGGTACATGTACCCTGGAAGAGATCTGAAGTTTTGGCCCTCAAACAGACTCTACCAGATCCTCGTAAAAACCCTGCGGGTTATTATAAAGAATTATCACAGACAGTTGATGCTTGCATCATGAACCTAGCTGATATCGACATGTTAATGGGAAATGTAGTTCCACAGACAATATGGGCTAAGATTCGTAAAGAGAATCACGCATAGGAATTAGGTGCTAATTGGGATGTCATAACTGCCACAGATAGAGACCAAGTAGGTGGTGCAAAGCCTGACGCTTTGATTTCAGAACTCCCTGGTAGGATTATTACATTAATGAAAACGACGATGCCTGCATTGAGAGTTAATTGGGATAAACTAGCGGCATGCAAACAAAAGAAAGATGAAAGTGTCTCTGATTTCTTTACTCGTTTCGAGGAGACATTTATTGATCACAGTGGTCAAGATATGGCTACAGAGGGTGGATAGCGATTATTTGTGGACAAATTTGTATTTAATTTGCTTCCTGAGCTGTCACACAAATTGAACGATTCTGAAAGTTCATGGGCTATCTCTTCTTCTGCCGAGATATTGGCTACTGCACAATATTATGAAAACAGAGATAAAGAAGAAAAAGAAAAGCAAGAGAAAAAGACGAAAGAATTAAAAACAAAGGTTCTCTTGCAACAAGCTTATCCTCCTCGTCATGCTCAGCCTCAGTTTCAACAGCCTCCGCAGTTTCAGAGGTTGTATCAAAAACCTGAGCCATACATTCCGCGACCTTTGTTAGGACCTAATCAATGTGCCTATTGTAGAGAAGAAGGTCATTTTAAAAATAATTGTCCGGTTTTATTGCAGCGCAATGGAGCATTGTCTGCTCCACGAGGTCGTGGTGGCCTCCAGTCAGCAAATAGAGGTAGAGGTCGAGGTGTGTTAACTCAAGAACAGCGTGCCCTTCCTTCTCCCAATTCTATGAATTACTTTGATCAGCAAAATGTTAGGTCTACACAGTACTACAATGAAGACCATTAGATTGAAAACGTAAATGAAAGTCTTCATGCTAACTAGGACAACCATGGACAAAGTAAGGGAGTTGTGTCGGTTCCAGTAGATCAGAATGGACCTTATGTTAATGTCACTACAATGGGTGTTTTAGAGCCATTTCTTCTAGATACTGGGGCGATGAGAAGTTCTATTATTCATTCTAAACTCCCTGGGGCACCTTTGTCTGGCTTAACGAATGTATCTGTAGGATTTTCTGGCGCCCCTGTTCGCAATCCGGTGTCTCGCCCTCTGCCTATCTCAATTGGTCCTTATGATTTGGAAGCTCCACTTCTGTTGACGAATGATTGCGGTGAGAATTTGTTGGGTTTGGACCTATTGAAAAGAATGCATGCTACGATATATTGTTCTCCTTCTGGTGTACATCTTACTTTAGGACAGAAACTGATTTCTCCAATGTATTTGTCCAAAGATCAGTTTCCACCTGAATTGCTTTCTCTTCCGGCAACGCTTTGGGCCACGGGTCCGAACAATGTGGGTTGTCTTGAAATTCCACCTTGTGTTGTCACTCTCAAGCCTAATGTTGAATTGCCGCGTATTCCGCAGTATAGAATTTCTACGGAAGATGAAAAAGCACTTTTGGAAATCATTCATGATTTGATTCAGAAGGGTGTGGTTGAGGAAACAAGAGGTAACACATGCAATAGTCCTGTTCTTCCTGTTCTTAAACGCACTGATCCTTCTCAGCCACCTGTATATCGTTTCGTAATTGATCTTCGGGAGGTAAACAAAATTATTGTACCACAATTTCCTGTCGTTCCAGACATCACTGCTCTGTTGACAATGATACCTTCCACAGCGACTTGGTTCTCTGTTATCGATCTAAAGAATGCTTTCTTTAGTATTCCCATTGCAGAAGAGAGTAGGGACATTTTTGGCTTCTCTCTTGGAGGCCGAAGCTTCCGATTTAAGCGCGCACCTCAGGGCTATTGTGAAAGTCCTTCCATTTACAGCCAAGCTTTAAAATGTCATCTTGATACTTTTCGTTTGCCGTCTGGTGCTGCTCTTATACAATACATGGATGACTTGTTGATCGCTGCTGATTCAGAGGATATTTGCAAAAATGTGACTGTTGCATTGTTACGCCATTTGTTTAATCTGAATCATAAGGTTTCACCTTCTAAACTACAATATGTCCGTCGAGAGGTTACCTATTTGGGTCATCTCCTATCAAAGGAGGGACGACGATTAACCCCAGAACGAATTCAGGCGATTACGCAAATGTCTGTGCCATCCACACAAAGGGAGGTACGTGCCTTTCTAGGTATTACTTCCTACTGTAGACAGTGGATCCCTAACTTCTCTCTGTTGGCCAAGCCTTTGTTGGCACTTACTTTGAAAGATACCCCTCAGCCCCTTCCTTGGACTGACGAATGTCAGAAGAGTTTTACTGACTTACGTACTGCTCTGTGTTCTGCTCCTGTACTGGGTACTCCTGATTACAGTAAGCCTTTTACGCTCTATGTTCACGAGAGAGAGGGTTGTGTGTTGTCAGTTTTAACACAGCAATTTGGGGACAAGCAGCGGCCATGTGCCTATTTTTCAGCTACATTAGATCCCGTAGCCAAAGCATTGCCTAGTTGTCTCAAAGCAACAGCAGCAGCAGCAATTTCTATTCGACAGTCTGCTGGAGTGGTGTTGGATAACACTCTCATTGTCATGGTACCACATGCAGTGGATACTTTACTAAACAGAACGAAAACGCAGCATCTTACAAGTGCTCGTCTAACTGGATACGAGCTGACGCTTTTGGCTAGTCACGTACACATCAAACGATGTAATACCCTAAATCCAGCTACTCTGTTGCCCCTTCCACATGAGAAAAGTGTTGAGGAGCAACATGCTTGTTTCTTCCGTACTGAGGAAGAGACAAAAGAAAGAATTGACTTGAAAGACACACCGCTAGAGAATCCGGATGGAACCCTATGGGTAGATGGTTCTTGTTTTAAAATGCCTAATGGAGATACAGTTTCGGCCTATGCTGTAACTACTTTACATACAGTTGTGGAAACAGCACGTATCAGACACAATTCAGCTCAAGCAGCAGAACTGATAGCTTTAACGAGAGCATGTGTATTGTCAAAAGGGAAAAGAGTGAACGTGTACACTGACAGCCAATACGCCTTTAGTGTAGCGTTCAATTTTGGGCGTCTTTGGAAGGAAAGGGGATTCCTCACTTCACATGGCACTAAAATACAACATGGTCAGCTAGTGACTGATCTTCTTGAGTCACTTGCCTTACCCACCCAAGTAGCAATTGTGAAGTGTAGTGTACACAAAAAGATTACAGATGATGTTGGCTGACGAAATGTGTTTGCAGATGAAGTAGCGAAAAAGACAGCGAGACACGCTACAAGTCGATTGTATGTGGCGGGTCCTGCGAATTGGGTCAGAGAGAGAGGAATGTATGAGAATACAGTAGAAAGTGTAAAGTCGATTCAGAAAGAGGCTACAGAGAAGGAATTAAGTAGGTGGAAAGAAAGTACGGGAATGTTAGATGAGATGGGTTGTTGGGTGGAATTATCTGAACACCAGCGTTGGCTGTTACCGGATGCCTATGTACTCCCAGTGGTTACTATGGCACATGGTCCAGCCCACTTAAGTACGAAAGGTATATGCAAGCTTCTGGCTCCAGTGTGGCAAAATGAAGGAATCCCAAAATGCGCAGACAATGTGGTGAAACATTGTATTGTTTGTTTAATGTACAATCCGGGAAAGGGAACCCCAACTCCAGCGGGTCACTTTGCTCCTCCGACATATCCATTTGAGGTGTTGCAGATCGATTATATTCATATGGAGCGATGCAACAACCTTAAATACGTTCTGGTGGTAGTATGCGCCTTTTCAAGATGGATTGAAGCATACCCTCTAAAAGACAACACAGCCTTATCCACAGCTAAAATTTTACTGAAATAATTTTTTCCCAGGTTTGGTTTGCCGCGCATTGTCTGGAGTGACAATGGGAGCGAATTTGTGGGCCAAGTCATGCAAAAAGTTTGTGCGGGTCTTGGCATCAAGCAAAAGTTCCATGCGGCAAATCATCCACAGTCAGCGGGTTTAGTAGAATGTTACAACGGTACACTAAAGTTAAAACTAGCGAAAATTCAGGCTAGTACAGGACTCAATTGGCCCGATGCTTTACCATTGGCTCTTCTGTCCACCAGAACTGCAGTACACTCTCGTTTGGGACTTAGCCCTTACGAAGTGGTCTTTGGGCGCCCAGCTAATGTATGGGGAGTCCCTCACCCTAAAAAATACTCAGACTTACCATATCCAATGTTGATTGACTACTTGCATGATCTTACGACTAAATTGCGTGTTCTCCATCAACAGGTTCAGAGTACTTTACCGGAGGCTTCCACAGATCCAGGTCATTCCATTCGGCCAGGTGACTGGGTCTGCACCAAGAATTTCCAAAGTAAGAAAAATTTGAAGCCCAGGTGGAGGGAGCCTCGTTTGGTGCTTTTGACAACGAGAACAGCAGTCAAAGTCAAAAGGAAAGAAAAATTGGATTCACTGCGTGCATTGTAAGAAAGTGCCTTTGCCTTTACCTTTTGATCAATGGGTGCGTAGGGGCATTGGTGACTCTGAGAGTGAGAAGGTTCCGCGATTCGTACCCTTTAGCGATGCACGCCTGAATGGGACACTGTCTGAGAAAGAGGACGACGACATTCTGCAGGAAGCGATAACACCACATCGTCGCTTGGATACGACAAATCCACAAACATTGTTCCGAGACCAGACCGTACCTGATAAAGAACATTATAATCTGAGACCTAGACTAAAGAACACTTAAGATTTTTCTCTCTCCTGTGTATTATTCTATCCCGGTTGCAGGGTCACGGTAGGAGTCTTGATTGTGACCTGAGTAGTGGCAATAGGCCTGCAGGACTTGCAGTGTCATAGGACGGCAGATAATCATAATTGAGTGATTGAGGAAGATTGCCGTGAGCATCCATTAGAAAGATGGAAACTACACTAGGGAAAAGAGAGAGAAAGGATGAACTGAAGAAAGAATCCTGTAAATTAATGTATAGTCGCTTCAATATAACATTATGTATTATTATATTATTGTGTATCCTTTTGGCGTTTATAGGTTGGATTATTTATGCTCTGCAGCAAAAAGTTGTCTCTCTCTCTTCCTCTTCGTCTTCTTCTACTGTCTCTCCACATCTATTTCATATCCTTCCTCAACATGAACTCATTAGAAGAACTGAATATTATAACAATTCCTTTGTCCAGTTATTACATCAACACCAGTTAGTGCTCAACACGACTGATTGTTTGGTGTGTGGACTTATGCCACATACCACAGAAAAAGGAATGCCATATTTAGTTCTCCCGTTTTCTTATGAGGGTTCTGCTTGGGCCTATTTTGTTATTTTCTCCAATGCCTACCAAAGCAAATTCAAACGATCCATTAATTCATATATTGGTGGTCCAAATTTTAGTCATAGCTCATTAATTAAGGGAATGGTAGCTATGGCTAAAATCATGGAAAATAGTAAGATTTCCGTTGATGAAAGGAAAGCGTATACAAACTGGAACGTTACCCATTATGTCACTAGCCTTAGTGATAAGGTTAAACAAAGAAAATCTCCACCAATTTGGACTATTCTTCATCAGGGAAATTTCTGTCTGCAAATAAACGATCGGTCTTCTGACACCATACAAAGAAACAACTGTTCCCACACATACGTTTACTCCTCTCAGAACTCGCCTCCTCTAGTGCCATCTCAGGGCACGTATTTTATCTGTCACAATAGGGCTTACACGTGGTTGCCAACGGGTTTTTCTGGTACCTGCTATATAGCTTTCCTTCTTCCCCCTACATACTCCGCTTCTGCAAAGTATCATCAAAACAGATATGGCAGAGGGATTATTGATTCAAAAGACACAGCAGGACAGGAGGGAGGAGATTTCCTCAAAGGATTTCTTCCTTTCTGGGGTCCAATGGCCAACAGCAGAAATATAAGGCAACTGGTCCGTGTCGTAGAGACCACAATAGACATCACTGTAGGAGCCTTAAGTAATATCACGGCAGAACTACAGGCGGACCGTCTTATGACCTTACAAAATCGAGTTGCCTTAGATTTTGTTCTTGCAGATCGTGGTGGAGTATGCAAATTGATCGGGTCAAGTTGCTGTATTTTCATACCTAATGACGCTCCGACAGCATACCAAGCTATCTCCAAGTTGCATATAATCTCTGAGTCGATTCATCAGGACGAAAGAGATTGGTCCTTTTCGGAGTGGTTTTGGGGACTACTGTCCAAATGGGGTTGGAAAGCATTGACATTCCTTGGAATAATTTTGGCCATTATTTTCTCTTGTTGCCTTTGTATGCACTGTGGTCCCGCCATCTGTGACCTTTGTGCTACTATGTGCATCCCTAAACCCAAATCACAAATAACAGAGAACATAAGAATGATGTTACAGCAACAGCTCGATGACCTCATGGCCATCGACGTTGACTCAGATTAACATGAGTCTATCTTGCCTGAGTTCTGGCAAAAGGAGGGTCTGAGGAACTTCGATTTTTGATCGTGATCGTGTCGACCCGCCATTTTGTGCTCCGCCGCCATTTTGTGTTGCCATCACTCAGGCAGCACGGCGAACAAAGTCTATTCTGCTTTTTCTGCAGCTTCGTGTCGAAATAACCCTTCTGCCTCTATTTGCAAAGCTGATGTTAGGACTGGCCGAGTACACTAATCCCTGTCTGGTTTTCTAATCCCCGTCTCAACTATCTGTTGGTTCACACTATTCTTTTCTGACTTTATCTTATCGTCTGGCCTTCACTGTCCTCTGCTAGCATTCTCTTGTTTCACAACTGTCCTCCAACACACACAAACGTATCTCGCCACCTGCAAGTTAGTAACAAATTCGTTAATGAATTAGTTTGAGGGAGGGGTGACAAACATAGTTGGAGGAGAGGTTTCTTCGAGTCATCTGACACTTTGTTTTCAAACCTTTCCTATTGGTTCTGTCCTGTTTTTTCAACTTTACTTATTGGCTCTTTCTTATATGTTCTGGGTATGTATTTGGTTAATGTATATGTTACCTATGTGGTATAAAAGATTGTGCGCCACGGAGTGAAGTGGCAGTCTCCTAAGAACCTACCTTGTGTTCTTCTGGGATAACTGTACTAGCTGCAGCTAATAAATCTGATCTTCTAACGCCTAACAGAGTGTCCCGTGTCTCTGTGTAGCTGAGCAGGAGAACCCAGGAGATTAAGGCGTACCCTGCGCCGCCAGGCCCAAAAGGTTCTGGTACTTCAAGGACTGTGATATCATATACATTACTTTACAGCCCTGAAGAAGTCGAGGGTTAATACCTGAACGACGAAACACATGTTGACTGGACCCTGTGTGGTCGTTTGAATAAAGACAAAGATAATACTTCAAGAGAAGTTACTTGCCTCCGTCTTTTCACTACATTCTAAACATGTTCTGGTCATGCCTCATGCTAGAGGCACACTGGGATGAGATCATCCAGACACTAGGCGAGGTAATAGATCGAGATATACCTCACAACCCTGGACACTGCCTACTGGGAAGGTTTCCCCATACACCCAAGACGAAAGTTACAAGCAGATCACAAGACCCAGTTCTCATATTAACTAAATGAGGGATAACGAGAAATTGGAAGTCTCAGGAGGGCTCCGAATCACAACGTGGTGAAAAGAAATGATCAAATGGGCAAGTTGCTAGGGGTGGTTAGTGCTACGAGTTGCCAAAAGAGACTTAGGGAACATTGAGGTGGCCAGAGCTTGGGGCGCAATAGTGGATAGTATATCTAACCCGGAGACTAATACACATGAGGGATCCCTTTCTTGACCGCCGTGATTCATGCTGTCTGGTAGCAGACAGCTCTATCAGCTGAACAAGAAGTGCGCTCCCCATCAGCCCTTTTTGTCTCCTTATTTTTATGCTCAGTTATATATTGTTCTCTTACTATGACTATAGACATAGATTTATGTGGCACACACCAGATATCTTCAATTTACAAGTATCAATGACTCAAGGGAGGAGGGAGAGGGGAGGAGGGTGGGAGTTAACTGTTGTGATGTTTGTAATGATTGAACAGATGAACAATGACTGTATGGTAGATGATCATTTCTGCTAAACAAAACTCAATAAAATCTGTTTACAAAAAAAAGGTACTGAAACCCACTCCACTTTATGGATTCTCCCAGTTAGCACATCAGATGCATGAAAGAAGATCCCACTTCATCCTGAGGTTTTGCTGACAGTGTCTCCATCAGGCTGTTAAGGCATAGTTAACCCTCACGACTAATTCATTGGTTTGAGGATGGTAGGAAGTGGAGAAGTAGTTGCTGCCACATCTATCTCATGTAAGAAGGGATGAAATGGGTTCCTCTGTCAAAAATTATAATCTTGGGAAATCCAACCCTAGAAAAAATCCCTATTAAAGCCCAAGCTACCACTTTACAGTTGTGCTCCTCAGGGTTACCCCCTCTATTTACATGATGGCATGATCGACCACAACCAAGACGTACTTGTTGCCTGATGCTGGTAAGGAGGTCAAATGGACCAATAAGTTCTATTAACACTTAAATAGAACATCTACAGGGGCAGTAACAGTGGCTTGGTTTTACCACCTGACTTACTATTAATTTGGAAATTCAGACAGGTTCTACTGAACCTCGCTGTATCTCTATGGATCCCTGGCCAATAAAGCAGTGGGTCCATCCTATCCAGGGCCTTTCTAAAGTCCAAGTGTCCTGTTGACAGCACTTTCTGGGCCAGTGACAACAGGATGTTCCTGTGCACTTGTGAAACTGCTAGCCTAATACTAGCACCTGGCTCAGGATTCACAGCCGCATTATACTGTAACTCTTCTTCCTTTCCAAAATAATGCCTTGCTGACATTGTTTTGCTGACCTGTTCCTGGGCTTCTTTCTGAAGCCCTACAAGCACAGGGCATTCAACTTGGGCATTGCAGAGTTCATCACAAGAAGGTCTTCCAGAAGCTAGCAACCCCTGCAGCTCTAACAGTGAAATAGACACCAGCATCTGTTTCCATTTTCTCATTCTCTTCTCTATCTGAAGCAGTGGTAATGGATGCCATGACTTGCTTCTTCTCAGAGTCTGTTCTGAAATTATTTCTACCTTGTTCTGAACTAAGCAAATCTAGAAATGCCACAGTCTCCTTCTCAGACTGATGTGCAGTATGTGTTCAGGTTAACACAGCTGGCATTGTCCATGCCATGTACGTTTCTGGCCCTGGTACTTAACCAGTGGCAATCAAATCACTGCCCAAGAGACATCCATCACCTTGCTTTACTCTAACTCTGATATCAGCCATTGCTCATTTCTCTCAACTCAGGCAATGGGATAACCCGTGTCCTCTCCACTGGCTACTGAGCTTATGCCATTGGCTCCAGGGAGAATCTCCACGGGTTGTAGATACTTCCTCTCAAATATAGTTCTATAAGTCCCTGTATCTCTCAGGGAAGGAACCTTCATCCTATTCATAATTGCTTTATTCATATTTGATTGTTTTGGTGAGTGTTTCAATGCATCTGGGTTCTTTTAAGAAATGTTCATAGACACTAAGTTGAATGCAACAGGGAGCTCTCAGGCCCCTTCACCCACAGTTAAGGCACCTGCTACGATGGGTGAAGCTAAGCACAGGGTCTTTCTCTGGACAGTCTCTTTTGTAATGCCTCTCTTTGTGACACTTAAAACAACTTACCACTTTGGGGACGGCAGAACATTCCTGCCCTCCATTTTTTGTATTTTACCTGTCTTGGAATGCTATTACTTTTATGCTTTTGTCTACCTTTTAAAATATGGGAATTGCCATGGCCATTACCATCCAGTTTCAAATCAGTTGTTGAGAGTTCCTCTCTCTCTCTTTGGCTTAGGGCCATAGTGCTCCAGCCATTTGTTAACCATGTTAGCTAACCATTTGTTAGTAAACACTGTAAACCTCTCTGCATTCTTCTCTGTCAGGTATAGTCTACGTGGTGTAGAGCACTCCTCCTGGAGTCTCTTGGTCACCATTAACTCATTAAATGAAAGAAAATCCATGGCCACCATCCCTCTCTCTCATTTATTCCATTCACACAACACAGCACGAATCCAGGTCTGAAAAGGAACACCATTTGGTATAATGCTATTGTTAAAACTTTACATGTACTGAGCTGGCTTCAGCCTAAATTATCCAATTACAGCTCCTTGCAGCTGCTCATAATTTGCTCAGCCAGGCATCCTTAGAACGACTACCGTACCTTCCCTGGGTAGGTGACTTAGGAGGTTGGCTGAACAGTATACGCAAACTCAAAATTCACAAGCCACTCAAACATATCTTGTTGCTCCACAAACGTGCACAAGCTCTTTGAGGCCGTATCAGGAACTCCTAAAGAGTTAAAAGTTGATTCCCGTTTGCTAGATGTAGCTGTCTCTTTTGCTATCCCGAGCTTCTTTTTCTCTACAGCTTTTTTCACACTACAATTTGCTATTTTTCTGCCTTTCTCTATCCTGCTACTCATGCTCCCTATTCTTTTCTCAAGGACCCATTATTCCTTTCTCTCCCTTCTCGTTTCCTCTTGTTCCTGGTGAGATAATTTCACCATCTCCATTTAAATCTCCCTGACTTTTTTCTCTACCTCAGCCTTAGTTTTCTGGAGAGCCAACTGCAAGTTCTTCATCTCAGCTAGACAGCAGCGGCCAGTGCAGGTAGGTGCAGTGGGGCGGTGGGATGGGGCACAGGTGGGGCAGGGCAGAAGGGGAAGGAAGTCAACAGATGATGGAATAGGGAAAATTAAATAAATACATTCTATTCCGTTGCCTGTTGACACCCCCCCGCTTAACCACGCTTACTTGCACCGGCTGCTGCTGCAGCTAGACCTAACCCTCCTAAGGGAATTAATCATATAGTTAGCGGCAATGGTACCCTCGAAATGGGCGGCAGTAATTGTTTTGTGGAAACATAGGAAAGTAATTTTCTGGATGCATGCAGGATGTGTGTGGGAAAAAGCTGTCCTAAGGGGCTAAAAGAGCGTGACACCACAGTACTCCCTCCCAGGGTTCCTATCATGGTATCAGGGGCAAATCACAGTTTCGTCCCTGCCCTCTTTTTAGCATATTGATTATTTTAATATTACAGAAAGATCATCATACATCTTATAGTGGATTTGATTGGTTGCAAGTCTATTGAACACCATATTCATTTACATTTGAAAGTGACCCCAAATTACTTTTTCCACAAAATACACCTCAATTAGCACTTCCCGATGCAACTTTATTCATAATACTCAACAAGATATGAATTTCTGATCTATTGTTTGATGTGAATTCCTGCTAAGAAGAGAACTAAGGGAATCAGTTTTTCTAGCTCTGATTCTCTGCATCACGGGGTGGAGAGTGAGGGGCGATGGAAGATATCAGTCATGGTATAGCAGATATTGTTTAAGCTGCTGGGGTATATTGACTTCAGGAGAGCATGGTCAGTGTTCAGTTATACTTAGAATTCATTCCCCCTAGCTTTCCATTAATTTGGAACAGCTGTGATTATGGCATTCCACATTGTTACTATGTACCTTTGTCTTGTCCTTTTTTATCTCAAATTGATGAGGTTGCTCTCACGTTCTGCCTACTTTAGCAATCTCTATGCCACATCAAGATGCTAATATCAGATGTCACTTTCTATTATAGGGCAGTGTGACACTTAGCAAGCATTAGGACTAGATCAATTAACCTACACATCAATTAATTAGCTTTTGATCTCTTGTATAATCCCAGTGGGCATGTTTCAGGTATGTTTGGGATATATCCATCCATTGCTACGTTAGTAATGTTGACAACTTGCCTCCAATAATCCAGTGAGACTACACATTCCGATAGTATGTGCATGAAATCTGAGCCTTCTACCCCACACCTAGGGCATTTTTCACCCATGTTAGGGGAAATCGTATTAATCCTTTTGGCAGTGGTGTATTCTCTATGTAAATAGTAGACTGAATCATCTTAAACCAGATGTTCCTCTAGATTTTAGAAGCATTTCTCATTTTTTGCATCCAGTCCTCATCACTAATCTACTTACATCCTCTGAACAAATACAGTGAGCACTTTGTACACTCACTAAATGCTTAATATAGGCAATGCAATGGCCTTAATGTTTGCCATTGATTGAAAATATCACTCTAAGACATTGAGGAGCCTGTGGTTCATTATAGCCTACCTTTCATAGCTTGTGCATACCTGCTGTGACAGACTCCTAGCATTTTATTCAGGCATATCATGCTCATTCTGTGGTTTCTTGAAGTCCATATAAGTCCCATTTTCAACAAGATCCTGAGCCTCTCTATTCCCTGTCCGAGCCATCTGTGTATTCCCTTTCATGTTCTCTGTTGCGATAAGGCTACTGTGCTTATCAGTGGGAATTTCAGGCATATGGTCCGCTTCTCCACTTTTGCTGCAGTAACCCTCCCACAGTTGTACATAAGTGCTTCCACTAGAATGTTGTCCTTTCCGTCTCTCTAGGTTTTAGTAGCGGTCTTATTAAGGTCTCTACTGTGGTAGAGCTAAGGCCTGCCCCCCCCCCCCAGGCTTGGTATGTTCTCACTTCTCCACCTGGTGGCCCTTTGTAGCTGGGCAGCTACATGGTTTGGCTCAAAATCTGGAGCTACTAATACCTCTTTACATACCATAAGTCTCATCTTGGACACTGCTGCTCTACATCCTTTTGTCCTCCAAATCATCTCACTACAGATAATAGTACATTTGCTAGAATTTCAAACAGTTTTGAAAGCTGTTAATGCTAGCCTAATATTCCCTTCCAACAGGTCCCGTTCTGAATTTGGATTATAAAGTATGCTCCAAATTTGCACCAATTGATCCTTAATCTTGAGATGTCCCTGCTTCATGGCATTCATGGTGCCCACTAAGTCATTGTGGCTTTCACAAGAATAGAAACATGACATCAGCATACATTGATATATGGTGGGGGATACCAGTCATAACAAGACTCCTAAAATGCATCCTGTCTGATTGTGCTTGCAATACCAAGACAAAAGCGATGAGGCAAACCGAGCATCCCTGGTTAGTGCCACTGCTCACTTAGGGGGTGATTAGGATGGCAGGCGGACTTAAGTCCGCCAGTCCCCTAGCGGTAACGGGACCACCCGTCAGCCATGCGGCAGTCCTGCCACCTCAATCATGATGCGACCTCCACCGCGGCAGTCGCATCAGGCATTTCAACATTGCAGCGGCTGCTGCTGGCTTCAGCACTCACCGCAATGGTGAAATACCATGTTGTGCATTGCCATGCAAAATGTGGCAGGCACCGCGCGGTGCCTGCCAACTTGTGCATGGCAATGTAGGAGGTACCATGGGTACCCCCAAGTGCAGCCCCACACCCCCCACACCCACCGGCGGGCCCAAAATGGGCCCACAAAGTAAATCCCCGCCAGCCTTTCCATAGCGGCATCGCCGCCATGGAAAGGCCTTGAATGCCACACATCCTAATATGGATGGCCTTGACTGCTAGGCACTGCCAACATATTGTGGCCCACGTCCGCCCGGGCGGCAATCGTTCTGATTGCCGACCGGCAGAATAGCAGCAGACGCACTTTGCGTCTGCTGTGGCAATGTTCTGCTTGGGTTTTTGGATCAGATAGAACCCACTCATCAGGGCCTCACTAACCCAGCCAGAACGTTACCCCCTCCCTAGAACCTATTTACAATCCTACAACCACATATATCTATCACCTAAGGACAGGGGATTCCTACTATGTATACCAAGATCTCACAATCGGCGGCCTCGCGATCCCCTACGAATCCAGACCTCTCTGCCCAGACGACAGTATCACAAGTGGCGGCCTCGCGGTCCCATACGAACCCAGACCTCTCTGCCCAGACGACAGTATCACAAGTGGCGGCCTCGCGGTCCCATACGAACCCAGACCTCTCTGCCCATACGACAGTATCACCAGTGGCGGCCTCGCGGTCCCATACGAACCCAGATCCCTCTGCCCAGACGACAGTATGAGCACAAGTGGCGGCCTCGCGGTCCCATACGAACCCAGACCTCTCTGCCCATACGACAGTATCACCAGTGGCGGCCTCGCGGTCCCATACGAACCCAGATCCCTCTGCCCAGACGACAGTATCAGCACAAGTGGCGGCCTCGCGGTCCCATACGAACCCAGACCTCTCTGCCCAGACGACAGTATCAGCACAATCGGCGGCCTCGCGATCCCCTACGAATCCAGACCTCTCTGCCCATACGACAGTATCACAAGTGGAGGCCTCGCGGTCCCATACGAACCCAGACCTCTCTGCCCAGACGACAGTATCACAAGTGGCGGCCTCGCGGTCCCATACGAACCCAGACCTCTCTGCCCAGACGACAGTATCACAAGTGGCGGCCTCGCGGTCCCATACGAACCCAGACCTCTCTGCCCAGACGACAGTATCAGCACAAGTGGCGGCCTCGCGGTCCCATATGAACCCAGACCTCTCTGCCCAGACGACAGTATCAGCACAATCGGCGGCCTCGCGATCCCCTATGAATCCAGACCTCTCTGCCCATACGACAGTATCACAAGTGGCGGCCTCGCGGTCCCCTACGAACCCAGACCTCTCTACCCAGATGGCAGTCTCATACAACAGTTCATCCTATGGTTACCATAACATACAAAAAGGGCTCACTATTCATCAGATCACACAAGGATTGTCAGTTTGAGTACAACCTGTTCTCAGGTTCGAGGGGCTCCTCTTTCCCTTATTCAGTTACCACTTACCTGATCAGGGTTAACATCTGTTCATGTAGCCGCAGCTGACTAGAAGAATAGGCTACCCTCTTATACAAGAACACGCAGTACATGTTGGTTCACTACAAACTGAATATTTTATTACTCATTACATACATAATCACGTAACATTACGATATAACACATAACCTGCAAAGAAAAGTGAAAGATTAAGTTGTACACTCTAATAAGAAAGGGTCGACATCACCTTAGTAGTTTGTAGCCTGCACTCAGTGGTCATCTAGGTTCCCTTCTCGTCTGTATCTCGGCTCGCCGAGAGTCACCCTTCTTCGAGTCACTGGAACCTCTTCCTTATCGGCTACTCTCTCCTCTCTGGCTATTCTGCTAGGAAAGCATCTGTCTCTCGGTTCTTCTCCGCCTTCAAGATGGCGTCTGTCTTCCCTGGAATAAGTAGTAGCTTTACTGCTAACGGCCAGATGCCGCCTACGGACTGAACATGTAACTGCCTAAGACTTTCACTAATATAGATGTGCATTTCCTCATGGAAAATTCCGGCCCGTAACCTGCCGCCCACCAAATTCTTGTACCTCCCCGTACCAAGGACACGTTCCCAGCCGGCCGGCCTGATGTAGTGTCTTCGGCATGAAGAAAAATACAATCCTTCGATAAGGGCCGGCCTGAACCGGTTCTCTCCAAGCGAATAACACCTCATAACTAAAACATAGCTTTTGGCCTAGAAGCATCCCAAGCTGCCGAAGCAGAAAGAAAGATGGAGTCTCTCCCGTTTGAGGCCTAACCGGCCTGAATTCAGCACAGCTCCATGAAATACCCTCACTATAGGACAGGTTATCCCTAATACTAACGAATCTATCCCCTAGGCTATATATGCAAGCCCTGATCTATGGGGAAGGGCACAGAATCATATCAAAGTGCCTAGTAAATAGGCTCCATTCACTACTCTAGCCCTTAGGCTTGAATGATAAGAGACTGAAGTCACATCCAATCACTTGTTAACACAAGAAGGTCAGGAAAATCGAGCAGAACATTTCACCCTTGACTTCAGTCTATTATACATTCATTAAATGGAACTAACATCTGTGGAAGAATAATATGAAACAAAACTAACTGATCTATGTCGAGTACCAGGTGTGCAGAATTGAAGTAGTGAAGGAACACACTGAATAAAGCAACAGATGGAAATCAAAATGGCGATAGTAATCAGAATACCTCCTAATATTTGATGTAAGAAATGCAAATCAGGTAACCAATTAAAGAGCCAGTCAAACCAGCCCTGATCAATGTGTTTTCTTACTTCTTCTGTCAAGTCATGTAGCTTGTTAATGTGAGCTCGAATGGATTGTGTATGATCAGACAAATTAAAACAACAAAGACCCTCAAAATCGGAACAATCGTGTCCATGTTTAAGCAAAAGATAATCAATGGCCGCTCGATTTTGCAAGATAGCCCTTCGTTCACCCTGGGCGTCTAATAGCATGTCCGACAGGACTGTGGAAGTATTATTAATGGATTTCACCATCCAGCAGGCCATTTTCTCAATAGATTTGGCATTATAAACTGCCAAAGCGGGAACACCAATAATTGAAACAGCCAGGCTAAGATATTCGGACTTAGAATATAAATGCAAAGATGAGTCACAATCCTCCTGTAATCTCACTGTATCTCTAATCACACGAGAATTGGCATTCGGATGTGACGAGAACATTAGTAAACTGAGTCTCGTAATGGCACAAGGGCCACCAGAAATATTTGCGGGGACATATGGCCAGGAAGTATTACCACATGAGAAAAGCCATCCGGCAGGTAGTAACATTGTGCGATAATGACTAGGGGTAACTACCAAACTCTTGCAAGTCATATTGTTCTGGACCGAAGCACATGTTTTCGGTGTCCTTTGAAAGCACAAAGTTCGCTCATGAAGGGTGAAGGAAGTAACACCTTTCAATTTCAGACGCAGACATTCAGAAATTGCACTAGGATTACACGTAAGGAAAAAACACATATCTCCTTGTGTGATATTATAGGTAACTATTTGGGACTGGACGGGGGGTATCTGGTCTGGTAGTTCAGTACATAAGGGGCAATACGCATGGGTGGCAAAATCGCCCAGAAGAACATTGGGGCGGGCCTTTGAAATGTTAAAAATATTAGTCAAAGTTTCCAGAGAGGCAGGGACAGCAACCAGACAGGTCGCTAAGATGTCGTGTACAGATCTCATCGGCGTCAAACAAAAGTGAGGGGCATCGGTCACCCTTTTCGCCAGTAAGGTCCAAAAGTTCGATGACGAATCCCACGCAGCGAGGGAACGCGACACTTGGGTGCGTAGCTCATCCCGGATTGACGGGATTCCTCCTCTCTCGTCGAACCAACCCGAAAATAGTCCGACGACGACACATCCTGCAGCAGCAATCCAAAGAATGATCTGAAAGAGAATCAAATACAGGCATTAATCATTCTCGTAAGTAACCTTTGTCAGCCGGGACCGCTTCCCAGCTATCTTTCCCTGGTCTCATAACTAAAATGGTGTTGTCATGACCGGTGGCGATGACCTCTGCTTGTTCAGGGGGATTCTTAGGCGACTGCACCCAAACCCTGGCCCCAGGGTTATCTGTGGAGCCAAAACCTTTCTGGCCTCGTACAGTTAGCAAAGTTGGGGCAGTGCCTTTTACCATCCCACCACTGAAGACAGGCATTATGAGTAATTGAGCCACTCGGTCAGCTCGATGGATCAGCAAGTCAGCCTCACTGCTATTCAGCAGGAGCACCTTAATCTCTCCCTGATAATCACTGTCAATGACCCCTCCAAGTACCTGAATGCCTTTTACAGCCAGCCCCGATCTAGGGGCGATTAATCCAAAATTCCCGGGTGGTATATGAACACCAACACCGGTCGCGATGATGACCCGATCTTTACCTTTTATAACGGTGTCATCCATGGCATGCAAGTCTAAACCTGCCGACCCTGGGGTCGCTCTACATGGAGCCATAGCTCCGGGAGTAATTTCCCAGTACATCACAGTCTCTCTGATTTCATTTGGCTGAGCATTAACATTCAGAGGGAACAAACGCATAAGTGGAGATTCAGCATTTAGAAAAGGACGATTATTCAAAATTAATAGCGCTTGGGGCAAAAAGTCTCGCCAATTCTTATATTTGTCATCTGTCAATTTACGCAGCTGCTCCTTCAGCAGACCATTCAATCTCTCCACAGGACCCGAGGCCTGCGGATAGTATGGGATATGAAATACCCAGTCAATATTGTTTTCCACACAGAATTCCTGTACCAATCTTCCACGAAAATGGGATGCATTATCAGATTGAATTTGGAATGGCACACCATAATACATCATAATCAATTCCAATGTTTTAATGGTATTCAATTGGGTAGCTTGCTTACAGGGAAGGGCTACCAACAGGCCACTGTATGTATCGACAATAGTGCAAACATATTGACAATTCCTACTCATGGGAAGTGGACCGATGTAATCAATCTGCCAAATTTGAGCGGGCAGTTTCCCGCGATGTAAATGACCTTTAACAATTTGGGGCACTTTGCGCTGCCTGATATGCTGACAAATGGGACAATGTAAAATAGCATTTTTAATTAAATCTAGGGGAATATAAATTCCTCGATCAGCAGCCCACCTGCTAGTGGCTTTCTCTCCAAAATGTCCTGCCTTCTGGTGGGCCCATTTCGCCAATCCCGCAATATCAGAATCTGCCTGTCCACCACTGCCTCAGTAATTTTAGATTTCTCATCTGCAATGTTATGAAAAAATTTGTCAAGAGAATCTATCGGGGTGTGAGCATCCACATGGAAGATTGTAACAGTACTCTGTGGGAGCATCTCCCAAATCTCCTGCCATAATTCTTTTCCCCACAATTGTTTTGAATGCAATTCCCAATTATGGGAATGCCAAATCGGTAACCAAACTGCCAGTCCATTGGCAGTAGACCAAGAATCGGTGAAAATATGACATGTGCCAGGTAACTCTTGTTTCAGAACTTGATAAACAGCATAAAGTTCGGCAAATTGACTGCTCTTACCCTCACCAGTTGTACTCAGCAATTTTTGTGTGATCGGATTATAGGACACCGCTTTCCAGTGCCGTTTCGTCCCTATGAACCTTGCTGAACCATCCGTAAACCAGACATGGTTTCTGTCCTCTGCGGACAAATCATCAAAAGGTCTACCCCACTTAACAGGAGACTCCTGTACTAAAGGTACGGAACATTCACTCTCAGTCTCAGTCGATGGCGCCCGCGCCACCTGCTCATGCAAAGATGCAACTCCTTTTTGTCCCACACGTGCCCTATCTTGTATATACCATTTCCATTTAATCACACTCGCCTCTTGAGCATGTCCAATTTGGTGAGTTTTCGGCGAACTCATAACCCACTGCATGATAGGAATTTCAGGCCGCAAAACTATATCATGACCCAAAGTCAGTTGCTCGGTATCCACCAGAGCCCAATAACATGCAAGTAACTGTTTCTCAAAAGGTGTATAACGCTCACCAGCATCAGGTAACTTTTTGGTCCAGAAACCCAACGGCACTCTACTCCTGCCTTGCTTCTGCCACAAACTCCAATTCGCATAAAGGCCCTGTACAGACACATTCAAATCCACCTCACCATCACGTACGGGCCATAAATCCAAAGCATGTTGAATTGCCTCTTTTGCTAGGTTGAACGCATCTTGCTGTGGTTTATCCCATTCAAATGCATTCTTTTTACGAGTGACACGGTACAAGGGGGCCAATATTTGACTCAAATGAGGAATATGCTGACGCCAAAAACCAAATAAACCAATGAAGCTTTGGGCTTCTTTCCTATTCCTCGGAACTGCAAAATCAAGAATTTTCTGTTTAACCTGAGGGATCACTTCACGGTGTCCTGCATGCCAATTAATACCCCAAAATTTTACAGCCTGGGACGGGCCTTGTAATTTATCCGGATTGATTTCCCAACCTTTCTCACGCAGGCACTCAATGACTCTGTCCAATTGGGTCTGAACTTCCTCTTGTGTTTCGCCTTGGATCAAAACATCATCAATATAATGACACATCTGAATTTGTGGATAAACCGGTACCTCAGCCAAATGCTCTGCCACCAACCGGTGACATATCGTAGGACTATGTACATAGCCCTGAGGAAGACTTCTAAACGTCATCTGACGCCCATTCCACGTAAAACTGAACTGTTCCTGACACTCAGGGGCAATCGGAATCGAAAAGAAAGCATTAGCAATATCAATGGACGCATACCATGTACCTGGATGTTTTTGGATTCTTTCAATTAGGGTAATAACATCCGGTACTGCAACAGTCAAAGGGGGTGTGTGTCTACTCAATTCTCGATAATCAACAGTCATGCGCCAAGAATTATCACTCTTACGTACAGGCCAAACAGGATTATTCCAAGCAGAAGTAACTGGGGTGATAACACCTGCATCCACCAACTCCTGAATAGTGGTACTAATCTCTTCATGACCACCCGGAATACGATACTGCTTCTGACGAACCACTTTTGTCGCCTGGGGAACTTTTATGGGGGGCATTCTCAAACGACCAACCCGCACAGGCCTGGACGATATATAATGCCTGGTTCCAAATTGGTAACATCCATCATCTAAGTGCAAAGTCATTCCTTTCAAAATATCAATTCCAATTATGAATTCTAAGAGTGGCACCACTAATACAGAGTATTCTTTTCTAGGAATTCTACCTATTCTCATTTCAAGTAAGGTTTGAACTGCGGGAGTTTCCTTTCCGCCTAATCCGGTAATTGTAAAAGACGGACCTTTAAACTTCTTTGATTTTCCATGAATAAGAGTGGCCTCCGCTCCTGTATCTACCAATGCTCGGGCCCTTTGGACATTACGATGTCTCCAATAAATATCAATATCTACATAGGGTCTATTATCTCTGTGAGCCCATCTGTGTACTGGAGCTTGACCTATTTCCTAGTCATCTTTACTACGTTCTGTGTAGCAGGATAAATCAGGATAAAGACTCTCACGTTTCCTAGGTATCGATACCTCCTGTTCATATCCATCTCCATTACGAAATGGATTACTGTTCCCTGCATTGTACTGCGGGTTTCGATCGGCCAATGTGTGTCGATCCTCTCTCCTTCTCAACTCAGGGGATTGATCCCTATCATCTCTGCGTCTGCTATTAACATAATCGTCTCTCCCCCTCTCTCTTTCCCTCTCACGACGGGGGGACAAGTCACGCACATAACGTCGATCATCACAACGATCAGAGCGCCCACGGCGGTCGTCATCACCGCTACCGTCAGAAAAACCACGATCACACTCAGTCGTCCGAACACGCCGGGCACCCTCTTTCCGATCCAAGCCACGTTTGCGAAACATTTCCCACAAACGAGAAGTAGTCTCACCATCAATGTCCTCTTTCCGCACACCATCGGCCAGAAGACCAAGAAACATATCACGTCTAGTAAGTTTATTGTCACCAGGAGTACGAGTGTCAGGCCGGGATTGCCGTTCAGGTTTAAACCACTCACCCAACTCACCGAGTTGGCGTACCGATTCAAGCACCACAGATAACATGTTACCAGTCTGATTAATCAATAAAGTCATCATAACCTGCTTATAAGCAACAGGAGAAGAACGAATAATACGATTCCGCACAGAAGATGTCAAGAAACCATCAAGCAACCTGTCAGCAGTATTCAGAAAAATTGCCGTTTTCATCACCTCCTCTTTGAGACGTTGCGTAGCATCGCGCAAAGTATACCACGGTTTGTCATTCACAGGCCAATCAGATTCAGTAGGATATTTTTGATTACAACCCTCAGTCGCCAATTGAAGCAAAGAAATTTGACCACCAACATTAAAGTTGCGAAAATGATCCTGTACAGTAGAATCCGAACTCAAGGAACAAAACTTCAAACAATCGCCAGCATCCAACATAATGCCAGCAGCGCCCAGTTCATAAAGGCGCACCATCCATGTGAGTAAGGACTCACCAGCTCGCTGCCGAAATCTTTGTAAAATATCACTAATTTCTTGTTGAGTAAAATCCTCCAAAGAGTCTAAAGCAATACCATTCGGAGCACCGGGAGCCTGCTGCAACTTCCGCCGAAAAACCGGATGCACCGAGACCGCGGGACGAGCATCACAAGGAGCTCGACCAGTACACATAGAGGAACAATCAGTGTAAGAAAGATCGACCCCACTCGAAGGACGAACGCAATCATGGAGTGCACCATCAGAGGCGCAAGAAGCAGATTTACAATCACGGCCGGAGCGAGAGGACTCGCGCTTGGCAAACTCCTCACCCGAGGAAGGAGAATCACTGGAGTTCCAGATATTACCATCCCATTCATCAGGATTCCAATCCAGTCCGGCTTTCGCCACGACCAGACGCACCTTTCGCTTCGAAACTCGACCACGCCGATTTTTGTATTTATAACGAGCAATTCGCACAGCCGCCCTCTCGGCAATAGTTTGGTACGTATCAAGTTTGTCGGCAAGCAACTTATTTTGACACCGCAACAAAGTATGAGCATTTTGAATCTCAACAAAATTCGCTTCCACATCCTTATGCACATTCTGTAATTTCAACAGCCTCTCATGCAGGATCCTGTACGCAGACAGAACAATCCAACCTCTGCGCCCCAAAACGGGAAGGTCATCACCCTTAGATAGGGGCGCCTTCTGTAAACAAGCGATCACATCAGCCGGCTCCGCCAGTTCCAAAAAAGAATTCCAATTCTCACTCAAACCAGTAGAATCAGCCCACTCACGGGCTAAGGCCTCATAAGGCGTTGAATCCCAGCCGGGAATATCAACGGGCAACTTAAAAGTAGATCTCGACTTTCTAGAAAACATGTTGGAAAATAAAGAAAAAGAGAGAAAGAAAAAGAAGAAAGAGAAAAGAAAACTACACTCACAGTTATGTAAAAATAATACACAAACGAAACCACACACGCACCAGAAGCAAACACAATACAATCACAACGCACACAGGTTTCGTAAACGGTTCGTGACGCCAAATGTTCTGCTTGGGTTTTCGGATCAGATAGAACCCACTCATCAGGGCCTCACTAACCCAGCCAGAACGTTACCCCCTCCCTAGAACCTATTTACAATCCTACAACCACATATATCTATCACCTAAGGACAGGGGATTCCTACTATGTATACCAAGATCTCACAATCGGCGGCCTCGCGATCCCCTACGAATCCAGACCTCTCTGCCCAGACGACAGTATCACAAGTGGCGGCCTCGCGGTCCCATACGAACCCAGACCTCTCTGCCCAGACGACAGTATCACAAGTGGCGGTCTCGCGGTCCCATACGAACCCAGACCTCTCTGCCCATACGACAGTATCACCAGTGGCGGCCTCGCGGTCCCATACGAACCCAGACCCTTCTGCCCAGACGACAGTATCAGCACAAGTGGCGGCCTCGCGGTCCCATACGAACCCAGACCTCTCTGCCCAGACGACAGTATCAGCACAATCGGCGGCCTCGCGATCCCCTACGAATCCAGACCTCTCTGCCCATACGACAGTATCACAAGTGGCGGCCTCGCGGTCCCATACGAACCCAGACCTCTCTGCCCAGACGACAGTATCACAAGTGGCGGCCTCGCGGTCCCATACGAACCCAGACCTCTCTGCCCAGACGACAGTATCACAAGTGGCGGCCTCGCGGTCCCATACGAACCCAGACCTCTCTGCCCAGACGACAGTATCAGCACAAGTGGCGGCCTCGCGGTCCCATATGAACCCAGACCTCTCTGCCCAGACGACAGTATCAGCACAATCGGCGGCCTCGCGATCCCCTATGAATCCAGACCTCTCTGCCCATACGACAGTATCACAAGTGGCGGCCTCGCGGTCCCCTACGAACCCAGACCTCTCTACCCAGATGGCAGTCTCATACAACAGTTCATCCTATGGTTACCATAACATACAAAAAGGGCTCACTATTCATCAGATCACACAAGGATTATCAGTTTGAGTACAACCTGTTCTCAGGTTCGAGGGGCTCCTCTTTCCCTTATTCAGTTACCACTTACCTGATCAGGGTTAACATCTGTTCATGTAGCCGCAGCTGACTAGAAGAATAGGCTACCCTCTTATACAAGAACACGCAATACATGTTGGTTCACTACAAACTGAATATTTTATTACTCATTACATACATAATCACGTAACATTACGATATAACACATAACCTGCAAAGAAAAGTGAAAGATTAAGTTGTACACTCTAATAAGAAAGGGTCGACATCACCTTAGTAGTATGTAGCCTGCACTCAGTGGTCATCTAGGTTCCCTTCTCGTCTGTATCTCGGCTCGCCGGGAGTCACCCTTCTTCGAGTCACTGGAACCTCTTCCTTATCGGCTACTCTCTCCTCTCTGGCTATTCTGCTAGGAAAGCATCTGTCTCTCGGTTCTTCTCCGCCTTCAAGATGGCGTCTGTCTTCCCTGGAATAAGTAGTAGCTTTACTGCTAACGGCCAGATGCCGCCTACGGACTGAACATGTAACTGCCTAAGACTTTCACTAATATAGAGGTGCATTTCCTCATGGAAAATTCCGGCCCGTAACCTGCCGCCCACCAAATTCTTGTACCTCCCCGTACCAAGGACACGTTCCCAGCCGGCCGGCCTGATGTAGTGTCTTCGGCATGAAGAAAAATACAATCCTTCGATAAGAGCCGGCCTGAACCGGTTCTCTCCAAGCGAATAACACCTCATAACTAAAACATAGCTTTTGGCCTAGAAGCATCCCAAGCTGCCGAAGCAGAAAGAAAGATGGAGTCTCTCCCGTTTGAGGCCTAACCAGCCTGAATTCAGCACAGCTCCATGAAATACCCTCACTATAGGACAGGTTATCCCTAATACTAACAAATCTATCCCCTAGGCTATATATGCAAGCCCTGATCTATGGGGAAGGGCACAGAATCATATCAAAGTGCCTAGTAAATAGGCTCCATTCACTACTCTAGCCCTTAGGCTTGAATGATAAGAGACTGAAGTCACATCCAATCACTTGTTAACACAAGAAGGTCAGGAAAATCGAGCAGAACAGGCGTGGTGTAAATAGACCTGGGCAGTGAACTTCGCTCCGTTCGTGGAGTTTGCGGAGTTTTCTGCACTCTGCACTCCGCGGAGCTTGCGGAGTGCAGAATACTCAGCTTCGCGATGTGCAGCAGAGTTTTTTCCCCACTCACGATCACGAACGGTAAATTTGCAAGCACAAACAATAAGTTCACGAGCGTGAGCTGCAGTCCGGGTTGAATTTCTACCCGAGCAGCAGGAATACCAGCACAAACTGCAGTTAGCACTGTACTCCGCTACATGTGGAACTTCGCAGAGTTTTTTTGTAACTTCGCGGAGTTCCGCATAGCAAAACTCTGTGAATTACACCCAGGCTTAGGGGTAAATCAGGTTGCGAGGGCGGGCGGATCGCCAGTGCTGGGCCGGCTGCGGCGATCCGCACGCCATCCTAATCAACCCTCTAGTATAGTTTTGATAGTCCCTTCTCTAAAGGGCATTTGTTGTGAGTCTTGTGTGTAGTTGTTGTATCCACTTTATAAATCCTGCACACAGACCCATGTGATCAAACCCTGGTGTAAGTATTGCCAGTGTAAGCTATCAATACAATAGTTAGCCTGGATCATTTAGGTGGTGCTCCATTATTTGAATCAAGCTCCTGTTTTGGCGGAGCATTGCTGTCTGAGATAAACACGCATTGATCTTTGTATAAGTGGGAAATGAGGTGGTTTGACTGGGATGTGAGTAGGCCTGGGTGGTAAATTCCATTCCGCTCACAGAAATTGCGGAAATAGGGTAATTTTGCGTTCGCGGAGAACGCAGAATTGCCTGAAATTCTGCGTTCTGCGGCTTTGTGGAAGATTTTTTTTTGTTCAAAATGCATGTTCGCAAGATATTTCCCCCCGAGCACGCAAACAGCATTCGCGAACAGGAAAAAAGTAACACAACACAAGAAAAATCCCACTCCTATTTAGAAAAATAAAGTAAGTTTTAATAAATTATTTGACACCAAAACAACAAGCCTCCAATCAGTGGAACCAGAGTTATGAATATTTTACGTTTTTAGTGTAATCCATGGCCGGTGGGCGGGCATTGCTGCAACGGTCTCATGACGGTGGTCTGTTAGGCTCATAGGAGAGCCTTAACAGCAGACCACTGCCGTGACAGCACCTGCAACACAATTCCTGCATGATGTGTCATGTACCATGTTGTGCGTGCACCTCCAGGCACAGATGTAGCAGGGGGCCCTCCATGTCTGCCACCCTTCTCATGGCGGGCTCACCGCCATGAAAAGTGTGGTGGAAATGAAATACGGACTATAATCGACCGTGCCCCAGTGGCACCGCCAGCATATTTGTGCTCATTTCCAGATTGCCGGCACAGCGGGATCCTTGGTCCTGGTGGACCCGGCTGTCTCTGACTGCCACACTCATAATACGGTGGTGGTCACACTGCAACCAAGAGTATGGGGGTCCTGTATAATGCCGTACTCGTAATATGGCCCTTAGTCTCTTTTTTGGAAGTCAAAAATCTCCAGCGGGATGAGGCAGAGGGCTGAAGCCAAATACAATTCCATGAGTTCAGAAACCCATTTGGCAAAGGATCGCTGAACAGGATTTGCTGCTGTGAAGAAGAACATAGACGGAGAAGCAAAGTCAATTCCCTGGTTCTCAGAGCAGTTTTTTGGCCAAAGATTTTCTAAGTCCTCCGTCTTGAGATTTGGCCATATGGGCACATTTAGCACCACCATCAAGGGTCTAGGACTAATGGGACACCACTTGGGGGTTCAATACTCACTCAGGCTGGGTATAGGTGCAGGTTCAAGATTGTGGAACCTTTTATGTCCCTGTGGCTATGAACAGATGGCCAGCAAACTAGCCTATGGAGTCACTCTAGTAGTCCTGGGTTCCGGTAAAGATGTAAGGCTTAACAGCAGGGCTGGTCTCTGAGGGTTCAAGGCAAGCTCCTGGCAGCAAAGCAGTCCTTTCAGGGACAGAAAAGCAGTCTTGCAGAGTGCACAGCAGGTAGCAGCAGCAGGCAGTCCTCAGAGAGCCCTTCCACAAGTCCAGGAGCTGGTGTCTGAAGTCCTATTTTTATACTGTGGTGACCTCCTTCCAGGAGGTGGGAGAAGTTTCTCAACAGTGTCTTTGAAGTGCATGAAACTTCCTGACTCCGCTGCCCTGGCTTTGAGCTGGCTTCAGTGACAATGCGTAGGGTATAGGTCCTTTGTGTGAAGGAAGAGCACTCTCTATTCAGTTGCAAGTGGGGCTGTGCTCAGCTCCTCCCCTCATCCTGCCATTATATGGCCCAATCAGGCACACCTAATTTCCCATTGTTTTACTTTCTGGGAGGAATTCACAAAGTCTAACTGTCAGTTACACCCAGTCATTAAAGTTCAGCTTTAATGTCAGCAACAAGGAGCTGTGGCGGAGTGCGGTCCAAAAGCCAACACTGTTGGGACACCACTGGGTGTATCAAAGTGCCCACTTACTAAAGGGGTTTTCGTAATGGACTGCATATACCAGCATGCACCTGTCTGTCAAAGCGCAGGACTAAGGGGTTGGAACTTTACTGCACAGGAAGTGGTCAGTGTACCTTTAAATGACCCCCAGGTGCAAGAACCCATATTCAAAACCGGCACTGCGGAAAGCCGTTACACGACTGAAACCCATCTTCCACAGCGTTTCGGGGAGAATGCACCATGTGCTGTGAATCTTGAACTGAATAAATCCATCGTGCTTACCTGTGCTGTGCCGGACTCATTCGTACGTGAGAGTGAGTTATTGGACATTATGTTTGGCCAGTATTGCGGGCACCGGCGATGGCACGGCCTTTCGATTTGGAGCAATGCGTGAGCCAGCACTTTTGAACTTTGTATATTACGAGGCATCCCCCCCCTAGGCAGCTTGACAGCTACGATGCAAAAACATCACTGCAACAAAGGGGAGACAGGTAGCAGTATTAACTGCTTAAGGGACGCAAATGGTTCAGCTTTAATGTCAGCAACAAGCAGCTGCGGTGGAGTGCGGTCCAAAAGCCAACACTGTTGGGACACCACTGGGTGTATCAAAGTGCCCACTTACTAAAGGGGTTTTCGTAATGGACTGCATATACCAGCATGCACCTGTCTGTCAAAGCGCAAGGTGTAAGGGCAGGGCTAAGGGGTTGGGACATTACTGCACAGGAAGTGGTCAATGTACCTTTAAATGACCCCCAGGTCCAAGAACCCATATTCGAAACCAGCACTGAGGAAAGCCGTTACATGGCTGAAACGCGTCTGCCACAATGTTTCAGGGAGAATGCACCATGCACTGTGAATCTTGAACTGAATAAATTAATTTTGCTTACCTGTGCTGTGCCGGACTCATTTCTATGTGAGAGTGAGTTATTGGACTTGATGTTTGGCCAGTATTGCGGGCACTGGCGACGGCACGCCCTTTCGATTTTGGAGCAACGCGTGAGCCAGCACTTTTGGACTTTGTATATTATGACGCGTCACCCCCCCCCAGGCAGCGTGAAAGCTATCATGTAAATACATCACTGCAACAAAGGGGAGAGAGGTAGCAGTATTAACTGCTTGAGGGATGCAAATGGTTCAGCTTTAATGTCAGCAACAAGCAGCTGTGGTGGAGTGCGGTTCAAAAGCCAACACTTTGGGCACACCACTGGGTGTATTAGCCTTTTGAGGAGAATGCACCATGAGCTGTGAATCTTGAACTAAATAAATCCATTTTGCTTACCTGTGAGTAAGTTATTGGACTGGAGGGCGATGGAAAATTAATAATAAATGAACTGCGGCGAGTGCAGAACCGACTGAGGGGAACAATTTGAGGAGACACTATGTACTATACACCCCAGAATGCATCACACCCATGATGGATCTACAAGCCCACTGGAAGGAAATTAAAATAAAATGCAAAGGAGATGGGGAGTTTTCTCGTTACTAACTGCGCAGCATCAGACTTGTCTGTGAACAAGGAGTCTTCACTCTGAAATGCATAAGGCATTTGTAATTAAAAACGGAGAAGGAATGCCAGCTGTCTTTTGATTGTCTGTTCTGCAGTGCGCTTTCGAAGGAAGGACATATTGTGTGATTTTTTTATATATATATATATATATATATATATTCACTGAAAAAACCATAGGTTTCAGGCACGTTATAGTTAGGAATTAGCATTTAAAAACCTTAGAAATTCACTGAAAAAACCATAGGTTTCAGGGGCGTTATAGTTAGCTGGACTTTTCACTCGTACAAAACCATTGAAATTCCCCCGTTATAGTTAGTTCAGCTAACTATAACTCGCGCGCCCGCAATGCACTGCTGATGACGTTACATATTACATCACTCATGACATGGTCAGTGACATCACTCATGACATCACTGATGACATCTCAAATGACATCACTGATGACATCATCCAGTGAATGTGTGTTTTTCTGAAAATTAAATATGTTTTATATATGTATATCTCAAGGTCGATGGAAGAATAAATGGGTATATAAGTGTCTAAATGGATGATTTGTTTTTGAAAAATTGATTGTATAACTGACTGATTAAGTGTATTTTAGTGAATACATGGCTTAGTGAGTAATGTTTAAATGTGTAAATATCTGTATCAGTCTCTCACTTTGTGTATAAGTGGCTGCATGGGTTGGTGAGTAGCTACATGAGTGTCTATATAGGTTATTAGTTGGTTTTTTGAGTATCAGTATGAGTGTCTGAGTGTCTGTATGGTTCGGTGGGGGTATTACGTAGTGCATAGGTGCATGAATGAGTGACTCACTGTTTGTATGTGTTGAAGACAGCATGTGTACAGGACTGTATGGGTGGATGAGTGTGTGCATGGGTGTGTTAGTGAGTGATAGACTGTCTCAATAGTGTCTTTATAAGAAACTACATATGTTTTAAACTAGTATATGTGACTATTGGTGTATATAAGTGAGTATATGTGAGAGTGAGAGATTGAAAGAGTTCCTGTATGAATAAGCATGTGTTTCTATAAGTGATTGTTTAAAAGACTAAGTATGTGTACGTTTCTGTAGAAGTAAGTGTGGTGGTGTGTGTATAACTGTATATGCAAGTAAATGGATGTTTGATTCTTTATTAGCACTATGTGTGTGAGTAACTCTATGGATGAGTGGCGTTGTGTAACAGGATGTATAGGTGTGTGAGTACATATGATGAGTGAGTACATGTATGAGTGACTGTATAGGACTGTTGGTGAATGAGTGGATGTGTATGTGGATCTTAGAATTACTGAATAGGTTGTTCTAACTGGTATTGGTATGTCCATTGTTTTGAACATTGTAGTTTCTATTTTTGAATGTGTGTATCAAAGGTTATATTAGGGGGAGAGGAGGTCTGCCACTCTATCACAAGGATGATGTCATCAGTGATGTCATTAGTGATTTCATTTGAGATGTCATCGTGATATCATGAGTGATGTCACTGACCATGTCATGAGTGATGTAATATGTGACGTCATCAGCAGTGCATTGCGGGCGCGCGAGTTATAGTTAGCTGAACTAGCTGAAAAGTGCAGGAAGAAGGATAACGTGCAGAAAGAACAAACAGAAGAGCAGAAAGAAGCCTTGTTGCAAAATCATCCTGTACCCTTAACTTTTTCAGACGGATACTGGTGGTAACTGAGTCTGGCTAACCAGTCCTAGAGCCAGTGCTATGTTAAAAGACACTCAGAATACAGTAAAAACACCTACATACACTCACCTACATACACTAGGGATCACTATGCGTTGGGGTCCCCCTGTGATCAGCATGACCTCCTCTGTAAGCCCCTAGTGTATAATAGGGCACGGGATTAAAACTACCTCTTAAAACGCGCCACAGGGCGTGTGTGCACACGTTACCTCAGGCCCCGTCCCCTCACTTCCCCACTGTGTAAACACGCCCTGTGGCCATTTTAAGTTGGGAGATTAAGTTCATTTGAATCCTGAGGGTCCCTAGGGTCCAACTAGCCCACTAGGTACCTCCAGTATACGCCACAGAGCTGCGTTGCAGAGAGGTGTAAAAAGTGGCACGGCCTGGACCACCTCTCTGCAACGCAGCTCAGTGGTGCTTACTGGAAGCACCTGGTGGGATAGTTAGCCCCCAGGGGCCCTCAGGATTGAAGGGGAATTATTTCCCCAACTTAAAACGCGCCACAGGGCTTGTTTGCACACGTTAACTCAGGCCCCGTCCCCTCCCTTCACCACTGTGTAAACAAGCCCCGTGGCCGTTTTTAGTTGGGAGATTAAGTTAGTTTGAATCCTGAGGGTCCCTAGGGTCCAACTAGCCCACTAGGTACCTCCAGTATGTGCCACAGAGCTGCGTTGCAGAGAGGTGTAAAAAGTGGCACGGCCTGGACCACCTCTCTGCAACGCAGCTCAGTGGCGCTTACTGGAATCACCTGGTAGGCTAGTTAGCCCCCAGGGGCCCTCAGGATTGAAGGGGAATCATTTCCCCAACTTAAAACGTGCCATAGGGCGTGTTTGCACACGTCACCTCAGGCCCCGTCCCCTTCCTTCCACACTGTGTAAACATGCCCTGTTGCCGTTTTCTAAATTGGGAGATTAAGTCCCCTTGAATCCTGAGGATCCCTAGGGGCAAAATAGCCCACTAGGTACGTCCAGTAAGCGCCATTGCAGAGAGGTGTAAAAAGGGGCACGGCCTGCACCACCTCTCTGCAACGCAGAGCAGTGGCACTTACTGGAAGCACCTGGTGGGCTAGTTGGCCCCCAGGGTCCCTCAGGATTGAAAGGGAATTATTTCCCCAACTTAAAACGTGCCACAGGGCGTGTTTGCACACGTCACCTCAGGCCTCGTCCCCTCCCTTCAACACTGTGTAAACACGCCCTGTGGCCGTTCTAAGTTGAGAGATTAAGTCCCCTTGAATCCTAAGGGTCCCTAGGGTCAAACTAGCCCACTAGGTACCTCCAGTAAGCGCCACAGAGCTGCGTTGCATAGAGGTGTAAAAAGGGGCATGGCCCTGCAACGCAGCTCCCTGGCGCACACTGGAAATACCTGTTGGGCTAGTTGGCCCTCAGGGACCCTCAGTATTGAAGGGGAATTAATTCCCCAACTTACAACTGGCCAGGGGGCGCGATTGCAGAGTGCTGCAAGGAGGGGGCGTGGCCTCCAGCGCCATGCCGGTCTTTTATTTATTTTATTTTTTTAAGAAGGAGGGCTGTGTGGCCCCCCTTCTTTTTCTAATTTACTGACCATGGAGACCCCATCCCCTAGGGCCTGCACCCTAATTTTTTGTTGTTGAAAAAAATTAATTTGGCCCTCCCAAGGCCTTAATCGGCCCCGGGGACCCCAACCCCCGGGTCATGGCCTTTTTTTAATTTAAATTCTCTAGGAGGGGGCTGCGTTGCCCCCCTCCTCAGGCCACTTATGCGTCCGGGGACCCCATCCACCAGGGCCGGCCTTTTTTTTTTATTATTTTAAAAATATATATTTATAGAAACACCTAGGACATGCTGGACGCACCGTATGTACCTATCACCATGACGATTTGCGTGATATTCATTAAAAGGCGACTATGCATAGAATGAATCCACATGGAATGTATTTACACCACTAGTGAAGCTCTGACGTGTCTGACGCCCTACCGTGCCTAATCCCGGCGCCCCCGCCGGTGGGTACTCTCCGAGTAGACAACCTTGTCGTTTATTTATACAAACATGGGTAGCTATTGACGGGCACATTTAATATACACGCACGCCAAGCCATTCAAAGGGGATTCGACAAAAATTCGACCAAACTATGCAAGAAACCCCCCTCACGGTTAATGAAAAAACACATCCACTGCCGGATGTGTAATACTTTTTATTTTACTCTCTGGAAAGGAGACGAACCTCACTTGAGAGTCACAGCGTGCTCCTGGCTGAGCCCAATGCTGTGTTACACCCACCAGTGCCCGTCGATTGCCTCACACCTCTGTGTTGTATTCCACCAGCTAGTGCGTATGCTACGACACTCTCTAGCCCATGTGCACTGTAACACCACCCCGTGAATATGTCATGCCACACTTGCCTTTGCACGGGTTATATTGCCCCATCTAACGTGCCTTCCTCGATGTGTATGTTATAACGCACAGCGCTATGCCATACATATTACAATCTGGGATCCATATCTTTGTCACAGTGCATATGCAACATTACACTCCCCAGCACATATTTTATATTACAACTTTAGAGACTAGTTATGTTACACAACACTGCCCTGTGCATATTACACTCCAAGGCGCATATCGCATAGCACGCGCTAGTGCCTGTGCTATCTCGCGCTCTCCAATGAGTCTGTCATTGCGCACAATGTATTGCATATTATATTTCACGCCCCGGTTCATCTTATATCACACTTTTTGGTGCATAGTTTATACCATATACTACATCTAGTTTTCATTTTCAATCGTTCTCTCAGGACTATGTTCTATATAACACTGCGTCCACCTACCCTTTTCACGGGCATTACATTTTGCGATGGGGGTGGAGGGTCAGGGGGTGTTTCTGCCAAGTGAGCCCGGAGTCACAGTCACAAACATCCTCTTCTTCCTGAATAAAAGTGAGATTATGCTGCACACTTGTTCATATTTTAAGTAGTTCGCACAGACACACATTTTAAAAACAATAAAGTTCCTAATACCCACCTTCTCTGAACAATTAGCTTGCTGCCCCATCCACTTCCTCCCTATCCTCCGTTGTCTGAATCCATGGACTAGCCTCCTCCCTCCTGCCATGCATGATCTGATGTGCTGCCCCTGCCCTCTGTTTAGCATGATGTACCAGTCCACTCCTCCTGCCCTCCATTGCCCAATTCTATGGCCCATCATTGACCTCCTGCTTAGCCTCTGTGCTTAGCTTGCTGCCCCTATTCTCCTTCCCCCTGCCCTCCGATGTATTTCCTTCCCCCTGCCCTCCGATGTATTTGTGCATGCCCCTGCTCCATCCTTTTTGCCCACTATGTTCCATGGACCTGCCACTACTATCTACTCTGAGTGTTCTGTTGAGCTGCCACTCCCCTCCCACCTGCCTAGCATTGTCAGATGACTGTAACCTGTCCCTGCCACCTCCACCCTGCCTGTCCACATGCCATGCCCCTATCCCCTTCCTCCTGTCCTCCATGGTCCATTTTACTGCCACACCCTTCTGCCCTCCCTGATCTGTTGTGCTGCAACTGCTCCTCCTGCCTGCCCCACTCGGTCTGTAGTGAGGCCCCTTCCCCTGAACTCTCTTGTCTGTGCCCAGTTCCTGACCCTCCCTTCTATCCTCCATGGTCCTTTGTGCATGCCCCTGCACCCTCCTCTAGCCCATCATAGCCATTGTGCTGCCACTAACCCTCCCGCTTGCCATGCATGGTCTTCTGTGCTGCCATGGCCCCTCCCACCTTCCCTGTGTGGTCAGCTAGCTGCCCCTGAGCCCCTCCCACCTTCCCTCCATGGTCTGTGTGCATGCCACCATAGTCTCATTGTTACTCTCCATGGTGTGTCTTGTTTCTAGTGCCCATCCTGCCTGACCTCCATGGTCATCTTGCTGCTCCTGCCCTGCCACCTTGCCCCCAGCCCTCTGTTTCCATGTGCAGACCCCCTATTCCCTCCCTCCTGGCTTGTCTGTTCCATTGTAATACCCCTGATCCGTCCCTCCTGCCCTTTATGGTATGTTATGCTGCAGCCTTCTCTTCTGTCTGTCCATTATGGTCAGCTAGCTACCATTGCCTCTTTCCCATCTGTTCTCTGTTGTCCATGTGCATGGTCCTGTCCCCTCCCTATTGCTTTCTATGGATTGTTGTGCTGCACTCCCGTCCCGCATGCGCTGTGTGGTGTATTGTGCTGCTGAAAACCCTGATGCCTGCCCTGTAGGGTCAATTTGGTGCACCTCTCCATGTCCCTCCTGTCCTCTGTTATCCGAGTCCATGTCCCTACCCTAATTCCTCCTGCCTACCATGATTCAATGTACCATACTTGCGAACATTTTGAACTTGGTAAGAGGGAGATTTTGAAAAAAAACTGGGGTATTGATTTTCCCCTTTGAGTTACATTGAAAAAGAGGAGATTGTAGACAGGAGACAGATCAAATAAAGCCCATTTGAGCTTAAAAACATTGGACGTTTTCTGGCTCAAACGGGTCTGTTGGCATGTATGGTTGTACTACCACTACCTCTTCCTTCTGCCCACAATGGTCTATTATATTGCCACAGCCTCTCTTGCCAGTCCTGTATTGTTGGTTTGTTGCCCCTGCCCCCCTTTCCACTGCCCTCCATAGTCTGTTGTGCTGCCACTGCCCTTCCTGCCTGCCCAGTGTGGTCAAATTGTTGCCTCTGCACTCTCCTACCTGCCTTCAATTTTCAGAGTCCGTGCCCCTGGCATCTGCCTCCCAACAGTATCCCAATGAACAACTAGATTGCTAACATTCTATATTTATTACAAAAGTGTGGAACGCCTGACGTCATCTTGATGTAATCAAAACTGTAATACCTAGAGTATTTCCTTTAGAAATTACATATATCAGAGGGTCTTATTTGCATTAAAATTATGGTTAGTGCTGTAAAAAACTAAAATGAGGACATATTTTCTGAGTTTTCAAATAGCGACAAAGAACTTTTAAATTATTTGTAATCTTTATGTTTTTTTATCCAGTTGACCACTTGATTAAATGTTGCACCTTGGCGAGAGGATGTGGTGTTACTTCCAGAGCTGCAGACTTTGCAACTGGGGAACCAGGTTGGAGTTTCTGCTTCAGCTCAACATTCTGTGATTGTGGTCAAATCACTTAATCTCCCCATGTCTACAACCAAAATGAATTTGATCTTGTGTGATGTAACCAATGCTCATGTAAAGCATTCCAATGCCTGCCAAGTCTGCACTATATAAAACTGCAAATACACAAAAACTAAGTGTTTTACACACTTCTGTCATTGGGCTACATCTGGGTGATATTTGTGCTGCATTTAGGCTCTTTTGTCTCTGGTGGACATCTTGGGAGATTTATTTGTTATGAAGTTTCCTAATTTCCTCATTTACTGCAGTCTCCTCAGTAGGAAATTCTTTCAGTTTTTTACTTGGTTCCATCAAGAAGGCATTCAGATGTGTCACACATTTGCCATACATTCTGAATGTTAGCACTCTAGTTGCTCATTAGATCACTGTAGTAAAGCTACTGCTCATCAGGGAAGTCTGCTGCTGGTATTCAAAGTGCAAGTTTCAGTCTGCATGTCAGAATTTTTTATGACATAGAAGAGGATTTGAGAAGTCAAAATGTGCCCTAATTTTTCTTTCTGCAGCACTAATCATAATTTCTATGGCAAAATGAATCCCCTCATTGTGTTCCTTTGTACATTAAATGTTTTAAGTGTTACCACTTTATTCCATTCAAGATGGCTTCAGGTGTGCCATACTTTTGTCATAAGTAAGACTGTTAGCGCTCTAGTTGTTCGTTAGAACACTCTGGGACATTCTGTCATTGGGCTATACTTGGGCTACATCTGGGTGATATTTGGGCTACATTTGGGCTCTTTTGTCTCTGGTGGCCATTTTGGGAGACTTATTTGTTATGATGTTTCCTAATTTCCTCATTTACTACAGTCTCCTCAGTAGGAAATACTTTCAGTTTTTTACTTTGATTCCATCAAGAAGGCATTCAGATGTGTCACAAATTTGCCATAAATTCAGAATGTTAGCACTCTAGTTACTTATTAGATCACTGTAGTAAAGCTACTGCTCACCAGGCAAGTCTGCTGCTGGTATTGAAAGTGCATGTTTCAGTCTGCATGTCAGAATTTTTTAATGAAATAGAAGAGGATTTGAGCAGTCACTCAAAATGTGCCCTAATTTTTCTTTCTGCAGCACTAATCATACTTTCTATGGCAAAATGAACCCCCTCATTTTGTTCCTTTTTAAATTAAATGTTTTAAGAATTACCACTTTATTCCAACCAAGATGGCTTCAGGTGTGCCATACGTTTGTCATAAGTAGGACTGTTAGCGCTCTAGTTGTTCTTTAGAACACTCTGGGAAGCTGCAGTAGAACACAAAGGAATCAACTGACGGTCTCTGCCCTTGTTGGATGTACATGTTTTACTGAGAATGTCAGACTTCATTCTCACATGACTGAGAAAGATAATGTGAATTTACAGAAAATATGCTCTCAGTTAGCTTATAGATCACCTTCCAAACCTCTGTGGGAAAAGCATGAGAAAATAGTTTTCTCTCAAACATGATATCCCAGCAGAAGGCTTTTTCACATGGTAAAATCACCTTAGAACACACCACAATTCCTAAAATGAGTATGGTACCATCAACAAATTATTTATAATGTAACTAAAGTCTTAAAAACTTCTATTAACTGCAATGCTTTTTAATGAGGTGCTATCATGTATATTGGTCCCAAGATGGCTGCCAACACCTCTTGGATGAAGTGCTGACAGCCAATCAGATCTCATGATGAGCTGTGTGGTTAGGCTCCGCCCAGATATAAATGTGATTTTACTTTTGATATTCTCAGGAACTACTGAACGGATTTACACCATTTAAGCAAAAGGCACATGCCTGACCTGAGGACTACCTCTTTGCCAAATTTCAAGTAATTCTGTTCAGCCGTTCGGGCTGTACCTTCGACTAAAGGTCCTATGGGAAAATGCATGGGGAAAATGCGTTTTGGGACCCCCCTTTTTTTTCAGCCCCCGCTTGACGAATCACCCCGAGACTTTCAGGGTAGGAGCTGAGCGGAGCGCCCCATTCGTTTTGAAAATTTCACGAAGATAAGTCAACCGGCGCCAAAGTTATTGAAAGTAGAATTTTCAGATTTCCTATGGGAACTCGGTCCTAACTATAACTATCTACTGGCGACCGCCAGTAGATAATATATATATATATATATATATATATGTATCTATATATATATATTATCTACTGGCGGTCGCCAGTAGATAGTTATAGTTAGGACCGAGTTCCCATAGGAAATCAGAAAATTCTATTTTGAATAACTTTGGCGCCGGTTGACGAATCCTCGTGAAATTTTCAAAACTAATGGGGCGCTCTGCTCAGCTCCTACCCTGAAAGTCTCGGGGTGATTCGTCAAGCGGGGGCTGAGAAAAAGGGGAGTCCCAAAACATGTTTTCCCCATGCATTTTCCCATAGGACCTTTAGTCGAAGGTACAGCCCGAACGGCTGAACAGAATTACTTGAAATTTGGCCAAGAGGTAGTCCTCAGGTCAGGGATGTGCCTTTTGCATATATGGTGTCAATCTGTTCAGTACTCCCTGAGAAAATTGCAGTTAAAAGTACATAAATATCTATATGCGCCCACCGTGCGCACCGTGCGCGCACCGTGCCGTGCGCGAGCGTAATTCTGATTGGTGGTTAGATGTCAGTCAGCATTCGAATCGGTCGAAATCAGGAAGTGTCGGACGCCATTTTGTGTGTGGCAGTGAAAAAGAAAGGTGGAGAATGTGAAAAGGGGGCAGGGTAGAGAGTTCCTGACCTCCTAGCCTTTGTCAGGGGGTCCCTGAAGGACCCGAAGGGTGAAAAAAACATTTTATTTTTTTTCAAAAAAATCGCACCGTGATGGTGAAAAACCCTTAAAAAAATGTATAGGTAGTTTATTGTAAAATAAATATATAAAAAAAAAATAATAATACATACATACATTAGTATTTAAAAAACCTTACAAATTCACTAAAAAAAACATAGGTTTCACGCACGTTATAGTTAGAAATTAGCATTTAAAAAACATTGCAAATTCACTTAAAAAACCATAGGTTTCACACACGTTATAGTTAGGAATTAGCATTTAAAAAACCTTGCAAATTCACTAAAAACCATAGGTTTCACACATGTTATAGTTAGCTGGACATTTCACTCGTAAAAAACCATTGAAATTCCCCCGTTATAGTTAGTTCAGCTAAATATAACTCGCGCGACCGCAATCCACTGCTGATGATGTCACATATTACATCACTCATGACTTGGTAAGTGACATCACTCATGACATCACTGATGACATCTCAAATGACATCACAGATTACATCACTGATGACATCATCCAGTGTATATGTGTCTTTCTGAAAAATAAATATTTTTTATATATGTATATCTAAAGGTTAATGGAAGAATAAATGGGTAAATACGTGTCTAAATGGATGTATTTTTTTGTAAAATTAATTGTATAACTGACTTATTAACAGTATCTTAGTGAATACAGTGATGTAATATGTAACGTCATCAGCAGTGGATTGCGGTCGCGCGAGTTATATTTAGCTGAACTAACTATAACGGGGGAATTTCAATGGTTTTTTACGAGTGAAATGTCCAGGTAACTATAACATGTGTGAAACCTATGTTTTTTTTAGTGAATATATATATATATATGTATATGTATATATATATATATATATATATATATATATATATATATATATATATATATATATATATATATATATATATATATATATATCTTTTTTTACCACTCTACAGTGGACTTCAAAATAAATTAAATATGCCAATTGGGCATAGGCCAATTTAACCATGTTTTAGGGGAGAGAGCAGGTTAGCAGCGGTGAAGTGCACATAGTCTAATGCCAACAAACATAAGTCCAGCAACATGGAGCAAGACAGAAAAATAGTTTGAGGACAGAGGATGTAGCCTTACGGCTAGAGCAGTTGACCTCAAAGTTGGGGAACCGGGTTTGAGTCTCGGCAGCGACGATCAACATCCTGTGATTCTGGACAAATCACTTAATCTTTCTGTGCCTAACGAAAATGAATGTGTCCTCATGTAACGAAACTAGTGCTTATGTAAAGTGTTCTGATACCCGATGTCTCGGGTCTAGTTCACGCTATATAAAACTCTAAAAAAAAAAGAAAAACTAATTCTTTGAGGGCAAGACCACCCTAAGGCTGACAGATCTACGAGTATTCATGGATCGTGTTTCTTACCATTTTGCTCAACAGTTTGTAATCAGTGTTGAGCATCAAGAGAGGCCTGTTTGAGGCCATCTCCAACCCATCACTTCCTTGTTTTGGGAGCGACACAATCAGTTCCTGTTGGTCTGTGGGGGAAGTTTTTGATTATCCCTTGCACAGTTATAAAGCTTAGTTAGTTTAGGTGCATAGGATGTCACATAGCACTTGATGGCTTAGCCATCAGAATCTGGTACTTTTCCCCTCTCCATGCTCTTCACTACTGTCAGTACACCCTGTTCTCAGATATCTGGCCACAGTAGCTCAGCCTCATCCGGGGTAATGCCAGCATCCCAACTACTCGGATGTATGCCTGTATCAGATGTGTAGTGCACCCTACCGGAGGGTCACATAGTGCGTCATAGTATTGAGCAAATGCCTTGTTAATGTCTACTTCAGCTCACCCCCATGCTATACACCTCAGGTATGGGAGACCATCTCTTTTCAGGATTTGTGAGCCAAGTGAGTATGGACTTAGCCAGCTGCACTTTATAGTCATAATGTCTCAGTCTCCCTACCAAGCACATTTATTTCTCCATCCCCTCATTCACAGGTGTGGCTTGACCTTGTCCTCTCTGTTTCTTTAACCTCTTATTCCTGCTTATTTATGTCTGTGATGAGGGTTGATCTTATACCCACAGTCATTGCTAATGCACTACCGCTTTGAAAGCATCTCTTTATATCAGCACTGAAGAGTATGTGCATTTGTTCCCTGCCAAGTAATTCTGGATCATTTCCGTGATAGTTGTTTGAATATTGGATCCTCTATAGCTTCTACCTTTAACTTCAAGTTCAGTTTATTTGTTCTGTCCACATCTCACCTTATTACCATCATTAGCTGGTTGTGGTCAAAATAACTTCTAGTTTAATATGCAGTGGGTCCTTTATCCTAACGCATTTATGGCAAACAGAAAAATTAGTTCAGTCTGACATGGAGGTGGTGCACGCTGGAAGAAATTGAATATTCCTTTGTATTGGGGTGGTGTATACTCCAGAAATCAAGAATGCTCCACTATCTCACCCATGCTTGTAGCAATTTTGCTGTTCAATGTGTTTCAGATGTGGGTAGAGGCGGGTGTGACCTGTCTAAGTGATGTAATTAAAGTCTCCCTCTGTGATCATTAGGTAATGTATTATGTTCGCAATCTCATGTAGTATTTTGTGAATGCGTGAATATTGATAAATGCAATATCCTTCCAATCTAGTCTTCTGGCAATGATCAGTTATAGCACGTTCTGTATCTGTAATGTTGAAAGAATGGGACTAATCACTGTTAGCAGACCTACCCTGGCCAAGGATTTTGTAGTGCTACCCTTCCACATTTGGCAAATGTGTCTCTTGCATGAGGGATTTCTACATCTCTGACTTTTAATTTAAGCTTTTACATTGTACGTGTTCACCATTGTTGTTAGACATTTCATATTCTAGGTGATTATCCTTATTATTCATGGTATGTTATGTTATATAAACTTTTATAGCATGCGTCTTCCCATAGGTGACTTGGCGCTTGCACAGATATCAGCTACTAAGCTGGATTATTACTGATTCCTAAACACCCAGGTCTAAAGTCCCCTTCTGAAAGCGAGAAGGGTACGTATGGTCCTGAGATGCAGTGTGATAGAGTTCCACAGCCTAGCTGTGCTGTTAATGAAACTCCTTCCTCTCCAGTTCACTTTCCTGATTCTTATGGTGGTAATTAATCTCGCATTTGTTAATCGTAGGCATCTACTTGCTGAATGCCAGTTAAAAGCCTTCCAAAGAAATTTCGGTCCTTCTCTGTGCAGGGCTTTATGGGCTACACAGAGTGCCTTAAATTAGGCGTGGGCAGAATTTGCGTAGTCACGTTACGCTAATCTCCGCGAAATTGTAACAAATCTCCGTGAGCACGCGGAAACCCCGCGAAGACGCGGAGATGATTGTCCCGCCCATTCGCGATGTGTTTTTGCTTGCTCGTGGGAAAATATAGCGCTAACTTGGGGACGGCCAACTTGTTTCTCACTTGTCCCGCCCGCCTGTTCCGGGTCACGTATTGCATGCCCGCGCCTGCTTGCGATGCTTATTTCCTGTTCCGGGTCGCGTATTGCATGCTCCCGCCCATTCGCAATAAGTATTTCCTGTTCGGGAATGCATATTACGTGTTCACGATGCTTTTTGCGTGCTCGGGGGGGGGAAAATATCACGCAAACTTGCCCTTGTGGTCGCAATGTGCGTGGCCATCTTGTTTTTCACTCTATTGCTATGGTTATGGGTCTGCTTTTCAATCCTCCCTCTATCTTTTCAATCCTTTGTTTCTGAAAACTTTTTTTTGATCTTTTTTATTTATTATCTATCTCTCTATTTTCCTGATTCTATATTTTGAGTTTTGTTTCTACTTTTTGTGTATTTTTCACTACTTTTTCACTCTTTTTCTATTGCCTGCTTTTTTCATTTCTTTTACTTACTTTTTTCATTCCTACCTTTTCTTTTTCGCCCACTTGCCTACCCAGAACCATGGCAAAGGGCCGCAGGGCTCGTAGCCAGAGCCGCGACCACCTTCCTTGGGGAAGGAGGCGCCAGCACTGGGTGCAGCCACGGGCCTTATTTGATGCAGCGGAGGTGGCCGCACTGATTTTTTTTATGCAGCGCCACCTCCCCTTAACCCTGGCAGCAGGCGGCAGGCATGGGTCCGGGTACGGGCTCCGGGAGCGTCAGCAGCGGTGGAGAAAGGCGCGCCGGGTAGTGTTTTGATGCTCTGGTGTCCGGTGCACCAATAACCAGCTGATGCTCCGGTGGTCCGATATTCTTAACCGGGAGCAGGACCTGCTGGACCTGCTAGGAGTGGAGGTGCCGGGGCTTGGTGAGTAGCTATTTAATATTACTACTTTGTGTTCTTCTGCTCTGTGTTATATATTGCGAATATATATTTTTTCTGACCAGCAAGAATGGTGCTGCTCACATTGCAGGTAAATTTACGTCTAATAATCTTCTGTGATTGTTATGGCACAGGTGCTTGGCGCTATTAATCTTACTTGTTTGCAACTTTGCGCTCGCTTAGCGTGATTATGTAAGAGTTTCTTTTAGAGAACTTAAGTTAAGTAATGCTAGAGAGACTCTAGTCCTTCCTTTGTCCTCCTGTCACTAAGAGATAGTGGTGGATTGATAGGTTTAGTTACTTATTAGTATGAGTTGGTAATTTTTTAGTGGTCTGCGTGACGCACCCTCTGTTATGTCACATGCTGCTGAGTGCTGCTTATCTCAGTCCTTAGTAGAACCTTTTGTAGTTTGTTTAGTGAGTGGTAATAGGCTTAGCACTAGCAGAACATCAGCAGCAACCAACCATCAATTTGGTGTATGCAAAAATGTAGGCATGTGTCCTCCATCTATTCATTTCTGAGGACTAAAATAAATGGAAATGCGGACTTAGTGAACAATTGGCCCTTGTGGAATAGATGGGCTAGGTCAGGTGGTACTTAGGCTTAGTTAGTATTATGGAATTAGAATGGAACACTGGATTAGTGTTGATAAATAATAACTAGTCGGTCCGCGAATCCCCCGACCGTTTAAAAAAATATTTTATTTGTTTCACACCAATCATCAATGTTTGTCTCTTTCTTTCTTAAATTTTTCATGATCAGCATCCAGGGGCAAGAAGACAGGGTCAGAGTCGGTGGGAGCAGCTGGAGAACACCAGGGACAGGACTCTGATGCTGGCCCCAGTAAGTCTTCCTGTTGTTAATGTTAATAATTATTATTCCCTAACTTTAACTGCACCTTATTTTTTCCAAACTATTGTTTCCGTTTCCTAATGTTATTTTTTACCAATTCTTATTTGAGCTAGACTATCTGTTTCTAAATTCTTGTTACCCCTGCCTCTAACTGCCTCTGCTATGACTCTGTACTACTACTATTACTCTGTCTGTAGCTAAGCTTGTCCAGTTGGCCACTCTTTATTTAAAAGGTTTTAAATAAAACTCAGATTCACCAATAGCTCTAGCCATTGAGTCCAGTCCTTTGGGTTGTCCTCTTCTACTACTTATATTCTTCTTAATCTTGAGGCTTTTCGACAATTCCCACCAAAAAAATGCCCAACCAGATTTTACTATTTTTGATAGGTTAGGACATACTACTACTGTTGTAGGGATTCTGCACATACAGAACTTTGCACACAAAAAATAGGACGTTGGTGATGGGAGGTTGGACCTTCCTCACACCTCAATCAGAACCCACCACAATCCCCTGACCGACTAGTTATAGTGTCTCATTACTATTATCTCTCTAAACCCCCCCAAGATACCCAATGAGTAGACAACCCAGAACAGAGCACTCCCGACATCTGTCGCCACAGCAATGCACACCCTTTCGCTCACTCACTCGTGTAAGTCCACACCAAATACCACTGAGTCTATGTAAGTTCAAAAGGTTTATTTTCAACTGACAAGCTCTGTACGTTGTTCTATAATGCAGCAACAACAGCAAAATGCATAACATTAAAACAATAAACATTGTTACACTTAGTTACACTACAAGTCCATAGAAGACAAAAGGCGAAATCATGATAACTGAACAGTGGTGGAAGAACCCCCCTCCCCTTGGTAGGAATATAGTTTATGTAAAAGTATAAATGAGGATCTCTGAGTGAATTCTGGGGACCCCTCACCTTAGAAGAAACTAGTACTGGTTATATCATAAGCTCTGCAAAGCTCTGGTTCATAGAAGGGAATCTTCTGTCTGTTATGCGAAAAATGGTGCACGTTAGTATATTGCAGGCATTTCTCGGTCGTGCCAAAAAGTGTAGCATTTTTATGGATAAGCAATATGGACTAACACCAGAACTCCATAACAAAGTGGCTTGTTTTTCAACCTTGTACGCAGCGCTCAGACAGTAGCAATATGAGCTCATGTGGGCTCAAAGGCGTCTTACACAACAAGCTGCGAGTTAACGTGAGCAAAAATAAAAGACACAAAGCTAAAATGGTTGCATGGCTCGGGCTAACTAAGCAAAGACTAGAATGACCCTAGGAACCATATAACACTACTAGTGTCTACTCTACTACCTGATTTGTACTAGTAATGTATGTTGTATATGTATGTATTAACTTTCTTTTCAATCTTGCAAGTGAAAAATAGGGGGAGGTGTATATGGCATCTAAAACATATGTTGTGTTTTTTCTAGGCGTACTACCGACTACCAGTGCTGGGGCCAGTGACGAAGGCGACGTGGTCGCTGAGGGAGGAGAAGATGCAACAGTTGCAGGAGAAGCTGCAGGGGGTGAGCCAGCAGCAGTGGCAGGCGGTGGTAAGTTATATTCCTAATCCTTACTTATTGCCATTACACTCACTGCAAGGGTGTACTGTATACTGTACTGTTGAGACTTATTAGGTAAGAAGTTGTTGTGAACGGTTGAAGACGACACCCTTTACTTAGCATTAGCAAAAGCATTAGCGGCGGGAGTGTTGAGTAACCAATGGGCTCTTCTATCTGACTTCAACTCAGTTGTGAAAGTTTTATGGAGAAGACTAAAAGTCAGAACAGATGACCTTGATGGATGGGTTGAACGAAAAGGGAAAGAAGGGTGGAAGGAAGAAGGACGGGCGAGATTTAATATTTATGACTGGCAGAGAAGGATACGTGGGATGCATGCATAGGTGGCTGATAGGAATCAGATGCATGGGTGGTTGAATGCCTGAAACTCCCACAAATGTTAGAGGCTGAGGAAGTGGGAGGATAGATACATACCACAAATGTTATGTATTGTGCTTGCTAGTGCTACCGTGCCACTATGTGTAGAATTCATTTGCCTTACTGCTTTGCTAAGAGTATATTTTACAATAGTCTTGTTTTTTCTTCTCGATATAGCTACTCCTTCCAAAGGGAAACTGGACAGGAAGGAGTTGGCAGCCACGGCCCAGCACCGGAAGCTGGAGGCCATACAAACGGAATACCGGCGGCTGGTGGTTCTGGCAGAGGAGGAGGTGGCAGCAGCTGCAGCCTCCTCTGATGCCCCGTGCCCCAGCTACCCCCCTCCAGTGTTACATCACCACCGTCTGGCAGCTGCCCGCTGCTGCCCCTCTTTTAGTAGCACTGCTGCCCCCCCCGTGGATGCAATTGCCACGCATTGAAGTGCCCCTTTTTTATTTCTTCTTTTGGTGGGTAGGAATCGGGTGTTGGGGTTCACTTTATTTGGACAAGTGGACATTTAATTTGTTGGACTTTTTCGTTCTGGGCATTGGTTGGGGTTAGGGAGAGGGGTGGGTCAGGTGTTGTTGTGGGAATTTTTACATAGTTTGTTTTTATTAGGGGATTAAATTATATATTTATACTTTACATACGATGTTGTTAATATTTTGTGGGTGGGGTTACTGTTTTACGTCACACTGTTTCCTTGCTGGTGCAGGGCCTCAGACAGTGTTTCATTTAAATAATTGGCTGACTTTGTGAGACACAAACAGATAGATGGGGTACCCCTCACTGAGTGACTTGTCCTACTAGTACTGTCAGTCTCTCCTCCTAGTCTATGCATTCTGCAACTGGACTCAAAGGGGTGTGTGAAATTGAATTAATGAAAAAATTTCCATCATCATTAATTATGCCTCCCCCAAACTTCTTCTCTTACCTGTGCTTGATGTTTAACTTAGGCACAGCGATGGCTGCATGGTGATGATGTTTTTTTCCCCAACATGCCATGGTTGTGGTGGTAGTAGTAGTAGACACTGGCAGTAGCATTTGCAAAAAAAGAAAATGAGACAGTCAGTCGCCTGAGAGAGACTGTTGAAGGAGTAGTAGAATGAAGTACAGTACAGAACTTACTGCCAAACAATAATATGCAAAAATACAATAAAACATAATAGTGGCGGGAATAGCCAAGCACATAGAGTTACAAACTCTAGTGGTGTCGAGTCACTTGACTAGGCCTACAGTACACTCGACACAAGCGTAACCATTAGTGCTGTGTAAGAGGATGACAACAAATCCAATCGATGCCGGCAATTAATGCTGATGGATTAGGTTCCTTTGGTAAAACAATTACCTCGCAAATATACTGCTCATGGGTGGGCAAGCAGAAGAAGATCCTCGCCCTGCTTGAAATTGAATTAGTGTTGCATTTGCCACATCCGCCCCAGCAAGCTTGTGATAAATTTTTGGTGTCCATTTAATTTAGGCACACCTCAATAAGTCACACATCCCGGGGGAAGAAGGTTAGGGTTTGATGAATGGTTGGGAAGAGGGTGTTTGGGGAAAGGTTTGACAAAGAAAAACAGTACTCATGGACAACAACAAAAGAAAACACAATCTTGGCAGACAACCATATCCATAAATCTGTTAAGGGAGAAAAAGAAAATGCATGCATGATGATGATAACTTGAAGGTTAATGAAGTACTTACTAACTACTACTAGAAAATTAGACAGTACAGAGCAGCAGTATATTATGCAATTTGCCTTGCCAGTCTGCCCTCCGAGAGACCCGAATTACATACAGTTTCTGTTCTGTTGTACTGGCCCGGGCTTTCTATTAAAGATAGCAAAGAAAATTAAAAAATAGCTGTAGGGATGAATTGAATTACAAGCAGAGAGCAAACATACTAATAACAACAAGACACAGTAGTAATGATTGAAGACAAAAAATGAATCAAATTATTTTAAAAAGATGATGAAAGTTGATACTGTTACTGTATGTTATCCTGGTCAAAATGGGGCGTTGCATCTTGGCATTCCTCTTGGTCCTCCCTTCCATGGACGCTCTGGCCATCAATCTTGGGTGACGCCACTGCCTGCCTGGCAGATGTAGATTCATTGGTTAAGGTAAGTGTGAGTTGTTTTTCCCAGTATAGCACAGGGTAAGGGCTGGCCTGTAATTGTAGATGGAAAAACAAAAGGGATATGGAAACGTCAAGTAGAAAAAAAATGCATAAATTACGGTGGAGTGCAAAAAGAACACTTTCAGAGGAGGCATGGATACATCATATCTACTCTAGTCTGTTTCCAGCATTAACCTCCAACAACAACAGGACAGAGCAGGCCCACGGCACCCGCCGTGACCCATCCTCCATTTAGTGTACTTTTTTTGTGGACACAGGCAGACAAAGCACATATGCAGCAACATAGCATTTTACAAATTAAGTGATTAAATCAATGCACCACTCTCAGTCATACCACCACACTCGACTCCACCACTACACAGACATGTAGGTCTGCAGTGGTTGGTGTTGACTTGTTTACCTTTTATGCGACTCATGAAACGCCCTGAGTTATTTCATCAATCATCTTGGATCCTACTGAGTGACTGCGAAGATATTATGTCACTGTGGTCATCATCATGGTGTTGTCCAACTCAGTGGGCATTGTACAGATTGAGTCCCCTTTCCATATTCAATATGCAATGGATCAGCCTGCAGTAGAAGTACAAATTTGTTATTAAAAAACAAGAAGGGAAACAAACATTGCCTTGAGTTACTTTGAGTGTGTAGATTAGATAATAGTACACAATGAATTAAATTCATGCACTACAAACAACAACAACACAAATCACTCAGTCAGCGTCCAATGCATGTCATCATTCATTACCTGTTCGGGGGGGCGTGGCTAAGCCAGCCACGATGGCGGTCACGCATTGCTGAGGCTCCGCGCTTGGGCGCCTCTCTGCAGCGCTACGGAGCGTTGTAGCGGGTGTTCGGCGGCCCAGGGAACACCGGACTGTATCTGCATGGCAGTGTGATCCCGGTGGGCGCCTGAACGCGTCTCGAACCTCAGGAGCGAGGCTTCACCCAGGCGGAGACATTAGCACCGCAGCCCGGGACCAAAGATGGCACCGGGGCTCCCCTGACTGAGACAGAGACGGAGCGAGGGGAGACACCGAGGGCAGCAACGCACAGCGCTCTTCCTGCACGACTGCCTGAGCGGGACGAGCCGGGAGCGGACCTGGGGACATCGGTGTGAGACACCGCAACGCGGATCAGCATTGCCGCCCCTAGCGGACCCGCCATCTTAGCCGCCGAGTGCCTGCCGCGAGCCGGGAATGGATCCTGGCGTTGCTGCTGACGGGCCCAGGTACCTCTCGTGACCTTCTCCTGGGGAGACTGAGGGGGAGAGCTGAGACCCGACGGAGGTGGCGCAGCCTGGAGGGGTTATTCAACCCTCTCACACGATGCCTGCCTGACCTTAAAATGGCTGCCCAGAGGACACCGGACTCTCTCCCACACCACCAGTGAGGCCTCTATCTCCGTGACCACCACAGCGAGGGCCTCCTCAGCGGCATCCGGGGGGTTGGTGCACCCCTGGTCGGCCCGCCCACCGTCTAATCGCTGCGGACCACCTGAGGGCCCCCTGGTACCCCAGGGGCCCTGGGGATTGGAGAGGACCGGCGCGACAGGCCGCGTCGGCGCGGACACCGGACGTGGTGGTTGCCCGGGGGGACTCTGGGGAGGTGTGCAGCGAGTCCAGGCTCCCCCACCACTCACGACCAGGCCTCGCCGACTACACCCTGAGGGACAGCGAGGGTCTCGCCTCTGTTATGGGCTCCTGGAAGGGACTTGGTCTGCGTTGACACCGCGAGGACTGCCCCCGAATCCTGTGGAGGGCACCCCAATTCACGAGGACGCCGCAAGTGATCTCCCACCCATAGCATTGGACGCAGACGTGATCTCTGTGTGGGTGGTCAACGTTTGGAAGCGCCCTAAGGGTGGCCCCTGAGGCCTGACATTGGTGACTCCTGTGCCCCGCCTGTGAAGGGAGACCCGGAGTACCAGCCCGGGCTGCTGTTTTCCAGTGCCGCTCACTCGCCACCCTTCACCGTTGCGCCCTTCTCTCCTGGCGGACCCCTGGCGCCACTGTGGGCTCTCGGGACCTGACCAACGGCACCGGCCCTCCCACCCCACGTGGAGTCAAGATGGGGAAATCAAGGCCCGCACAACACCAAGCGGTCCCGGAAACGGCCCCAGAGAACATGCCAAAGACCTCGACCTGCTCCCCCAGTAAAGCGTCCTCCGCAGACCTATCAATCTCGGACAAGCTGCATAAGGTCCTCGCCGCCATTGAGCTATCCCATCTGTCTATGGAGGAACGCCTTGGTACCCTGGCGACAGATGTCAACCTTCTCCGCGACGATCACCGTAAATTGGCTGACCGGGTGTGCACAGAGGAACGGACATTAGAGGAAATACAGCCAATGCTGAAAGAACACCAGACGACGCTCCAGGGGGTCCTCACCCGTCTAACTGCAGTGGAAGAGCGCGCCACCGACTTGGAAAGTCGCTCGAGACGATGCAACATCCGAGTGCTGGGGCTACCAGAGGGTATCGAGGGAGGAAACCCCATTGACTATATGGACACATGGCAGATATCCTTTACCCCACCCACAGACCGTACAGCTTTCTTCTCCATAGAGCGAGCTCATCGAGTGCCGACCCAGAGACCCCCGCCTGGTGCGGCGCCCCGGCCACTCCTAGCTAAGTTCTTACACTTCCGGGACTGGGATGTGGTACTCCGGGTGGCGAGACTGGCGGCGCCACTGCGGGTGGAAAACAACCAAATAATGATTTTCCCGGATTATGCCCGAGCAGTCCAACAGCAGAGATCCTCCTTCCTAGACGTAAAGCGGAGACTACGAGACAATAAGATTCAATACGCTCTGCTCTTCCCCGCCTGCCTAAAGGTCCTCCATAACGGGTCTTCCCTCTTCTTCACATCCGTGGAAGCCGCACAGGACTGGGCGGATCAGCACTGCTCGCGGGCACCCAATCCTCATCCCCAAAGGGGCTCGCCTCTCAAAACTTTCCGCTCTCGGAAACGTGCCAAGAAGCTTCACCACATAGAGCCCAGAACAACGAGTGGCTCCCATGACTCGCCCGACCTCGAACAGATTATGCGAGAGAGACGCGAAGCTCTGCAAGCAGTAATCGATCTACGCTTCACGCCACCCTCGGAACCCATAGATCGACCCCCGCATGTGTTCTCCTCGGAAGGCGAACTCGACAGCGACAGCACCGGCTCGGGAGCAGACCTGGCGGCACTCCCCCACGCCACCCCGCAAACCGCAGATGGGCTGCTGGATGGACTGACCTCTCATGCCTCGCCCTGAGGCAACTCAGGCACACAGACTGCCACACTGTATCCTTATATGAACTGTTCACCTCATGCCGATTGTCTCCAACACAGGGGCTGCCACCCTACACACGACGCGCATTGGTCCTTCTACATGCCCACTCACCGGGTGGCCTCGCACTTGCATACTGTCACCCCCTATCACATAGAGCAGTTATCCCCCCTCGTGTTACGGGAGGAAGTTTGGACACACCGTTTCCGTAACGATGAATCCTATGTATTGGGACAGTTTCCCACATCCCCACACGTTGTTAATACCCCGGTTCACACATGTCCCACCCCGCCATGGGGCTTCATGTCACAGACCATCCGATTGGGCAGGCTCCCCACATACCTACTCCCCCCAGATGCGGCGCATCCCTCGGAGACCAATAAATAATCTACCTAGCGGGCACCTCACCCGACCCACACACAGACCCGACTATTCATGGCACAGCTGACGAACAACGCAGACATTAACATACTCACGCTCAACACACGTGGTCTACACACTCCACGTAAGCGCTATGCGATCTACACCTACGCGAACCGACAGAAAGCATCCATCCTTTGCCTGCAGGAAACCCACCTTAATTCAGCTGAAGTGGGCAAACTACGAGTAAAATGGCGCGGACTTATCTGCGCCATGACCTACTCCTTGTTTGCCCGGGGGGCACTGATCTGGATCCGCCCAGGAACCCCATTCCGGGAACTTAGACGGGTGGTGGACGAAGAAGGCAGATTCGCCCTACTGGAGGGACTTTTGGACGGGAGGGCTATCCTTTTGGGGAGTGTATACGCCCCGAATGTCGATCAGGATAAATTCTGGGACCGACTCACAACCTCCCTAGCCCAATTCACACATGTACCCTGGATACTAGGCGGGGACTATAACTATATCCTGGATCCGAGACTGGACCGATCGCATCCCCCACTCCCGCAATCCCCCACCTACAGACAAATCGAACGATTTAAAGCATGGGTCGCACACTGGTCGCTCACAGACGCATGGAGACTGCATCACCCCCAGGCCCGCATCTATTCTTTCCATTCCATCCCACACAACCTGCGAGTCCGGCTCGACCGATTCCTCTGCACCGCAACGCTTCTCCCGCAAGTATGCCACTCAGATTATCTGGGCAGAGTCGTTTCAGATCACGATGCACACATTCTCGGCCTCCAGTGGAGACCCCGCACCCCCCAGTCCCCACATGGCGATTATCTCGGGAATGCCTCACAGACCAGGTTTTCACACACGAACACCAACGCAGCATTTCAGATTACTTTACGCATAATACGTGGACCGCATCGTCGACCCTGGTCGAGTGGGACGGCTTCAAGGTGGTAGCCCGCGGGGAATGTATTCAGCAGAGGGTCGGGATGAGACATACCTTAGAGCGAGCCGTAGCGAAGGCGGAACAGCGACTGGCCACGGCCACTAAAGCCGTAGACCAGTCGGAAATGACGGTGACCCAAGTTGCACAAGCTAAATCAGCATATCAAGCGGCTTGCATGGACCTACGACGTCACAATTTCCGGACCTATGCAACCCGAATGCACAAGGACCGTGATAAAACGGGCACACTCCTGGCATGGCTCGCCAAACAAGATGCTGAAGTCCGACCCATCACCGCAATCATAAACCCCCAGGGCACCCTGGTGCACTCCCAGGATGAAATCCTCCAGGCATTCTACCAGCATTATTCAGCGGTCTATACTGTCCCCTCACCTCTCGTTCCAGGGGCCGTCGACCACTTCCTTGATCCTCTCCCCCTCCCCCAGATCTCTGAGGCGGACAAGAAGGGGTTGGATGCAAAGATACAAGCCACTGAGATTACAAGCGCTATACGAGCCCTGGCCCGTGGTAAGGCCCCAGGCCTGGACGGGTTTCCACTCGAATACTACGCCACCTTTGGCCCGCTGCTGACTCCCCGTTTATCAGCAGTGCTGGACTCGGCACTCAGAATCGGTGAACTACCCAGTTCCATGAGGGCGTCGGTGATCGTGACATTCCCGAAGCCCGACTGGGACCCCCAACTCCTAGCCTCTTACCGCCCCATCACACTACTTACAGCCGACTGCAAAATCCTAGGGAAAATCTTAGCGGATAGATACTCACAAATTATACGCCCGTTGGTACATCCTGACCAATGTGGTTTTGTCCCGGGGAGGAATACTTCTCACAATATCCGGCGCCTCTTTCACATCCAGGATCAGCTTGGCGACCGATTCCCTCGGGCGGCGTGTCTGATTTTGGACCTTGAGAAGGCGTTTGACACCCTAACATGGCAGTTCCTCTTTGCCGTCCTCGGACGGGCGGGACTGGGTCCCACGCTCATAGCCTACACTCGCCTGCTCTATACCAACCTTACATCTCGGGTCTGCCTTGGTCGCTACATCTCCCCGGAATTCGCAATACACAGAGGCATGCGACAGGGGTGCCCCCTCTCGCCCTTATTATTCACGCTCGCGGTGGAGCCCTTAGCTATCCGGCTCCGCCGGGACGGGCAGACCTGGGGTATTCCACTAGCAGACATCACGCACTGCGTGTCCATTTACGCAGACAACCTACTCATATACATACGAGACGTGATGGCGGATCTCACCATGCTCGAGACCGCCCTGATGGAGTTCACGGCGGCCTCGGGCTTGAAAGTGAACTGGGACAAGTCGATGGTGTACCCCCTCCATCCAGGCGCTTCCTCCCAGGATGTCTGGATCGGTGACCGGAAAATACATTGGGCGGCAGAGGGTCCCCGATACCTCGGGATTTGTTTATACCACTCCCCAGCCGACATCTACGAGGGTAACCACCGTAGGGCACTCGCAGGGATACGATCCTCGATCGGGTTCTGGCAGAGCCTCCCGTTGGCCCCGATAGGCCGGGTAGCCCTCGCAAAGATGAAACTGGTCCCGCGGCTCTTATATTACTTCTCCAACCTCCCAGTAATCCCACCCCGTTCCTTCTTCAAGGACTTAGACACACTCCTCAGTTCCCTAATATGGGGTAAAGGGCGGCACAGGATCACGCTAGCAAAGCTGAAATTACCCACGACACAGGGGGGGCTCGGCGCACCGTCATTTGAAGCCTACTTCCTGGCATCACAGTTTCAGTGGCTCTCATATTGGACGGCAGACAGATACACACTCGAACCATGTACTACCACAGGTCGTATGCCCATACCAGAGTTACGCCGCCTACTTATACCGGGATCTCGCCCCACTCGAACCTACCCCCTACAAGTAGACATCGCCCGGAAGTGCGTTCAACGTATGCATCGCATGGCACCAGAATGCCCCCCATACACACCATTGCTACCGCTAGTTGGCTGGCCCAGACACCGGGGGTTTTTCACCTCTGCTATGCTTCGGGAATGGACGTCTAGAGACGTAGTCGAGGCAGAAGCATTGTTCGAAGAAGGACAGCTCCGGTCGTACCAACAACTTATGGACGATTATGACCTGCCCCCAGGCCAGTTCTTGCTCCACCGCCAACTTCTCAGCCACTACCGACCATACTCCGACCTTACATCGGGGGAACCCCCCACACACCCAGTACTCCACTCAATACTACGAATGGGATTGGGTCGCCATCTCACCACATGGTTGTACAAATCGATTAGGGAACTGACACCACCACTGTTAGGATCCCTACGTGCCCTGTGGGAGGAGGAAGCAGGACGACCATTCCATGATAGCGAGTGGGAAAGAGCGATAGAATTCCCCCAAAAAGTATCCAGGAATTCCCGGTTTAAGAACATACAGTTTCACATCCTACATAGGGCCTACCTAACGCCAGTGCGCCTTCAACGCTTCTACCCCAACACGACCTTCCTCTGCCCTCGTTGTCAAGCGGGGGACACAGCCTTTTCCCACATGTTCTGGACCTGCCCGGGCATTCAGACCTATTGGTCATCTATCCACTCGACGCTCAGAGATCTCACCAGGCTGACCCACTTGACTACCTGGGAGGGTTGCGCGCTGGGCATACTCGGACGGAGGAAACGACACAAAATACCAATGCGCTTTGTTTTCCTAGCCCACCTGTTGGCCAAACGCTGTATAGCCATGCATTGGCGGGCCCCATCGGGTTCTCCACTAGCGGCATGGGTAGGGGCAGTTCTGAAATGGGCGGCAGGCGAGGAGGATGCAATTCACGAGGAAGAAGCCAAAGGTATCCGCAAGGTCCTAATCTCTTTAGAATGGGTGCTTCTACTGCACCAATTCAGACAATCCCAGACCCCGGAGGTCCCAGGCATGGACCTTCATACCCCGACACCGTACAGCCTCACACTGCACAGGCTCCCGAGGCAGTGGATCCCCTTTCACGACTTCCCACGCCACTCCTAGACCCACCGGGTCTGTCCTCGCCCGTCTGCCACACTCCACGACCCCCCACGTCGGCCCGCGCACCCGCTTCCTCCCAGGTGAATAGTAGCTACACTAGCGAGTAGGCAATAACGGACCCACAGTACACGCCTGGCCTAAACACTGAAAACCCCATGGCACATCCCAGTTTAGTTTTCCCCCAGTTTTTCTTAATGGCAAAGACCTGCTACAACACAGACCGCATCCACACTGAATAAGATGTAAAACGTACTCTATGTATTGATGATGGTCTACTCTGCTACTTATGTATCACAGTCCTCTTTACGAAACACGATGTTTGTACGCTTAAATTACCAAATGCCAATAAAAAGAATTATTAAAATCATTCATTACCTGTTCCTTCTCATCTTCAATTAATGGGCAGTCTCTCTCGGCACGGAAAGGAGGATAGCTATAGTAGTCATCATCATGTTCCACTTCTTTTGGAGAGACTCAACGAGATAAGATTTTCTTTTTTCTTCTATTATGCTAATCATCTGGCTTGAGGGTAATAGATTTAGGGCGATTCAGGAGGATGGAGGAGCAGGACTCGGAGGAGTGGACTGAAATGCAGAAAGCTGAAACTCATATATTGCTATAAAAGACTAGAAGACGGTAGTGATGGATTTGTTGTGATTCGAAGTTTCCAACCAGAAAGACAGACACACAAATGAAAGTAAACAAGGGAGGAAGACAGTAAGAAGTGGAAGTCTAGTTGTCAGGGAAGTATAGCTCGTCTTCAAACTGGGGGTTCAACCAGAAGTAGGTAATCATCATCTAACACGCTACTTCCGTCACCTAAGCCGCTGTCCTCATCTTCCTGCGTTTATTCATGTATTGTGTAATTCGGTGGTATAAAGTGCTGATTCATTTTGATCATGGTTAACCTCGCCACGTTTTTGGGCGAGAGACTGGTCCTTCTCACTGTTGCAATGGAACCAGCAGCACTGAAAACACGTTCAGAAGAGACACTTGCGACCCAGATAGTTTATCGCCAGCCTGCTGAGCAGTGGCCATTGGCCCCTTTTCCCATACCAATACCGCAATGGGTTTTGATCAATTTACACCTCTGTTGGGTCATCCAGATAGGCCTGGACCATCCGCTCAATGTTCAGGGGTGCTACACTTTGTTCGGCCTCTTTTGTCTTTGCATCAGCACTGGACCTAGCAAGTCCTTGCTGTAAATACCAATCCTTTAACGATTTTACTGGGGCTGATGATCCGGTCCTTGCTGTTGCCGATAGTGTTGGTGAGTGCTCTGAGACAAACACACTGCCCTCAGGCTCTGAAGTTGAACTTGACACCGGATGCCCTGCTGCAGTACTTGTTGTGGGTTTATGTAGCGGGCTTTTAATTACCAGCCGTTCATTTTCCAAATTACTGTCTGCCTCAGCTATCCAAGTTTTGTACCGGGCAACCTTCACTTCTGAAAAAGGAATTAATGTCTTACTTTTCAGGGCCGATTTGGACCGTGGATCCAGAATTGTGGCACAAATGTAATGTTCTTGTGACAAAAGCTTATTTTGCACCCTTGTATTGTCAGCTAAGCGATGGGATAAGCTCTCCACCAACTCATATGCTTCTTTTTTTTCCTCTACACCTCTGTACACTTCAGACACCTACTTTAGCTGTTGTTCTAGCATGTGCAACAATGGGATAGCTTGGCTCATAGTACAGTCCTCCTTACTGACTTCACATGTGAAGACCTCGGAAGGAAGAAGCATCTGAGTCAGGCATTTAACTGGGCACCATTGGTCCATCTGAAGGGCCATGCCTTTCACAGTAGCATCCCCTCTCCGCATGACATATTCATTGATTTGTCTGTACTGCTCAAACAGACAGTCAAGCATGTAATAAGTTAAGTTCCAGCGTGTTGCCACCTCCTGGATGAGTGCTTTGACTGGCATTTTATAGTCATGTTGAATGATTATCAGCTGCTTCCGAGCTTTAAAAGAATGGCTGAAATGAGTGCATATGCTTCGGCAGGTGGTCAGTATGTTGCTGACTATGGCTTATTTTTTCAGAAAGTCTTGAACTATAATGTTAATGCAGTGCGCCAAACACGGGACCCTGAAATAGGAACCAAGCTCCATGGCCTTAAGTACATTACTGCCATTATCTGTGGAAACAAAACCAATCTTAAGCCCTCTTGGGTGCAGCCATTCAAGGACCTTGCTGTGAAACTCTTCCAAAATGTTTACAGCAGTATGATATTTCTCCATGGCGAACATGGCTACAGTTACATGTTTCCGAGTAGCATTAAAAATCTCAGCTGTGTCAACAGAACCTACTTCCGATAGCTTATCTCTAACCCCATAAAAGAGACCCAGTGTGCAGTGATGCACATGTAATCAGTGGCTTGGCAACTGGTCCACATGTCTGTTGTCAGGTGGATATTGTGAACAGCACTTTGCTGCAAAGCTTGTCCAACCAATTCCAGCACATTGTGATGTTGTGCTGGAACAGCAACTCTGGCGAAATAGGACAGGCTGGGAACCTTCCATTTAGGGCAGATGGCTGACACAAATTGAATGAAACCCTCCCCTTCCACAAATGAAAAAGGGAGAAGGTCCAGCGCTAACATTTTAGCCAGCTTCACATTGTACATCTGTGCCATTGGGTGGTTGCATTGGTACTGTCCCTCTTACCTAAGCATGCTCTCAAAGGTAGGCTGGATTATTTTCCTTTGTGGTGCTGCTGTTTTCTTGAACCCAGTTCGGCTCAACTACGCACTTTTTTTCATTGCAGTGCTCGGTCTCCTTGGTGTCTCAGTCTGACTCTGAGAATGGCTCTTACTGCGGTGCCACTGAGATATTGCAAGGGGATGTGGGCGGTACCACTACACTGCTGGGGACTGGGCTAGAAATGTCTCCCTCTTGTTCACCTTCCACCGCGATCATATCTTCCCCTAATTCTTCAACCCCAACAACAGCAATGGGTTCAGTTTGACTTTTTTCTAAGCGAAGTAGGTGAGCCTCCCATTGGATACTGTGGTGTACTTTGAGATGACTTGTTTGGCCTCCGGTACCATACTTACCCCGCCTAACAGCATGTCGACAAATTCAGCATATAGCAATGTTCTCCTCCTTACTGCTAACCGAAAAGAAGTCCCAAACTGGGGAGCAAAACTTTCTGGCACTGCTGGATGTGCCACTTTCAATACCAGATTGGCTTGGAATGTGAGCTGGATGTAGGTCCCTTCCGGGCCTTTGCAAATTCAAATATGGCAGCAGGAGGTTGTGGTGGTGTTACCTGTGTTGTTGGTATCCATGCTACATCCCTTGCAGCCATTTTGGATCGGGTAATAATGTTGGTCTCCATCTCCTTTGGCCCAGGAGTGATGTTCGTGATGACTGGCTCATCATCATCATCATCCCCCTCTTGTACATCTATCTCCATAACTCTAAGGCTTTCTTTAACCTTCCTTTTCACTAGCCTTGTCTTGTGGCGTGAATCACTCTCGGACTGAGCTGGTGGCTTCCAAGTGGCATCTTGATCATCAGAAGCGGAGCTTGAAGAAGAAGATGATGGACTAACCTTCCTTTTCCTTGCTGGGGGTCTGGAAGACAATGGATCTTCTGAAACAGTGTCTTGCTCCACTTTGTCTGCAGGAAGCTCGATTTCCTGAAATGCCCCTACTTCAGTGGAACAGATACTATTGTGGGCTATTGTTGTGGCTGTTCTTGCTGCTGTTCTTGCGGGGGCGGCTGTTCTTGCAGCTGCTGCGCCTGCTGCTGCGCCTGCTGCTGCCCACTTATCTGCTGAGTTCTCGCCTGCGTTGATTGTGTACTACTTTGCGATAATGACATTTCAACATCGCTGCTCATTAGTAGACTGGCTACCTCTGCGTCACTCATGGGCTTGGGCCTAGGTTGGTGGGGCTGGCCCGCTGATGCGGAGGTGCTGCTCCCAGCTTGGTCCTCGGACAAAGCTGCTGCAGGCGTACTTTATTTTTTTACCAAAAAATCCTGGGGGGCACACCAGTCGTGGTAAGTGCCACTTCCTTTTTCTGTTCCTTCTTCTCACTGACAACTTTTTTGGTACTGGAGGACATGTTACCTTTCTTTGAGCCCATCGTCTTCAGATATCAGCAGGATGCAGGTCCACAAGTTGCAGAGATGTCTGTGGTCACACGTGGATACCTCCTCCTCTGTCTTTTTGTGTACCTAAAAGCAAAGAAGCCAGGAGAAGAACATCAGTGAAATGTTGCATTTGCTGTTGTGGTTCAATTACTACTAGTACAAACAAACAAATAAAAGATATAGTGTGGCCATTTGTGAGATTTTGTCAACAAGGGCTTTCATGGTATACTGTGTACACTACACTCTCAGGAAGGATAGGAAAGAAGAAGATCGATAAAAAAAATACAAATGTAATGGAAGTGGACCCTGTTTGGCATTAAATTATTTGCTCATCACATCATTCAGGGAGCTGCTGCTGGCAAAGGGCATGGATGGAAGCAGTAAGCCAAGAGGAAAACCATGCAGGCCTATATGGCAAAAGCGTTACAACAAACAAATGATGGACAGAATGCTGACAATGCAGACATTCTCCCCCAGTCAAAAGATCTGGGTTAAATCCATCGTTCTTTTGCCCACTACGCCACCCCAGTTTAGACATGGCCATATGCAAATCAGTCTTGACCCTGTGCCTCATGGGAACAGTCCAGCCTGAACTGCCAAGCCATGTCTTCCCTGGACCGGAATCAAGCATCCTAGGACCGGTTTCTGGCTAGCAGCCGTCATCAGCCAGGATAGCTTGAATCCAGTGGCGTACTGAGCACGGGTCCAACGTCTGGGAATACCCATCCCACTTAGGGCGACAAGCGTTACAACAAACAAATGATGGACGGAATGCTGACAATGCAGACATTCTCCCCCAGTCAAAAGATCTGGGTTAAATCCATCGTTCTTTTGCCCACTACGCCACCCCAGTTTAGACATGGCCATATACAAATCAGTCTTGACCCTGTGCCTCATGGGAACAGTCCAGCCCGAACTGCCAAGCCATGTCTTCCCTGGACCGGAATCAAGCATCCTAGGACCGGTTTCTGGCTATCAGCCGTCATCAGTCAGGATAGCTTGAATCCAGTGGCGTACTGAGCACGGGTCCCACGTCTGGGAATACCCATCCCACTTAGGGCGAAAAACGTTACAACAAACAAATGATGGACGGAATGCTGACAATGCAGACATTCTCCCCCAGTCAAAAGATCTGGGTTAAATCCATCGTTCTTTTGCCCACTACGCCACCCCAGTTTAGACGTGGCCATATGCAAATCAGTCTTGACCCTGTGCCTCATGGGAACAGTCCAGCCCGAACTGCCAAGCCATGTCTTCCCTGGACCGGAATCAAGCATCCTAGGACCGGTTTCTGGCTATCAGCCGTCATCAGCCAGGATAGCTTGAATCCAGTGGCGTACTGAGCACGGGTCCCACGTCTGGGAATACCCATCCCACTTAGGGCGAAGAGCGTTACAACAAACAAATGATGGACGGAATGCTGACAATGCAGACATTCTCCCCCAGTCAAAAGATCTGGGTGAAATCCATCGTTCTTTTACCCACTACGCCACCCCAGTTTAGACATGGCCATATGCAAATCAGTCTTGACCCTGTGCCTCATGGGAACAGTCCAGCCCGAACTGCCAAGCCATGTCTTCCCTGGACCGGAATCAAGCATCCTAGGACCGGTTTCTGGCTATCAGCCGTCATCAGCCAGGATAGCTTGAATCCAGTGGCGTACTGAGCACGGGTCCCACGTCTGGGAATACCCATCCCACTTAGGGTGAAAAGCGTTACAACAAACAAATGATGGACGGAATGCTGACAATGCAGACATTCTCCCCCAGTCAAAAGATCTGGGTTAAACCCATCGTTCTTTTGCCCACTACGCCACCCCAGTTTAGACATGGCCATATGCAAATCAGTCTTGACCCTGTGCCTCATGGGAACAGTCCAGCCCGAACTGCCAAGCCATGTCTTCCCTGGACCGGAATCAAGCATCCTAGGACCGGTTTCTGGCTATCAGCCGTCATCAGCCAGGATAGCTTGAATCCAGTGGCGTACTGAGCACGGGTCCCACGTCTGGGAATACCCATCCCACTTAGGGTGAAAAGCGTTACAACAAATAAATGATGGACGGAATGCTGACAATGCAGACATTCTCCCCCAGTCAAAAGATCTGGGTTAAACCCATCGTTCTTTTGCCCACTACGCCACCCCAGTTTAGACATGGCCATATGCAAATCAGTCTTGACCCTGTGCCTCATGGGAACAGTCCAGCCCGAACTGCCAAGCCATGTCTTCCCTGGACCGGAATCAAGGTCCAGGGTCAAGACTGATTTGCATATGGCCATGTCTAAACTGGGGTGGCGTAGTGGGCAAAAGAACGATGGATTTAACCCAGATCTTTTGACTGGGGGAGAATGTCTGCATTGTCAGTATTCCGTCCATCATTTCCACAGGGCTAAACAAGTTCTGCAAGGTACACAACAAAACACCACACACAACAAAGGCATTTATATCACACACACCCAAAAACAGAAATAAGCCAAAAAATACACATTTTGCAATTCAATCCAATGCCATCCATGCCCTAAATGGTGTTTAAATTCAACAGAACAGACAGAAACAGTTGTTTCATGCACCTGAGACTACCCCTGAGCCTAATGGATGAAAGGCCTGTTGGCAGACTAGGCCACAAGCTTGCAGACCTATGGCAAAAGCACACTACCGGGCTTCAAAATGGCCACCAGCCACATGGCCAGGCCCACACAACTACAAGAAACTGAAGACAGACAATCAAGGCCTAATGCAAAAAGCACACTGCATGTCTTCAAAATGGCCGCCAGCCTCATGGCCAGGCCAGCAAAAACAAGAAGCCTAGGCCACAAAGGAATAACATGCATACCTATATGGCAAAAGCAGCACACTAATAACTCCCACCAGAAATGGCCACCAGCCACATGGACACTCACAAATCACAAGCAACAAGCAGGGGGCCTGGAAAACAATGTACTGACTAAAGGCCTATAATAGCCAGGCAAAGGATGCATGCTAAACCACACTGCTTTTCCTCTTAATGCAATAAAATGCAAAAGCGAAAACCCAACCGGCCAAACAAGGTCTGCAAGGTACACAACAACAAAACACACACAACAAAGGCATTTATTTAACACACACCCTTAAACAGAAATACCCCCCAAAAAACACATTGTGCAATTCAATCCAATGCCATCCATGCACTAAATGATGTTTGAAATAAATTCAAAACACACCAAAGGAACAATTGCTTCATCATGCATGCACCCATGACTAGCTCTGGGCCTACTGGTTACTTACAACAATTAAAAAAAAAATAATGATAAGTACCAAAATTGTAGTTGCAGCAACTGCAATGCCCCAATCAAACAAACAACAACACAAACTTACTTGTAAAATATCAAATTCAAAAGTCCTCAAATCCAATGATAATGATGCAGCAGACACAAAGAGTGATCCTTCCAGCTCAAATCATCCAAAGGCAGAATGAACAGGAGATGGACGAAGCACTGGGAGGAGCCTGCTGGACAGAAACAGGAAGTTGGAGACTCTGTGGCACTTCCTCCCTCTCCCCCCCAAGTTCTTTTTTTTTTTTTAAAGGACTCTTTGCACAAAAAAGGACAGCCAAATGTCAATCTGAGGAGTTTTTTTCATCCAAATCATCATTTACAGAAGGCTTTATGCTGCTCAAGATATTATTGCTCTCCAGATTGAAAATTTTGCGTGTTTGGGATCGCGAGCTTCCCCGCACTTCCGCCGGATGTCGAATGGCGTGTCCAAATGACGTGTTCGCGATCGCATGCTCTCTCTCGCGGTGGTGAATGACGTGTTCGCGATCGCAGACTCTCGCGGTGTCCGATGGCGCTGCGAATGACGTGTTCGCGATCGCAAACTCTCACGGGATACCGCGACCGGCTACAAACATCTCATGGCGCATGCGAACAGATTTGAAAACTCGTCAGCGAATGCAGGGATCGCGGTAAGTCAACCACGCGCGTGAGAACGCATTTTTAAAGCACGAACATGAAAAAAATCTCCGCTATGCAGCAGATCGCAGAAATTTCGACATTTACGTGTTCTCCGCGGAACGCGAAAATGCCTAAATTTAGCAAATTCCACGAGAACGGAATTTGACGCCCACCCTTACCTTAAATGTAATCCAATTTCTCACCGGGAGCCAGTGAAGCTCCAGAAAGCCTGCGGATATCGACTGGTATTTGGGGAAATCCAAAGTCAATCTGGCTGCTGCATTCTGCATCGCCTGGAGCTTACCAAGTATTTTAACCTGGAGATTCACATATAAGCCATTAAAACAGTCCAACTTTGATAAAATTAGTGAGGAAAGAACAGTCTTTCTGGCATTTCTGGGGATAAAAGGATTTTTTTTCCTCAAGGTTCTGATGGTATAGAATGAAGAGGACACTACTTTTGACACCTAGGCCTCATATCTGAGCTTATCATCCATGATTAATACAAGATTTTTGGCTTTAATCACCAGAATGGGAGGTGAGCCCAAACTGTCTGACCACCAGGGAGGAGACCATGCTGGAGAGAGATTGCCAAACAGAATAACCTCTGTTTTACTCGAGTTTAGTTTTAAGCGGTGTCTACCCATCCAGTTGCTTGGGGTGGTCATGCAATCATGTAATCTTAGAGGGTAGTTGATATCCTTGTCTACAGCTGATAGAACCAGTTGAGTGTCATCAGCATAAGATGTTGGATTTAAATTAAACTTTTAATTAGAGGGGCAAGTTCTGAAGCATAGATATTAAAAAGCATTGGACTCAATGAGGAGCCCTGAGGGACCGCACATGGCAGAGTAAAGGGTGAAGATTTAAACTGACCAAGATTCAGAGTTTGAGATCTCGCTGATAAAAAGGAGGTTAATAGCGTGAGAGCTTTACCTTTAACCACTATGGCATTCAAACGATGGGCCAAAATCCATGGTCCACCGTGTCGAATGCTGCAGATAGGTTCATCTTTCCAAGTGTGATCTAGTCATGTTGCTTTCTTCTTGACACCCCACCTGCTCCACCCTGGCCAAAGAATCAGTTCCAGAAGTGTGACTTCCCTCTCTATGGTCACTTTAGTAACTGAAGCGTGAATATTAACATTCAAGCCAAAACTTTACCCACCCTTGACAGATAGGCAGCCTTTTATCCACATTTAAATTAACAGATAATACTCCTCTGCCTCTAACATCCTTCTCTAGACCCTTGGGCAGGCAGTGCGGTTTAGGTGGTGGTTGGATCCAGAGAATGGTGTACTACCATCCATTCACCGCAGTCTCTAAAGCACACACTTATCAACTTTGTCTGAAGTTCACCTCAAGTCTTTTCAGTTTGTACCATATTCAACTGGCCTCCTTCAGGGTTATCTCAGAACATTTGCTTCTCTCAGGCTCACTTTAGATATTTTCGTACTACTTTCTGTGTCAGTTGACTGTTTTGTGTCTCTGATATGGCTGCATCTGACAAGTCTTAGAGGAAAACATAGGAGGAGTCTTCCTTATGGGAGTGGTTCTGCTGCCACTGCTTTGTCTCCCCCCTGTTGTGCTTGTTTTCAAACAGGTTGTCCTGGTCTAGGTCTCATAGCCCTTCTCTTCCTTGGGCACCAGGTCCAGGCCACTGCTTGCATTAGGACTTCCGCAGTGTGAATAATATTTCTCAGCCCATTCTCAGACTTCTTGTGGGTCTCTGAAAAAGTTGGCCATCTTCATGGCTTTGAGCTTGACTACAAAGTCTGTATTGTATGCCCATTTCTAGTAATCTTTTCCTTGCTTTCATGAAGAAGGCCCTTTCCTGATGAACAACAGCTCTGTAATCGGGAAATATCATGGCCTTACAGCTCTCAACTATGATATTCATTGTTGGAGTATAGGGTTGTGGTCCTTATAATACAGAAGCCTGACTACAACTTGCTACGGTAGAACACAAAGGGATGGAGGCGTGTCCAGTACCCAATGAGACTTATGCAGGACAACGAATTATGTTAGTCCATCTAGTTTCACTGTTTGCTGTGTTGTGGTAATAAGATAAGAATTATATTGTTCCCTTCAAACTTTTGGTGGAGACTAATTATTCTACAGTTATTTCTTCTAGCCCTCACTTCAGAATCCTCTGCCCTATACTTCAGAATCTTACATCCCTCAAGTAGGCCCTTAACTTGTCTATGACGCTGTGATGTTGCTGGCTGGAAGTCTGATATATGCAAAAACAACAGTTGATGGACAGAATGTAGAACAATGTCATACATTCACCCCAGTACAGAGATCTGGGCCTAAATCCATAGTTTTTTTGCTCACCATGCCATTCCAGTTTGAACCAAGCCATATGCAAATAAGTGACCCTGTGCCTCATAGGAACAGTCCAGCCCAAACTGCTGAGCCAGTTCCTCCCTGGACTGGAAACAAGCATCCTAGGACCGGATTCGGGGTTTCACCCCTCTTCAGCTAGGATAGCTTGATTCCAGTGGCATGATGAGCACGGGACCCACATCTGGGCATACCCGTCCCATTCAGGGTGACAAATGCAAAAACAACAGTTGATGGACAGAATGCAGAACAATGTCATACATTCACCCCAGTACATCTAAAGAATGATGATGGATTAAACCCAGATCAGTTGACTGGGGGTGAGTGCTTGCAATGTTCAACACTGCGTCCATCATCCCCTTTGGTTTTGCTTTGTTCGCCCTAAGTTGGCAGGGTATGCCCAGACGTGGGTACCTTGCTCACTTTACCACTGGATGCAAGAAAGCCTGGCTGATGAGGGTTGTGAACCCGAAACCGGTCCCAGGATGCTTGTTTCCAGTCCAGGGAAGACATGGCTTGGCAGTTCAGGCTGGACTGTTCCAATGAGGCACAGGGTCAGACTGATTTGCATATGGCCATGTCTGAACTGGGGTGGCGGAGTGAACTAAAGAATGATGAAGGATTAAACCCAGATCAGGTGACTGGGGGTGAGTGCTAGCAATGTTCAACACTCCATCCATCATCCCCTTTGGTTTTGTTGTGGAAATCTGTTATAGCCTTCTCTGACTTATTTACTCCTGCTATTTTTCTATGGTTGTTTCTGTGTAGAGTTAAGTCCACCAACCATGAATCAATCTTATGCCGAAAGAAGTCTCTAGAGGAGGTTATAGCTTCCATAAACTCATCTAGCTTATTCACAGTATTTATGTTCCCCAAATTAGACTGTATCTGTAAGGGTCCATTAAGTTTGCTTGTGTCCTGGCATTGATCCCGAGATGAGTCTCTTTGAACTTGGAGGATCTTCCCATCCTGTGGATTTAGGATGCAAATCTGGGACTGTTGGTCAGATCAGTGGTATGAGATTCCCTCACCTGCTCCTCCCCAGCCCACGGAGCTGGCAGAGGAGCTTTTTCTCTTTGGAGAGGAGGTATGTATTCAATTGTTGGGTCCTTTCACTCGTTTCTCTTCAGGTCCCCTCATCGTTACACACTGCTTGACACTGTGGAGGGAAATATCAATTCCCTTGTGACTTTGCAGTGGAGGGATGGGGCACTCACTGCAGCAAATATAGCCCCCTGTAGGTTATGCTAGTAGTGCAGTCCATTCAAGCTGCAAGGCTGCAACTTTCATTAGTTGCATGTAAAACTCTGTTGTAGTGTCACCAACCAGTCCCAACACTCTGTAGTGTTGGAGTCATTTTCAAGCATGCTCATTCAGGGGTATTTTCTAGTTGCTTCTGGATTTTATGTAGGCAGAGATGATAGGTGTAGAGCAGGGAGGGCATTCGCTACTCATGGGTGCACCCCTGGGTATAGTCAGTTAAAATGCCACATCATGAATTTGCCCCAGCGTTGGCTAACCTGGCATTGGCCAAAATCCCATCAAGTCTGCTATTTTCTCAACCTCTTTATCTTGCCCCATTTTAGGATGTACCCCATGTGGTTAAAAAAAGGGAGGGACGGCATAACATAGCTGCCCTAGCCCCTCACTCAACAGTTTTTGTTCCTTTCTTGCACCATGCTTCTTCAGCAACCCTGCAGGAGAAGGCTTCAGTTCAGTGGGATGGGTGGGCAACAGTTCCACCGACACTAGAGGTGACCTTCCAAATCCCAAGTATTACCTGCACTTTCGGATCAGTGATCCATTTGTCGGATGCTCAACCCAGCTACAGGGTGATATTTGGGTGTACCAGATAGCCAGGAGCTCAGACAACTCGCTCCTCAATCCATTGTGCCCAAGCCACACACAGTCTCCCCTCCCCGCTAATTTGTGTGACTGGTCTCTAATATAACACTGTCCTTGCTTCTAGAGGTTCTCCACCATCTATCAAAACAGGTATGCCTTAACAAATCTTGGTACATGGTATCAAGGTGTTGCTCAGTCAACCTTGTATCTCACACGTTGCTGTGAACTTTTTCAGGTGTACAAGTTGCACCTATTGCTCTGTTGTTGAAAGTTGAAACTGGATTGGCAGGATCTCATGCCAAATATAACCCCACCAGCAATAAGTTCCCAATGGATGTGATGGTGAGCAGTCACAGTCTTCTCAGAAGCTGACTGCCAATGGGGTTATATTTGGCCTAGTTTTGCAGAGTCATAGTAAGATGGAGCCTAGGACATCAGACACCATCCGGTAGCCCTTGTGTGACCCATGGCCTCCCGAACAGGGTCTAACAATTGGAGGCAAGTGGGCTGAGATCCTGCATACTTGTGGGAACATGACCACAGTCTTTCTGGACAAGCAGTTCCTTTCAAGTTCTATGCAGCTTCAAGAATGTCAGCAATACACTTCCACTGTCTGGGGAAACAACCTCACCTTCATCTTGTTCACATGGATGGACCAGGTGCTTCCAAAATGGAATCCACAGGTCTCCATTACCCTGGTTCACTCGAATATGACTCGTTACTACACAAGTCATTACATCGCATGGCATTACAACGCGGTCGTTACAACGACTGCGTTTTTACCACGCAATGCCATTACTACGCAAGTCATTACATCTACTTGCTGTACATGGCGCGCTAACATTAGAAATATATAATTTACTATTCCAACTCCAGCCCACGCAAAAGTAGGGAAGGTGATGGAATAGTAAACTATACTATTCCTTATATTAACACGCCATCTACTGCAAGTCGATGTAATGACTTGCTTAGGCATTGCGTGGTAACAACGCGGTCGTGCAATGTAAAGGTTGTTTCCCGGTTCACTCATGCATAGAATGCAAGCACCACATAGGTCATACACACACACACACACACACGCATACCATACATTGAGACCTGGATCAGCTCACAGATGTGGAACTTTACACGTGGGCATGTAGGCCTCAGTTCCAGTGAGACAAGATAAAAAGGTCTGGTCACAACTACTGATTCACAAGACAAACATGCTAAATCCGTGACAGTAGCCCACTATCAAACGAATAAGGGCATACTTATTGCATCCCGACAGGCCACAGGAAAGGTCCATGGGCCTTCTTGTACATACTGGATCAGTGTGAGGCAGTACACAGTAGAGCAGTTAGGGGACGTCAACGCGACTGTACACCATGCAGTATACATTCCTGTGCTAACACTGCATAATTTGCTAATTCCTTATTCAGAATTTCATAGACCCTGACGCATAACTAGTCCTTTGCTGCCTCATGATTCCAAATTCTCTAACTTAAATATATCAAGCTCGCTCTCAGGAGAGATTAACCAAAGAAATCAGTTGTGACAGCGCTTACTCCTAGGACAAGGAGCCCGTTCTAATAGCACTGGTTGAGGTATGCACAGAGTACAAAGCACTGCAACTTTATTTACCTTTAGGGGCTTTTCCTTTCTGGCAGAATGCAGTCGCTTCATCTAGATTACTGCCAAATTCTAAAACAAACGAACTTTGACATGCACCGAAGTCTTTCCAGAATTTACCCAAGACCAGCTGTTGCCCGTGAACTGTAGAGCGCCGCGTGCTGACGCAATGACGAATTAAATATTTACCAAGTGTGCTCACTCAACACAAAACGGTTGCGACAAGCCGTTAGACAGCTGACCTGGTAAGTGCACGGCGGCCATGTCCCGACGGCGAGCGCTCGTGGCTGTGTCGTATTTTCGAGTTACACAAAAAACAGCTGGACTAACCGGCGATTAGTGTTGTTTTCCCGGTGCTTCAGTGGAGGCCTGGCCAGTTGGCTGGCTCCTGCTGCTCACAGATGAAGGCCAGGTTGTAATTTATGCAAATGCCTAATCTGTTGGAATTTGATTAACCGGAGCTCAAGGACATTGTTTTTTTTCTGGCATACGCAACCCTCTACAAGCCAAAGCAGGCGCTTAGATTTAGTATTTGTTTATCCAGAATCACAGGCACTTACCATTGGTCGCACCGCTACAAATTGCTATTCATATCATTCAAAATTATTGATCTGTTTTCACAGCATCTCAAGCGAAAAGAACACTTTCTTAAACATTGATATTCTAATAAACAGCTTAGTGCCATACAAGTATAAATCATGGAACAAAATAAAAGGTTGTCTTCGAACAAAAACTATTGGAACGCTGATTTAATTTTTTTTTAATTAGTTTGAGGAGACAATGATAACAAGAATCTACTGAATTTAAAAGAACAAAAAAACAAATAATATTACGTGCAACGATAATACCTTTAACAAGTTAAGATATGTACCTGTGTGCCAACTTTCGAAATAGCATAGGGCTCTTCCTCATACAGTTATAGTTTATATAGAAAGTTTAGCCATTGTGTAAACCTTTCAAAAAATGTTTTCTTATGTCTGCTGAAAATGATGTGAAATCAGGGATCTTAAGTTCCCCTATGTCAACTTTGAGTAGCTCAGACAGTGTTATTGAACAGAATGACTGGCATTGTTTGTTGAACAAAGAAATAACAATAAAGCATCCTGGGCCAGATCCTACAACATTTATGACTGGAGCTATTTCATGTTCTTGAGTGGCATTATATAAGGATGTATTTGGCATTTCTATAGCGCAAACCTAATCAAAGGGCGGCGGAAAGATAGGCCAAGGTTGGGTGCAGACACATGTTACAGCTAGGGGTGGGCGGAATTTGCGAAATCCACTTTCGCAAATTATCGCGAAAATGTTTTTTTCCCGCATGTTCGCGAGGTTTTCTGCATGGTTGCGGGTCGCCAACTTACCCATCTGGTTGCTCGCGGGCGCGGCCACCTTGTTTTGAGTTGTCTCGCGGTGCATGATCGCGAGAAGAAAGACGTGATCGCGCGACGCATTACGTCACTGCGGGCGCGAACTGTCGCGAGACAGCGCAAATGGCTAAAAACAATACAACATCTCATGGAGAACGCGACCGGATCAAGAAAACTTGTCGGCGAACAGGGGGAATTCAGGTAAGGCGATCGCGCGGGCGCGAGAATGTATTATTTTACAGCTCGAGCAAGAAACAAATTATCGCCAAGCTGCGGAAAGCGGAAATTTTGACATTTTCGCGCTCTCCGCGGAACGCGAAAATGTCAAATTATCGCAATTTCCGCGAACGGAATGAAATTTTAGCCCAGGCCTAGTTACAGCATCAAATTACGAAAGCAGATTTTTGGAGGTGGTAATGTATGAAGAATGTTTGTGCACTTTTGTTGTGTGACCATTTTTTTTGGTTTTGGTGTGTTTATTTTTTGAGCTGTTATATTTTTGAGGTACATTATTGCAAAGTGACGGTGCAGTGTTGTACGATGGTTGTGTTGGTTGGTTGTGTTGGTTTCTGTTGTAACTGTTTTGTTCTGGTGTGCCCTGTTATGTTTTAAATGTGTTATGTTGCTATCCATGGGTTATTGTGTTCTGTTGTGTTGTTTACTGGAGGAATGTCTAGAAATGCTAGAAAAGTCATAGGCAGGACCTGAGGTTAAAGTTCATGTGACAATTATTGACGACTAAGTGCCTCATCACAGGTTGGCGGCAGGTAATGTGATTTATCGAACCAATAAAAAACAGCTCTGCTGAACTGGAATTTATCAGGTGAGACAAATACTACACAATTACGAGTTTTCCCTGATAATGGGAAACAATGTGTATCTTGCTGCGTGTTGCTTCAAAGTCCGTAGTTTTCAGTATTTACCTGGTATAGCAGGTTTGGCCCGGCTAATTTATCTGGGGGATGTGACTTTTATAGCAATACTCGTTATTCCAATATGCGCGGTAAGTGTGTGCTCCACAATTGAACGTGTCACTGTGTGGGCCATGTTATGTCTTCTCTCCTTTGCTGTCTGTGGATGCATATATGGCCTTAAAATTCACAGACATAGGGGCATATGTACAAGGACTTAACGCCGCCATAGCTTAAATATTTTTACGTTACGGCTGCTTTTTTTTATCGCCGAAGTTACAAGTTGCCGCTAACCGCACTTAGTGGCACTTTTCCGGCGAAAACGCACATTTTAAAGATTGCCACTTCTGTTAGCGGGACTTAAATGAGATGAAAATGAGATGCAAGGTAGGTGTTCCTGGGCAAAAACTGCTGCTAACCCGACTTCGCGACATTTACAAGGAATTTCTTGTATGGTGGTAAACCCAAAAAACAGCTGGTCTTAAAAATGGGGGCCTGTAGATGAGGGTGCCATGGAGGGTGGTGCTGGCGTTGGTCTGGATCTGGAAGTGGATGTGTTCCATGGTCACCATCGGGTCATTAGAGTGCATGGTCAGTCAGAGTGTGCCTTTTTTAGATAATGGCAATACCTCCTCCTGGCCACTCGGTTTGGTCCTTGCGGGTGAATTAGTAGCCGTCATGGATGCTGATGTCGATGTTCGGTCCAGAGCAGAGGGTGGTCAAGGTTTCCATTAAGGAGGTGATGTCCGAAGAGGTGGCGGCGAGGAGGTACCAGATTTCTGTTGCGTGTTTGTGGAGGGACTGCACATTGAGGAGGATGCAGTTGAGCCGGTCGGCTGCACTGTCGGTCGACTGGGCGGCAGGTGGCGCTGGTGTGCTGATGTGGCAGAAGGTGCATTTGCAGTATCGACAGGTGTAGGGTGCAAGAGAATTCTACATTGTTTCTAGATGGCAGGAGCTGTGGTGTGCAGGGTTGATGGCGAGGAGGGTGCTGGCATCGTAGCAGTGGAGTGTCTGAGAGGAAGGGTCCTTGGTGCTGGGCAAGGTCCAGGGGCGTACAGACGCAGACGGGCTTGCCTTTGGTGCACCAGTAGTACGCCCACTGCGCATGGCCACACTGGCATTATGTAGTGCTGCGAGGGGACTGGTCAGCTGGGAGGCGGGAAACACAGGAAAGGACACTGGAGGGGGTGGAGACAAAGGGGAGAGCGGGGGTTGTGAATATCTTTTAAAAAAAGTCTTACTTCAAGGCCAGTTCCCACGTCTTCTGTGTTGCTGCTCTCCTGAGTCTGCTTCCAAGGAACAGGAAGCAGGCAGCCAGGCTCCCTCCCCTAAGCCAATCACGATGCTGCAATGCGGCATTGTGATTTGTCTTGAGCACCATGACAAGGTGTTTAGCCAGGGACTGGAGTGATTGGCATGTTCTCCATGCAGGCTGTAATGCAGCCTGCATTGCGAACAGGAATGTGCGCATGACTTCTTTGGGCAGCCCGAGAGGGCTGACCAAACACTCATTGCGCACTTGAGTGGGCATACCACTCCACCCCTGCCCTGCTCCGTGAGTAGAGCAGCCCCACCCACCCTCCTGCCCACAAAGGGAAAGTAGCACGAGTACATCAGAAAGTTATCATCATGTTATGTTTCCTCTTCTTGCACTGCTTGAAAGCAGTGTGGTGATGCTCTTCTGTCATAGTGGAGCAGCCGCCACTGGGGGTGCGTCACCCACAGGTGCTAGGCCTGGCCCCAACTTGACCCGCCGGGCCTCCATCGCTATGCGTCCCACCTTCTCCTCACCTGGACATTGGCACCATGGTGCAATTCGCTGCACTCTCTACAAATCTGTGACTCAGCCAGCAGGAGCCTCAGCCAGGTGGGATTTCACAAGTCTTGGTACAGCAGTCGCCGCCAAATCCACTGGGGAATCTCCTGATGCAGTTGATATAACAGGGCCCCCATAGGTGTGAAGTTGCAGTGCTCCCGCCACACAAGTTCAGCCCAGCTCAGAGACCTTACCCTCCACAGCATCCGGCCAGCACCACATCCTCAGACATGTGATTCAGAGAGGTGCAGCTCACCATTGGTTGTCTCCTCCGTCCACCCAGGTGTAGTGGTGGCACGTGGTATGCAATGCAGAACTCCCTACATTGGAACGCAGGAGCACCCCTACCGTTCACAGCTCCAAGGGGCACCAGGTGGTCTTCTCACACAGGTCAGCAATGTGTCTCCATGCATCCTGCCAGACTTCACCACCAGGTAAGGGGGATCGCCAATGCCTCAATATCTACCATCTCTCCCCAGCAACTCCACAGCACCTCTGCATCCCACTACGGATCTCAGATGCAGGCCCAGCGAGGCTTCCAGGCCCTGGGGACTATCCGCACTTTCAAGGTTTTGGATGCCCTGGTGTTGCAAGGAGTGCGTAATGATGAGTGATGCATCACTGGTTTTGTCCAGCGATGCACCTCTTTTCATGATTGTAGCTCTGAATTTCCTCTTCCCCTGGGACTCTGGCTGGTCATAATGGCTGTTGAGGGACTTGAGGGGGGTAGTTGATCTGTGCTGCACTTGGTCCTGGCTGCTCCATTCTGCATTCCATTGGTTTTGTTTCCTATTTTTCATTGGACGTGGACTTATAGGCTATTTTTGCCTCTTGAGGCAAAAAAAGTCACATTGGGCTGACTAGCGTGAGTTTTTTTGCTGCTAATGGGCCTTTTGTCAGTTTTCACCCGCTAATGCCAGAATTTGTATCGCCTTCATGCTACTGTTAGCAGCAGTTTTCACCGCGGCTACCTGAAACTATCGCCATGTAGCGACGTATTGTTTTTAGTGATAGGCCGCGTTAAGAAAACTGCCGCTAACTAACGCTAAGGCTAGTTAGCAGCAGTTCTTCTACAAATACCCCATAATCCATATGCACTGTCACCTGAAAAAAAGGATAGGACTTTATAATGTAAATTATTTTGTTCTAATCTAGAGAAAATAGGGAATTACTTTTTGTTGTACTTGTCTTACAATCAACCATCAGCAAGATCTCCTCTGGATAGATGAGTATACAATGCATAGTATTTCAAAATATATGTGTTTAAGTTAAGTACAATAGGCTTACTTTCACCTCAGAGTTAGCCAGGAGATAAATTGGAGATCCCATTGAGGAGCCCTCAGGCAGACCAGTTGTAAATGCCTTACCGACTCACACTGCACCATACCTGCCTTAAACGTTTGCTCAGGACATCCCTTAAACAGACATTTTTATTCAGGTGACCAACTAAAACAAAAACACTTGTCTTAAGCAGGGGGAGAGTTAACTTTGTCAAAGCAAAGCTCTCCAAACGCATGAAATTATTTTCTTCTGGTTAAAAAAAGAAAAATGGGGTTGCACGTATCTAGTAGTCCAAAGAACCAAAGTATAATTTTCAAATGTCCTCTTTATTTCAAAAAGATTCTTTTTTGGGAATGATAAGACATGATCAGCCAACGCGTTTCATTCCCTCAAGGGGAACTTCATCAGGGCTGTAACATGACAAAACAACATATATATATTACATGTAAGTCATGAGGCACAGGACTAACAATTCAAACAAATATATCAAAAGTTAAAAACATACTTATCAAAAGTACCCAACATAGAAGTGAAATCACAACGATGACACACAAATTTTATAACAATAATAGTCACATTGTTGTAAATAAAAGTTTGCATACCTATACCAACAAGATATCCATCTTTTTTATGCTATAAAACAGATAGTTTACATATTCTAATATTTACAAAATATACATATTTACAAGTTGTTATCCAAATGGACATTTCTTTATCAATATTGCCATGTATTGGATCTATCAACATATCAACAGAGTTTTCCTGTCTAATCTTCTGGTGGCCTGGAAAGAATGAATGTATCTATGTATGATCTTCACACATACCACATTTTCAATAGGTAACAATGCTCCAAATATAATACATCATAAATTCTGATCAAAACATCTATTTTAAAGAATTGTATTATTCTTATAATATATCTCAGATAATAGCATGTGATCAAAAAACCATGAGGGGGTTAATCCCCCACCCCCATGATACATTAGAATTGATTGATCTCCCAAAGGATAATCAGAGTTTAAGAAAATGAGTAGAGATGTCAAAGAAAAAAAGGAAATATAAATATATAGGATTATTTAGAACAAAGGATACGAATACAAAAGTCGTGCATACCTTAACTTAATGATTCCACTCTTCACAACATTTGCCAAATAACACGAAGACTTCACGAGATGCAGCCTATTTAGCATGCGCCTCAAATTACTATAGAGGGACATAAATCTAAAAGTCAGAATCTCTGACATAGGAACCTCGGCTATTTTATCAGAACTATAAGCGGGTCATAAGAGTTTTCACAATGGCTTCCAGCGCATCACGCCCTGCAATTTTTATATAGATTAACAATGATCTCAAATACGTTTCAAATACGAATGCCTGATTATTTAACAGCAACAAACATAGAGCACCCCTCATATGTGTATTGGTGCATTATCTACCCCAGCAGTATATGTTACTGTAAATCATTTGCAACAGTAGGAGCGGCGAAAACGGGACAGTATAACCAGCCAAACTCGTGTATGTATACAACTGATATCTTTATATCAGTGCACCGTCTACCCCAACAGTGTGTGATACTATAATTCATTTGCAGCAATAAGGAAAAAAAAAAAATGAAAACATCTCACCGATAAGTAGAATCCATATATATAGAGCTGCTATGTGCCTGTATCCTGATTTTATAAGTAAAACGTTTCAAACCTATATCCATACGTGGATGAGCACATATAGGGCTCTGTATTTTAAGAAAATTATGTACAAAACGTAGTGCATCTTGGTATCGAGACGTGACTCAGAGAACAACGGGCACCATCACAGTGAGGACGAGATATTTCTAACCATGGTTGTGGCCACATTCTCGCTGGGGGTAACGTAGCTAAAATGAACAAACCCAATCTGTCAAAAAGCCTCCCCCACAAGACTTCTCCTTATCGGCAGTGTCCCGAACAAAGTCCTCAATAATCCGGCATGTTCCTAAAAAGTTTATCGTCCGGTCTGCCATGATTTTAAATATACGGCGCTCCTCCCCCTGGTGTACTATTGACCAATAAGTATAGAGCCAAGGTTAAATCACCAATCAGACTAGTTTCTCACAACCTGGCGCCATTTCTAAACATTTTTGTTTATGTAGAAAAACTATTTTTTCATTCGTTCGCATATAATATCAGAAATAAAGATCACAATTGAATAAAGATAGACGTGACCAAAAAAATATATAAATATATTACAATCAAATAAAAGACATAAAGAAAAAGTCATCAAAGTGTTTATCCCGAACAGAAGTTTCAATCTTATTAATTGCCACAAGTGTGGTATCTTTAGTAAATATCATGCAGCGCTCTAAGACGTCCAAGAATATTACAATATAAAAAAGTATTTGACGTATTTATTAGTTGGTTATATCGAATGTGTTTCATTTCGAAAACATGCGTTGCTCCGCCCTTCATAGAACAGCTAGCCAATGTATACAAATCCAAAAAAGACAGCACTGTAAACCACTCGTATGTCTAGAGTGATGCGCCATGTTGCGATGTAGTGTCAAAGACAAAAAATCACAATTGATCAAATATATACATGTGATAATAAAATGTATAAACCTATTTGAGCAAATTAAGAGTAACAACAATTGGCCAAGAAAATATGTTTTTCATAAAAGTTGTGATATAATCTTGCCGGTTGCTACATCGATGGCATCATTGATAATGGTCAAGCCGCACAAACTAATTTGTTACTCTACGTGTGCCTATTTCCGGAAACATTCGACGTTCTGCCCTCGGTACAACGAATTGTCAATGGGCATTTATTTTGGAGCCTCCATTTGTATCCACTCGTATGTATAAAGCGATGCACCCCGATTTGGATGAAAAATCTGGTCTAACGATACTTAATCATAATATATAAGGCAAATATAGTGTCCAGAGAGGGTCTATCAAAAAAAAAAAACGTATTTTTTGCAATATTACGACTTTGAGTGTATATAATATTATTATGTACCACAATTATGATGTTTCATAGAAAAGGAAAGAAATAAGTCACCATATTGTGTAAAAGGGACAATAATAGGACAGCACATATTTAGTTCCTTACATGTAAATAGGATCGAAAACAATAATAAATAACATATGGGTTGATCCCATAGTAGATGACATAAAGGATAATCAAATGTCATGGTGTAACACAGTTGCCAGCTTATGTTGGGTCGAAAGCATCAAGCTCATATTTAGTTCATCTCATATCAACACAAGCGACGCCACTAGTTAGAAGACAAATGGGTTGATTCCATAGTAGATGACATAGGGGCTGCTCAGAAATCGTGAATGTCATCAAATAGCCCTTTGTATTACTAGACCTAGGACAGGGGACGAGGAGTCAATACTGAAGGAATTCTTTAATAGCTATCGATATAATCAAGTGACCAAAAAAGTGGAACATTGGATATATATATGCTAATTTTTCAATTTAATACCTGCATCCATTCATAGGAGTGTGATAGACCTATGTATATATTAAATCCTAAAGCTCTATAAATTACTCACTTTCAAGAAAATAATGCATTTCATGGTCACTATTAAAACCCTCAGCAATGCTCCGCAATCTACAAATCCATTTTGCCTCACACTGCCTGAGTCGAAGTTCCCGATCGCCTCCTCTCTCCATATTCCCCATATGTTCAGTGGCATGGAACCAGAAGTTGGCACGGCCCTCGTGTTTTTTAATGAAGTGCTCTGTGAGGGGATATCTAGCAACACATTTTAGTATGGCCCTCCTATGTTCCTGAATCCTAATCTTCAGGCTGCGCTTGGTACTGCCTACATAGATGGTTCCACATGGGCACCCAATAACATAAACAACAAAAGTAGTGTTACAGTTAATAAAGTTATAAATCCTGTAATTCTTGGAACCATTGTAAGAAAAGTTCTTAATTTTATTAATCCCTAATTTGCAAATGTTACAAGTTGTAAAGGTGAAGAAACCAAATGGCTTAGCTGGTAGCCATGTTGTTGTTTTGTTGTCACAGGTTTTAATATAACTAGGGCAGAGATCGTTTCTTAGAGTCTTTCCTCGCCTATATATAATTGATGGGTTAGTCTGAATCATTTTTCGTAGACTCGGTATTTCACACAGAAGACTCCAATTTCTCTTTAACAGTTTAAAGATGTCACTACTGTGTGAAGTATACTGGGTCATGAACCTGATGTTATTATCATTCGTTTTGATTTTGTTCTTTGTACATGTATTCAAGGTGATCTCCCTGGTAGGTGAACGTGCCCTTGTCTCTGCCCTATTCACTGCCTTCTCATTATAGCCCCTGGCTATAAACCTTTTCTTAACCAACTGAAGATTTTTATTAAAGTTGGTTTCCTCACTACAATTACGTCCGACACGTACCATCTCCCCATATGGGATGTTTTTAATGGTTGAGCTGGCATGTGCACTTTCTGGATGTAAGACTGCGTTACATGCAGTCTCTTTGCGATATAGGGTACTATGAATCTGCCCATCTTGTATATAGAAATGAAGGTCCAAAAAATTGATCTTTTCATTACTATATTCCATTGTAAGTTTTACATTAAATGGATTAGAATTGAGGTATTCAAAGTAATCCTGAAGTTGTGATATAGTACCAGACCACAGGCAGATGATATCATCGATATACCTCCCCCAAAAGACGATGTTATCAGTCCAGGGGGAGGCACATCTACCCCATGTATGCCCCGTCCCATACCATCCCATAAAGAGACAGGCATAAGAGGGGGCAAACCTGGAACCCATGGCGGTACCTCTCTTCTGATGGTACCAAACGTTGTCATATAGAAAATTGTTCCTATTGAGGGTCAGTTTCAACATTTCGAGAATCATCTCGTTCTGGCCCATGTATTCAGCCTTATCCCTGTCCAGATAGAATTCAACAGCCTTGAGGCCATACTCATGTTGAATGCAAATATATAGGCTGGTGACATCAAAAGTGACAAAGAGAAGTTCGTCAGACCACTCAAAGTTTTGAAATTTGTTTAAAATATCCTTGCTATCCTGGATATAGGAAGGGAGATTTAAAACTTGTTTGTTGATCTTAAGGTCAATGAATTCAGAAATTTTCTCAGTAGCTGACCCAATGCCAGAGATGATTGGTCTACCTGGAGGGAAACTTCTTTCTTATGTATTTTAGGGAGGATATATATGCAGGGAAATGTGGGATTGTCTACTGTGAGGTACCTGAATTCGTGTTCACTTATCAGACCCATATCCCTCCATTCTCTTAACCTAAGATTAATTTCAATAACAAGGTCTTGTGTCGGGTTCTGAGACAATTTCTCATAACAATTGGTGTCCCCCGATTGGCGTTCAATTTCACCTTTATAATCTATAGTATCCATGACAATGACGTTCCCGCCCAGATCAACAAACATGTTTTAAATCTCCCTTCCTATATCCAGGATAGCAAGGATATTTTAAACAAATTTCAAAACTTTGAGTGGTCTGACGAACTTCTCTTTGTCACTTTTGATGTCACCAGCCTATATACTTGCATACAACATGAGTATGGCCTCAAGGCTGTTGAATTCTATCTGGACAGGGATAAGGCTGAAACATGGGCCAGAACGAGATGATTATCGAAATGTTGAAACTGGCCCTCAATAGGAACTATTTTCTATATGACAACATTTGGTACCATCAGAAGAGAGGTACGGCCATGGGTTCCAGGTCTGCCCCCTCTTATGCCTGTCTCTTTATGGGATGGTATGAGAAGGGGCATGTATGGGGTAGATGTGCCTCCCCCTGGACTGATAACATCGTCTTTTGGGGGAGGTATATCGATGATATCATCTGCCTGTGGTCTGGTACTATATCACAACTTCAGGATTACTTTGAATACCCCAATTCGAATCCATTTAATGTAAAACTTACAATGGAATATAGTAATGAAAAGATCAATATTTTGGACCTTCATTTCTATATACAAGATGGGCAGATTCATAGTACCCTATATCGCAAAGAGACTGCATGTAACGCAGTCTAACATCCAGAAAGTGCACATGCCAGCTCAACCATTAAAAACATCCCATATGGGGAGATGGTACGTGTCAGACTTAATTGTAGTGAGGAAACCAACTTTAATAAAAAATCTTCAGTTGGTTAAGAAAAGGTTTATAGCCAGGGGCTATAATGAGAAGGCAGTGAATAGGGCAGAGACAAGGGCACGTTCACCTACCAGGGAGACCACCTTGAATACAAGTACAAAGAACAAAATCAAAACAAATGATAATAACATCAGGTTCGTGACCCAGTATACTTCACACAGTAGTGACATCTTTAAACTGTTAAAGAGAAATTGGAGTCTTCTGTGTGAAATACTGAGTCTACGAAAAATGATTCAGACTAAACCTTCAATTACATATAGGCGAGGAAAGACTCTAAGAAACGATCTCTGCCCTAGTTATATTAAAACCTGTGACAACAAAACAACAACATGGCTACCAGCTAAGCCATTTGGTTTCTTCACCTGTACAACTTGTAACATTTGCAAATTAGGGATTAATAAAATTAAGAACTTTTCTTACAATGGTTCCAAGAATTACAGGATTTAGAACTTTATTAACTGTAACACTACTTTTGTTGTTTATGTTATTGGGTGCACATGTGGAACCATCTATGTAGGCAGTACCAAGCGCAGCCTGAAGATTAGGATTTAGGAACATAGGAGGGCCATACTAAAATGTGATTCTAGATATCCCCTCACGGAGCACTTCATTAAAAATATGAGGGCCGTGCCAACTTCTGGTTCCATGCCATTGAACATATGGGGAATATGGAGAGAGCAGGCGATCATGAACTTCGACTCAGGCAGTGTGAGGCAAAATGGATTTGTAGATTACGGAGCATTGCTGAGGGTTTTAATAGTGACCATGAAATGCATTATTTTCTTGAAAGTGAGTAATTTATAGAGCTTTAGGATTTAATATATACATTGATCTATCACACCCCTATGAATGGATGCAGGTATTAAATTGAAAAATTAGCATATATATCCAATGTTCCACTTTTTTGGTCACTTGATTACATCGATAGCTATTAAAGAATTCCTTCAATATTGACTCCTCGTCCCCTGTCCTAGGTCTAGTAATACAAAGGGCTATTTGATGACATTCACGATTTCTGAGCAGCCCCTATGTCATCTACTATGGAATCAGCCCATTTGTCTTCTAACTAGTGGCGTCGCTTGTGTTGATATGAGATGAACTAAATATGAGCTTGATGCTTTTGACCCAACATAAGCTGGCAACTGTGTTACACCATGACATTTGATTATCCTTTATGTCATCTACTATGGGATCAACCCATATGTTATTTATTATTGTTTTCGATCCTATTTACATGCAAGGAACTAAATATGTGCTGTCCTATTATTGTCCCTTTTACACAATATGGTGACTTATTTCTTTCCTTTTCTATGAAACATCATAATTGTGGCACATAATATTATTATGTACCCTCAAAGTCGTAATATTGCAAAAAATACGGATCTTTTTTGATAGACCCTCTCTGGACACTATATTTGCCTTATATATTATGATTAAGTATCTCTAGACCAGATTTTTCATCCGAATCGGGGTGCATCGCTTTATACAAACTAGTGGATACAAATGGAGGCTCCAAAATAAACGCCCATTGACAATTTGTTGTACCGAGGGCAGGACGTCGAATGTTTCCGGAAATAGGCACACGTAGAATAACAAATTATTTTGTGCGGCTTGACCATTATCAATGATGCCATCGATGTAGCAACCGGCAAGATTATATCACAACTTTTATGAAAAACATATTTTCTTGGCCAATTGTTGTTACTCTAAATTTGCTCAAATAGATTTATACATTTTAATATCACATGTATATATTTGATCAATTGTGTTTTTTGTCTTTGACACTACATCGCAACATGGCGCATCACTCTAGACATACGAGTGGTTTACAGTGCTGTCTTTTTTGGATTTGTATACATTGGCTAGCTGTTCTATGAAGGGCGGAGCACCGCATGTTTTCGAAATGAAACACATGCGATATAACCAACTAATAAATACGTCAAATACTTTTTTATATTGTAATATTCTTGGACGTCTTAGAGCGCGGCATGATATTTACTAAAGATACCACACTTGTGGCAATTAATAATATTGAAACATCTGTTCGGGATAAACACATTGATGACTTTTTCTTTATGTCTTTTATTTGATTGTAATATATTTATATATTTTTTTGGTCACGTCTATCTTTATTCAATTGTGATCTTTATTTCCGATATTATATGCGAACAAATGAAAAAATTGTTTTTCTACATAAACAAACATGTTTAGAAATGGCGCCAGGTTGTGAGAAACTAGTCTGATTGGTGATTTAACCTTGGCTCTATACTTATTGGTCAATAATACACCAGGGGGAGGAGCGCCGTATATTTAAAATCATGGCGGACAGGACGATAAACATTTAGGAACATGCCAGATTATTGAGGACTTTGTTCGGGACACTGCCGGTAAGGAGAAGTCTTGTGGGGGAGGATTTTTGACAGATTGGGTTTGTTCATTTTAGCTATGTTACCCCCAGCGAGAATGTGGCCACAACCATAGTTAGAAATATCTCGTCCTCACTGTGATGGTGCCCGTTGTTCTCTGAGTCGCGTCTCGATACCAAGATGTACTACGTTTTGAACATATTTTTCTTATAATACCAAGCCCTATATGTGCTCATCCACGTATGGGTATAGGTTTGAAACTTTTTACTTATAAAATATGGATACAGGCACAATTTCTGCTCTATATATATGGATTCTACTTATCGGTGAGATTGTTTAGTTTTTTATTTTTCTTTATTGCTGCAAATGAATTTTAGTATCGCACACTGTTGGGGTAGACGGTCCACTGATATAAAGATATCAGTTGTATACATACACGAGTTTGGCTGGCTATACTGTCCTGTTTTCGCCGCCCCCTACGGTTGCAAATGATTTACAGTAACATATACTGCTTGGGTAGATGATGCACCAATACACATATGAGGGGTGCTCTATGTTTGTTGCTTTCAAATAATCAGGCATTCGTATTTGAAACGTATTTGAGATCATTGTTAATCTATATAAAAATTGCAGGGCGTGATGCGCTGGAAGCCATTGTGAAAACTCTTATGACCCGCTTATAGATCTGATAGAATAGCCGAGGTTCCTATGTCAGAGATTCTGACTTTTAGATTTATGTCCCTCTATAGGAATTTGAGGCGCATGCTAAATAGGCTTCATCTCGTGAACTCTTCGTGTTATTTGGCAAATGTTGTGAAGAGTGGAATCATTAAGTTAAGGTATGCACAACTTTTGTATTTGTATCCTTTGTTCTAAATAATCCTATGTATTTATATTTCCTTTTTTTCTTTGACATCTCTACTCATTCTCTTAAACTCTGACTATCTCTGACTTTGGGAGATCAATCAATTCTAATGTATAATGGGGGTGGGGGATTAACCCCCTCATGGATTTTTGATCACATGCTATTATCTGAGATATATTATAAGAATAATAAAATTCTTTAAAATAGATGTTTTGATCAGAATTTATGATGTATTAGATTTGGAGCATGGTTACCTATCTAAAATGTGGTATGTGTGAAGATCATACATAGATACATTCATTCTTTCCAGGCCACCAGTACATTAGACAGGAAAACTGTGTTGATATGTTGATATATCCAATAGATGGCAATATTGATAAATAGATGTCCATTTGGATAACAACTTGTAAATATGTATATTTTGTAAATATTAGAATATGTAAACTATCAGTTTTATAGCATAAAAAAGACGGATATCTTGTGGGTATAGGTATGCAAACTTTTATTTACAACAATGTGACTATTATTGTTATAAAATTTGTGTGTCATCATTGTGATTTCACTTCTATGTTGGGTACTTTTGATAAGTATGTTTTTTAACTTTTGATATATTTGTTTGTATTGTTAGTCCTGTGCCTCATGACTTATATGTAATATATATATGTTGTTTTGTCATGTTACAGCCCTGATGAAGTTCCCCTTGAGGGAATGAAACGCGTTGGCTGATCATTTCTTATCACTCCCAAAAAAGAATCTTTTTGAAATAAAGAGGACATTTGAAAATTATACTTTGGTTCTTTGGACTACTAGATACGTGCACCCCCATTTTTCTTTTTTTTCTGCTTTGATCTGGAACACAGTGACGCTGCTCAACGGCTGGCGTACGGGGTTGATTGCACGACGATTATTGGTGTGTAGAACTGATGCGAGGTGCGGCAAGAAGGGCCCGCCGTTGTTGTTTTAAGAATACTAATTTTCTTCTGGTTGTTTAGCCACCACCTAAATTGTTTTTTTTAGAAAATATCTTAAATTTCCTTTTGCAGTATTTATTTTAGGACTTTGGCAGCTGATTGATTTTCCTTGGTCGATTCACAGAGGTTCACTTTCGGTTTAGGAGTATGAGATTGCCATCATACAAGAAAATCTGAAGTTTATTGCCCCACAATTTAGTGAACAATGATTAACTTCACCCTAAGTGTAACTCTCATCTACAGATCACCAGAACCGCATACCAACTTCATTGACACCATCATGGACTTTGTTGCACCACTCGCTCTTGTCCTGAACTTCCACCTGGAAGACCACACCAAACCCCAACTCAAAAGCACTCATCCAAGACCTTAGAAGCCTGGGCCGTACCAAATGAGTAAAGGGACCTACCCACATCACCAGAAACCTCCTGGACCCTATTTCACCACTTTTGACAACATCTGATTCAACAAGCTCACACCAATATCCTAAACAGACCAGGTCCTCGTCAAATTTGCATCAGCAATCCAGTCTAACACTCATGCCCTCATCAAGTTCTGCATCGCCAATCCAGTCTAACGCTCATGCACCACTGCTAGATCCACCCACCAAAACTGGAACATTACCACTGACAAGGCCTAGAACACCGGTCTCAACAACACCCACTGATCTAAATACAGTAAAATCCTACCCAAACCCATCAATGAAATTAAATGAAAAAAATATTTAGTTTGCGCACTCATACCCAAAGGCGTCTTAGTGCTAAAAAAGAAGCTGCTAGGAAGCTACCAAAAGAATAAAAGAAGCTAAAACAGTAATTCGATTGAAAATAGGCAAGTTTTTTTAGGCATTTCTAAAAAAGAATATGACTCTGAGTAGATTAAATATGGAGGGGAAGATCAATCCAAGCTCTATTTGTTATCCACTATAGACATCTTCCGCCCTAAGATAAACGGGTCAATTTGTGTACCACCACATTCCTAGAAGAAGTGGACCAAAGAATTCTTTGTGGAACATACCAGAAAAATTTCAATCTCATACCTTTTGGTCCTGCATTATATAAGGGTTTATGTGCTAAGCATAAAGATTTAAACATAATACGCTTCCTCACTGGGAGCCAATGCAATGTGAACAGTTCTTTAGAAACAGATTTCAATTTAGATATGTCCCCAATATAAGTCTTCCTGAGTTGTTTTGAAAAACTTGAAGTTTATTGAGAGCAGTTGCTGCATGTTCCAGTATAAATCATTGCAGTAGTCCATGCAAGATAAATTAATCGATCAGGGGAATAAAAAGGAAAATCTTTAAAAAAAATTAAAGATGTAATAGCAAGAGAAAGTAAACTAATTAATCTGGGCAGAAAATTAGCTTATCGTCAAAAATCACGGCCAGATGCCTCACTGTTTTGCTGGAGTGGGAGAAGAGCCCAGTTCACAGGGCCACCATAAAGGAGACTAGACAGTTGATTTTCTTTCCAAAGAGTAAAACCTTGTTTTTTTCAGCATCAAGTTTTAAGCAGTTAGTTTTCCGCCAAAGTCCAATTGCCTGCATACAATTGTAAAGCATAGGTACTCTATCTTGTTTATTACTAGAGATTGATACAATAATCTGGGTGCCATCTCTGTATGAGACCACAAAGATCAAATGAGTTTAGCAAGAGGTGAGACATAAACATTAAAGAGGGTTGGATGATCCTTGAGGAACTCCACATGGAACAGAGTAGGTATTAGAAGAGAAGTTATCAATGGTGACCATTTGGTCTCAATCATAAAGAAAGGAGCACAGTAAATACACTGCCTTGTCTCTAATCCCTGATTTAGGTGAGCGATCAACACTGAATGACTACCAGTGTCAGGAACCACCAAAAGGGCTGATTTACCACCACCATCGACAATAGATCCGATTTTGTCCATGGAAGGGACTAGTTCTGATTCAGTACTATGGTTACTCCTAAATCAAAACCTAACGGGATCCAGAAGTTCATGTTTTTACAGTATTGATGTCAGTTCCTGGATGATTGCCTTTTCTAATATTTGAGCAGACATCGGCAAAGAAGAAATGAAGCAATAGTTTTTAGGATCCAGCACTCTAGCCAGGGATCTTTTTATCAGGGGAATAATCATGTTTTTTTTCCAAGCTTTCAGGAAGCTACCTGTGCTGATTATATTAAAGATCTTAGTAAGATCAAGAATTTCAACAATTGGATCACCTAGTGGACCACCTCAAACACAGCAATGTAACAAGATCTAGACCCCAGACTGGTTGGTGAATAGAGGAACTCAGACTTTAAAAATAACACCACATCAAACAGCTGGAGCTGAAATAGAGAATGAGTCAAGACAATGCAAACAGGGGCATGTTTAAATCCGTCCTGACATGCTACCACCAAAAGATCTGGACCCCCAAATGCACCACTTTGGCAGACTGCATTGATGCCAGCAACAAAAGAAGCAAAGACATTTTCACCATTTTGAAGGATTTCACCTCACCAGCCTTCAACTCGATGACTCCCTCTGGACCTCTGCAACATCTCCCAATTCCTGACCAACAAAATCACTGCCATTTACAACTTCAAGCCGTGACCAAACTTACCAAATGCCTCCCAATCTTTTCCAAAGAAGCAACGATAATCACATGGCCTGTTATTACCCGAAAGAAACTGCAGCTGCCATGAATTCATCCACTCAGGTGCCCCTTCGGACCGCTGCCCCACCAACATACTATAGAGGACCTCAACTGATCAGATTTATGCTCACAGCCATTCTGAATGCCTCCTCCTCTTTTGCAACTTTTCAAGATGCTTGGAAACTCACAACTGTCTTCCCATTGCTGACAAAAACATCTCCCAACCCTTCAACGGTCATCAACTACAGACTGATCTCCCTGCTACCATTCCTGGCCAACTTCTTAGAGAAAATAATCAACAGATGCCACACTGAATACCTCACCGACCACCAACTCCTTGACACCACTCAGTCTGGTTTCAGACCCAACAACAGCATGAAACTGCCTTATTCGCTGTCACGTTTGACATCTGGATAGAGGGGACATGGCAGTGCTCATCATCTTGGACTTCACAGTGATTGGCACGGTCTACCACCAAATCCTCATCCAACACCCAAACAACATTGGAATCCAAAGACGTACATTCCAACCCTGATTGAAAGGATCCAGTCAGTCAGCCTGGTATTGTACACCTAGGCTGCATCTTAGTTATCTGTATTTAGAAGCCCTAACCGGTTCCAGCACTGGTATTTTTTCATGAGATCCATTTTTCATTTTTCATGTTATTCCTTTCATTGACATTACTTAGCATTAATGTTAAAGATTTTCAATCTTCAAATCAATTTTATACATTTTTCATTTAGTGTTTTATTCTCAGCCATTCCATTCGCAATTTATTTGTACTCTCTTTTGTGACTTTTTAAAACATTTTGCGCAGTTATTGCAACTCTGTTTCCAGGTGTTGGAATGTTGCAGAAAGTATGCTGTATCCTCATAGCTTCGCATATCCCCTCTGTGTTTGTTTTTACTTCCATTCCAGAGCATCAGTACATCCTTTGTGTTTACGCTTCCCATGTCTGTCCCTGTTCGGCTTCTCCAATCAAATCTGCTGTAGTACGTCTTCAGGACGTTCGTTCCATACCATTTAAACACATAGGGGTCTATTAGGATGGAGGTTGGAAAACCGCCCTGACCTCCATGGTAGCTGAGATCAGCGTCCACTGGTACCGAGGCAAAACCGGCGGTCCGATTAGGATCAACCCCAAAAAAATCCCGACTGCGGCGAAACGATGCCATGAAAGACCACCGGTAGCGGGGGGAGCCAGTGAAAATCAATCCGCGGTGGTCAGATTCGCGGCAGAAACACACTAAACCGCTGCCAGGCCAGCGGAGTGATCGCACGGAAAATTAGGATTCCCCCGATGTGACAGCGTTACGTTCTGCTGTTTCCGACCGCCGCGATCGCAAACAGTGATGAATGGGAGAGCCGATGGAAGGGCTGTCGCATACCCACCGCCGCGGAGGCTCAGTGACAAATATGGCGGTCGACAAAAAAAACACACCACAAGTCCACCAGTGAACACACCAAACTAGCTCTGCCCCCCAAAACACCTAACACACCCAAATGACACACCCCCATGGCAACTTTAAAAATACAAATCCCAGGACAACCCACACAACACACCTGACAGCAATACCCCATTTTGACACACCCACATAGCTGAGTATAAAACCAGCCCCTTCCCTGACCAGAATCCTGTGTACTACTCCAGCCCTGAAGGAACCAAACCCTGCAGCACATTGGATAGGTAAACCACCACACATCTCACCAGCACCACAACACACACACCACCCCCTCCACCCTCACAACTGCACCCCAAAACATTTGCACATCCCACTCCATGGCACAAAAGAAAATGCCCATATTCACAGAGAGTGAGTTGTCAGTCATGGTAGATTGGTAGATGAGATAATCAGAGTAGAACCACAATTGTTTGGTCATCAGGTCCGACAGACACCATTAGCCACAAGAGCGCAAATGTGGGAAATTATAGTCGACACTGTCAATGCAGTAGGTACCACCCCGAGCTCCAAGCAGGAAATCATGAAGTGGTGGCATGACCTGAAGAGGGTTGTGAAACAGAAGAAGAACAAGAACCATCAGCTGGCTCAGATGACTGGCGGTGGCCCTCCCATTCCACCAAAAACATTCACTGCATGGGAGGAGAAGGTGCTTGCCATACTGCATCGAGAGAGTCTTACAGGAATAGCCGGGGGAGTGCAGGCTGGTAAGGACAAACAAATGTATACCATTTCACTGCTATGTACCGTATTGCACAACCACAAAGCTACACCGCCTAGGCCCAAGTCCATTCATATGCACCACAATACCCAACACAGGTCTCACACATATAACATCCATTCCATCTTAACCACCCCAAAGGTAGCCTTCAACATTCCCAGGGTTGCCAGCACCACAACTCCCACCAGGTACTACAGTCCCACCCCTGAGCAGTACGTAGCACTCCCCCCGGAAGCATGTGGCAGCCATTGCATTGTTCACCTTCATCTAACAGGTAGGTAGCCATCTTGCCATGGAGGGCTGTTTGGGGGTGGGAGGCCTGCACTACAACTCCCACCAGGCACCCCAGTCCTACCCCTGAGCAGGATGTAGCACTCCCCCCTACCCAGAAGCATGTGGCAGCCATTGCATTGTTTCCCCTTCATCTAACAGGTAGGTAGCCATCTTGCCATGGAAGGCTGTTTGGGGGTCGGAGGTCTGTACTACAACTCCCACCAGGTACCCCAGTCCCACCCCTGAGCAGGATGTAGCACTCCCCCCAGAAGCATGTGGCAGGCATTGCATTGTTCACCTGCATCTAACAGGTAGGTAGCCATCTTGCCTTGGAGAGCCATTTGGGGGTAGGAGGCCTGCACTACAACTCCCACCAGGCCCCCTATCCCAACCATGAGCAGGATGGAGCACGCACCCCCACCCAGAAGCATGTGGCAGCCATTGTATTACAACAAACACACTTACAGGTAGGTAGCCATCTCCCCAGGGAGGGCAGTTTGAGGGTGGGAGGCCTGCACTACAACTCCCACCAGGCACCCCAATCCCACCCCTGAGCAGGATGTAGCATTCCCCCCCGAAGCATGTGGCAGCCATTGCATGGTTCACCTTTATCTATCAGGTAGGTTGCCATCTTGCCATGGAGGGCTGTTTGGGGGTGGGAGGCCTGCCCCCACAACTCCCACCAGGCCACCTTGTTCCACATCTATGCAAGATGGAACACTCCCCCCAGAAGCATGTGTCCTTACAGCCAATGGGAACCGCAATCACGGTAGCCTAATGCAATTTTGAAAATCGCGGTAGGCGTGCTCCACCATCGCGGGGCCGGTCATTGGATGCAATTGAAAGATGCGCGAACGCGGTTTCGACCGTCTGGCCCCTGTGGTGTGTCACCGCCATGGCCCATGCCCTTCCAGCCAATGGGAACCACAATTGTGGTAACCTAATGCAATTTAGAAAATTGCAGAAGGCGTTCTCCTCCACCGCGGGGCCGGTCAGTGGATGCAATTGAAAGATGCATGACCGCAGTAGCGACCTCCTGGCCCCTGCGGTGTGTCACCGCCATGGCCCATGCCCTTACAGCCATGGGAACTGCAATTGCGGTAGCCTAATGCAATTTTGAAAATTGCGGTAGGCGTGCTCTGCCACCGCGGGGCCGGTCATTGGATGCAATTGAAAGATGCACGACCGCGGTAGCGACCGCCTAGCCCCTGCAGTGTGTCACCGCCATGGACCATGCCCTTACAGCCAATGGGAACCGCAATCGCAGTAGCCTAATGCAATTTTGAAAATCGCAGTAGGCGTGCTTCTCCACCGTAGAGCCGGTCATTGGATGCATTTGAAAAAAGCTGACCTGGAACACCAATTGCAGCAGCTTAGAACCACTGAAACTACCCCAGGGGGCTATATTTGTGTGGGAGGAAGCCTCACATTTCCACTGCTTCCAGACACTGCTGCCTGACACCCGTCACCACCAACTGCTGCTGCTCCTGTCTCCAGACACTGCTGCCTGACACCCCTCACCACCAACTCCTGCTGCTCCTGTCTCCTGGACCCAGTCATCCCTTCACCACTGAGGAGCTGGAGGTCCTGGTGGACGAGGTGCTCACACAGTATGGGAGGCTATGTGGTGCTCCAGATGTCATGGTAAGTATTTCAGAGTGGAAGTGAGAGTGCAGGGAGTGCACACTTGAAATTGATCTGCTGCAGTATGTGCCTGAGAGTGTGGGGTTGTGTCATACTCTGCCTAGCATGCAGACTCCAGGGGAAAGGGGTGTGTAGCCTATTTCACACATTTCCCTGGCTGCACATCAGAATGGGAGGGACATATATTGTTTTGTCAGCCATACAGTGATGCAGCAAGTTGGTTATGCAGGAGCCAGGACAGAAATTGCCTGTGTGAATGGATGTGTGGTTCCCTGATGTTCATCACAGGCTCATCTGTGACATTACCAAGGGTTTACGTCTAGAGGGTACTGATGGAAGTGTGTCGGAGCCAAAATTGCCCTCATGTATGGGTCAGCACTAAGCTCAGGACTTTTAAATGCCAGAGGGTGACACTCATGGTGGTAAGTCACCTATGACACAGAAGATTGTTGTACTTTTGTACAGAGACCCTTCCATTTCCACCAGCATGTGTACTGACTCGTATGTGTAGGCACTGCTTACGCTCTCATATTGTCCCTTCATGTGACATTTCTGATGCCCCACGTTGGAACTCGGTGTGAGCCCACCTAGCCTGCACAGTCTCTTCCCAATATGACAAGGACAAATCACTGAATGTACAGAGTGAAACATATGGGTTGTCTGCTAGACTATCCATCAGAGAGCTATCTCAGACATGTAGATTGCACACGACAGACCTTGTGAGAAGGGTGTGAGATTGTAAGATCATGTCCCTAAATGTATCCTCCATGTTAGAATCCGGGTTCTCTGGTTGGCACAGGTAGGTACTTGTGACAAGCAGGGAACCTTTCCTCTAGTCAGGGTAAGGGGTTACACTCCTAAAATAACCCCTGCTCACCCTCTAGGTAGCTTGGCGCGAGCAGACAAGGCTTATCTCAGAGCGTTATAGGTTAAGCATTTGTGAACACATACAGTAACCAAGTGACAACACTACAAATGGACACCACACAGGTTTTTATATTAAAAATAAGGATTCTTTATATAGAGCTACCACAAGACCATTAAATGACAAAACATACACAATACTGTTACTTTAGATGGTAGAAGTTTGCTTAGTTTTCTTAAGTTCTTAAATGCGACACTTTAAGTCAATGTACCTTTTAGATGCGACACGCAGGGCAACGAAAGTGTTGCAACGTTGTTGATGCGATGAAGTTTTTGGTGCAAAGAAATAAAGACGTGAAGATCTTCCAGATGCGTTACGCTTCTCCGAGGTTGCGAGAAGGCTCGACTCGATGCGTCAGCTACAGCGGCGTCACCCTTTACGCGATGCGACGACAGCGGCCTTGGCAGCGGCACTCTTCTCTGACGTTTGCGAGACGCTTCCACTCGATGCGATGTTGCAGTGGCGACACCCCTTTACGCGATGCGACGACAGCAGCTCCGACGGCGGCACGCTTCTCCGTGGATGCGAGGCGCTTTTCTTGATGCGGTGCAATGCGAAGCTACGATGGCGACACGCTTCTTTCTCGATGCGAGACTCTTCTCTTGATGCGGTGCGATGCGTCAGCTACAATGGCTGCGATGGCAACACGCTTCTTCGGCATTGCGAGACACTTCTTGGATGATGCGAGATGCTTCCGCTCGATGCGATGCTGCAGCGGCGACACCCTGTACGTGATGCGACGACAGCAGTTCCGACGGCGGCACGCTTCTCCTTCTTGAGTCGCGCTTCCAGCTCCTTGCGACACGCAGTCCCTCAGAAGGTCCAACAACAGCAGCAGGCACTTCTAAAGAACTTTGGGGAGCTGGGGGGTGAAGTCTGTTGTTCCTGAGACTTCAGCAGGAGGCGAGCTCTATTCCAAGCCCTTGGAGATCTTTTTAAGCACAAGTTGAAATAAAGTCTTTGTAGTCTTTCTCCTCTCCTTCAGCAGCAAGGCAACCACTGCAGGCCAATCCCCCAGGTCAGGGACAGTACTCCTCCTTACAGCTTTCCCAGTTCCTTCTCCTCAGGCAAAGGTTCTTCTTGTTCAAGCAGGATCTAATTTCTTGGGAGCAGGGTCCCAATAGTTATACCCCTAATTCCTTTGTTCCTCTGGGGTAGAGGGGACTTTGCCCTGTCCAAACCAGTTCCTGAGCACTTTGTTGACATGACTCTGACTTTCTATTCAGGGTGCAGGGCAGAGACATCAGCCGCTCCACAGGAGGTGGAGCCAGCATTGTGGTGGCAGAGCACAGCCCTATTCAGAGTCCAGGTGCACTCCTCCCACCCATCTGGATGTCAATCTCTCTATTCACCACCAGGCTACCTAGCCCTGCCCCTCTGGGTTTCCCCAGCCCTGTCACTCACACAAACCAGACAGGCAGATACACATCATAGCAGAGGCGGACTGAAATGGTTAGGCAAGCAAATACCAACTTTCTAAAAGTGGTATTTGCAAACACAGAATATTAAAATAAACTTTACTAAAAGATGTATTTTATTATTCTGAGTTCAGGCATACTAAACTCGATTTTCTACCATGTTCCCTGGGTCTGTTAGGATCAGAGGATGTAACAATTCTAACAGCCCATTCTGGCCTATGGGAACAGGTAGCCTTGCAATATTGAAAAACTAAAAAGGCTGTAATTCACTATTAGGACATGCCACACACATCAGAGCTTGTCCTACCTCATGCTTACAATGCACCCTGCCCTTGGGCCTACCATAGGGGTGACTAATATGAAGTTAAAGGAAGGTTTAGGGACTGGGAAGTGGGTGCACTTGCCCAGTCAGCATGACAGTACCAGACTGCACGCAGGTTCTGCAATGGCAGACCTTAGACACATTTTACTAGGCCCCTTCTGTGGGTGGCACAACCAGTGCTGCAAGCCCACCAGCAGCATTTGTATTTACAAGCCCTGGGCACTCCTGGTGCACTTTACTGGGGTCTGACAGTAAACCAAATAAGCCAATCATGGAATCCAACCAACATATACATTTTAAATAGGGAGCACTTGCACTCTGGCACTGGTTGGCAGTGGCACAGTGCTCTGAGCAGCTAACACCAGCAAAACACATGAGGCACAGCGACAAAAAGTGGAAGGGAGACTCACGCCAAGGTGCCAGGTCTAACACTCCATGACACAGTGAGCCATTCACAGGGCAAGGACATTGGGGACTGTGCAGTGTTGGACACAGTGAGTCTGCCCTGAAACATAATTTCCAATGTAATGTATATCTTGCTCACCCACAAACTTGATAGCAGATGTGGGCCCCCTACACATAGCTTTCTGTGCTGGCATCCTGCATGTGTATGAGATGGGCAGGTACTGTGTCCACCCTCATACCTGCATGCAATTTTGTATGATTCTCCCATGCTAATGTACTATGTGAGATGCTGTATTGTCTCTGCTAGACATATCTGTGAGGTGGTACTGAGTTAGTATCATGCTCCTGTACTGAGAGATAGTGGTACTTAACCCTCTGTCACTGATTGTTCCCCTCTTGTCTCCCATGCCTGCAGCTCAAAGTCCACTAGCATAAGGCCGTGTGGAGGGCCGTTGCACCCAAGGTGCATGCTCTGGGTGTCTCCAACCGACGGTGCACACGCTGTCACAAGAGGTAGGATGACATCTAAAGGCTGAGCAAAAACGTGGCAGAGATGACGCTAGGGCTGCTTCCTTGGACTGGAAGGTTGGCACACAGGAGCATGACACCACTAATGGCCCGCATCTTAGCTGTGGCACAGCCTGAGCTGGATGCATGTTTGAAGAAACATCAGCAGCAAGCTGGGGGTGAGTATTCTGGGAAGGGTGACTTTGGTTGTGAGTGTCTGCATGTGTTCCAAGCCTGGGCCAGTGCTGAGCTCTGTGATGTTGCTAGTGTGATGCAATGGCTTGTAAGTGGCCTCTGTGTTGTGTGCAGCTGTCATGCATTTCCCCTACCTGTACTTTCTCATGTCATTGGAGTAATGGCCCTTGACATTCTGAGTTGTGGCCTTCTGGCATCGTCTGCATTGGGGAAGTCAGGGACATCCCATGGAAGGGAACCAATGTGTAACTGTAGTTGTGCCCCAAAGTACGACATGGTGGATGGCATGATCTCATGTCCATTGTGGACTAATATGTTGGAGTTTGCATCTGTGTTGTCCCCTTCTGCTGCCTCCAGATATGACTGTGGCGACATGTTGTGAGGTACATCTTTCCCCTGTGCAGGATCTCATGCACAAATGTGCCTACTCTGCACTTTGTACTGGCCACTGGCCTTGCTGTTCATTGCTGTGTTTGCCCATTCCCTGTGCAGCTTCTCATTTACCTGCTCTGCACTTTGGACTGGCCACTGGCCTTGCTGTTCCTTACAGTGTTTGCCCATTCCCTGTGCAGGATCTCATACACACATGTGCCTACTCTGCACTTTGTACTGGCCACTGGCCTTGCTGTTACTCTCAGTGTTTGCCCATTCCCTGTGCAGGATCTCATGTACCTACTCTGCAATTTGGACTGGCCACTGGTCTTGCTGTTCCTTACTGTGTTTGCCCATTACCTATGCAGGATCTCATGTACCTACTCTTCACTTTGGACTTGCCTTGCTGTACATTGCTGTGTTTGCCCATTCCCTGTGCAGCTTCTCATGTACCTACTCTGCACTTTGGACTGGCCACTGGCCTTGCTGTTCATTGCTGTGTTTGCCCATTCCCTGTGCAGGTTCTCATGTACCTACTCTGTACTTTGGACTGGCCACTGGCCTTGCTGTTCCTTACTATGTGCCTACTTTTAACGTTGTCTATCTGTGTAACATGTAATAAAGACAGTTACTCCTGTTGTCGGCTTTGTCAGCGTCCTTGCTAAATAAAGGGTTTTATGTGTGGGTATGGTTTAATGTGACACATGCTCTGTATGCCACTTCAACATTGCCAATGGCTTGTTTAACTTTTTCAGGGTTTTGCAGAGGTGACAGGCACTTCAGTTCTTCTTGACTCTGAGGCTTGATGTTGCTGATCGCGAACGAGGAAAAAGTCTCGCCGGGATGTCATTTTGCTCGCTCGCGGTCGCCAACTTGACGTTGAGGACCGCAAGCGAGCAAAAAATGCCAACTATGCTACGCGATTTTGCACTGTGCTACGTGCAATTCGCGTAGCGCAAAGTAGCACAAACTACGCAAACTTCACGAGCGAAGCGTAGATGTCCGCCCAGGGTTACTCATGTGAAATCGTTCACAAATACTCCTGGTCTGAAATTGTGCTGTATTGTTTTGTTATTTTTTGTGTTTTTATTGTCTTTTGGTATAGCACCTTCAGAATTGATGAGCTTCATAGCCATTTTAGTAACAGTTTTGTATTAATAAAATCATTTTTTTGTAATTAACAGTGGTACATTGAGTCTGGTGCTATTACCATAGATTTATGGTCTGCTAATTCTTATGACCAATTGGTTGCATAGGGATTTCTCATATGAACAATTGATTTTCCCTGTCCTAGGAAAATTTATTAGTAACAGGGGGTCCTTATCATTACATTATTGTACCCCTCGGACTCCAGCGAGCTCATCAGAAGAGTACTGCAAGGATCATCCCTGAACCTGACCTTCTTCAACACATACATGATTCTTCTAGTCAGTATCATGAGCTCTCACAACATCAGCATTCTCCTACGCTGATGACATGTGACTCATTCTGTCCCTCACGGACAAGATGCCCAGTACCTGGATCAAGTTCAATGCCTGTATTACTGAAATTGCTTACTGGATGAAGACCATCTGCCTGAAGTTGACTCTATCTGTAGCAGTATTATACTTTGGCCAGGGGCGCAACAGACACAACAGGTATGGTGCAGTGTGCGTGGGTAAGGCATTTGCAACCGAGCTGCCTGATGGGTGGTCAGTGATATTCATGCATGGCCCCAAACAAATGAGGGAATCACTTTGTCTCTACGCCTATGTCATAGTGGTGACATGTGTGAATGCTACAATGGTTCAGGTTCCTAGTTCAAAAACAAAACATTTGCGACTTCAAATGATTCAAAAAGATCCCATTCAAAGAAATCATGAAATAGTTCAGTACCCTTGAAAAATTATTATCAAAAATTGTATTTTATATTAATGGAAAATTCAAATATACAATAATGCAGAGGGTGCTCAAAAGGTTACACAAACATATGTCAATAACATCAGACAAACTAAAGTGTAAACACAAATAATAATCATTGCAAAAAGGAAAGAATTATATACAGTAACAGGTTTGTGAGATCACAAAAACAAACAAAACTCAATGCTTCCTCTTATTCTTTGCCAAGGAAGGCGTCGACAGCTTTTCGACCATATTCAATTATCTGGTCTTCGTCAGGACAGAACAATTAAAGAGAAACCACTTTGGCATTCACACTGTTCATTAGCCCCAGGTTTGGATTACAGGGCTGTCCCTGTTTGTTGTAATTGCTATAGTAGTGACGTGGGCACAGAGGAAAACATACCTTTAGGAGGCACACTGAAAGTGAGCCACTAACAAGTTGGTGCACTTTCACTGCACCTCTAAAAGGCAGCCCTCTGGGGGGCAAAAGGGGGTCCCCTATACCCACAAGCATCACCCTGCATGCAGGTGCAGGCACCTCCCTGCTAGGGGATCTCTAATCCCCCTTTAAAGTGGAGGCAGGTTGCTACCTGCACTGTGAAAAACGGAACAGCTTTTAAACAGCTATTGTGTATTTCATTTGAATGCGCTGCCCCCAGGGCAGCTCTGCTCATCAGGGTTCCTACTTGCACACATTTCACATATACAGAAAACCATATACGGTGGTTAAGCCACCTCCTACATTGCTCCTAAAGCGTGGAACGTTCTGCTACTACACATAAGAGCCCTCTCTTCACTTCTTCATACACAAAAAAGCTGAAGATCTGGATTTTTGAGCAGTCCCACTAGGCCTAGGATTTGGTTAGAATTATACCTGTCCAATGCCAAGACACCCTGCTGGGTGATAGTGCACTCTACAAATCTGCATAACATAACCCAACATTGCACAAGTGTATTGGAGAGATCTGAAAAACATACGAGGAAAACAGATGTGGTGCCAGCAGGTAACCTAGTTTAAGGCCACTTACCACTTTCAAAATGTCTGAATATTGATCAGAAAAGCTGTATTCAACCCCTGTGTACTTAAATTAATAGTAATTACTGGTGGCAGGAGATACCTATCTTAATTTTATCCAGAATGGATTAGGCCACATATACTCATTGATTATTGTGGGTTTATAATGATTGGCATAAATTCATACGGTCACATTTATTTTTATACCTTGGAACAAGTTTAGAACTCCCTGAGAATTTTCTGTTCTTCAGCTAAGGACTTCAAATGCTGGAGTAGAACAAATTCCCACAGACGTCTTATGAATCGAGTAGGCAGATGCTACTGGGGTTATCTGTTAATCCTACATGTACACCACAGACTGTATTACAATATGTATCCTGAGGAGCAAGGGGTATTTTCACCCTTGTTAGGTCTCAGCTAGTCAGCACATGTGCTGTCTTGAATGGACATTGTATGTTCTTTGTGGGATTCAGCACCCCCATGGGCTTCCCATTTGATGTCTCCATCATCGCTTCAATATTTGTCCTCCCCATTTGTCCAACGCATGCATTTGTCATGCCTCTTCCTGTGTTTAGCCCTCCGTGACGGCTTGGACCAATTGCACTATCCCTCGACTGCTTCCATTTCAGGATCTGTTTCAGGAACTACTTTTTTCTGTGTTGAAGTGTACTTAACAAGAGCGCATATGTTTTCACTCGCTGCTCAATGCTCCTCTGTAAACAGGCCATTAAATCTTGTTCTTATCCCATCACATTTGCAGTGCATTCAAATCAAGGTCAATTGGCAAATGCTGTTTTCTGAGGGCGCCTGTTTAGATATTTTACACATGATCAATGTATGTCAACACTTAAGCCCTGTATCAGTATGATGTGCATATAATTCTGAGTGCCCATAATTGACTTTCAAAACACATGGCTATATCAAACTTATATCACTTCAAATTTAAAGACTTTATTTGGGTGTGTGTTTAAAAACAAAATCAAGCAATACAAGGCCTTTGTTTAAGCGCATGTTGTAAAAGTAATTCATACACATTCACAATTAAATGTAATGTTGCACCAGCAAATCAGAGTTAAATACTTTCAACATACTGAGTTATTTTTTTTTTTTATTTGCCGGTGCAACATTAATTCTGAGTGCATCTGATTTAATTGGAAAACATACGCTTAAATGAAGGCTGTTAATCACATGATTTTCTTTGCAAATTCATACCTAAATAAACACTTTCCATTGCAGTGATAGAAATGCAATTTAAGTGGGTGCAATCACAATTAAAAATGTTCACCAGCAAATCAGGGTACAACTAAACGCAATGATTTGCCCTTGCAATATTGCTTTCAATTCTGATTTACTTTCAAAACACTCGCTTAAAAAAAGGCTTTACATTGGTTTCACATTTCAGATATGCATTCACACAAAGCCTCTATGAAATACACAGAAGCCTCCCTTTGACTCATTATTTTTCAGGCCTTTGTGCTTGATTTACAAATGTCACATCTGTCAAATTAAAGGCTGACCATCACATGAAAACAACAGTGACTGGGTTATATTTACTAACATACATTTCCTTTATATCCCTTTTATTAATCTCTTTCACATGAAGGAACAAGAAATAGAGAGTGAAAAAAAACATACACTGTAGAAACATATACATTGTTCCATGCATGCAGGGAGACCACAATAAAAGAGAATGCTTATATTATGCCAACTAATGTAAATAACATTGTTATTGCATTGTTATTTCATGATGCCATTTGTAAGTGGAGAACCGCTGTGAAGATGTTGCTTCTTTATGTCGATGCATGTCTGCTGTACTGTTTTCAGTGCTCCAGTCCCTGGACGGTTGAGGGCACATTACCCGCTCCACTGGTGATGCTGCAAGGAGCGCAGGCTTCACCTGGCACCAATGGCACATGGCTGTGGTGATGTGCCATTACCATTGACAATGCCTATAGCTCTTGGATTGCCGAAATATGTTGGCTTTGCCAATGCTTGTTGGACGTTTGTATTACAGAAGTGTCTACAAATGCTTTTGTAGCCCTATTCTGTATTATGGATAATCTGGGACCAAGGGGGTATTCCTTCATTTATATGGCCCCAGGCAAATGATCAAATGCCTTTCCACTCTGCCCAGACCATATTACAGAGGCGAACATGGGAAAAAAAAGATTTTAAGAAGCACACTGATTATTCATCTCATGCTAAAATACATGTGGCCCATAGCTAATGCAACAGATTATCCAGTAATATGTTTTAATTCAATGGGTACAGCTTTTAGGCCATTCTCTTTCCCTGTTATCTTTTCCTTCAGTCCCCGAAATAGATGTGTGCCTCTCTTTTGTCAAGCTGAGGTCATAATATCAAGTGTTATTCTTCCAGATAGATCTTTACCACTTGGGATATCAGACATTTTTTACATCGCAATATCTAAGAATCCTTCAGGCGATCTTGCTAACTCCACGTGAGGTAGGCAACTTTCCCTATCTTCTGATGGGGCTCTCTCTCTCTGGGGCTCTCAGCCTCTAAGTCATTACTAGGGGTTCACAAATAAAGTGTTGTATAACTATTACCCTTGCTCCAAGCTAGAAAGTACAACAAGAACCAGAAACTGAGGAGGGCAGATGTCCATTTCGTATTTCTTTATTTGTTAGCTCTATTGTGGTACACTGACAAAATATCAACATCCAAAATATCCCCATACCAAAATATTGAAGTCAAAAATATCTACATCCTATACTTATAATGGTAAGTACAAAAATATCGAATAAAAATATCAATGCCATCAATATAGTTGTACAAAATATTGTGGTTTTATATATATAAAATAAATTAATAAATGTATTAAAGAATAAAATAAAGTTAAAAAAATAAATTAGGTTTAATATACATTTTAACAAATATAACAAATAAACAAAATTTAAGAAAGTTAAAAACGTGTATATATAATAATTAATATGTTTATATATTTATCAGGCCTTTGTGCTTGATTTACAAATGTCACATCTGTCAAATTAAAGGCTGACCATCACATGAAAACAACAGTGACTGGGTTATATTTACTAACATACATTTCCTTTATATCCCTTTTATTAATCTCTTTCACATGAAGGAACAAGAAATAGAGAGTGAAAAAAAACATACACTGTAGAAACATATACATTGTTCCATGCATGCAGGGAGACCACAATAAAAGAGAATGCTTATATTATGCCAACTAATGTAAATAACATTGTTATTGCATTGTTATTTCATGATGCCATTTGTAAGTGGAGAACCGCTGTGAAGATGTTGCTTCTTTATGTCGATGCATGTCTGCTGTACTGTTTTCAGTGCTCCAGTCCCTGGACGGTTGAGGGCACATTACCCGCTCCACTGGTGATGCTGCAAGGAGCGCAGGCTTCACCTGGCACCAATGGCACATGGCTGTGGTGATGTGCCATTACCATTGACAATGCCTATAGCTCTTGAATTGCCGAAATATGTTGGCTTTGCCAATGCTTGTTGGACGTTTGTATTAACGGAGGGGTAACAATTACTATTCCCTCTCCAATGAGTGCAACAATAGGGAAAGTGTTGGATAGCGGCGGGGTAAAAATTACTATTCCCACTCCAGTGAGTGCAACAGTAGGGAAAGTGTTGAATAGCGAGGGACAACATTTACTATTCCCACTCCAGTCACAGCATCAGTAGGGAAAGAGTTGGATTGCGGAGGGGTAACATTTACTATTCTCACTCCAGTCAGTTCAAAATTAAAAACAAACACAATATCATCAATAAAGTTAAAATATTTGTTTAAAGTAAATAAAAAATATATAAACATTTTAAAAATACAAATATATTTAATATTAAAATAAAAAATAAAAACATAATATAATCTTAAATACATATCACAACTACCAATATTATGTTGAGTAAAATAAAAAATAATTTTCAAACAAATAAATATTTTTCTTTAGAAAATATTTATTAAAAAAAACATTAATTATTACATAAGTTTAGTCTATTTACATCCTATCCTATAACAGCACAGAACTCACAATACACATCGAAAAAAATGTGTTAGCATAATTAACAAAATTAATGATCAATTAAACAAAATTATTAATTAAAAAACAAATTAAAACACATAAAATCTAATTAACTTCCCAGCCTTTGGACCTATAATCCCCACACCCCAAACCTAAAATTAAAATGTAGAGAAATGTGTCACACAGTTAAAAAACGTTTTCAATCAATAAATTAATAGTATTTAAAAACTAATTATAAAGTAAGTAAAATTAATTTACTCCCCGCCTATCAACCCTATAAACCCAAAACCCACACATGCAAAAAATTTAAACAATTGCACTAGTTAATTAGCAATTCATTAAATAATTAATATTAATGATCAAATAATCATTAATTCATTAAAAATAAAATACTTCCCACCCTTAACCCCTAAAATCCCCAGAACTTGCACTTAAAGTTAATTACACAATTACCATAATTAATATTCAATTAATTCATTCATTAATATTAATTAACACCTAGGGGCCGATTCCGATCCTGTAAAACCCGGGTACGAATGGTCGTACGGAGCGTTTTCTCCGTACGACACGTACCCGGGAATTCCACCTTACAAACCAGCAAGTACGATTCGTACAGAAATACCATTTCCGTACGAATCGTAAAAAACACCGTACGGCTAAAAAATACATACAATTCTGATCCTGGACAGCGTGTACGCGATGTCTGCACGGAGTCAGGCAGCGTTTTACAGACCAGCAAGTACGATTCGATCCTACAGCACTCCGCACAGCTATATTTTTACGGGAGCCAAAAAGTGCCAGAAAAGCTAAGTACGCTGCGATGCACGACGAAAAGGGGGCCCGGTACGCGACGTACACGCCATCACCCACATCATACTTGTCATCATGTACGGTGCGTACCCCAACATTGCATATGTATGGACCGTACCCCCCACCACACCGTATGTATGGACCATACGTCCCACGCCCCCGTATGTACGGACCGTACCCCCACCCGCGTATGTCCGGACCGTACCCCAGGCGTACGCCAATCCTCGCGTATGTACGGACCGTACATACGCGAGGATTGGGGTATGCCTGGGGTACGGTGCAGACATACGCCGGTGGGTGGGTACGGTCCATACATACGGGGGGTTGGGGGTACGGTCCGTACATACGGGGGTGGGGGGTACGGGCCGCACATACGGGGGTGGGGGTACGGTCCGTACATACGGGGGTAGGGGGTACGGTGCGGACGTACGCGGGAGGGGTGGGAGGCTGGGGGACCGTACGACTCGTACCCCGGGCACAAGTGTACTCGGGGTAGGGGTCGTACAAAGTTTGCTACGTACGGGGCCTTTTCCATGCGCTTGTGTTTTCGGACAGGCAGTACGGATCGTACTTGCGCGCTCGGACTTCAGTTTTACGATTTGTATGTAAAGCTGTCTGGGGACGTCTCGTAGACTTTTCCCGAAGCGATTCGTATGTATTTTTCACGTACAAATCGTATTTCGCCGTTTGTACGGGACTTGTACGATTTGTACATAAAAAAATACGGATACGAGTCGTACGGTAAATTGTTTTAACGGATCGGAATCGGCACCCTAATATTAATAATTACAAATAAATTACTTCCCACCTTTTACCTCTATAAACTCCACATCCCGCACCTAAAATTAATTACACAATTGCCATAATTAATTGTCAATTCATTAATATTAATTAACAATGAATTATTGATTAATTAAAAGAAAACTAATTCCCACCCTTTACCCCTATAAACCCCATATCCCGCACCTAAAACTCACCCCCAAAAATTTAAAACACAAGTAACATTATAAAATCTCAATTGAAAAAATATTAATTAATAAATCTATTCATTAATTTATTATATTTAAATTACTTTCTACCCTATTCCACTATAAACCCACAACCCGCTATGGAATTAAAAAACGCGAAATTTAATTAAAATAAAATTAATAACTACAACAAATTTAGGGGGCATATGTATCAAAATCTCCATTTGCGATTCTCAAATAGCGATTTTTTGAGAATCGCTATTTGAGAATTGCAAAACGGGATGTATCTAAAAATTCGCACAAATTTGACGAATTCTTAAAATTCCTTAATTGCGATTAGCAAATTGCAAAATCGCAATTAAGGAATACCTTCCCATTCATTCCTATGGGCCAGAGGCCCATTGCAATGAATGGGAAGTCTTTCTCAATTTGCGAATCGCAATTTGCTAATCGCAAATTGAGAATATTTTCAAAGGTGCAAGGGTGTCATGATGACACCCTGATGCACCCCTGAAATCAGCATGTGTGTGCATATGGCGCACATACATGCCCTAAGGGCATTTATGTGCGCCACATGGCACTTTGAAAAATGCCAAAAAGTGCATTTTTCAAAGAAATCGCAAATTACCACCAACTTGAAGTTGGTGGTAATTTGCGATTTCTTAAGGAGAAATCACACAACTTGGGTGCGTGTTACATAGCATTTAATGAATCACAATTTGCGATTTCTTAAATGCTTACGCAAACTTAAGAAATCGCAAAATTAGCGTTTCGTTAAGAATGCGCTGCTGAAATTCGCAAACAATATTAATGACTTCTATTTTTTTAAATAGATATTTCTTACCCTAAAGTCGATGTTCTTGACCATTATATTTTTGCTGTCAATATTTCTGTGTCACGATATTTAAAACTCGATATTAGTGTAAGTTGACATTAAAAACTAAATATTTTGACTGAATACCTCTATTGCACAGGTTATTTTTCTAGGGACTATACGTAAAGATGCTAAAAACAGCACAGTAAAAAACTACATAAATGTTTAGTATAGAATTTTTAAAGACATAAATTTCCCCTTGGTGAGTTACTTTTATGTTTATGTGGCACTAACTGTGCATTGAAAGAGGTAACACAAATCCCTTACTACACTGAAAAAAAGGATTATATAAGCAATGGTGAAGTGCCGGAATGTGGTCCAACTAACAGAGATGGTGTCTCTACTAGAACAGTTCTGAAAGTATTCTCAGACAAACTAAAGATGCACCTACAGGTTGTTGTACGGTATAAGGTGCCACTGCAAAGGACATTTGTTTGTAAAGTTTGCACTTAGTTGCCTTGCAGATACAAAACTATAATGATATAACAGTAATAAACTGAGAGAGATAAAAAGATTTCTTAACATCTTCTGTGTGCAGGATCTATCCTCCCTCACCTCTGCAGAGAAAATGGAACTCACACAGATAAATCTCTGCAGATGAGATCTTGGTGTTGGAGACATCTAAAAACTTACTACTCGCCAGATGTTTGATCAATAAATCTAGTAAATGCTTCTTTACTGTGAGGTTGCAACAGAAAAAAGCATTGGGAAAGCTAATAGGTCTGACGTTGGCCAATGGCCGAGTGCCAATTTTTGTTTTGTTTTTTCAACGTTTTTGCAAAACATTATTGTTTGGGAATATGCCATGGCCTCGTCAATCTAAAAAAAATATATGTATATATAATACAGGCAAAAAAAGGATTCTTGGTCTCAAAAACCACTTATGGCCACGGGACTCCCTGGCAATGAAGAGAACTACTTCGAATGTGGATGTTTTCTTTGTGAGGAGTGGCATGCAGTAAATGGTAGTGAAGTCAGTCAATGGCTAAAGTCGACTGATGTATTGCCCTTTAATTCATGCTAGAGTGGGTGGAATTAAAATTGGGAATGACACCAGCCACAGACTAACGGTTGTAGTCTGGTTGAAATTCATATGATTAACTATGTTATACACATAAAGAAGGAAGGCAAGAAAGAAGGAAAGTGAAGGAAAGAACAGGAAAAGAAACAAACAAACAAAACAAAACAAACAAAGAAAAACAATGAAAGTAAGGAAAGAAAGCAATAACAATGGACGGCAAAAAGAAAGCATGAGAGAAAGAAACGTAAAAAGTGTATAACTTAATATAAAGCAGTTTCAAATTGACACAATCCGGTATGCTGTAAAATAGTAGCAGTCAGAAAAGCAAGACACTCCCAAAGAAATTAACAACAGCATAGGTAGGAGATGGGATCTAATAAAGATGGAATGTGCCATGTGTTCATTTCAAAAGTATTGTGCTATCATATCAGACTCCAAACACAAAGGCAAAACTAAAGTAATTCTAAAGAAAAAACAAAAACACTGGCACTGGCACTGAAGAGAACTAGTGTGGGTGAGGATGTGCTCCTGGTGAAAGAGCAAAATGCATTCACTCAAAGTAAAGTTTCCAGTGGCTTAAGCAGACTGACCAAGTGCACCATGCTATATGCTGTAGGAGGCAGATGCAAAATGGGAATGACACAGCAACACACCAACAGCTGAGCAGAGGTGGCTAAAAGCCCTTATGTGTAAGAATATTATAGATATATTAGTAAAATCAAATGGTCTTGGATAATGCCAGACCTAAAAATGAACTGGAGCAGCTAGTCTTAGGGGTTCTTCTACACCAAAGGTGGCCAGGAATGGTGAAAGGAACATCTGTGCCCCAAAACAGCATTTGGGACTGTTTCAACAAAGGCAAACTACATGTAGAAATCTACACACACATGTCTATTACCACGAGTGATTTAGGAGAAATCTATGCCTGGACAGCATCTGCCAATTGCCGGTGGAAATCACCCAGTAGTGGGATTTATGAATCTCTGTGCGCTTACATGAGGGGGTGGAGATCCCCATAACAGCAATTAGGACTGTAAAATTACCGGTAGTAAACTTGCAACCGGATTTGCGATCTACATTTAGAGGCTGAAATCTCTGCAGTGGAGGCAGAGATCTTTGCCACTGCTGGGGAAAGCTCACAATTGAAAAGTACAGCAAGCAGCATTCACCTGGCTCGCTCACACACACACACACACACAGATGACTCACATTAATCCAGCAAACACATAAATCCAGCGCACACACTAGACTCTGCCCTGTCCCCTTGGACTGAGGTACTTTCAGGGTGGTGTTGTGCAGCTCCAGCATCAAGAAAGCAGCCCCCTCGACTCAAGAGGAAAAGGAACTTCATCAAGGAGTAGACTGTCTTTGTAGTTACCTTTGTTGTTTGCTCATTAGAGGGAGATACATAGGCTGCCTCCATACATCCTCAATGGAGCAGAGGAGGTGGACATATCGCAAAAGTTGGCAAACTCTGGCATTACATTGGGGCTGTAGGTACACACTGTGAGGGACTTAAAAAATGGCAGGATGAGAGGAGAAGGGTGAAGAAGTTTTCCAGGATTCAGTTGACTCAGGCTCGTTCTGGAGGCAGTTCTGGATCCCATCTCCTTCTCAACCCCTCGATGACTATACTCTCCCCATTGCACCCTCACCTGCCATATTCTCTGCCTGTTCTGAGAAATTCCAAACATATGGCAGGTAAGAGGTTATAACTCTCTGTTTCACCACTACATCTGAACTTCACACTCTGTCCCCCCCACAGATAAGCATAAATCTCACACTTCTCAGTCACACACAGCTTAACCCCCCTCTTTAGAGCTTATAACGAATAGAGGTATTCTAATTTCCTATCTTTATTTTTAATACACACCCCATTTCCAGTATATAGGCAGAAACAGCAGGTGTACTGTCTACTGTGGCAGAGACACAATCAGGGGATCCATCTAAAGGCATCCCAACACATACACAGGTATGCCATACTGTTAACTATACTACCAGACTCTAGTGTTTTTTAAATATTGCCTTTTCATATCTCACCATTTACATGGATGTATCTTTATTATACATATTATTATAAAATTTCCTTGGCATACCGTTTTTTTGTTAGCCCATGGGTATCTAATGTGTTTTGTTCATTCATGTTAAGTCATTCATGTTCGAAGGTCCTATGTTATGGTCCTAAGTGCCAACTACCACCATCTCCTCTTCTGCTCCAGTCAATGCTCCAAAATGTGGTCTGACCACAGACATAACACAAACCGATAGCAGAAACTGGTAAGTCTTCAGAAAAACATTTGCAATATGTATAAATATATGTCTATCCCCATTACTGTCTGGATTGGTTATATAGCTATATTTTGCAAAGATTATACACCTCTTGAACTGCATGTTTTCATTTAGAAATTGAAAATGTGAACTTATATGTCTAATGTTGTTTTCCTAATGCCGTTAAATACATCCTTCCATTTTTCAGATTTATTTATTTATGTGCCCCTCTCCCTATTATCCTCTCTTGCGACCCATGTGCCTTGTGCTTATATTATATATATTATATAACAGTATGTGCCTCATAATAACGCCTCCATCATACTAGCTTTGATCAATGAGTTTTTTGTCTTTATTTATGCTATGTATATACATAGACATTTTATTAGGAAATGATAATATTTGTGTACTCATATTATTTCTATGTATATTTTTGTCTTCACAGCTTCAGTGATCTAATGGTCATGGTATCAACAATACGTACCACCCACTAGGCATCAGGTGACATCCCAGAAACAGTAATTTGCCCTATACAATATGTCCATCATGTAAGTCTATTACACCATTAACGGGTCGATTCCGATCCGGGTCTGACTGCTCTCCGAGAGCTGTTCGTAGCCTTCCCTTGCGACCGACTCGCACCCGGAGCCGGTCTGCCCGGGCGATGAAGTACGTTGCGCATAACTGACACAAATCCGACCGACACGTAGGCTGCGATTCAAGCTTCATTTTCGTACGAGCCGTACCTCCGAAAGCCGAACCGAGTAGCCCGGAAGCAGTACTCACAGCAGTTTCCGGCTGGACAAGTACGATTCGCAAATCATACGTGCCGGATGGGTCGCCACTAGCAGCACGTCACAGCATCCGGAAAAGAAGCATATCAAGTACGATTCGCGCCAGAACACAATCCACGGCTACGAGACGGACCAGCTAGCAACGGGTACGAGACGGAGCAACAAGCAGTGTGTACGAGACGAACACATCATGAATCCCATCGCACAGCTCATACCAGTACTGTACATCTATGACCGGATCAGGAACAGACGAGGACGGCGCAGACTGTAAGTCAGACACCCACCACACAAACAAACGACACGTACCCGCCAAATGTCACTCACACCCAGGGGATCCATATCCTGGCCACTAGCAAGAGGCCACCATAGGGGTTGCATGGCCATCACCACTACCACTCCCACTCATAGGGGGTATGTTGCCCATCACTACTGCCACCCCCACCCATAGGGGACCTGTTGCCCATCACGACTGCCACCCCCACCCATAGGGACTAGGTTGCCCATCACTACTGCCACCCACACCCATAGGGGACCTGTTTCCCATCACTACTGCCACCCCCACCCATAGGGCTTATGTTGCCCATCACTACTGCCACCCCCACTCATAGGGTTTATGTTGCCCATCACTGCTGCCACCCCCACCCAAAGGGACTATGTTGCCCATCACTGCTGCCACCCCCACTCATAGGGGTTATGTTGCCCATCACTACTGCCACCCCCACCCATAGGGGACCTGTTGCCCATCACTACTGCCACCCCCACCCATAGGGACTATGTTGACAATCACTACTGCCACCCCCACCCATAGGGACTATGTTGCCCATCACTCCTGCCACCCCCACATATAGGGCTTATGTTGCCCACTACTACTGCCACCCCCGCCCATAGGGATTATGTTGCCCATCACTACTGCCACCCCCACTCATAGGGGACCTGTTGCCCATCACTACTGCCACCCCCACCCATAGGGGTTATGTTGCCCATCACTCCTGCCACCCCCACCCATAGTGACTATGTTGTCCATCACTCCTGCCACCCCCACTCATAGGGCTTATGTTGCCCATCACTCCTGCCACTCCCACCCATAGGGACTATGTTGCCCATCACTACTTCCACCCCCACCCATAGGGACTATGTTGACCAGCACTCTTGCCACCTCCACTCATAGGGCTTATGTTGCCCATCACTACTGCCACCCCCACTCATAGGGCTTATGTTGCCCAGTACTCCTGCCACCCCCACCCATAGGATGGGTGATGCTTCACACATCCATCATACACCAACATTAGGTATGTCAGCAAAATACATCCCCCCTAACAACATGACAACAGTGTATAGTCTGTGACAAATGCCCACAACAGTGAATATGACTTCGAACATACAATGTAACTACCATCACATGTGTGACCAAAAAGTGAGTGTGGAATACACAAGGCAAGCATCACAATAGCACTGTGTCAATGTGCACTAACACCCCTTCACTGTGTAGAACAAAAGTTAAGTGTGGGGTTCCAAACTGCAGCAAATGTTGAGCATTGTGGTGATGGGGTCTAAAACCCCCCTCATCACAGTGACCAAAAGGTAAGTGTCATCATGGTCAAAGCTGCAAATGCCAAACAGCATGTATGATTCCTGGTCCCAACACATGAAACGCTTTTGTGGCAAAGTAGTGGTTGTGTCCCATACCCACAGAGATGTGGTGAGGCTAACAGTGCTGTGAAAACCTAAAATGCTCTCGGCCATGTGCAGAAAAGCACCACCCATGGCGGCTGACATTGCATACAGTGTACAATGACACAAAAGCAGAAGTGACCATCACAAAGCATTCACACATCTCGAAAATAGACACACAAATCAAAACATCCTGTGTAGACTGTAGGTGTCAGGTCACAAACTCCCATTCCATGGCAGCAATGGGACCTAACAACCAGAATAAATGTGCAGAATTATATGATTTGACTCACAGGTACAGCAGGGAAAATCACAAAAACAACATCCAGACAATGGCCCACAACAGCAATACCAATGCACTGGTGCAGATGCACAAACACAAACAGGCAACCTCACACTGCACAACTGACACAACGTGTGTGTGTGTGTCTCAGTATCCCCAGGCACCTACACAACACATGAGGGGGGCTGAACCACAGTGAGACAGATGTGGACACAGTGCCATACAAAAGTAAGCCATCATTGGGTCCCCCTTAGTGGGCAATCAGGCATTGTGAGAGGAGAGGGAGCACAACAGACACATGTGACACAAGCTGGAATGAACAGCAACTAACACAGCAAGAGACTGACACACAACAGCACTACCCCCAGGGACCATACATTGGGGTGACACAAGGATGCATGATACGTCCACTGTGATGACAAAGGTAGATGTCGTACTAACTGTGAAACCCATACATGTGTCCTGTGCCACAAACGTACATCACACCTACACAAACACAAATCACTCAGCATGGCCCGTCATCCATGGACAAAGGGGAGGTAGGGGTCCATCCATGCAAACATTCACATCTGTCCCCCCTCAACACGACACACCCTGAACTGCACCAATGTGCAGCTGTGAAGCCCACATGGACAGGTGACATTGCACATGCACCCATGACAAACACAGTAATGTTGGGAGGAACTATGGTGACTCATCACACAAGGACAGTCTACAACCCTGGTTAATGACAGACATAATGCACAGTATGAGGTACATGGCCATGACGTCAAAGCTCCCGTAACCTTTGGAATTCCTGCCACAGTCCCAGGACAATGCAGAAGCCAAGGAGAACCACAAGGCACACATGCAGACACCTGCCAACATTGCAGCCCTGAACCTGACGAATGAGAGCAGTCACACACACATACACATGTCTCAATCACCGAAAGGTACCACCTAGGGACAACTACATGATATTGCGAACAAAGAAGTGCCTTGGGGACCCCTGACTGTGTCCCATCTGCGTCTGACCACATCATCACCACTCACAACTGACAAATCCCAATGATGAAACACCAATTAACAGTAGTGTGTCATGCACCCACACATCTGGTAGCCCAGGACAAAGATGTGGGATGAACACAGTACAACTCAGCAAGCATCAACAACAGGAACATATCAAGGGAACACTGCCTGTGTATGAAAAGGGATGTGGACTCACACACACATGCTCACACAACACACACCATGGGCCCAGGCAATGTCAAGGAACAACACACTTACTTGAGGTGACTCAACTCTTGTGGAAGCTCAGCTGTGCCAAACATAGTCTCAGCAGGTCTCAGTCATGGCAGCAGAACACTTGGTCAGTCAGCCATCATTTACCATCCAATGAAGGCTCTGGTCACAACAGCCAGGGTACGGAAGTGTCCCTTAAGTCATCTGCACATACTCAATACATATGTCCAGAAAATAAAGATATAAACGTCTGCACTCTAATTCAATTGTTACATCAATTCAGATAGTTATTTAGCAAAGATCCATGTAAAGTATCAGCAGGACATCAATTCCGTTCTTGCTGTATTGATTTAATATGAATATATCACAAAAATCGTAAATCACAACATTCAAATTTGAAACACAATAACAGTGTGATTGGGAATAGACAGCTTGGTGTGGCAATCTTACTTTTGAGCATTGAACCAGCAGCCGACACGTGTTTAGTTTCTTAGAAACTTTTTCAAGGCTGCAAATGATGCCAGGAAAAAAAGGAATTTTCATTGTTTGTGTCCACAAGTTGACAAAATCCATAGGAAACAGGAAAAAGAACCTAATTTAAAGTTTAAAAAAATCTAAAGTATATCGTCAAATCCCAGCATGGAGATCATCGGATGCACCATGCTTTTAGTATGTCAGTTTCTTAAAAGACAAGAAGATTGTGCAGATAGGTCAAAGGCAACCCATGGTGCAAAATTAATAGAGAAAAAATATGTCCAGCAAGTTGCACAGAGGACCCAGTTGCTCCTACACCAATGATGCCCACACCTGCAGGTCCAGTGGAGATGTGCCCACAGTCAGGGAAATAGACAAATTGTGCATGTGTGCAAGCCACAGATGTGACCATGCAAATGAAATGTTTACAGAGATGTTCACAAATTGTTAATCATGACACACCCAGTTAGCTGCAAAGGATGACATGGATACCGACCAGAATAGGCCACATGGAGTACATCACATCAACACCTCAGTATTCAACATTGGAAATCCAGCATTATAACTGCAAGGTCATGGTAAACATCGTCAACATAATGTACAGCTAAATCAAATTCACAAGGATAAATACAAATGCTTTATTCAGCAAAATTGAAATGCAAATGCAAAGTCCTTTCAAAACAAAGGCCAATGGCCAGTCCATATCCAAATATCAACAATGTGATTTGAGTGACAACTGTCACACGTTGCTTGCCTGAACTGGTAAGGACAGGGGACATCCACTCGGAGGGGCATACATGGGGGCAGGCCAGGCACCGCAGGGACAGGATCAGGGCTCAGCAAAGGGAGGCAGTGAAGGGGTGGTGGATGGAGGAGAGTCACTGGCAACAGCAGTGGAGGTGTCTGACATAGTGGGTGCAGTCACAACTGTGGGGCACAAGTCAGATTTGCAGTGGGCAGGTCAGATGGAGTGGACTGGGTCCCCTCTGCAGTGCCCAAAGCAGACGGGGTGGTCGTGGACTCCACTGCAGTGCCCAACTCCATGGGAGCGGAATGGGGTTCAGGTGAGGTCGGCAGGACAAAGGGGGGGGCACGGTCCCCACACCAGTGGCACAAACAGTCTGACCAGGGGGGTGGGGGTGGAAGAGCAAGTGGTAGGGGGGAGGGCCGGAGCATTTTGGGGATGGTGTATCTGTGGGTGGGGGAACCTGGGGCAGGGTGTGGCGGTGGAACTTCTGGAGTGGTGGCCTGGGGGATGGAGGACAGAGACTATGTCGTGGAGCTGCGGGCGGGGATGGGGTCTTGCTCTTCTGTCTCCGGGGGACTTGCGGGTGGGGGCCTCAGTCTGACTGTGCCTGGGGGAGGGTGTCCAGGTGTGAGGGGCACTCCCCTCTGTGTGTGGGGACTTCCTCTTCCCCTTGTAAGCTGGATCTGCTGGATCGGTGGGGAAGAGGCCAAGGTCACAGAGGAAGAGCTTCTTGGGAGATGGGGTTGCAGGTGAGGCAAGGGAAGGGGTCTTGGAGGGAGAGGTATCAGAGGACTGCGGAGTGGTTGTGGATGCCTGTGTGTGTGTTTGCAAACCATCCCCTGTGAGTGTTGTATCAGTCCCCTGAGGGTGCTTGTGTGCACGTCTAGACCTTGGTTTGGGTGTTTGTGTGCTGGCCATGTCTGTGGGTTTGGGTGAATGTGCTGGTGTGTGTGTGCTTGGGACAGGCAGGGTGCTAGGAATCATGGATGGGGTAGGGGTAGGAGGGGTGAGGGACTGTTGGAGGAGGGACACTGCTTCCGACAGGGAGGAGGCCACGGACTGATTGGTCCTCTGCAGGGCAGACATGCCCGATGAAATGCCCTCCATGAATGACACCAGTTGTGTCAACAGGCTGGTGTGTGCATGGAGGACACTCATTATTGATGTCTACCCTACATGGATCTGTCGAAGCAAGTCCATAGACTCCACACTCAGGGCAGAAGGGGACACAGGGGCAGGGGGTGCGGTGCCTGGCACAAAGGAGACATGCTCCCGAACACGGGAGCCTCCACGGACCTCTGGGATGGGAGCCGATGGGAGGGTGGTGATGGTGGTGGTGGTGGCAGTGGCGGGGACAACCTCACTAGCTGGGGTTTGGTGGCTGCTGACACCCGCCTCCACAAGGGAGTCATCCTCCGAGCTGCTGTGGGTCTCATCTGGGGTGGATGGTGCTGAGGACACCTCGGTGTGCCTCCACTCGCCCTCCGTGCCACTGGGTGCCTCCAACTCCTCGCCTTCTGTCCCAATCATTCTCTGTAGCTCCTCCTGGTCCGTGGAGCTGTCCTCTCCTGTGGCCGTGGATGTATCTGGATAGAATTAGGAAAAAAATAACAACATCAGTCACCTGCACTGACCGCACACACCACAGTGAGTACAGTACATCACTGGGCAAGCCCTAGCATCATCAGCTGAACACTGCTCAAAGTGCTCACACTGTTTAGAATAAGTCAATTGTCAGTCTCTCGATCAACCATGGCACTCATATCCCTCCTGGACTTGCACCCATATGTCTGTTGCATGTTGGATGCTAATACCCCAATGTGCAGACATGCACCACCTACACATTTGTTGGACATGCAAGTGAACATGTAGGAGTATGTCACTATACACACATCACATCTCTTGCCACTGCCTTAGTACAGGTGTCAGGAAGAAGGGATGGCCAGAGTCTCATTTCACATGCTTGTAATGCATACCAGCAACACACACTATGATGTTCTCATGTCCTGATAGTCAATGCCACAATGGGGTGCATGGAGCACATTTGACCCCAATGCAGGATCACTCATAGCAAGTTAAATGCCATGGCACAGGCATGCCTGGAAAGTCAGTCATCACTGTCTCCTTTCACAGGGGCAGGACATCCAGACAACAACAGTATGCACTGTGTCACAATCATAGGTCATGGGTAAAGCAAACTCTGCAGCTGACAAGTGCACTTGTCCATCCCCTGCAAACAACATATCCCGGACCCAGATGACCCCACATCATACAAAACAGACATATGAGTCTCTGCAAACACAACTCCCTGTACATGAGCACATCACAGTCTGCTGTGCATGAAACACAGCTGCCTGATGTGCACAGTTGCATACACCATTGTGCACTGTCAAGTGATCACACACACCTATATGTTACATAGGTCTTGTCTCTTATAGTCACATCTCAGATGTCCTGCTGACCCTCAAACTCATGAACACCCCAGTTGTCCTGAAAAGGAAGCCACACCACAATGACAGAGAGGCAGACACCTGAAGGCACATGTCACTAAGCACAACCTGTAAATTGATAAACAGGAGTGGGATTGCAGAGTGTTTCTAAATGCCCTTGAGTAGGCATGACTGCCCAGGTCTACGTGAAACAGTGTATAGCCCTGGACAGTAGTCAGGTTACTAAGCAAGTGTGACACACTTGATATACATACTCCTGAGGCCCACAATTTGGAGTCCCCTGCTGCATGGGTGTGTTTCAAATGCCCCAGGCACATGTGGCGAGTCAGACCAGCAATTGGAACACATATCAAGGGCACACACAGATCACATGTCAGCTCTCAGGCATTGTGTAAAAAATTGACCCACCCATGAAACACACAACAGAGCCAAGGTAACAGATGCTGTCCGGAACCTGAAGCATAGCTGACTGCAGGGACACAGTGCCCTAGTGACACAAGCCACAGACTGTAGGGTCCACACCTGTGGATCAGATGAGGAGGGTGCATCACACAGTTGAGGGACATGAGTCCTGGACTACAAGACCTACGTAATGTGGAAGTGTGACCAGGCCAAAAGACTGCAAATATCATGTCAGACATAGTACACAGATTAGGCATGGACTTACCCCCTCCTTGCTGCTGTCTGGCATTCAGCTGCCCATCCAGGTCCGGGAAGACCACTGCTAGAATCCTGAGCATGTGGGGGGTCAGGGTCCGGTGTCCACCCCTCCTGCGAGGAGGCGACAGCTTCAGCTGGACCCTTGCGATCCTCCGGGTCCAGCCCCGAAGGTCCTGCCACCTCTTCTGGCAGTTGTGGATCTGGCTTGTAGACCCCCACTGATCGAACTGCCCAGGCGATGGTCAGCCAGATCTCCTGCTTCTGGTGGGCATCAACCTGTGAGGATGACAAAGTTAAAAGTCCATTAACACACATGCCCCATATTTGTGCTGCACATAGTTGGATATACATGTCGTCATCACAAAGGAAAATGAGTTACACAGGTAGTGCACCCATGGAAATGGACAAATGCCCTGCATGACTGACATGTTAACATTGCCCGGGAAGTTGAAGCTTGCACAAATTAACTTTTGCTGCAGAACACCTGTTCATTACATGTACCTTCTCACTTTGGGGGATGAAAGTACTCAGTGAGTACCCTTGCCACTGTTGTACACACTGCTAGTACTACTAGTCAGACAACATGCACAATTAGGAAGGCAGTGGACTGCACACTCACCTGCTCCCCTGGTTTCCCATACAGCTTGCTGTACTGTGGAAGGAGCCCATCCAGCAGGGCCTGGTTCTCCTCCTCAGTGAAGTCTGGGGCCCTCTCCAGAGTACATGCCATAGCAGTAGCCAGAGGATGCAGAGACAGCAGCAGTGGTAGCAGAGATGTGGTCCAGTAGCATGTAGTGCAGGCAACTGAGCTCCCTGGGGGCCAGACAGCCTTATATCTGTGCTGCTGAGGCAGAATCTGTGCCATGTGTCCCATGTGATAGGTCCAACACTGTTGCATTCTATGAATCTGGCCAATCCATAGAATTGTACGACTCGCACAAGTCTTCCACATCGTTCAAATCTTCACCTTCATAAAACCCTAGAAATTGCAACATTGTTGTAGGCATCCAACTGAATTTCCAGCCCACAACTCGTACAAGTTTTGAATCCGCATCCGTCTCCATGACAGTCCAGAGCCAGTGGGTGCGCACGGCTCGGTCAACTGACTGTACAACGCGTAGTTTGAAAATCCACATGCACCCCTCTCCATACGATTCAATGGCCAAGGCGTGCGCGGAGCTCGGTCCATTCCTTCACGACGCATATGCATGATAGTCACCTGCATCGGTTCTCATTGCAGTCAATGACTAAGCATACGCACGGCTCGATCCTGAACTGTGTAATGCGTACGCATGATAGTCACCCGCATCAGTCCTCATTGCAGTCAATGGCTAAGCATACGCATGGCTCGGTTCTGAACTGTGCAATGCGTAAGCATGATAGTCACCTGCATCGGTTCTCATTGCAGTCAATGGCTAAGCGAACGCACGGCTCGGTCCTGAACTGTGCAATGCGTATGCATGATAGTCACCAGCATTAGTTCTCATTGCAGTCAATGGCTAAGCGTACGCACGGCTCGGTCCTGAACTGTGCAATGCGTACGCATGATAGTCACCCGCATCGGTTCACATTGCAATCAATGGCTAATCGCGTACGCACGGCTCGGTCCTGAACTGTGCAATGCATCTCTGTAGAAGTCACCTGCGTCGGTTGACATTGGTGTGACTTTTTGACGGCTTCCACACACAATTACTTGCCAGGGACTCAGGTGCACACCTACCACACTACAGCATGTGCCACACTGTGTCCCATGGCATGTAAGGCTGCATTACCTGTGTGTTTTGGGGGGGCAACATTTGGTTTGTTGTGTGGCACTTTTGTGCAGCCACTCCCAGGCTGTGCACATGTTCATGGGGACAGAATCCTTTTTGTGTTTTTCACATTACCACTGTGATGTGCAACTGTACAGTTATGGGCATGAGTCATGGATACAGTTGCAGGTTGGATATGTTTAGGACATTTCACATACACCCTGAGTCCTGGGTGTGATGGTATGTACGTCACAGTGAGACCTATAGCCACAATTCTGATGTACAACCACAGTCTGTGTAGCTGTTGTGTCTCAGATGTGTCTGATCAAATGTGCCCAATGGGAGGCAGTCTCCACATCCATGTGGTTTGTGCATCAACATTGATGTTTTGTGTGTGTCTACCAGACGTCCATGTAGGGCCTGCAGAGACAACAGTGGCCACTACCTGTAGGACTCACGGTTGTTTTGTGGCGTGTACATGATATGCCATGTCATGCCAGTGTCCATGTGGCAATACAGGGACCCTGGGTATCTGCATGTCAAAGAGCTGTGATGCCTGGGAGACATCAGGCCTCACTTATCACTGTGGTGTGTGTAACGTGACAGCAGTACATAGGTACTGTAACACAGCTCAATGATTGGCCATTGCACTACATGGAACTTATGTAGACATGTGGACTTGAGATGTAAGGTGATGGGCATGTAGGTGCAAAAACAACAGTGGATGGACAGAATGCAGAACAATGTCATACATTCACCCCAGTACAGAGATCTGGGCCTAAATCCATCGTTTTTTTGCTCACCATGCCATTCCAGTTTGAACCCAGCCATATGCAAATCAGTCTTGACCCTGTGCCTCATGGGAACAGTCCAGCCCGAACTGTCAAGCCAGGTCCTCCCTGGACTGGAATAAGCATCCTAGGACCGGTTTCGGGGTTTCAACCCTCTTCTGCCAAGATAGCTTGAGTCCAGTGGCATGGACAGCACGGGACTCACGTCTGAGAATACCCGTCACACTGGGGTGACAAATACAAAAACAACAGTGGATGGACAGAATGCAGAACAATGTCATACATTCACCCCAGTACAGAGATCTGGGCCTAAATCCATCGTATTTTTGCATACCATGCCATTCCAGTTTGAACCCAGCCATATGCAAATCAGCCTTGACCCTGTGCCTCATGGGAACAGTCCAGCCCGAACTGCCAAGCCAGGTCCTCCCTGGACTGGAACAAGCATCCTAGGAACGGTTTCGGGGTTTCACCCCTCTTCAGCCAGGATAGCTTGATTCCAGTGGCATGGAGAGCACGGGATTCACGTCTGAGCATACCCGTCCCACTCCGGGTGACAAATGCAAAAACAACAGTGGATGGACAGAATGCAGAACAATGTCATACATTCACTTTGGGCCTAAATCCATTGTTTTTTTGCTCACCATGCCATTCCAGTTTGAACCCAGCCATATGCAAATCAGTCTTGACCCTGTGCCTCATGGGAACAGTCCAGCCCGAACTGCCAAGCCAGGTCCTCCCTGGACTGGAACAAGCATCATGTAGGTGACATATGTGTCCATACCTAACGGCCTTTATTCTCTGCACTGGCCTTTTTATTCATTCCTATTCCATACTTTTGCACCAGTATATAGACCAGGGTGCTATACACATACGCCTGATAGCCATTCGAGAATTAGACTGGTTTACCAGACCTGTTACCAGTGTCTCTACACCGGTCTTTACCAGGTCTTTTTATTGTTCACAGAGCGCTGCTTCACGCCCTGAGTTGTCACCAGGTGCGTTGATACACATTCCCGATCTACGACGGGTAAGCTAACCAGTGGTACACCTTCTGTGACTCATTGTTATTTTTCACTAATTTGCCTAAACCCTTTTTCAAGTGCTATATTGATCATGTTTATTTGCATGTTTTGTCTATTCTTCACAGGTATTACGTTATAGAACCCCTGCACCTCACTTTCCATTGACATAGTGGTAAGGTCTGCTGGAGGTATCATTTTGTTTTCTTGATGCTGTAATTGTTGCCTTCAATCTATATGGCCTAATGATGCAGGAGTAGCATATGGGCCTGACGAAAGCCTTGATCACAATTTCTGTGATTCATAATGGCTGAAACATGTTGACCACTTGTTTTTTATTCTTTGACATCCAACGATACTTATTAAACATACTTTTCGCCGGATAGCCAATTTTAAACCTTATATTTTTGCACTCACGCTGCACTTTAAACATGAACACACTACACTGAGGGCAGCTTTAGTCTCTGTTATCTTTGGCCCCAATAAAGTTATTCGAATCCTTAAAACATCCGTGAGCTCCTCCTTCTTAAGTTTCCCTGGAGTTGTAGCTCGTTAATCACACCAGGTTGTGGTTAACAGGAGACCCCAGATGATGAAGCATGCCACCAGGGTGGGTGATGGGACTCCGTCCTCTTTATGAGGACTTTTTGTAGTCGTTGTTAGCATTTGCTTTTGTGGTTTAGGACCATTAGTTCCTTGTTCATAGACCCACGGATTTCTTGTTTGTTACAATGTATTGAGTTAGCCTGAAATGTGTTGGGACTGCTCTGTTGCTCTTTGAGTGTGGCTGTGTGCTACTTGACTGGATGCGTGCTGTGATGTTTTCTTTCAGGTGGTCTGTACTCCACAATAGTGTCGAACTACTAACTTGTTTCTGCGTAGGTTTATTTTTACATGTTTTGTGCATGTGTATTGCATTTCTCTCCTGTTCTGCTGTGCTTTTGACTGTGTCTTGTGCCTGTCCTTCCCAGGGTACTGTGCCTGTTGTTTGGTCAACACTGACCCCCAACACCCAGAATCCAACCCCAGGGTGGAAGTTGTCAATTCCCATCAAGTGATGTACCACACACCCCTGGACTTCAATTCTCCGACACTTTGTGAACGTGTGTCCACTGTCACGTAGAATTACCTTGCAACTGTTGTGGAATAAACATGTTGCTGATGTGTAATGAACCTGTGCTACGCTTTGTTATGTGCGTTATCTGTCTTCCCACATCTGACTAACATTTGCTTACCTCACCTGTGGGATTGTTACCACTGACTGTGGATAGGTGTGTTGTCTGTGCATTCCAATGTATTTCAGGTCAACATCATTGTGTGGGATGAGATACATGGCCATAGTGAGTATGTGTTGTGGTGTGTCTCCCTCGCATGTGTCACATCACCATGACTCACATAACAGTGATCACATTGCTGTAGTATTTGGCATGCACTGTGTTCTTTAACAGATCAACTTCTCCATGACACATAACAAGTTGGAATCACAACAGAGGCAAGTATAGTGTACTGGTGAGTTTATTTACAAACATGTGTGAGGATAGTGCACAGGATGGTGGGTGCTGTACATTGGGTTTTGAATCCAAAGTTCACAGTAGAGTTGGAAGTGTTGGTAGCTGAAATGTCCAGAGTAAAGTCCACAGTCATCTGCTTCATTGGACCAACATGAACCCTCCATGTCATGTAGGCGAGTTGTGTTAGATACGACAAGGTGAACGGTTTGCGCACAAAGAACATTTTCCAGAACAGGTTTTGAGGCCCTGGGGGATGTACATGGACATCTGCGTCTCACTTGTCCTTCTTCGGACGACCCCTCTTCTTCTTCGGGGGGATCCTCAGGTGCAGGCATCTGCGGTGCAGAGGACTCTCTGCCAGAGTCATCCTCCCTCCCTGTGGCACTGGCAGATCTTGCGGTAACAAATGTTGTGGCCACACAGGGAGGTGTGGACATGTTGGTGCTTATCTGGCGGAGGCATGTGAGTATGTCCCTATGCACCACAGTAAGTGCATCCCACTTTGCCTCCATGCGGGCATGATGGGCAGCCTGCTCCTGTTGAATGTCCTTGAGGATCCCCACTACCTGGCCGAATCCTCCGGTGCTATCCTGGTACGCATCTATGATGCGTGCCAGTTGGGGGCCATCATGCAGTTCAGACCCCTCTGCAAGCTGCGCCCTCTGCCTACCACCCCTCCCAGCACCCCTAGCCACACGGGCAGGACCTGCGGCGGCACGCACAGGTGACACTGGGCCCCCTTGGGTGTTGTTACTGGTGATGTTGTCCGTAGCTTCCTGGGGGTCCTGTGTCCCTGTGCTGTCGGTATTCTGTGTCCTTGGTCTGTCCGTTTTGGCAGGGGTGCCCTCTCTGTTGCTAGATGCTGGAGGTGTGGGTACAAGGGGTGCAGATGTTTGTACTGCTGGTGCTGCATGATGACTCACAACGGAGGTGCCAGGTTGTTCTGTGTCATCCAAAGAGGACAGAGACTGATCCACACCAGAGAGCTGAGGGTCCACCGGAGTCTGGGACAAGGACTCCTCTTCATTTGCTGCTGTGTCACCAGCACCACCTGTGTTTGGATGAGACACACAATGTAAGTTATGTTTCTACAGGCATCAATGGTTCACATACATGACATTTTCTACTGTATGTCAGGATGCATGCCTGTACACTGCTTTGTCCAAAGTTGTCACCGATAGAGATTGATATTGTTGTGGCACATTGCCCAGTCAAAATGAAACATTTCGATCTGCATGTTGAAGAGTGTACATGCCCAGCTCATGTATAGATTTGTCTGTACATGGCCATTACTACTCAAGGGCAATCACGTTGCTGACACAGGTGTGTCATCCCTGTACACATTTGACCTTTAACAAGGACATACGTTCAATTTCACTGAGGATATGTTGTAAGATTGGGGCATGTGTAGTAGCAGATTTTGCTAGTCTTTGTGTGTCGCATTGGTGTATTGGTACGACATGGTCACAGTCCAGTATGCCTGTGATCTATTGGGAGAAAGTGTTTTTTTACAGTGTTTCTAGTTCCCATCTCATTTCATACAAGTGATGATGTCACCATCGTTAATGAGTCTGGTGCTGACTTTTGTACGTGCATATATGATTTGACTTGTCAATGTTCTCCATGGTGACATGGATTGGGCAAAGAAGCACTCTGGCTTTTCAATGCTCATGACAGTGAGAGCCGGTGCTGTGTGTGTTGCGGTTTGGCTGCTGTGAGTAGCATGTCTCCTCCAATGCAGTCCAGGTTAGACCTTGTGTCTACAGTGTCTATGTCAGTGAGTGGTGTGTTGTGTGAAGGATGCATATGTTGCAGCAAGATGTAGGAGTGGAATGCAGCTTACAACAGCACCGAGTGTGAATGAGACCATGCTATGGTGTCGGCTATATTGGTGTGTCCATTCCATTCACTGTCAGATGTCCCCTGTCAATGATGTATATGTGAGTTCCTGTGTGTTTTGTGCAATGTACTATATATGGATCTCTACACTTGTCATCTGTAAGACACACCTCCACAGCCAGGCCAGGGGGCATCCCTGGACAGTGCATCACCAGACAGTGAGTTTGAACATATGGTTGCAATGGCTGTGTGTGCGACCGTGTTTGGGTTGGCCAGTGCATATGTGTGATTTTCAGCCACATCATTTATCAGGCCCATGTGTCAGACATCTTGCCCGAGCATTACCTTTGTGAGTGACTGGTACCACGTGTGCAATGTGTTTTAGCATAGAAGGTGTGTGTATGGCCAGCATCGGTGTTATTTGTTTTCAAGTCAGGACCTCCTTCTCCCCCAGGCCAGTTATCCCATCATGAAGCGTGCCACCATTGCAGTGGGTGCAGGTTAACTTTCAGGATGTCAGTCAGTGCAGTCCTGGTGTTTGTTGGTGCCCAGTTCCCAGCAGGGCCTTGTGCTCCCCACAACAGAGCCCAGTGTCAGACATCTTGTCAGTCAATTTCCACTCCCTGTGAGGTGAGCATGGTTCAGTGTGAGCTAGCTGGGCCATGTGGTAGGGTGGGGAATGTCTGTGACTGCAACTCCCATCATGCTTTTGGCTACACCCCCCTTCCCAGCATGCCCATACTTCCTTCCTTTTGACTCTGCTTCCCTGTGAGGAAGTGTGACAGCAATGGCAGGATGGCTGACTGTGCAGTCCTGGTGTTTTTTGGTGCCCAGTTCCCAGCAGGGCCTTGTGCTCCCCACAACAGAGCCCAGTGTCAGACATCTTGTCAGTCCATTCCCACTGCCTGTGAGGTGAGCATGGTTCAGTGTGAGCTTGCTAGGCCATGTGGGTGGGTGGGGAATGTCTGTGACTGCAACTCCCATCATGCTTTTGGCTACACCCCCTTCCCAGCATGCCCACACTTCCTTCCTTCTGACTCTGCTTCCCTGTGAGGAAGTGTGACAGCAATGGCAAGATGGCTGACTGTGCAGTCCTGGTGTTTGTTGGTGCCCAGTTCCCAGCAGGGCCTTGTGCTCCCCACAACAGAGCCCAGTGTCAGACATCTTGTCAGTCCATTCCCACTGCCTGTGAGGCGAGCATGGTTCAGTGTGAGCTTGCTGGGCCATGTGAGTGGGTGGGGAATGTCTGTGACTACAACTCCCATCATGCTTTTGGCTACACCCCCCTTCCCAGCATGCCCATACTTCCTTCCTTTTGACTCTGCTTCCCTGTGAGGGAGTGTGACAGCAATGGCAAAATGGTTGACTGTGAAGTCGTGGTGTTTGGCTACAAGTCCAAAGAGAGCCCCTGTGCTTCACACGGCAGAACCCAGTGCGGTGTATGTTTGGGTGATATTTCACTACAGTGTGAGTCAATGCATTATACCCGGTGAGTTGTGTGGAGTTTGTGTTGAGGGGTGTGTGTGTCTACACATGCTGGTAAGTATGGTCAGAGCTGTCAGTCCTCCTTCCCACCTGGCCAGATATCTCACCATGAAACGTGCTTCCATTGGAGGGCGTGCAAGTTGGCTTTCAGGATGTCAGGCAGTGATGTCCTGCTTCTGGTTTGCGGACAATCCCTACCAGGGCCTTGTGCTCCCCATAGCAGGACCCAGTGTCAGCCATCTTGTCAGTCATTTTCCACTCCCTGTGATGTAGGCATGGTTCAGAGAGGTCTTGATGGGCCAATTAGGAGGGGGAGCATTATCTGTGACTACAAACCCCATCATGCTTTTGGATACACTCACTTCACCTGCATACCCACTATTCCTTCCTGTCAGTCAGCTGCACTGTGAGGTAGTGTGTTTGTGGTGGCAAACTGTCTGACAGTGTTTATTTAGCTTTGTGCCACTGCCTTGCTCTATTTGTTGGTAGGTTTGTACATGTCATGAAACAGTTACAAGTCACTATGAGATGGCAGGTATTGTGTTTGTCTGACTAGCATACACATCTTGGGAAGATTATCTATTGGTTACTGTGGCTTTGCCTACGGTGCATGGTTTCACTGTCCCCTTGCCACAAAATATTGAGTCTATTGGTTGTGTACTCACCAGGCTCTGGTATGTCTGATAGACCATGGACGCTCTCTGGTGGTAGGATGTCCCGCACCTTCTCCTCCCAGGACCTGAAGTATACTGGTTTGGCAGGAGGGCCACCACCAGTGCGCTGACTCAAGGCGTGATCCTTCTCGATGAGTTTCTTGCCCCTCCTGTGCACGTCATACCACCTGTTCTGGATATCATCCTTTGTGAGCAACATTGGTGCTTGTGCGTTCACCTTGTCCACGATCCTCGCCCAAATCTTTGTTTTCTGTGACATGGGGGTCCTTTGGACCAATGTACCAAACAAATGTGGGTCTACTCTGATGATCTCATCTACCAGCACTCATAACTCACTATCTGTGAACTTTGGATTCTTCTTTGGGGGCATGGTGATGGGTGGTGGTGGTGAGTGATGTGTGTGTGAGGGTGCAAGTGAGGGTGGGTGAGTGTCAGTTTTGCTAGGTGTATGTGTGAGTGCTTTTGGTGAGGTGCTAATGGTGTGAAAGTTGTGTGATGGGTGAGTTGTGAGTGTGTCTGTGGTTGCTGTCTGATGGTGTTCTCTGCTGGCTGTTCGCTTGAATTTGCAAAGGATCATGGTAGTGATTAGTGTCCTTTATATAGGTGGAGTTGTGGGTGTGTCTTAGTTCCAATTTTTTGTTAATATTTATTGACTTTGTCATTGCTTGTTTGGTCCTTTTTTAATATTTTTTCCTCTGGGTTTTCTAGGTATGAAGGAGACGTTCTTCTGACCGAGACGGACGCTGATATTGGCTCATGTGGGCTTCTCCGGGTCATTCATGCTGACTTTCTTCTGTGTTTCATACGCGTCGGTCACGGAGATCTCTTTTGCTTCAGGTCCCTGTTTTCTGTGCGTGTCGGTCATGCGGCTTGGGTTCCATGCGAGTCGGTTTGGTTTTACACGCATTACATCGTACTGCGCAGATCGGACATCGCGGGTACGTGTCGGTCAGGTTCATTCCTGGTGCTTGTCGGTCGGTGCAAATCGTGTCCGGTTTCCGTGCGAATCACTGTTTTCTCTACGGCTCAGTCGTACGGCTTGTATTCCGTACGTGTCGGTTGTAATTCACACGGGTTGCATCGTACTGCACGGGTCGTACGGCGCCGGTCCGTGTCGGTCGGTCTCCGTTCCGTGTCCGTGTCGGTCGGTACGTTTTGCTGCCGGAATCGGAATCGGCCCCTTAATGTAGGTTCTGCAGCTGACAGCCAAGAGTCTGTTCACGAAGGAAGCAACTGTTACAAGAGCAGGTAGGATTTTATTTTAGATGCATTTTTTCCCCCATTTAGTAACCAATATCAATGCCTAACATTAAATTGTATTCTATAAATACAAACGGGCCATCTATGAATCACAAATAATGTATTAAGAATATAGACAATCTATAATGTGAAAGTTATTAACTATTATGCCCTTATCTTCAGCTCCTTGGGACAAACAGCATAATGATGATGTCTTACCAATCACAAGTAAAGGACAGCGCACAATCCCTGTAGAAAACGCTACCCTCCTCTAAGTTGACACAACACAATGCTCCAGAGCTAATGGGAATGAGGAGAAAGAGAACAATTGTTGATGCCTCCCAGGAAAACTTCGCCAAAAATACCTTACAGTTAGCCTGTAGTCTCTCTTAGGCAACTCCTACAGAATGCAAGTCCTCAGATAACAGCTACAAAACCACAGATGTAGCCAACACCTCAGCCTACATCTATCTAAGTTGTCCCCCCACTCCACCCTTCAATGCAGATGTCACTCCCATCTTCTCTTTATCTTTGAGGATGACGATGAGGCAGAAGAACTTACTCGTAAGGAGAACCTCTTTCAAATGAATAATCTTCCTTCTACAACCTTTCAGATGCCAAATCTCAGCATAATGGACAACATGCTAATATTGTTAGACAGCCATGCATGCTGGGGTAAGAGGTTGGCATGGGTAAATCCTGCCATCTTGAGGATCATTTTTCCAGCAATAATAATCTCACTGGTGGGGGATATTTGTCAAGTGGGGGACATCCTGACAGAGAGACAACCCCGTATAATGTCTCTGCAAGACATGACAAAGCTGCACCAGGAATATCTGCGTTTCTCAAGAGAAGAGGATGCAAGATGACATGCCTTGACCATGCAAATAATATAGCCCATATCACACATGTGCTTGAATCAATCTGCGTGGCCAGCACATTTATCTCAGTGAACTGGGACACAACAACAACACCTACACCATGCACAAATGCTTCAGTTCCCTCTCCACAACCACAATCTGAGCCTCCAGTGGGCCCGGTATTATGCAACCAAACAGTTGGACAACCCTCTGCCACCATGGGCATGAATGACAACCATCACCCCATTAAATATTTTTTACCATTCCTTCCTTGTCTTTCAAAACACTCTCCAAAATTTTTGATAATATCTAAACAATTTTCTTGTGCATCTATTTCAATAAATATAATTTGTATTTATCTTTAACCTGTAAGTCCTATCTTGTCTGCCTAGAAATCAATATGTATGCATTCAAATTATGTAATGCAATCGGCAAGAGTATAGAAGATTTAAAAATAACTCTTTCTACACTGGCATCTATAACCATCATCACACATATACACGGAGAAAAGTGAGAACACAACTACTTTTAATGTTGATTTTTTTTATAAATCATGATAGAAAGTTATTAAAGAAAATATTAAAATGTTTTTTCATTTTGAAAATCAACTGTCCTTGGGAAGGGCCTAACTAATGAAAACAGAGTATGTGTACTTTTAGGAAGTTTCAATTTGGAGGGGGCATAGATAACTTAACCTCATTGGATATGTCAGGGGAAGTCAGTATACAAAGTGAAACAGGACAAATGTCCAACAAACAAATGTTAACTGTTCAAACATGATACTGTTTAAATCATCAATCAATCAATCAATCAATTAATCAGGTGACTTGTAAAGCACGGCTACTCACCTGTCAGGGTCTCAAGGTGCTGGGGGGGGGGGGACTGCTGATCCATCTAAAGGCACGGTGGTTCAGTCAAATAGACAGGTCTTGAGGTCCTTCCTGAATTGAGGCAGTGATGGTGATTGCCTGGGGTGGAGAGGCAAAAGTGTTCCAGGTCCTTGCTGAGAGTTAGGAGAAGGATCTTCCTCCTGCCGTGGTCTTTCGGATATGTGGGACAGTGGCCAGGGCCAGCTGGGCATACTGGAGGTCTCTAGTAGGTGCGTGGAATGCGAGTTGGTGATTATGGTGTGCATATCCTGGGTCATGTAGGACTTTGTAGGCGTCTGTGAGGAGCTTGAAGTTGATTCTGTTGTTGACTGGGAGCCAGTGGAGGTCTCTCAGGTGGCCAGTGATGTGGCTGTGGTGGGGGATATTGAGGACGAGTCTAGCGGAAGCATTCTGAATGTCCTGCAGTTTCTTGAGGAGTTTCTGGGTGGTGCCGGTGAAAAGTGCGTTGCTGTAGTCGAGTCTGCTGCTGATGACTCCTGTGGCTGACCGTCTTTCTAGACTTGGTGGGGATTAACTTGAAGAAATTTCCGAGCAGGCGTAGTGTGTGGTAGCAGTATGATGATACAGAGTTGATCTGGCGGTTCATGGAGAGCGAAGAGTCCAGGATGATGCTGAGGTTTCGTACATGGTCTGAGGGTGTGAGACGGGACCTTAGTTTTGCGGGCCACCACGAGTCATCCCAGGCGGAAGGGGTGAAGCGTAGAATGCAGACTTCCGTATTCTCTGAGTTTAGCTTGAGGCAACTCTCCTTAATCCAGGTGGTGATATCCTTCATCCCGTCATGGAAGTTGTTCTTGGCGACTGTGGGTTCATTGGTGAGTGAGAGGATCAGATGGGTGTCGTCGGTGTACAAGATGATGTTGAGTCCATGGTTCCTGATGATGGCTGTGAGCGGGGACAAGTAGATGTTGAAGAGAGTGGGGCTCAGGGAGGAGCCCTGCGGCACTCAGCAGCTGATCTCTGTAGGGTCAGAGTGGAACTGTGGTAGTCTTACTCTCTGTGTTCGGCCAAAGAGGAAAGAGCGATCCATTCCAGGGTTTTGTCACAGATGCCGGCATCATGGAGTCTTGTGCCTAGGGTACGGTGGGAGATGGTGTTGAAGAAAGTCAAGAGGTCCAGCAGGATGAGGGTTGCTGTTTCGCCTTGGTCGAGGAGTGTGCAGACGTCATCTGTGGCAGCGAGGAGGGCTGTCTCTGTGCTGTGGCTGCTTCGGGAGCCAGATTGGGAGAAGTCCAGGATGTGGTTTGCTTCGAGGAACTCGGAAAGTTTGTCATTGGTGGCCTTCTCAATGACCGTGACTGGGAAGGGGAGCAGGAAGATGGGTCTGAAGTTCTTGAGGTCCTTCAGGTCGGCAGAGGGTTTCTTCAGCAGGGGTTGATCTCTGCGTGTTTCCAGTCTTCCAGGCACGTGGCGGAGTTGATGGAACAGATGATGATGCAGCAGAATTCGAAGGTGATGGAGGTGCCGGCTTTGTTGAAGATGCTGTGTGGGCAGGGGTCTGAGGGTGGTCCGGAGTGGATGCTCTTCCTGATCTTAAGGGTGTCATCAGCAGTGAGGGGAGTGCTGCTCAGCAGGGTCTGCTGGGGTCCGGTCTCGTTGGGTGCAGTGATTGCGAGTGGGGTGAGAGGGTCTTTGGTGTCAAGGCTGTTAAATAGGTTGTAAATCTCCTTAATCTTGTGGTGGAAGATGGTGCTGCGGTTGTTGCAGAGGTCTTGGAAGGGTATGATGTCTGTCTGTGTTGGGTTTGGCGAATTTATTCTTTGACCATGGTGAAAAGTTATTTTCTTCTCAGTGCGTTGGCGCTGATCCTTTCTAGTACGGCCGCTTTCTTTGTTGATCATAGCTTAAATGTCCAAACGTAATGTCCACATTGGAAGCTATAGTCAAAGTCCAAATTAAATATTAAGCAAATCCACGACCCAGATAGGATTTTGGAAGTATATTACTAAGATGAGGGACAGAATTCCTAGTGCTTTCCTGTTCTTCAGAGACCATCACTTCCAGGACCTCTTCCATAGCATCAGGCACTTGGAGTAGGAGGTAAACCATCTGAGGATTCTAAGACACAGGTACGTTTAGGGGCAAGGAAGACATATTAGGGAAGACAATAAAATAGTAAGGAAGGATTGGGACACTGAATGTGTGGATATGGCTATGATCACAGATGTCTCTGCTGGTCAGCAAGCAATACTTGGTGTGACTTCACTTACCCTTCAACATCTTGAAGCTCTCGAGAGATCACATGTTGACTAGCAAGTACCTTCTTCATCATTTTCTGGAAGGCAGACATGGTCATATACTCCTGGGGGTAGGAAGGGAACACTGCATGAGGGCACAGGGTTGTCAGGGAACAATGTCACCTTTGTACGCTCATGTTTCAGGTGGGTACCTCCTGGAGGAGGAGATATGATAGACTGTGCATCTGGAGTCCCAGTTGCTGTGGGAGCCTCTTGGCTGGTTAAGACACAGTGATGGAGGCGCCTGTTCCTGGGAAAACACAGATGGGAGTTCTTGTGGGCCATGAGGAGCCCCATTATCTGACTTTTCTTGGCATGTTGTGTCTTGATTAATCACTCCCTAAGTGGTCTTATCAGCCTCCACCCGGTCTTTGTTTGAGATCTTGTGATACCCTACAGAGGGTGCACCCTCCATGCAGTTGATATTTTCTCCCTTTCTTTGACGGTGATCTACTCTTCCTCCTGTGCATATCTAGTGGCCTATGTCTTTCTTCTACTTTTCTATGGCCCCAAAATTGATGTTTTGCTCCCTGGCTGTTGATTGAAAAGAAAATGAAGCAAAATGCAAGTTACCATATTCACTTCATGTAAATCAAAATGTTTTATAACATTATAATGTATGCCACAATGTAATAAAATATTGTATAATTAAATCACATTTGTAATGTCAGAGAACCAATCAGTAAACAAAGTCAAATAGGACAAATGTTCAACAAAAACATTAACTATTTAAAGATTATACTCTCCTAATCATAGTTAAAAAGTCCAAAAGTATAACATAGTAGTCAAAATTCCTTTCCCATGTCAGCTTCTAAAATTAACTGCCACTTTTACCAGTAGGTCACTATGATTAACAAAGATATACAAGATGCTGATAATATTTAAGGTATTATTATGAGAAAGAAATGTTATCAATTCAGGAGGAGTTGCAAGAGATAATAAGACACTATAACCATAACAACTCATGATGGGGCAAAGGAACAAAAACATGATTGGAACCTAAAATGTGATAATTTTTTGTGACAGCCACCATGTATATTATGTGGACATGTCAATGATATTAATTGTACTAGCACATTTTATGAAGGCAAAAATATTGAATATGTATTTAGTAGATTGAATAACACGTGTTTGACAAGAAAAGCATAATGTAGAATAATAATAATAATCATTGTGAAAAATAAAGGCACATGTCAACAGTGATCATTTATTTTCAAAAATATAATTTTTAATAGAAAAACAAGCCTGTGCCACCATATAGCAAAAAATTTAATTATGTTATAAACAATGAAAAAATATTTTTATAACTACAAATACAAAGTTACAATTATAAGTTACATTCATTCTAGAACGCAATGTAGTTGACAACTTGAGTTTGGACATAAGCAAAAGTATTAAACATAAAAATAACAACATAAATCTTTTATTTCACATGTTTTTCTAAAAATGTTTAAAAAAACTTAAAACTTATATAGCCTTTCTGCTGCTATTGGGCTTCTACCCGAGCTTGAAGGGAAAGCCATGATGTCCTTATGATCATCCTGTGCAGAAGGGAAAGTTACTATGTGTGGTGCTTGGATGATAACCACAGCTCATCTGCACCTTCAGCTGTGCCCACAGTTGGAGGCACACTTTGTCTCTTCGATGCAAACACCCACTGCATGCAGCTTGTAGTGATGGCCAAACATGTCTATCTGTTGTGCTTTACTCAGCTGAATCTCCGCTCCCCTATAAAGCTAGGGATACTTCTTATGAACCCTCTCTCTGAAGATCTCTTATTTCATCTGGGAGAAACTGTGGACATACAGGGCCTGGCTTGTACTTCTGGAAGTAATGCTGAATGAATAGATATGTATTAAACAGCCCATATTGTCTACACGGTATATTGAATGCAGTGGATGACATATAATTTCCTTCTCCTGTATGAACATGATGCCGTTCTATTGTGGTGTGTTTTTTGTTACAATATTTGTAAACTGGTTGAGTCACTGTTCTTCCTAGTACCTTGATTGCAGTTTTCCATTATGATAATAATGAAAACTAGTGAAAAAAGGAAGCAGCAAGGTGAAGTAGATTGTTTGGTGGCCCTTGGCTGGCTAGACAATAGGCTATTTCCTGTTGTTTGTATATAATTTCCTGTATGCGGTGATAGGCAGAAATCTACCCCAACTGCACAGTTCTCCACCTTCGCCTTAGAGTCCTTCGCCTGCATAGCAAAGGCATAGAAATCCAGTAAAAAGGCACATTAATTAGGTATGATTATAAAAGAAAAGGTAAATGCAATTCTGTAGATTTTAAAATGTTCCGTATGTAGGATAAAAATTAAAAAAATCAATGTTGTAAATAGGTTCATAAGTAAATATGTGATTATGAACATGTGTGTGGGTAATCCAAATGTACTAAAAAAGTACACCACATATGGGGTGTTACCATGAGTCTTTAAAATGTTATTCTGTGTATCATGATTAAAATGATAGCATGCAATCTATGAAAACTTGAGTTAGTGATATGTTAGACAATTCCCACTACATTGAAAGATGCCAGTTTGGATGTGAGATCATGGCGGTGGTAACAGTTGCTGGTAAATATGGATGGCGTTGTAGTCATTGATTCAATACTGTCCAACCACTGCGTGCAACAATTAAAGTACCAACCCAGGTAAACTATGACCTAGACCTCTTTTCTGTGTCCCATCCTTGGAACTTGGATGAGGCTGTAATTTCGTGATAAGGTGTACATGTAAACTCTGTTTTTAAAATAGACTATAGTAATTTGTACAGCGTTCCCCAATATGAACAGAACATATGAAGCTGAACTTGAAAATACCGAAAGTGAGATTAGTGATGACATGTGTACGTATGTGTGCACTATTGTACCTCTGTTGAGGCTGCATGGTTTGATGTCTGGCAGGGGTGAGGAGATGCGAGTATAGGGCATACATGACATAACCTGCAAAAGAGATGTTTTGGGGGAACATAACCAAAGGGCATACTTTCAGTTGATGATATGAAAAAAAACTTTTTTATAGTATGCATTTCTCAAAAAAGGCAGGAGGAAAAACCCTCCACATTCCCTTTAAGAGTAGCAGGCGTCAGCCCAGCTGTTAGTTGCATATTACTTGTCACTTCCTCAGCGAGTGAATAAATAAACAAGCTAGTATGAGTACGCATAAGGTAAAAGTCCTCCATTTCATGACATGTTCCCTTCCCTGTCCAAGCACCAAAACGCAAGCACTACCTACATCCAATAGGCAATCTAATTTCTGATAGATACTTCTAACCGTTGATTCTACACCTCAGAATATTTCCCAGGTGCCACACCAGATCCAGAGATCTTTCGTAGCAGTATGCCAGCGCACAGCTCTGCATTTACTCCATACCAGTCCCGGAAATTAAGGATGGAGCTGCATATAAGTACCACCCATGCACTCTGATGTCAGTCCCTTTTTTACAGTACCTTCTGATGCTTGACCTGAACCTCTGCTCCAGAACGCCTAGGGCCTTCGATGACTTCCACATTTTTCACAGTGTGCTAGCGAATGATGTCTCCACCAAAAATGAAAGGATTCAAGCTCTGCTATGACTGCAGGAAGCGGACATTGGCTACTGTTCTAAATTAGGAGTGTCTACTCAAAGGAAATGACCTGTTCTGATCATTGCCTGATTCCTTTCTCCTGCCAAGAGAAATGGTAATGTAAAGGAAGGAAGGCACAGGAGAACAAAGAATAATGAAGGTAAATTTATTATCCTTGAAGATTTGCCAAAGACCTGGATAGGCCGGTCAGGTCAGGAAATCAGCTACAACTGACAGAGGTCAACGTTGAGTCCTCAACCACCGATCCATTCCAAAACAGGAATGTCAAGCATAAATAAACATAGACACAAGCAGGCCACTGACAATGTGTAATAATACACTACAACACCTTCCCCCAAAGATCAATTTGTTTTTTAAAATATATATATATAAAATGGTAAAAACAGTAAAAGGAAATAAATGTTCAATACAATACACGTTCATTGAAATTTGCAGGTTTTCTGATTACATTGCTAAAAAGGATTGACTACTGCAGTGCACTTTTAATGTTTACCGATTGCAGCACTAGAACCTTGCATACAATCTGCATCAGCACGTGCTTCCTGAACATTTTCACTTGCTGTCATGTGTAGCCAATTAGGCCAAACTAGATCTTTTACAACTGACTCACCATTATTTCTTCTGGTTTCATTAATTGAGACAGCTTGCTGGGGAGTGATCTTGATAAACTGTCTTCTCTTCCACCATCCTTTACCATTGAATAATAACCCCCTCCCTTTACTTACTTCAACCACTTGAACTGGCAAAGAAAATGTGACTCACCTTTCTTCATAACTGTTTTTTTTATCAAAACCCAATCACCGGTTCTGATAAGTACCTTTTTGAGATTGTGCTTTTGATCAAAATAGTTATTCTTTACTGACTGTTTACTAGCCACGTTGGGAATAAACTCATCATGACATCCTATGCCCGGGCAACTGATAACAGTAAGTCGCAATGTGGCACTATCCAATCCATTGTAACCAATCCCCTCAGAGAACCGACTCTCAACAACAGATCCGTAAATAGAGATAACCTCACAAATATCAACATTGTGCAGATTACCCTAAACCACTCTATTAACAAGTTGAAGTGTGGGCTCATTAATTGCAGATCTGCCAGCAAACATGCTCCTGACATATTCAACCTCATTCTAGAAAATGATTTCGAAATTATGGTCCTCACAGAAACATGGCTAAATAGTTCCTCCTCGCCCATCCTTGATTTACTGGTTCCTCCTACTCAGGACCTAATCCCCCTAGACAGAAACGGGAAACTCGGGGGAGGGATAGCCTGCATTTATCGTAACTCAATCTCAGTCAAGCAAGCCGAATCCATCGGTCTATCCTCTTGCGATTATCTCTGTATTAATATCTCTGATGCTAAGCGCATCGCCAGCAAGCTTCATATATTCTACCACCCCCCAGTTGATAACTTGACTTTTATCGACTAGATAATGGAGGTCATTGCATCCAACGCCAACTCACAAGTACCTCAAATTTTAACCTCCACTGGTACAACATAAACAATCATGTTGTAGGCTGTCTTAAAGAGTTTCTGTCAGAACAGGAGCTATCTCAATTCTGTGGCAGCCCAACTCACAACAAGGGAGAGACACTGGACCTCATCATTGCAAAAATAAACATTGTCCTACTAGAATCCATCACCCCATACGATTGGAATGATCATCACTGCATCCTCTTCTCCATCAATATCGAAGTTACTCAAAAAAGGGGCCAACTCTCAAAAACAAGACAATGGAAAAGGAACTTACAAAATATCAACCCCATCACCTTGGTAAACCGATGCAACTCCGCCCTGACCCACATGACGGACATGACTGATGTACATGACCTCACAACCTTCTACAATTCCACTTTGCTTGAAATCCTGGACTCTACAGCGCCCCTCCAAGAAAAAAACGTCTCCTCCAAAATTTCCAAACCGTGGTTCAATGAGACCCTGAACTCGGAGCGACGCCATCTAAGAGGTGCGGAGCGTCTATGGAAATCTGCCCCTATCACTGATAACCTTGATCACCTTAGAAGGTTAAGGAACTCATACAACAGAAAGATTCTTAAGGCAAAGGCAGACTTTTTCAGAACCCAGCTGAACCAAGCAATCAACCGGCCAAAAAAACTCTTTGAAATCATCAAGCAACAAGCATGCAACACAACTAACTCTAGGGAACTAAATGACCTGGCTACACCTACCTGTGATGTGCTTGCCAATTTCTTCCGCGAAAAGACTAAGGTCATCGAGCTCGACATCCAATCCAAGAAGGCGCTCCCACAATCTATGGCCCAAGATACTAAATGTGGTTCTCTACTCAAAGTCCATTTTAATACTCCAGGGGAAGTCACAAAAAACAATGTCTCATGGCACACCTTCTCGCCAATCTCTCAACAAATAATCGATAACACTCTTCAAGCAATCAACCCCTCCAATCACTTCTCTGACCTCCTGCCCTGTTCAAAATGTTAAAAACAACTATCCTACCGCTATGGGCAAAAATTGTAAACGCCTCCCTGAGACAAGGCGCCATTCCGGACTGTCTTAAAATAGGGCAGGTCACACCTATACTAAAGAAAGCTGACACCACCCCATCTGATCTCAACAACTACCGCCCTGCATCCAACATCCCCACTTTGGCGAAACTGTTGGAGAAATGTGTACAAATTCAATTATGCAACCATATTGAGAATTACAACCTCTTAGACAGTCACCAATCTGGCTTCCACCAAGGTTACAGCACAGAATCTGCACTCACACACATTATGGATGACATACTAAAAATGCTTGACCACAACGAGTCATGCCTAATGATACTTCTTGACTTGTCCTCCGCCTTCAATATGGTCAAGCATGACAACCTTTTGTCCCTATTGGAACGAAGGATGGGCCTCTCGGGCACAGTGTTGCAATGGTTCTCCTCCTTTTTAAATAACAGAACACAAAGAATCAAGATGAAGAACTCACTCTTGCAACCCTCCGTGGTCACCCTGGGTGTCCCTCAGGGATCAGCCTTATCACCCATTCTTTTCAACCTACTAATGGAACCTTTGGCGAATGCACTAAAATCAGCGAACATTCTATATCACCTGTATGCGGACGACACCCAACTGTATCTGAAAATCTCCACTCCAGAAGACTTCATTTCCCTCAAAGCTATTCTACTGAACACACAAAGCTTGCTCACTAACAACCACCTCATGCTGAATACCAAAAAAACGGAATTCATTCTCATCTCTCCACCGGATCACACACCTAAGTTAGACCTATGGTTAAAACACCTAACCTCCTTTGACTGTGTTCCCCTCAGTATTGAAAATCCCTAGGAATCACCATAGACAAACATCTGAATATGCAGTGGCACATCTCTAATGCCACCAAGGGAGCTAATCACAAGTTGAGTATACTAAGGAAACTCAAACCCTTCCTCCCTCAGGCCAATCTAAAAATGGCAGTGCAAGCCCTAGTGCTGCCAACATTAGACTATGGAAGCACCACTCATTGTGGTCTCCCCAAATACAAGCTGGCTCCGCTGAGGGCATCACTTAATGCTGTGGCTAGACTGGTATCAGGAATTGAAAGAAATAGCCACAACTCTCCGACCCTGAAAGCCCTGAATTGGCTGCCTCACGAGGTAAGAATACACCTAAAGGTGGCCTGGATGACCCACAAAGCAATACATAACAATACACCCAGTTACTTAGCTCTAAAGCTAGAAAGGTCAGGAGGTTGCAGACAACTTCGAATTGTGAGTACTTTCTTTCTGAAACCTCAATCCTTTCATAAGAAGAGAACTGGCTGCAGAGCTTTCTCAGGGATTGCACCAAAGATTTGGAACTCCTTACCTCCAGTGGTGCATGGAATCTCTTCCTTTACCGCTTTAAAAAAAGAAGTAAAAATACTACTAATGAACAAATTCATGTTCTAAGTCTTAATTCTAGGCTGACACCGAGTCAACTATACGATCCGCATATCATTGCCTACCTCCGGTGGCATGTATGAGATTATTATATGTAAGATTACTGCCACAGCCACTTAATGCTCAATAACTGTATGTAGTGCAAAGATTAGTTGGTCTCGGGTCTCCTATATTATCCATATACTTCATACCCATGGTGAATCGAAGGAGTATAATATATGTATGTTTATTAGCACAACCACCTAATGCTCAATAACTGTATATTGTGCAATGTCCTTCTGATTCCGGGTCTCCTATGTTTGTTATCCATATATTATATAACTCTTTTGTACGTAATGACACATTCAAATGCTTGTATACTACCTCATCCATTTATGTCTTATACTGTATACTGTAAAGCGCTCTGATACCCTCGTGGGTCACGTTCGCGCTATATAAAACTTTATAAATAAATAAACGACCACAAACATTCTTGTGCATGCCCTTATGACACTTACTATCCAAAAAAACAGGAAATAAGTTAGTATGAGAAACTCTACCTCTCCCTAATGTGAAGAAGGATACACCTGTGGTAACTCCATACTTTGGTCTTCAAAAATCTAGCTACATCAGCTCCTGAAGTCACTGCAGTCCGTATACCTTCCTTCAATACTTTATTTGCACTTTCCACCAAACCGTTAGATGAAGGTGAGTACACAGCAACTCTGAAGTGTTTGATATCATTCTTTTTCAGAAATGCACACATGCGCTCAGAAACAAATTGTGTGCTGCTTTCTGGCATCATTTCCTCCAGGGACCCTCCAAGACTGAAAATATTGTCTAAAAAATGTACAGCAGCATCAGTGCTAATGGAATCAAGAATATCATAATATATCCATTTTGAAAAGTAATCAACCTGTACTATCAAATAATGCATATTTCTAGGTAAAATAACAAAAGGCCCTAAAAATTCCACTGATACTTTCTGCCAAGCAGTTTCGAGGAAAAGCTACAGGATGTAAAGATGCTTCTCCAGTATTCTAAGGCATATCAAAGATAAGGCATTGAGCCACCAAGAAAATTGCTTCAGAATTTTACACGTTTTATTAATGTTCAAATGCCCCTGAGGAGCCAACGCAATAAGATTCTTTCTAAAACCTTCAGGAGGTATAAAAAGGTTATCCTTTATCACCATGTCATTAACAACAGATAGCTGATCTGATACCTGACAAAACATGCTCAGGCAGCTGCTAAAACACCTAGGGGCAGATTTATGATGCCCGTTGCGCCATCGGAACGTCACTTTTTGTGACGTTCGGTGGCGCAGAAGCCTGCGTGATATTTATGAGGCAGCACTGAGCCACTTTTTTGGCTTAATGCTGCCTCATAAATATCAGTCCCTTTAACGCAGTGTTCTGCGTTAAAGGGGCGTGCAATGGGTGTTGCTGGGGGCGTTCCCAGCAACATCCATGGCCTTTTGACACTGCCCCAGATTTACAAGAAATCGTAAATCTGAAGCAGCACCAAAAGCTTCCGCCTCCCCAGGGGAGGCGTAAGGGAGGCGCAACGGGGAGAAATATCTTTATTTCTCCTTGTTTTTCCTTTTTCTATGTGTGCTGCATTCTGCAGCACCCATACAAAGAGGAAAAACCTCTTGTGATTATTTTTGTACAGAAAGGTTTCCCTTCCTGTACAAAAATATTCATCTCTGCAATGCAGGCACCCTTGCACCATGGTGCAGAGGTGCCTGCATTGGCGCAGGCAGCCCATTGTGCGCCGGCGCAGGGGAAAAGGACAGGAATGCGCCGCATTTTATAGATACGGCGCATCCCTGCCCTTTTCTTTTGCCGTAGGGAAGCGCAGCAGGAAGGCCTGCTGCGCTTCCCTACGGCAAAACCTCATAAATCTGCCCCCTAATCTCCAGCCAACTTTTCATGACATATTGATTAACCTTTTGCAAAGTTTCATCTTTTATGTAGGCCGTCCTCCACTGCTCTTCAGAGATGACTTGTTTGCATTCAGCCACAGCATTCACAGCAGCTAACACACATTTCAGTTCATCAGGTAACTCTTCATCATCAGTAATACTCAGATGCATGTGAGAAAGACAATCTGTATGAAAATTCCTGCCTCCAGCCAGGTGTTTCATAGTAAAATTATATTCCTGAAGCTTGGATAATATTCTGATCAGCCTGGTTGATCCGTTATTAGTTCTCATTTTACTTAACATGTACACTAATGGTTTGTGATCAGTAACTAACTCAAAATCCTGTCCCCATATATAGATCCTAAATTTCTGAACGGCCCATGTTCAGGCCAGTGCCGCTCGTTTGATGGTACTATAGCTCTTCTCCCAATCCCTGAGCACTCTGGAAGCAAAACCTACCTAAGTTTGTTATTTATTACCAACCCGCTGACTGAGTACAGCTCATAAACCACACAAACTCGCATCAACTGTAATGATGCATTTGCTGCCTCCTCTGAAATCTTGCAAAGCAGAAGCTTCCTCAATCATTGTTTTTGCCTTTACAAATGCATAATTTACATCATTTGACCTAATACATTTGGCACCTTTTCTCAACAGTCCCTCATATGTTCCACAAGCTGTGCATACCCTTGAACAAACCGAGCATAATACTGAGCTAGTCACAAAAAGGAACGCAAGGCATCCCTTTCTACAGGGAGCGCAGCTTCTCTGATGGCTTTTATAAGCCACATGTTGGGTTTGACTCCAGAAGTAGTGATTGTATGACCTAAATAGTCTAATTCCTGCATATCAAATTTGCACTTGCCTTTCCTAATAGTCGTAGCAGTACGTAACAAAATAGACAGAACTTCTTTGAGGATGTCATTATGCTTGCTCAAATTTTCGGCATATATTAGAATGTCATCTTGATAGGCATGTACTCCGACTGCATCCATAAACTGCTGGAAGACACTGGCCAAATGTTAATCTCAGGTACCGGTATGTTCCAAAATGTGTGACAAACATTGTCAACTCTTTAGAATAAGAAGAAAGGGCAATCTGGTGATTCGCGGAATGCAAATTGAATACAGAAAAACTTAGCATCACCTAGATTAGACAAAAGCGCCTGAATCTTAGGCAGGGATAACAATCCACTATTATGTTCCTGTTGAGTGTTCTGAGATCCGCACATAGAAGGATCTCCCCTGATGCTTTTCTTGCGACAACTATGTGTGAAACCCATTGCAAAGAGCTGCAAGGCTCAATAATGCCCTCCATGCATACATTTTTGAGCATTTCTATCAATTCTTCTCTGACACTAAGCAGAACAGGGCAAACTTTATGAACAACTGGTTCCACTGAGGGTTTTAATCTTATTTGTTGTTTAAATTCCTTCACACTACCCACATGTTCATGAAAGACATCCTTGTATTCCTTCAAAATGCTATCAATATCACATTTACTATCCCCCATTGAAATACATGCAACAGGTTCTTCACAAGCATCCACAGCATTGTCCATGCCGGGTTTGAGATACAAACCTTACTTCGCTAAATCCTGTCAACCCATGACATTCTTTCCTTTTAACTTATATTTTGGTTTTAGTACACTTCTCCAAACTTTCCAAGGAAGAAACAAAGTACCCCAACATGTCTATATCTTTTTCTACAAAAGCTTTTGGATTTATGTCAGTATGCAAAGGTGATATAGAACAACCCCAAAGATCATGAAAGGAGCTGTCCTTCTGAATTGCAAAATGAGAGCCAAAATCAGCCATCACCTGTAATGATATACCCCCAATGTTTTCCTCACAAACTGGTCCTTTGATTGAACCATCACTGCTAACAGCACAGCATTCAACAATGAGTATAATGTCACTCAATCTATCTGTCACTACATCCTCCTGGACATCAATGCTATTCATTCTGATGAAAGTCCTATTACAATTTAAAAAAAGTCCCATTTTCGTACATGCTAAACAGTATTTACCAATAGTGGAACAATTAGGGTTATTGCCAATGTGGGATTTCGATCCACACCTGTAGCAAATGTATACTGGCCTCTTCTGGGATTTTTTTTTCATTTATCTGTAGTACTAATGAGAGAAACCACACCCAGCCGTATTGACAGAATCATTACAATTTATGTCCTTGGAAGATATCATTGACATTTCAATACTTTTAGTCTGATCTATTATTTCCTGTATGGGAGAATTTCTGCTACTTAATAACCTTTCTTAAACTGTGTTTCTAATAGCAGTTGAAGACAAACTGTTCACAAAAAAACATATCTACATTTGCCGCAAAGTCAGAAGTTGCAGCCAAAACTCTCAATGCAGAGATGTATTCCTCATCTATGAGTTGTTTTCTTTTATGAAAAGTGTGCCGCTCCAGCAGAATACTGGGTTCTTTGGAATATTGTTTAGTAAGACGTGGAATAGCCTCTTTATAAACATTCCAGTCACCAGAATCTCCTTGTGGAGCCGGAATGGGTGGCAAATGGACAAAACCTCTTGCGCTACGTAACCAAAACACCCAAATAATAAAGCCAACTTACGCGTAGAAGAAAACTCAACAGCATCTATAGCCACCAAGTCATTTTCAAAAAGCCATAACCATGACTTACACTTTTTTTAGGTTTTCCAGGAAGAGTAAGAAATGGGTGAGACTGGCAAAATGTTGTGCTTTAGCCATATTAGCTGACATGTAGAAAGGAAAGGGAAGGAGAAAAAAACAAGGTACCTATTCATGAAGTGTTTTAACAAAGTAGTACTTCCAGCTTCAAAACTCAACTGCAACTGGCAGACGTTACTGTGTAATAATCAATACACTACAGGTAACGCACAGAATGCTGATTAATGCCCTACACCACGTTTGATGGGTGATATGACCACTGATGGGCAGGCTGTCAATTACTGGGTGCAATCTGTGGTAGATAAGCTTGCTCCAGTGAAAACTGCGATCCACAAGAAATTGACTTGCTCAGGGGTGAATTTGCTACGGGCAGGCAGTACGGAGCTTCTTACCTGGGCAGCTGTGTTGAGGCGGATGCCCCCCCTTTCATTGCCGCTGATACTGGCGCTGCAGCGCTCGACGTAGGGAGTGCAGGACTACGCCTCCCAGGAATCCCGGCAGCGCAACCAGCCCCACCCATTGACACTTCCGCCCCAGGAGGCGATAAAACCAAACGGCTCCCTCGGTGGAGCGGGTGACTTTGCTACGGGCAGGCAGTACGGAGCTTCTTACCTGGGCAGCTGTGTTGAGGCGGACGCCCCCCCCTTTCATTGCCGCTGATACTGGCGCTGCAGCGCTCGACGTAGGGAGTGCAGGACTACGCCTCCCAGGAATCCTGGCAGCGCAACAAGCCCCACCCATTGACACTTCCGCCCCAGGAGGCGATAAAACCAAACGGCTCCCTCCGCGTCGCAGGACGCGCGCGGGTGGTGCCGGGCTAAGCCCGGGCAAAGGGCGGGCCGTCTGTGGCCGTCCGGGGCTGGCTGAGGCTGGCCGAGGCTGGGCTGGGCTACATCTTGTTCCAGTGTATTTCTTTGTTACCGATCATATAGACCTGGGATATAGTGCATTTCTCCATCAGGTCCTATTTGTAAATGAGGATTGTTTGTTGTTGCTTATTTGTATTTTAAATTGATTAAGGGATTCTGGTAGATCCAGACTAAGGCTTTTTCTGGTGTATATTTTAATCATACACTTGTATGTATATTTAGCGAGCCAACCATGTCTACAGCTAACAAGGAGATTGTACGTTCTAATATAGCCACCCTTGATAATTACCTTGTGAAAGTAGTCGACAAAATTAACAAAGAGCGTCAACTTTCTTTGGGTCGGGGGAGTACCTCGGCTCCTTTACTTAGTACTCCCAACTCACCCACTTCATTGCCTACCTTATTAGGGGATGGTAGTGGCAATTTGGAATGTCCTGTACTTTCAACAATGGTTACTTATGAAGAACCAGATTCTAACCTGACTACGCCAGAGCCGTCTCAAGTATTACCAGTTTTATGCTCTCCGGCTCCGAGAGTGCAGAGAGTATTAAGATCAGGGAAGGGCGTTGCCAGGTCAACTCTCCCAAAAAACGGGGGGGGGAATCATAATAAAAAAAACATCGGACCCCTCTTCTAAGTGTGTTGTTAGTGATCTAGGTATAGAAACTAATAATCCCCAAGTAAAATTAGATCCCAAGCAGTTAGATCTTTTGATTAGTATTATAGATACGAAGCTTGATAAAATTATTATGCCTTTAATGGATAGACTTGATACTCTTTCTGGGGAAATTAAGAGGCTGGGGGGTCTCTTGAATTCGCATACTGGGACAAAGGTTAGCTCAGTAGAATCGTCAACGGTTAATGTTTCCGAAATGGAGACCTCTAAGATACCCAATGGGGGTTTATGCCCAAATACTGCAGTTGTTTCGAACCCAACAGTGGGCCTAAGTACATCAACCAAATCTACGGCAGTGGATAAGTCAGGGAACATCGCTGCTAAGTCTAAAAGTTATGGTTACTCGACGCCTAATTTACCCCCGGAATGTGCACCATATGTGGTGGTTTTAACAAATGTTCCACCACTTTTGGACACCGGTACTCATAGTAACCTAGAAACCCACGAGTCCCTTAAGAATAAAACGGTGGCTTGGCTTAATCGAGAGTGTGGTTACCCAGTAGCTCTGTCTGATCAAATCTTAACCACTACCAGAGCTAACTGGATAGGGAACTCTCATAAAAGTATTAGTGGCGATTGTGTGATGGTCAATTTTAACAATCCCCAACTAGCTACTACTACTCTGCTCAGAGCCAATTCTCGACCCTTGAAAGATCAGGGAATCTCACTCAGACCTCTGGGGTTTTTCTATCAATATGTAATTAATCAACCACCTAATGCCTTTAAAAGGGGTAGTGGCAGTGCCTCTAGTGTGCTCAGCAGGTTTGAGGTGGTTACATCCAATCGGTTTCAATCCCTGAGTGGTTTAGATTGTAATGATTGACTGGATTTTGATGTGGCGCCCTCTGAAGATGGAACAGTATTTTGTGGTGCAGAGTCTGAAGGAATTACTTCCGGGCCCCTAGGTAATGTTAATATCCCACCTGACTTTTGCCCGTTAATTGGCCTTGCGGGCGATGTTGAGGGGGCTAAAGGAGTAGCGCCTGCAGCAGACAACCACAGCTTGAGTCCAAGCTTATTTTCCCAGGATGAAGGCATTGGAATACCCTCTGGGTCTATGAGTAGCTTTTTTGTCAGCTGGAATGTTGCTGGCCTAGCATCCAAAGAAGATAGCCTGGGGTGGTCAGAGTTTATCAATCTTTTTGATAATTGTTGTTTTCAGGAAACATGGTGCAAAAATTTTTCAGGTTATAATGGCTTTGTTTCCTATCAGTTACCTGCTATGGCATCCATTTCTGGTAGAGCTAAGGGAGGGCTTTTGGTTCTGATTTCTATCAAAGTCCCCATTATTGTTAAAAAACATGTTTTAGTGGGGGCTCATTCGCAGATTTTATGGCTCTCTGAGAGGGATGGAAGAAATATTCTTTTAATTAATTTTTACAATAATATATTTGACAGCACTAGGCACTTCGTGGTAGATGCACTGAGAAGTGCACTAGATGATATTATTGAGGGTTCTAATGTTGTTTTCGAATTTATTTTGGCGGGGGATTTTAATACTGTAGTCTGTCCCCTCTCTAACCATTGTTTGTGTGGGATTACCAACCGCTTTGGGGATGTGGATCTTCATTTTCCTCATAATAAGTATGGGGATTCTTTGAACCATCTCTTAGCGGTCCTTGATATGGAAATATTGCTCACCGAAAAGAATGATCAAGGCGAGAGTATTCCGACATTTACAGGGAGGGGGGCAAATACTGTCATTGATTTTATTAGCATGTCATCAAGTCTTGTCCCATGGAGTTTGGCACCTAAGGTCGTGGATATTGTGCTTAGCGATCATAACTGTATTGTTGTAGAGGTTGTTTTATGGAATAAAAAACCTGTACTTGTACCGGAGGTTATAGTTAATATTGAACCACATAGACCCAATGGTACAAGGTTAAGATGGAATGGTGACAAAGCGGTTATGACGTCTGATTCAATTATTAATAGCTGCTTATTTGAAATTACTGAGATTCTTGAGCAGGCTGACGTTACTGCCGATTCTGTTCAACATTTTATCCGAATTAATTCCATTATAGACCTAAAATTTACTAAATCAACTGAGTGTAAGTCTAAATAACAAAGGGGTTGGTTTAATTGTGCTTGCACTCGTGCTCTTAAAGAGCTTAAAGACGCACTGGCAACCAAACCTAGAGTTAGGGACCAGGTGTCTCAGCTTAGATTAAACTATAAGAATACAGTTAAGCGCAGGAAGATAGAGCTACAACATGAGGCCTGGGATAAATTGACACAGGCAGCCGAACGGAAAGATTGTACATTATTCTGGGCCACGGTTAACTGCCCATTTTTAAAAGATGAGAAGGTTCCGGAATTAACCTCCACGGTTAGTATGGATACATGGATTTCCCATTTTTCTATTATCTTTGACTCGGATAAAGTTTTGGCCAATCACAATGACTGCTGGCCCATAGTTCCCTTGGATATCAGTATTACCGAGGATTTAGGTAGCATTGGTGCTAGCAAAGGAGGAAAGGCCCAGGGCCCCGATGGGGTGCCCATTGATGTTTATAAGTTAGTCCCGGAGGTATGGGGTCCTATGCTGGTTAAAGTTTTTAATGCCGCAGTCTGCTTTGGGGTACCCCCAACTTGGGAGGAATCCATTATAATACCTATCTTTAAGAAAGGTGATCGGGGGGACGTGAAGAACTATAGCCCCATTTCCCTGTTGGATTCCTCTGTAAAAATAATGAGTAGGGTACTCTTGGTTAGGCTGGAAGAATGGGCAGAAACCAATGGCATTCTGGCAAATTGCCAGTATGGGTTCTGAAAGGGTCGCGGGACGATCGAGCAATGTCTGAATCTTGAACTCTTGATTGGGAAATACACCCAGGCCAGGAAGGGCTCTATTTATCTCTGCTTTGCAGATTTAAGTAGTGCCTTTGATTTGGTGGATCATGCTATTCTCTGGGCCAAGTTGATTGAAATGGGGGCCCCTGAGGGTATCATTTTTTTCTTGGCCCGACTTTATGCTAAACTTCGAACCAGTGTACGGTATGGTTCTAGTGGGGAGTGTACCACTAAATTTCGGATCGGGCGGGGCATAAGACAGGGGAGTGTTCTTGCCCCCCTGCTTTTCACCCTTTTTATTAATGAAGTGGACTCTGTCCTACAGCTAGTAGCGGCAGACGCCCCTAGAGTTAATAATATTAATGTCCCGGTATTACTCTATGCGGATGATGCCATTTTATTGTCCAGGACCCCGATAGGTCTTCAACGCTTAATGGATGGGTTTTCACAGTTTATTACATCTAGAAAACCAGTGATTAACAAAACCAAAACTTATACCATGGAGTGTGGGCCGGGGAAGAGTAAGCCTCATTCTTGTTATATTGATCAACACAGGGTCAAACTAGTTGATAATTTTAGTTATCTTGGAATCACCTTTTCCAAGAACTGTAGTTGGGCCAGTGAGCATACTAGTGTCAGAGCTAAGATGGCCAGAAGCGCCAATGGGGTTTTTATTTTTGCCACTAAACTAGGGGACAAACGGATAAGTGATATGCTTAAGATCTTTCAGTCACGATGCCTTTCCACCGCCCTTTATGGGGCGGGGATTTGGGGCTTTGCCCCGGCCGGGTGCTTACAGGTGGAGGAGAATGTCTTTCTGAAAAAACTTTTGAATCTACCCAAATCTGCTTCAAATGACCTAGTTCACAGTGAACTTGGTATCCCATTTCTAAATGATCTGATTCTCCTGAGGCCATTATTGCTGTGGCGGTCAATCTGGCTGAAAGAAGAGACGTCTTTAAATAGAGCCATCATTAACGACTGTCTCACTGCTGATAACCATTTAAAGATCCCATGGATTAAATATATTATCAACAGTTTTCAGGAGATCTATGGCATTGATATTAAAACTGATAGATATGGGGCCACAGTAATTTCTAAGTCAGAAATGAAGCATATCTTTCTGCTGTGTAAAACTGAGAGACAGGTTTGTAATACCGGCATTTTATCCACCTGTGTGCAATATAGCATTATGAACGAATTGAAGGGTTATCAACCATATTTAACCCAGGTGACCAGAGTCTCCCACAAGTTTGTTTTAACGAGACTCAGAATGGGGATTGTGCATAAATTGGTCGCATTCCCTTCCGTGAACAAGCAGCCTGTTGGTCCCTGTCCGTGTGACAACTTGTCAGCACAAAGCACTATGCACTTTCTTTTGCTGTGTCCATTGTATGGGAACTTTCGTGTAGCTTTTTTAAAACCCATTTTTGTAAAGTTTGGTGTTTGGACAGAACATGATTCTTTTAAACTGCTTTTTAATCTGCATCATCCTGATATCTGTTTTTTTACTGCGACATTCTTACTAAAAGCCATTAATGTCAGGAAAAGTATGAGTTTTTAAGTATTTATTCTCCCCTCGTCTGTATTATATGTTTCTTTTTAGTTATCTGCCGCCAATTGTGATGTTACTGTATTGCTATCAATTTTTATCATGTATGTGCTTATATGGACATTGTTTTTTGTTCCGAATAAAGCCTTATGAAATGAAAATGAATGACTTGCTCAGCCCCATTGTTTATGGCTCAACGAGCCATGGAGAATACGAAATGTAAAACATTTGAAATAGTTTGGCAGAAAAAATATCTTCTGGCTGACAAGGCCAACTACAAGCTGACGGTAAAGAAATATAATTGAGCAATTAAGGCTACCCAGAGTTCTTTTTTTGTGGGCTAAAATCTATGGGGTGGCAAATAAGCCATGACAGATTTTTTCAATGTAAATATTTTCCTTCAACCACCCAAAGTTAGCGTGCCTATTATTGTTTACCTGGATTTGTGCACTAAATTTGTCTATCTCCTTGAAAGCAAAATCATTAGAAATCAAGTAAAGTTAAATGAATTATCTGGGTCAGACAGCACTGATGTTGATGAGATGGAAAGTCCTCAGCCCCCTGCTTGAACTTTGGCTCAGTTCAGGTGAAATACTTCGGAGGAGTCTAATAAGACCATTCTGAGCTACAATTCAGGCTCTCTTTCTGACTTATTCCCTCCCTGTATATTAGCTAAGGCAGCTGAGATTATCATTTCTGTTTATAGTCAGCTTCTTCACCTATGTTTAAAAACAGTGCATGTTCCCGATGCCTGGAAGCAGGCCAATGTGATCCGTCTTCTTGAATCAATGCCTGTAGTCAAAGGTAACAGCACCATTCTTATTTCATTAGATGTATCTATAGATTGATACGGTATTTCATGAATGAGCTATACATCTCCTTCACTGATAGAGCCCTATTCCAACGAAGGCAGAGGCATTATCATCATCATCATAAACTTTATTCGGTCATTGCGACCATAAAATTACAAGTGCTTACAATACAATGATCCAGCATTAAATAACAGTCAAAAGAAAGAAATCAATCACTGGATAATACACATCATTTACCTAAAGTTTTGAGTCAACGAGAGTGGAGGATGGATAAATGGCTCCCACTCCTTATTCGGCCTATTTAAGTGCCCCCCGCCCGTACCCAGACACCAGGCCTCGACTACCGTCCAATGCACTGTTCGGGCTTGGTGGGACATGGCGCAGAAACTGCAAACCACCCTTTTATATTCACCTCTAACACCCTTGCGAGGACGACATGACATACCTGTTACACAGGAGGGAGGATGCTGTCGGATGTTACGTAGGTTGTCACGACTCACTTGGGGTCAGCTATATACTCGCGGGACCTTTTGCACTTGCGACAAGTTTTTTGGAGCCTCTTCCCCCACTCCGCTGGAACGTTTCTACTATGTGCGGTTACGCCAAGATGTTTGTGCTCTTGTGTCCTGCTTTCCCCTCGAACCGCCTATCATGGCCCCCCTGCACATCTTAATGCAGCAAGACCCCCCAGAGCATGTAGTTTCAAACCTGTATACCACCACTGAGAGGGAAAGGGACTGGGACCCAGCCCCGGCCAAGGCCAGATGGGAGGCAGACTTGCCTCACGGAAGTACAGTGGTCCTTCTGCTGTCGTCAGACTGGCGACATCTCGGCTAACAGCAGACTGCGACTCATACATTATAGATATTTACACCAACTTTATTACACACCTGCCCGACTGCATCGTCTCCGGCTGTGTGATAATGACCGCTGTGACAGTTGCGGAGCAGGGGATGCAGGGTTTGGACACTTGGCCTGGGATTGCCCATTGATTCGGAGGTACTGGGGTAGGTATTTAGCGCATTGGACGAGATGACTGGGGCGTACGTGCCGGATACCCCCCTGGTTGCACTTTTAGGGTGCACTGAGAAATTGCCGGTTAAGACCCGAAAATACACTTCATTGGCCCTTCTCTTAGCAAAAAGACGGATTGCATGCCACTGGTGGCGAGGACGGGCTCCAAAATTTAAGGAATGGATGAATGATCTCATACTTTTCCAAGATCAACTTCATACTTATGCTGAACTTATGCCACCCACCACTCGACCACGGGACATCTGGGCCCCTCTGCAAACTTATCTCCTGAAATGTACTGACATTGATGACCCCAACCTAGCCCAGCTGCCAGAGAGGGTGGGAGACCGGGAGGGGGGGGGACTCTGAGTAGAGGTTGGCTTCTTATTGTTTGGAAGGAACGGTTTGGTGGGTGTTGTGCCACCTGTGGACTTGAGAGCGGCAGGGAGACGAGACGGGGGTACATGGAGAGAACTGTGGCAGGGATAGCGGTTTTAAATGATGATCAGCGGCATGGGAGCTGTGGCCTTTTTTCACTGGGTTTTTTGTTTTTCCTTTTTTCTTCCTTGGGGCGTTCCTTTCGTATTGCATTAATGATGTTTACTAAAGACCTGAAGTGTCAACTGACTGTATTGCATGACCTCCTTCCGCAGCCGACCCGATGGGATGTAGGCGGCTTGCTGTGATTCTTCGCCTAACCCCTATGATATGAATTCATATGAAATGCAGTTCTGGCCCGTTGGGATGTAGGCACTTTGCTGTGTCAACTTGGAAAACAGACAATAAAGGTCTAGTTGGGGAAAAAAAAAAAGTTTTGAGTCAACGCTGTTGAAAAGTTAAAACAACATTAAAACGAAAAAAATATAATTTTATTTTTTTTAAAAAAGCATATATCACATTATAATGTTAAAAGGAGCCCACGAGCATCAGAATTTGATCAATGTGCATAGATTTAAACATAGAATTGATATTATAGAACCTGACTTATTGATTTAATAAAAATACGATATGCACTCTATCACGTCTTGAGTGCATACCTTCTGATGATCCACATTTTCCCAAGGAACTTTGCAACTCCACATGCCACTGAAGACCTACAGTCTGTTTTTAAAATGCAAAGCGCTTCCTGATGGCAGCGAGTTCCCAACAATCTACAAATAGGGGCTAGCCACTTATGTCTTGGAGGATTTTACAGGGGGCAAACAATGAAGATGTGGCTAAATGTTGCGGTCACTGAAGGACAACCCGGGCAGTGCTGTGATGTAGCCAAGGGCTGCCGCCAAGCTGAAGTTAAGGAGCTCACGGGAAGGGCAACAAATCTAAATTGGATATAGAGTTTCCTATCCTGCGGAATGGTAATAAGCTCCATATACTGCTCAAAGGTGCTTAGCAATTGAAAATCCATGAATTCTAGTGTTAGATGGCCCACAGAAGATTGAGCAAAAAAGATTTGTACTGCCCAGTTCCATTAGTGGTTTTCAACTAGGCCTTTGCTTGGCAATCGACTAACATCTTTGGTATCCCAGGAACTCCCCGAACCTATCACTTTAAACCACCCAATCCCCAAACTTCTGAAAGCGGTCAAGCTTGGAAACTTTTTCAAGTGCTGCAGCATAATGAGAGAGCTCAGGGGTTAATTTCAGTCACTGCCAAAAAAGCAAGGGGCAAAGCCTAGCTTTGTCCACAATTGAGCGTCTACCCATATCTAGGCTCAATGGTTGAAGTGGGGTACTCTTAAAAATGTATTCTCTGCAACTAAAAGACACTCAATGTTTTGAAATCCCCAGAGTTCAGCCCCTTACAAGGCCAAACCCACTACCTTGTGATCATAAATCTGAAGTGGGGCAGCTATTGGCTTAGTTTGGGAGGTTCTATGCTCCTTAATCAGTGCCCCAATGGTCTGCCTCTTCTTTAGATTCTGCTTCGTGATGTGATCTTTCCATGCCAGTTTCTCAGACAGAGTTACACCCAGATAATCAAAAGTGGCCACTCTCTCAAGGGGGATCCCACAGCAGCATTTTGCCTTTAAATATTTTGTGTGGGTTCATTAGCAGAGGTTTAGTTTTCGAAGTGTTGAGCTCCAGGACTCTTAGTTCGCAAAAGGTCTTGAAGCGGTCCAGGAGAAGTTGCAGACCACTGGGCATTTTAGATACTATCAACGTGTCGCATGCAAACAGAAGAGTTGCTACTTTGACACCCACCAGCACAGGGGCGTCAGCTGGAACTTCCGCTAAATATTGGACGACTCCATTGATAAATAATGAGAACAGGGTAGGGGCCAATACGCAACCCTGTCTGACCCCCCTGTCAACAATAATTGGATCTGTCATCTATCCCTGGTCTCCCCAGCGACCCCTCGTGTAGTTGTCTTCATGGAGGCGGACAACCAACGCGAGGATCTCAGGGGGAGGCCCAGCTCCTGCAATACATACCACAATTTGGACCTGGGAATGTGGTCAAAAGCTGATTTCAAATCAATGAATGTAAAATAATAGCTCCCTTTTTTATGGTAACAGTTTTCCAGGCCAATAAACTAAAATGAAAGACTTGATCGATAGTGCTGATCTTCCTTCTGAACCCTGCTTGGAAGGAGGATAAGATGTTTTTTGCCTCCGTTCAGGTGGTGATCTTCATAAGAAGCGCACAGGAGAAGACTTTCTGGGCACCATCGATCAGGCTGATTGGCCTGTAGTTGGTTGGATGGGAACGATCACCCTTCTTTTATACTGGGATCACCTCGGCGCCCTTCCAAGAGGGCGGTATGGGAGCCCCTGCAGCAATACCATTGGCCAGGACCCAGATGTATTTAGACCAATTGGCAATGTCACTTAAAAAGACATCGCCAGGGATACCGTCAGGCCCCGGCACTTTCTGCCTTACTATAGAGTTTATACTAAGTGTAATCTTGGCTAGCGAAAACAACTTAGAGGTCTGGTGCCTGCTGTGGTCAACTGTAGGAGCTTCAACAGATCAAGTATATAGTATATAAGATCCCTTGATCCAGTATATACTCTAGTGAAATTCTCGTAACAAGTGTCTATGGAGATGTTGTTGGTAGGTGGCCTCAGTCTTCCTGCCTTCCCTCTCACCACTAGGAGCCAAAACTGTTGAGAGTCTTTCCTCTTACAAGTATTACTGATTTGGAGCCATTAATCTTCATCCCTAGCCCTTTTCTCCTCAACTCGGGCTACCTTGTAATTTCTCCTTGCTGCTCTAGTTTCTGGCAAATTAGTTGCTCCGATTGCAGCAGCCAGTTTGGATCTTAAAATCCTGCACTCCTGGTTAAACCAGGGGGGGCATGGTCTAATTGGTTTAGGCTTGCCCTGAGGCTGTTGGGGCATGCTAAAATAGTATGCAAATTGTTTTAAAAAAACTGTTTGACATTCCGTGAACTTAGTGGACCCATCCTGCTGTTCAAGCAAACTGCCCAACTCACTGGAGCTGTCTAATAGGTTACACTTGATATTTTCGAGTTTCGCTACATCAGTTGTGACTCAATCCCATTTGACTCACCAACTATCATTGGAGGGGCAGATATCCCTAGTTACAAGAGGAATACTTGAGACAGTGGGGGTTGTGTCCCAAAGTGGAGACATGGTGAACTCAAGGGGATTGTGGTCACTGTCAATAGTAGTTCCAACCAACATGTCCGTCAACCCAGACCACAATTTGACGTCTAGCAGGATATAGTCAATGCGACTCATGTTAGCAGTTCTATTGTATGTATTTGCCCCATCCTATCAGACTTAGTGCATCTATTTATTGCCCTAAACCCATATTGAAGGGTTAGTGCGTGGAGCTGCAACGCTGTTCATGTCCATTTTTTAATGGGTGGCAAATCAAGCGAGGGGACACGCCATAATTCATCGAGCTAGCCACTGTCCGTTATTTCCTCTACATCTAAGGGTTTGTAGGTAACGTTGAAGTCTCCGGCTATTATTAGTGGCGCTACGGACTCCCTCCACTCAAGACAGTCTCCTAGCATTTGAATGGTAGATGACCTACAGCCAACCTTAGTGCCTCGTGTATAGACATTAAAAAGGTCTAATCTTACACTGTTCCTGCCCCTAATATAGATAGCTAAAATATCTGGGCTGTTGGTCTTGATCTCACGTATAGTACAATGGAGCTCAATTGTGACCCAGATCAACAGCCCCCAGGCAGGCCGACCCTGCTTTTTGGTAAGTGCTGGGCGACAAATGGTCACATACCCAGGAATAAAAACTGTGGTAGTGGACCAAGTTTTCTGCAAAATACATACATCATATTTCTCTATGTATTGAACCCAGTTTTCAAGTGCCACCTTGGACCTAACGTTTGCTACATTCCATGATAGTATGCTAAATTTTGATGCCGGATCTCCTGCCGATAGACACAAAGGGTAGGTCTCATCCATGATACAACTTGAGCACGGGTCTACGATTACCTCACATAATAATGGAAACCCCTCTTTGAGAGTACCAGTGATGGTCTGTGTGTGGTCTTGGTGACCATTACTTGTACATTTTTGGAGTGGTATCTTATTGGAAATAAATGGCTTTGACAGTGGCAAGTGATGATTCTGAGCCCAATAGAGTGCTGTTTCGATTAGTGGTTTGAGACTGTGGTAAGGTGAAGGGTCTATATTTTAATTGGATACCAGTTGGTGTAGGTGAGCAAGATCTTGCCTCTAGCGCTACAAGATTATGGACTTTATTCCCATCCTCAAAATGTAATTCGATGCAGTCGGTTTGGGAGGAGTGGTCAGATTATCTGTCAGCCCATAAGATATTCTCCCTGATAACTGATCTACACCCCCTCACTTTACGGATCCAGTGTATAGATTTGTTGATCAGGGTGTCTTTGCCTTCATATTTTAAATGTGATGGAATTTTGGGCACGTTTGTCATATATATATATATATACTCCTAGTCGAGCTTTGGGCCTGATATTGGCTGAAGTTCAAGGGTTGTCCACTAGCAGCTTGAGATCTATCATGGCTTTTTAAGGCATTCCTGTTACTAGAGGAGACAGGGGACCGTGTAGGGATGGACATTAAGGCAACTATGGGGTTCTGGACAGTGCTAGGTTCTGGTGAGTAGCTTGGAGTGATGTGTTGTGGAGGTATTCCTCTCCTGGAGAAGCTTAATCTGGTCTGTAAGGACTAAAATTAGTGCCTTAACTGATGCAAGTTTGACCCTTAAATCTAGTACAATTACAGCCATATCCTGATCCCCTACTTGTGTCCCATCTAAAGTGCCCATATCCCTATGATCAATTGATCTTTCCTCTGTTAGAGCTGGGGCAGTCCCTGCAGGAGAAGTACTCCCCTGCTCAATCGCTTCACCTTGTTTATCGCAGTCTGGGTTTTGAAGGGAGAGGAACCTATTTGTTAATCAATGTTGGAATCAGTACTAAAATCAGTGTTGCCTATAGCTTCGCTTATAGCAGTGGTAGTAGTAATGGTGGAAACCCCTCCCTCCAATGCATCAGTTACAGTTAGTTTCTCAATGCCATTAGAGTGGTTTGGGGGAGCTGAGGGAGGATTTTTGCTCCTGCGTGTATTCCGCTTAGTAAAGATGGTGGGTATAGGTCTTGCAGGAGTAGGAGAGGGATTAGGGACAAGAGTAGGGTCAATAGTAGGGTTGGGATTATAGATTGCGATGGTTGGGCTCAAAAGCTCATCTCTGGGGTACAAGGTATCTAAAGTGGCTGGAAGGGTGGCAGGAGCTAAGATCTCTTCACATTCCACTAGTAGGTTATCAATTTGATCCAAAACACCGTCATTCTTTAGTGGTTTACAAACCAATTAGCATTGCGAGGCCTTCGAGCAGCACCCTTCAACCCCCCCCCTCACTCGTTACCAGTTTTCTTTTGCCCATGACTTTAAAAGTTTTAAATATGATAATGTATAAATATACAAATCAGGCTAAGAATATACAATTACTAAAAGAGCAATACAGTCAATACGATCAATGCTGGGGCAGTGTCAACGTGGGCCCAGCAAACATCTTGCAGCTGCCAAGCTAAAAAGGGAATTGAATACACTTAAGTGTCCGAGTCCGACCTCGAAGTCTAACCTCACTAACCAGGGTAAAAAAGAAGAAATAAAAACAGTAATAATTGTGTGGGCAACTCACAGACAGTTGTATCCTGGTCCACAGAGCCAAGGGAAGTGGCCCTGCCCTGCCTCTTCCTTGAAATGATGGGCAAGGATGGGCACTTCCTTTGCCTGGGCACGGCTCAGGCACACTCCTGTGCATCCCGCACTGCGTGAACCCACCCCCAGGCACCATGAATTAGGGGGGATGGAGTCTCCAACAAGGCAGGCAGGCAGGCGACGGCGGTAAAGGGCTCTATGAAAGATGTGGAAAGGTAGGTCACCTAGTGGCTCACTAATAAAAATAAAGAAGCATCACACGCTTGTCACAGCTCTTAAGACATACCAGGGACACAAGCTTATAAATCCGGATAAGATAGTGTCAGCATTTAGCACCTTTTACCAAACCTGTATATAGAACAATTTGACACTATCCAAAGGGAGGAGAACTTCTTCCTCTCTAACATCACCTTGCCCCGTGTAACTCCAGATATGACAGACAGATTAGATGAATCAATCATGGAAGTGTAGATACAGCAGGTCATAGAATAATTCCCTAATGCCAAAGCCCAAAGAGTAGATGGCTACCCGGCAGAATCAACAAACCTGTTACTTTCCTCCTTCGTCAGTTATTCAATGGCATACAGGATAAATCTTCACTGCTATTGGAGGCAAATAAGGCAAGGATAGCAGTTATCCTTAAACCACATAAGAACCCCTAGAAATGTGTGAGTTACAGACCCATACCTCTTATAAACATTGACCTCAAAATATTAGCAGATATCGTAGCCAACAGATTAAAAACAGTACTCCCAGCACTCATCCATTGTGACCAAGTTTGCTTTGTCCCACACTAATCCTCAGTCGCCCACCTACATCACTTAGAACACACTGTATGGCAGGTGATAGAATACAAGGAAGAGAAGATTGTGGTGTTGTTATATGCCAAAAAATGTTTGATCAGGCAGAGTGTGGATACTTATTTTGGATTCTATAATGGGTGGCGTTGGGAAATGCCTATATATCAAAAATACACTGACTTTACAATGACCCAACGGCAGTGGTAGCTTGCAATGAGTATGTGTCATAGCCTTTTCACATTATGAGGGACTCAAGACAAGAGTGCTGCTGTCCCCCTTGCTATTCATCCTCATGCTGGAGTCATTAGTGATTGCCATTAACCAAAATGTAAGCACCCAGTGTTTCCTGACGTGAAAGGCATACTGTAGGCAGACACGATTCTCCTGACAAAGTTGAATCCCGAAAGCTCCATCACTTACTTCATCATGCTAATTTCTCCATATTTTCTAGGTACAGTATTTATTGGGGAATATGTGAAGCCATGCCCCCGGATGAGGACAACATCAAGACCTGCTCTAGGGACCCACCAATTCCACTGGAAGGCATTAAACCCTAAATACCTGAGGATCCTCCTTAACAGGAGTCTTGACCATTTGTATAAAAACTAAAACACAACATGGCTAGATTGTCGACGTGGAACTTCTTTTCAATGATGCAGGACACTGATAATCAAAACGAAGATAGACTCTCGAATAAATTATATGTTTGTGATATTGCCCTTGATAATACTTAAATCTATGTTGACTGACCTCCTGGTGGAATAAAACTGTTTCATTTGGGAGGGAAAAAACCTCGGCTGTAAATTGATAAATTACAAGTGGGGTAGAAAGAGAGGGCTATGACTATTGGTGACGATCTGTCACTATTTTTCATTTTGCATAACATACATACTAATCTGCACATTATATACACATTTGCAAAGTGTTACTTTCACGTTAAGTTAGCCATAGTTAATGTAGTCCTCAGTAAAAATGGCTGTTAGGACTTCAGTTCCTGATTGACTGGGGTATAAGCCCTGGTCAAGTAGCAACCACAATCCTAGTCAGGGTAAGGAACAAGCATACCCTATATTAACCTGTGCCCACCCTCTGGTAGCTTGGCACAGATCAGTCAGGCTTAACTTCAGAGAAAATGTGTAAAGTATGTGTGCAACATTTCAAAGAGTAAAACAGTGATAAAACCACACAAAAAGGTTCCACACCAGGTTAGACAAATAGAGCTTAATTTTATAAATAAAGAAATACCAAAATGTAAAAAATCTGATAAGGAGTTATGAATGTTTACCAAATAAACTGCAAAGTGGTGCTTAAAAGCATAAATGCCAACTGGGGGATCTATGATCATGCTAGACTGGGTCAAATCGAAATGTTCAGGTTGACCATGACGGAGCTCGTGTCAGATACAGTCCCTAATTAGTCCAACTGAAGTTTTACCTTCTCAAGTTTCGTGCCAAGAGTCCCGTTAGCAGGGGAAAAGTGTTCCAGGAGCAAGGAAAGCACCCCTGGGAAGGGTCAGAGGGGCACGAAGAGCAGGATGGGTGTTGCAGACAAATGGGCTGAGGCCACGTGTTGATGATCCATACTGGTGGACAATACTTGCTGTGCAAAGGGACTAACTTACGGTGGCTCTCGCTGATTCTCTGTGGGAGCGGTGTGGTCCCGGAGTAAATGTGCCCATTTGCGTTCCCAAAGAGCCCAAAAGCTTGACTTTATGAGCATAATAACCACTTCCAAGGAACCACGACCTGAGAGGCTCCTCTTGGATGGCAGGAGCTCATTCCTGTTATGTCCCTGAGGCTCAGAGCAGGAGGCCAGCAGACTAGCCATTTGACTCCCTCAGGGGTCCTTCATGATGGGTTTCAGGTCCATGTCTTCGCCTCCAGGCAAGAGGGCAGCAGGTAGCAGGTCAGAATAGCAAGGCAGCAGCTCCTTCAGAGTGGCAGTCCAGCAGAGTGCCAGTCCTTTCAGCAGTACAGCACTCCTTCTTCCTGGCAGAGTATCCACAGGTCCAGAGGTGTACTGAAGTATTGGTGTCAGAGGTCCAGTACTTAGACTCAATTGTGCCTTGGAAGTGGGGAAGACACACAGAGGTCCTGCCTTCCTATCCTAAATACCAGACTCAGTTCAGGGGAGCATGCAGTAATTTGTGTGGGGAAAGGATACTGCCTATTCAGGTGTAAGTGAGGCTGGGTCCCGCTCCACCCTCCCATCCTGCCAGGTTGGCCCACCAAGTCACACATAAGCTCCCATTGTGTATGGCTGTCTAGGGGGGAATACACAAAGCCCAATTGTCACCCACCCCAGACATGTGATCAGAGACGGGCAGCATGTACCAAATGGCTTAAGTAAGAAAATGCCAACTTTTTAAAAGTAAAAGAGACACAATTGATGGACGGAATTCAGAACAAATCAAAATATTCACTCCCAGTCAAGAGATCTGGGTTTAATCCATCATTCTTTTGCTCACCATGCCGTCCCAATTTAGACATATGCAAATCAGTCTTGATGCTGTGCCTCATGGGAACAGTTCAGCCCGAACTGCCTAGCCAGGTCCTCCCTGGACCAGTAAAAAGCATCCTAGGACCAGTTTCCAGGTTTCATCCCTTATAAGTAAGGATAGCTTGAATCCAGTGGCACAGTGAGCCTGGGACCCACGTCTGGGCATACCTGGTGGACTTAGGGGAAGAAAGCAAAAGGCACACAATTTCTGGACGGGATGCAAATCAAAACATTCACTCCCAGTCAAGAGATCTGGGTTAAATCCATGATTCTTTTGCTCACCATGCCACCCAAAAAGTAAAAAAATTTCAACTTTTTAAAAGTGGCATTTCCATAATTGTAATTTAAAGTAAGTTTGGATTTTAGATTAGGAGTTCAGACACACCAGACATGGGGGTTTGCCATTTCCCAATTCAGAATTGCACTTATAAAATGTGATAAAGTTATCCCAATGTTATCCTATGGAAATAATGATATAATTAGTCTTGCAGTAGTAAAAAACACATTTATCAGTTTTTACTACCTGGTCAAGTCCTACCTTAGGGTTGGCATATGTTAAAAAAGGGAAGGTTTGGACCTGCCAGAAGGTTTATTTTGCCAGGTCCGCATGGCAGTGTAAACTGAACACAGAGGCTCTGTAATGGCAGGCCTGATACATGGCTAAGAAGCTACTTAGGGGGTGTACCAATCAGTGTTGCAGGCCCACTAGTAGCATTTAATTTAAAGTCCCTAGGCACGTGTAGTGCACCTCACTAGGTACTTATAAGTAAATTAAATATGCCACTTGAGTATGAGCCAATGTTACCATGTTTGAAGGAGAGAGCACAAGCCCTGAAGCACTGGTTAGCAGCAGTAAAGTGCACAGAGTCCTAAATCCATCAAAAACAAGGTCAGAAAAATTGGAGGAGGGAGGCAAAATGCTGAGAGGGCCATTTTCCAACAATGGCTCACTATGATTAGAAAATGTTCTTATGGCTACTGTTTCCTCTTTCTCTCGTTTCAGGAGCCAAGCTGTACTTTGAGATAGATTTTTGCTTAGTGTTTTGGTTTCCGTGAGAATTGTTTATTTTTGTGTTTTTCAGTGAAAACTGAATAATGAATCCTGTACCTGAGCAGAGTAAATTCGAACCGCTATGTTTAATTTTGATCAGAAATATCTCTTGAAGGCTATGCAGCTGAACATTTCCATTGGATGATGGCTGGGAACAGGGTTGACCCCCTATATTGCAAAATGTTCAATCCTGATTGGCCACCTCTCCCTGAAAAACAATGGGGAGTGTTCAATCCTGTAAAGACGTGTATGTTGAATTGTGCATTACTGAGCTAGGTAGATGAAGATGCCCATTTCCACCCTCTTAAGACTAGGTTTTTTCCTGCTGAGAGAGTTAGAGTCCTCAGCAAATCCATTCTCACTAGTCTGACTGAATCCTTACTTAATTTTGCCTTTCAGGTGCTTTATTTGCTGACAATTTCTTTTCTACTTCTTCCATCCCTTCAACGTCTTAGCTTAGCATAGTTGTGAAACTTCCAGTCATGAAAAACTGAATTTGCTCATTTTGCTTATGATAACTTTAAACAGTTTATCTTGTATTTGCATTTTGAGTTGTTTTAAATTATACTTACCAATGCATTATTTCATGATCCTTGATTTATAACTAATTTGAATCATTTAAAGTTTGCAACTTTGATCATTTGCTAGTAAAACCTTCAAAGCTTCCAAATCTGCTACTCGCTATCATTTTTTGTAGGGCCTAATGTGCTTCACCTTTATTGATACAGTGTTGATTTGTTGATGTTAAACCCTCAGCCCCAGACTAAAGGTCTATTTGTTCGAGTGCAGCTTGTACTTGAGTTTGCATCAGCAATATGAATAGTGCAAACCCCATCCCCACTTCAACAATCTGATAGCAGAGGATAGTTCCCGTTGAGGTTTAGAGAGTCAGAATTCACCTCAGACTCTGCCACAGCCCAGTCAGTGTCCCCGAGGTTCCAAAGTCCTAATCGGAGTGTTGGCATTGTTCCAATACTCCTGAAATGGTTGTAGTGTCCTAAGAGTATGAGTATAAGTAGGGTTATGCATCTTTGATTGTGTGTTGTGGCTCTTCCAGTTTTTGATGAGGTAGGGTGTTTCGCAGTATATTTATTTGGGTCCTGTAGGGTTCAGTGTTGAAGTTGAGTTGTGAAATGCTGCTTTGTGCATATTACTTGTGCTTTTGAAGCGAAACGCCCTTGCTGCAAAAAGCTGAAGTCTGGTCATTGGACTTGTAGTGTAAGATCCTGGGATAGATACTGAGTTTTATTCAGTTGTAACTTATCTGTTAAGGTTTGTGGTGTCTGACCATGAAGCAATATCAGCCACCCAAAGAGCTAGGGACTTAATAAACTTCTATTTTGAGGATGTACTAACTGAGATTGGTGCAAAGGAGTAGACCACACTTGTCAGGGTGATTTCTTACAGGTCGAGAATTCACTTCATGTGTGTGATAGCACCAGGAGAACATTATTCCCCATTGTTCTCCTATTGTGGTTGGTGATTTTGAATTCTCTTTAAGTAGAACAGACAAGAATTATTGTATTTTTCTCAATAATTTGCTATTGATTGCTGTTGAGTGAGAGTTGCTGTGAGGTGCTACGAGTTGTGTCATGAGGTGCCAGTCTGGTATTGGTCAGTAGATGTGTATGCGGCACTGGGATTGGTCATTATGTCAGAGAATGCTGTGCTGTCAGTGGTCGGTACAGAGTAGTCGTGCTGATATTAAGCACTAGTGTTTTTGTGTATTGCATTGTGATTTGCTGAAATCTGACGGTTATTTCAAATGAAGCTTATTGACAGACTAAGGATAACAATTTTCAAGAAATTGAGATTTTTGTTTAGCGATTATATAAGAATAACAGATCATGGGGCGAGGAGGCCCCTCCAGATGGCACACACTTGTCTTAGGATCAAACAATAGTATATGATCATCGTGAATGAAGGGTCCCTGCAGTTTCCCCCACATGGTAACTTTAATCTGAGAATAATTGAGAATTCATGGTAAGCATTGTATGAGCTCAAACCCCCACACAGACCAGCCCAATATAAGGCTTGCAATGCATGCACAAGAATAGGAGAAATGTCAGACCCAAAGAAAGAATAAGGTGCAAAGTTGGATGGAAGCAATATTAAATGCAGAACAGCAAGAATGGAGGGAGAATATAATTGACGATATATGGAGACAGACAGAACAGAGAGAAAGAAAGTGTGTGTAGGGGGTTGAATTCAAGAAGAGAAAGATGAGATGAGTGATAGTAACTCCAGTGATTACTTTTTACATGATCTATTGACTTCTCGACCACCTCCGTATATCCTGTTCATCAGGCTAGAGAGTATAAACTGCCCATAGGGCCACCACAGCCTGCAGAGCCAGGTGTGAGTGCATCTGTGGATTGTGCTCTACCTGTGGGAAGCGTACCCCTTGTAACAACAGGTCTTCAATTAGGAACCTCGAGTACTACTGTCATTATCACAGTCATTATCACAGCTCGAATACTACTGTCCACAGTTACAACAGTCCCCAGAATATTAGGTGCTCGTTCTACTTCAGACCTAGGAGCAAAACCCCGAGCAGGGGGCACTCCCATTGTGAGTGTGCCTGTTGTAGAGGCTGAAGAATGTCTTGAGTCACAAACCCCAGAGAGGGTTGCTCTGCCAAGAGTGCTGGTTGTTTTGAGACAGGCAGAGTATGAGGAAATCACCAAAAGAAATCTTGAGTTGGAATATTACATTGCTACAACAAGGTGGAACTATTGTACCTGTGCAAAGAAGCTGCTAGGTGTGCTTGTGAGACTCGTGAAGCTTTTGAGGGAATTACCGCAGAGTATGTGGTTGACTTGTCCAAAATTCTGAATCTGAGGAAGAATTGCAGGATGTTCATAAATGAGGAAGCTCTTAAGAACATGTGAATGCCTGGACTAAGCTCACACCTGAGCGAATTAGTTGGTAACATCCAAAGGTGGAGTGATGTTCAAAAGATTAAAGATCAGTGGGCTTAGAAGGAAAAGAGAACGAAAATGAAAAACAATATTGGAGGACCAGATGGGGAGGATATCTAAAGCGACACAGAGGTCAAAGCTTCCCCCTTGAGAGAAGTGCATGAGGGTGGATATGTGTATGTACCTTGGAGTCATAACGATCTTTTCACATTTACAAACCGATTTTCAAAACTGAGAGAAAATCCTCACCTTTGGTGCAAATAAGATGAGCAGTTTATGAAAACTTCAAAGGTGCTTTAGGAAGATTTGAATAACTTCTTTAATATTGTCGTTTCTAGTTATTTGTGTTTCTAATGTAAGATAGCAGTGCTGTGGATGACTGACAGACCTCTGAAAGTTGCTAAACGAATGCTCCTTCTCCAACTGTCATGGACAAATATGATCAGGTGATTGTCTTTTATGAAAACTAAGGGGCATATCAATGAGAAGAGTTGTGTCACTCTTGCAGCACACAACATGGTGCAAGAGTGACGAAATTACCCAATGTGATTTCTGAAGCCACGCAAGCCCACCTTGCATGGTCCTGAGTTGCTTCATATATCTGGAGTAACGCAACACAGCGCAAATCAATGTGATGTATTACTCTGCCATGGGAAGGCGTTCCATGGGTGTTGTGTGGGTGCTTTCATGCAACTTCAATGGTTTTTGTCGCATTCCCAGATTTACCAAAAGTGGTAGACCTAGGAATGTGCCAAATAGATACGCCTTTTCAGGGGAGGCGTAATTAGGAGAAATTTCTTTATTTCTCCTCGTTACTACCTCTTTCTATGTGTGCTGCAGCACACATAGAAAGAGGCATATGTCTCTCAGGATTATGTTTGTGCAGGAAGGTGCCCTTTCCTCCACAAAAACAATCCTGCCTGCAACAAAGAGTCACTAGAGTGCAAGAGTGCCTGCATTGGCACTAGGCAGCAAAACCAGCGCCAGCACAGGGACAAAGTCAGGAATGTGCCGTATTCTTATAAATACGGCACATTCCTGCCCTTTCCCTGTCACAGAGCGCAGTGCAGCAAGGTAACTTGCTGCGCTGCTTGACACTCCCATAAATATGCCCCTAAGATTTTACAACAAGAGATTGATTGGTTGATAATAGCAAGAACTACCCAAGAGTTTAAAGTGTTTGTGCAGGCTTATTATGTGTGTCTAATGCAGGTATTTTGACAGCACAGTGGCGTTGAAAATCCAGAGAGGGGAAATCTCTGTAATTTTATTTCTCAGTTTGTCCTTGTTGTGTGTCTGGAAATCAGCTTGTATATTCATCAAACTGTGATTTGTTGGCAGTAAAGCCTCTGGACGAAATCCACAGCTATGCAAATTACTGTAGTGATGAGATAGAAGCAAGACAGAAGAAGATCAAAGAGAAGTTCATGTTAGCAGAAACAAAGTTGGTACAGAGAGATTTCAAAATGGCTGGTATGTGGGTGATTCAAGTTATAGTCATGGTGGAGGAGTGATGAGATTTCGATATCAAGGTGGTGGTCATCTGACACAGAATGAGAATGGTATCCATGGGGTAGAGGGTGAGAAATGCCAGTGGACCCAAATTGAGAGATTGACATAATAATGTTGAAAAAGACTACTTGTGTCATTAGTGTAATAAGGTGAGCCACTGGAAGCGAGAATATGAGTTGAATCCTAATCAAATGCAAAATGATGGTCAGATGTTGAGTATGAGTGTGATGTTGAGGCAAAATATGCAAATGCAAAGACCTCAAAATGCTCATATACCCCAACTCCCATTAATGCAGAAAAGGCAAATCATCTGAGGTTTAGTAAAAATCTGAACCACAGAGTTCAACAAAACACCTTTACAAGCCCTGACAGTTTTCAAAAACTCAACAGTTTCGGAGATGCAGGTTCTGATTAATCCCAGTGATGGTCCCTGAGATGGGAGGCATATTGCATGCTTTGGGCAGTCTTTGAAGTAGACCCGAGTGTCCCATATGTGGATGGAGAAGTGAACCAACACCTCGTATCATTTGTTATTGATACAGGTAGGTGCTACTTGCTCTACTGTCAGAACTGTAGAGGTACCAAACCTACTCCTCTCATGAAAATAAGTCCAAGTTGTAGGCATTTCCAATAAACAGATTGTGAATCCTGTTTCAGCTAAAGTCCCCGTGAAGATAGGTGCCCTTGAGGAGGGCCATCAGTTTGCAATAACTGATTCCAATATAATCTATTGGGCGAGGATCTACTCTGCAAGTTAAATTGCTTGATCCAGTGTACACTGGATGGTTTCTCACTTCAGGCCCATGATGAGGATGTACATTTTTAAGTAAGCACATAAAAGTCAGCCATCAGATTGTTACCCGTTTTGACAAGGGAGAACTTACCCCTGATCGACAAGACTCCATGAAAAAGGAAGTTTGGGATTTTGCTGGCACAGAGATTGGCATGATCAATGATGCTGAACCTGTGAGAATAGCAATCAAGCAAAATGTAGAGCATCCCGAAAAGCCCCAGTCCAACCTCTTACCAGAGGCAGTGGCTGGAATTACCCCCGCAATTATGTCCATGCAAGAGCAGGGCCTCTTAAAAGAGACACTAGGGAGTCCCTGTAATTTACCTTTATTGGGTTTTCAGATGCAAAACTAAGAGTGGAGAATCATGCTAGAACTGCGAAAGATCAATACTATTTTTGTGCCATTTTATCCTGTGGTACCAAATTTTGTCATAATACTTTTTCAAATACATAGACCTTAGCCAAGCCATCTTTTACATTCCTTTGCATGAGGACAGCTATTTCCTCTTTGTAAGCCAATATTAAGTTGTGGCAAGGTGCCAAGTTCCACAGTGGTAGGCAGAAACCGTTCCATCTTCAATCAGATACTAAAAAAGAATCTGGAGACCTTGCAGTTGCCATGCAACTCAGTCCTGCTCCAGTACATCAATTACCTACTGGTGGTGTCATCAACACAAGATGCATGCAGACAAGACACCATTGCCCTATTGAACCATATGGCAGTGAATGGACATAAACTGTTCCCAACCAAACTGCAACATTGTCATAAGGAAGTCCTGCATTCGGGACATCATATAGGAAAAGGAGATAGGAAAGTGTTGCAAGAGAGAATCTTTGCCATTCTAAAAAGGAAGCCTCCCACAAGACAAAGAGACATCAGGATGTTTCTGGGAATGGTGGGATACTGTCATCAGTGGATTCCCAAATGTTCCCTAGTGGCAAAGCCTCCACAGAGGACTACACAATAAAGATGTGTCTGATCTACTACTCTGGGACAAGGAATACATGTGCGCCATCCACGAGCCATCTCTGTTGTGCCCCAGATCCAGGAATGCCAGATTTTAGCAAGGATTTTGTATGTGCAGGGTGCTCGCTTGTTTGCTATCTGTGCTTACACAGCCCCATAGAAATTCTAAACATCCAGTTGCCTAGTTTTCTGCCATTCCTGATCCAGTAGCTGCAGCGTTGCCGGATTCCCTAATCGGAAAGCTGCGACGTGAGGTCCTGTTGCATCATCGTCGTGGATCCCGTCGGAGGGGTTTGTGTTGTGTCGAGCTACCTAGCCAAATCATCGGTTCTGAAAAGCTGCTTTAGGCGATGCAGGTCCAACGGGCAAATCCAAGACACAGTGGCAAGGGTGGATTGGCTGTACTGAGTATTGGGTGTCTCCCTGGGAGGCTAGAAGGGTTGGGGGCGCATCAGTTTAAAAAGCATTACAGAGTTCCTTCTATAATCAACAATGTTAGGCAACAATAAAACTACCAAGATAACTCTGGTGATTTATGTACCTGCTGGAGAGAGATCTGAGTTGTGTCTAGATGCAGTTTTGACTCATTTAAGGTAGCGCAGATGGTTGATATGCCTGCTGCAAAGAGTATGTACTTTGCAGATAACAGAACAGTATTTAATGTGCATAGCTCAGTGGGTACTGCTTTTGTCACAGAGAACCTTTTGTTACTGTGAAGTTCATAACTAGTTTTTCCAGTCTTTCATTTACCTAATTTTGCTAAAAAGGGTTTCTTAGGGTAGAAATACATTTTTATTAGTAAAATCAACCCTAACCACTGTGTTATGTTCTGAATCCTAAGTTTGTGCTTCCCCAGACCAAGGACTCTTTAAAATAATTCTAGCAGTACAGACGACATGTGAATCTTACACCTTGTAGTCCCCTTTTCCTTATGTAACATTTTCTATACACTGATTTACACATGTATGATTCATTATCCCTGTATGTGTTTGTGATGTAAAATGCTTCAACACTATATACTCGTATGGGAGGTGCTATAAAACAAATAAAATACATGTGTGAGAGGGGCAATGGAGAGATGAGAGGCATTGTTGTAGGGTGATAGTAAGGGAATCATTGAAGAGCTCCAATAAAGATTGCCATATCCTGGTGCACTGTAAGGTCATTATTTAACAAGCTTTAAAAAGTAATACAATTGACTATATAATGAAAAAAGTGTTGTAGAATGTACCATTTTATCCAAAATTTCCTTGGCGGGAGAGCCCCCCCTAAAACCTTGTAGTGGTCAGGCTCGCTCATTGCACTCGCTATGCACCGCTTGAAGGCTGGTCTGACAAAATCTGCCAGCGCTGCTTTGGGTTCCCATTCAGCCCTGAGCAGTGACTATGAGTTAGTTCTGCCCGGGGAGGACCTGCTCCACTGAGGTGATGTATCAGTTCTATTTAGGATGCGCCACTCCACAGAGAAGATGCATCAGTTTCACTGGCAAGCACCTTCGGCCCACTTTCAAGGGTCCAGGACTGGGATGGCACCACTTGGCAGAGTAGACTCACACATGGCAGAGTCCAGGTGCAAGGTTGTTGTAAAACTGGGCTATCCCTGAAGCTTCAGATCAGGAGACCTGCCAACTAGCCCTTGGAGTCACTCTGGGTTCAAGTGATGCAGGTCCAGTCCTTCTCACCCAGGCAAGAGGGCAGCAGGCAGCAGGTCAGCGCAGAGAAGCAGGAGTCCAGCAGAGTGCAGTCCAGCAGAGTGGCAGTCCTTCAGCAGCACAGCAGTACTTCTTCCTGACTGAGTATCCACAGGCCTAGAAAGGTACTGAAGTGGTAGTGTCTGAGGTTCTTCATTTATGCACAGTTGTGCCTTTGAAGTGAGGAGATGCTTCTAGAGGCATGCTTTGGACATGCACAGATGCCCAGCATTCCCTGCCCTGGCTTCAGACTAACTACAGGAGGTATGCAGCCCTTTGTGTACAGATAGGACATAGCCTATCTAGGTGTAAGTGAGGCTGGGCCCAGCTCACCCCTCCCATCTGGTCAGTGATAGCCCACTGAATGACACCTAAGCTCCCATTGCATGTGCATAATAAAGTGCAAAGGCTGGTAAAAGGTTCATGTAAGTTCTTTATTAGAGAGCATCCCATCCAGGTCCAGCCAGCTTCCAAGATCAGGTACAACTGATCTATAGAATCTACATAGCATGACATCAGTAGCATTCAATTTCTACACTCTAGAACTAGTACCCAGTTTCCCCAGATAACTACACATCTCCTAGATACCACCCACCTCCCTTCTTTGCAAAATAACACAAAAGAAACATTATAAAAACAAAAACTTACACACATCGGGATAAAGAAAACAACCAGCAACAGAGATAAGAAATGAATGTATTGATGTAAAAGCATGCTCAGCGCAAAAACCTTAAACCAAAGTGTTCATTGGGCTGAGGACTTATTTTCCTACTTTACAACACGGTTACAATTGCACATCCTCACATCCTCCACTCCAGCCGCATTGTGGAAACATTTGAAAATTTGATGGGGCCCCAAGTACTTAGACTCACCCTTCAATGACACTGGTTTCTTTATCAGTGCCAAATCACTTACAGACAAGTCCAAATCCTTCACACCCTTGCGCATATCAAAATTAAGTTTCCATTTTCCCACACACATGCTTTCTTTCTCACCACCATCTTCGAATCACTCCCAAGCTACACTGTCATTCTATCCCCAACGCAACCATCAAGGTGACAAAACAGTGTTCACCTTCCTCCACCTAAAGCAATTTAAAGGGACCTCTCCTGTGGTGGAGTGCAGTGAGAACCTGTGAATAAATAGAAACTTCTTCAAACATCTTCCAGCACTCACTTTTAGATAAATACTCTCTATATTCGCTCTGTTGAATTTCTCTACACGACCATTACCTCCGGGTGATAGTGAGTATTTCTTATGCTTAAAAACTCTCTTATGTAAGAATTCTTCCATTTCCTACAATGTACACTGAGTCCCGTTATCAGTAAGCACAGCATTAGGCAAACCCTCACGGTTGAAAATCTCACTGAAAACTCTGTTACTTTTCCAGTTTCTGTACTGCTGACAATCTCAATCTCTGCCCAATGAGAAAATTGATCAGTGAGTACCAGTAAGTAAATAGAGGTACCTTTAGAGCGTAATGGTCCCAAAATATCCACTGCCACAACCTCCCATGGCTTGGATGGAAACTCCCTACACCTCATGTGAGGATTCCTGACCTTTTACACCTTATTACTGTTCCTACAGTCAGGACAATCTGTGAGCAACCTCTCCTGTCATGTAGTTCCTATAAAAACTTATACAGGATCTGAACGTTCGGACAACATACACTGTAGGACTGGTGTCACACTGATTCTAAACACACCCACCGGATATGTTGGACTTCTGTATCAGCTAGCTCACAGTGCCACTAGAATCTCCTCTTACCAAGGAGAGAATAATTCTTGGCAACCAACGAACATGACAACCCTGATCCTTCAGGACTGTGGAAACAATATACTACTTTTTGCTCAGTCACTCGTGCTTACTTAGTCTGTCTTAGAGAGAAACACAGAATAAACAGGCTGGGCGTTTTCAATAAGTATTTATCTAACAGTTGTTATTCTGTTGTAAAATAGATAAGCTGCAACAACTGTTAGACATGACAATAAAAAGATGCATACTCCTACGATGCCTCCCTAACTATATGTACCTAAGTGCAGCTAGCATGTGTGTAGGTGTTAAGACAACAATCTCTCTAGGATACAGTCAACCCCATTACCTGAAGTAAGAGACTGTGGGACCCCATCCTGGTCTCAAGTTGGACACCCCGCTAGGGATGTTAGACCACTGCGAGTTGGAGTGTCTGGATTCAGGAACCTCAGTGTCTCTGATCAGTGTGTCGGCCGGGAAGTCCTGGTCTCCTCTGTCTATCTTAGCAAGATGTGTTGTAGATATACCTGTAGGTCTCCCCAGGGGTCCTACCTTGCTGTATTACTGTGTCGGACTTAGGATGACGTCGGGAATGAACTTTGTACATAGATAATATACAGGAGATGTTAGTCCTGCTGCGCTTCCAAGAATCCTCATGCATAATGTATGAGATTTCGAACTAGGGAAAACCTGCCTTCTGGATGCAGTGTTGTATCTCGGTAGAAGGACGGTAAACTGTTATACGTATAATGTAGGAAGAATATAGGTGAAGGGTTACGAAGTTACCTGGACCTATATCAGGGTATCTATATAGAATATAACACTCTATCATCAAGTCGATCCCTGGCCACCAGTAATTAAGACACACTCTCCTTGGTCATGCTCATACTTTGATGTCCCTCATGTCCCAAACTCATACATTTCTCTTTCAACATCGTGGGCACTACAAGTCTCAGCCCATGTAACAGCATCAAATGGCAACTCATCCTTCACTTTCCAAAAACTGCACAGCACTAGATCCTCCCGTAATTCTGCCTTCCATCCATTGCACAAAGCATCAGCCACCTGTTGTAATGCAGTGTCACTAGCAACAGCACTTATCCACTCCTCCTGTGTCACACTACCATCAGTAAAGGTGCACACTTTCACTTGTTCATCTTCCACCTGATCTGCTTCTTCCACGACAGGGCTAAGTCTCAAAAGACAATCAACAATTTTGTATCTGGTTCCTGGAACATAACATACCTTAAAGCAGAACTCCTGGAGAGCAACCGTCCTCTTGCAAATGTGCATGGAAATCATGTCTAAACCTTTTTTTGTGAGCACCTTAACTAATTGTTTGTTGTCTGTACAAATAGTGAATTGTTTTCCACAAAACATTCCTAAACTTCATCACTGACCAATACACAGGCAAGGCCTCCCTTTTAATGGTGGAGTACTTCACCTCAGCTCCACATAATGCCCTGGACACATGTTATGTTATCGTGATATATAAAGCATGCGAATACCAACCGGTGCCTTGGCGCTAGCAGTCCTGAGTAAACAAAGCATACCCTAGTTGCTGAAAAGCCAAGTTTTGAGTCCCTTCCTAAAGGTCATCAGAGTCGGGAGAGTTCTAATAGAGTTTGGGAGGCTATTCCAGAGTTTTGTGGCCCGTATGTGAAACTTCTACCACCCCAGTTGGCTTTCCGAATCCTGGGCAGGAGCATCAATTTCGCTCCTTCGGAGCGGAGGCCTCTATTAGGGGAATACCATTTAAGTGACTGCCTCAGAAACTGAGGGCCGGTACCGTGCAGCACTTTATATGTGGTGCATAAAACTTTACATTTGATACAGTTTCTGACTGGAAGCCAATGAATATTTTGGATGTGTTCTGCTACTGAATGAAACTTAGGGATACCTAGCAGCATCCTTGCAGCAGCATTCTGGATCATCAGCAGCTTTCGTTACTGCTTCTCGGACATGTTAAGATGAAGACCATTACAATATTCCGGCTTGGAAAGAACTAAGAAGGAGATTATGATCTTTCTACTATTTACAGGAATATAGGCCAATATTTGTTATCACTTCAAGTAGATAGAAACTGGATGAAGTGACAGCATTGACATGAGCCTCGAAGTTAAGTTTATCGTCGATGATCACGCCTACTTTTTTGTCTTTGATACTGAAGTGGGTACTGAACTCAGTTCATCTGGCCACCAGGCAGGTGATCAGTTAGAGAAGTGATTACCAAGCAGAAGTATCTCGGTCTTACGTGAGTTCAGTTTAAGGCAGTGTGAACTCATCCAGGAAATGACTGCCATCATGCAGTCCTGAAATTGACTAACAGGAGGTACACTGCTTCTGTGAACAGACAGGAGGCTTGGGTGTCATCCGCTTAAGATGTCAGTGCCAATCTAAAGGATCTGATTGAAGCAGCCAGTTCTGACAAATAGATATAAAAAATAGTGGGACTAAATGGTGAGCCCTGTGGAACCCCGCAGGGGAGAGAAAAGGAAGGGGAGTCATAAATGGCTAGAGATACAGACTGCGATATCCCAGATAGGAAGGGGGAGACCAGCGATAGTGCTTTATCCTTGATGCCCAGCCAGCCCAGACGATTGAGTAGCAGCTTGTGGTCTACTGCTGACAGATAGAGCAGTATAAGAGCCATAGCGCCCCCGTCATCACATACGCAATGGGTCTAAGTTCTTCTTCCTCACCATCACTCTGCACCAACATGGCACCAAGGACCTTTGTGCCAGCATGTCATTAAGAAGCATACTCTGGTGGGATCAAATCAACTTAAACTGCTTGCATTCACAAGTTCTTCCTTGATCTCCTCAAACTCCTTCTCACATTCAGCATCACATACAACCTCTGCTCTCTTCCTCAATAACTTCCATATTTCCTGAGTCTTGGAAGCTAAATTCAGAATGAACTTGGAATGGAACTCAACCATACCTAGAAAGGATAGCAAACGTTTTTTTTTTCTCTGGAATCTGCAGATTTACAATATTGGCAACAGATTCTTTTTTTGCCTACACCCCATCTGCATTTACACCATACCCCAAATAGTAGATCTCTGTTTTACCAAATGGACATTTTTTTAACTTGAGCATCAAACCATTCTCTTTCAAAATACTCAAAACTCTCTCGGACTCCAGAAGCATATGTTTTCATTGGGGCTGCCATATAGCAAGAGGTTATCTTGGAAACACTTGACTCCTTGCACCCTCCCAAAAAGATGGTACATCACTTTTGAAAAACAGTGGCTAGTGATACCAAGCCAAAAGGCATGCGTCCAAACCGATAGGTACCATAGGGTGTTATGAAGGTGGTATAGTCTTTAGAATCAGGAGGAAGCCTTTATCTGATGGTACACCACTGTAAAATCCAAGGTGGTAAAGTAGTTAACACCATATAGCAAGGAAACCTTCTCAGTGATGTTAGGCAAGGGGGAAATGAGCACTAATCACACACCTGTTGAGAGCTCTCACATTCACGCACAAGTGGATGTCCCTTGAATACTTTTGAGCTACTACAAGGGGTGTGACCCATCCAGAAGCCTCAACAGGCTCAATTATTCCTTCATCGCATAACAGCGTGATCTAATTTTCAACTGTATCTCTCATGAAGATTGGTATCGAACGCATCTTATCAGTTAGAGGCACAGCTCCTTGTTTTAACTTTATCTGATGTACATACCCTTTGAGACAGCCCATTTTCCACTGAAGAACTCTAGACATTTTTCACAAAATGTAGTGGCGTCATGTCCCTGTTGCACCTTGAGTTCCTGCACAGAGCAATTGCAGTTCCTTAATGTAATCTTCTCTAAGTCTAATAGGGGTAGAAGAATTTGGATCAAGAATCACCCGTAGATTTCTTTGATGTGGCCAACTCAAAACTGTATCTCCTTTCGCAGATACATACACTTTCCCTTGTATAGTGTTAGTCTTTAATTTGACCTCCGAATTGAAATACCTTCTAAGATCTATAGTCTGCCCTTCATATGCTCCTAGAATGACACCTGTATCCTTCTAATTGACACAGAGACTGAGCTCTTTATCAAAAAAGTCATTGGATATTAACGTCAACCATACCCCAGAATCAAACAAGGCTTCCACATTGAAATTCCCAATTATAATACGCTCCTTGGAATGGTTCTTCAACCTATCCTTGGTATGCACAGACAAAATACAATCCTCAATAACCTACACAGAATCGGAAGATGTGCTTTTGGATGAGCGACAACACTTCGCAAAGTGCCCTTTCTTATTGCAATTCTTGCATATAGTATTCCATGCAGGGCATTTTCTAAAAGAAGCACAGTGCCCAGGGTAACCACAACAATAACACACTCCTTTAAATTTCCCTTGAACCTGTACTTTGTTCTTGCTCTCCTCCTTTCCTTTGCTTTCATCCTCCTTCAAATTTACTTTACTTATAGGAACTTTCTTGCCCTTTTCAAGTTCCTCTACACAAACCAACATATGCTCTATGAGTTTTGCCACACAGATAGCCTCATGCAATGGTAGACCATCTTTTTCAACTCTCATTTGATTCATCTAGTGTGGCACCAAATTTGCACATCAAGGCAAATGTTCTTAAATATGTCACATACTCTTCCACATTCTCATTAACCTTTTGCTCTCTCTTACCAAAATGGTGCCTTTCAAGAATGGTGCTCATCTTAGGCAGATGGTTTGGATCCAATTTGTTCATACAAGTGTCAAACTCGCTCTTGTCATCATCCTCATACACCAAATCTGGCAAGTTCTCAAACACCTCCTGTCCCTCACACCCTAAACAATGTCACAACAAGGAGGTTTTTCTTCCGCTAGAGAGATTTGCTCCACACACCCTGGAATAATGTAAAAATGTTTCCTTTTATTTGGATCACACAACCAGTGGTTAAACAGGGGATGCAAGAAAGAAAGATGGAGCAATGACATTCTGCATTTTTCTTTTTTTTCAACCACTTAAAAACCCACAGCACTGTAATGATGTAATCCCATTATGGACTATACTCAGTATTGAAGTTTATAGGCTGAACTAGTGCTTTTAACTTAGCGGCTTGGATAACATTGCACAGAAGAACTGTCAAAGTTTGAGGTACGAGACAAAAACTGGCACTTACTCTTCATTGTGCAACGTAATTGAGAAACACAAGTACTCACACTTCGCAAGGTAATATGATGATAGAGCACAACTTGTATATCTAATAGAGTAAAGAGACAGGTGCTAGAAGAGGTGTGCCTATTGCTGTAGACAAAAAGAAGCAGGACAGAAATGCTGTTATACTGGAGTGTTAAGTACTTGGGAAGGCATGCCTATCGCCACAATTAACAGACACAAAGCGTTTTAGAAGTTAACCAAGAGGCATGCGTATTGCCTTAACAGAGTAGACAACAATATTGTGGATGTAAGGTGTGCCTATCACCGGAACCAAATAGGCAGAATTTTTTAGATGTGAGGCGTGCCTATCGCAGGAACCAAATAGGCACAATCTTGAAGATGTGAGGCGTGCCTATCACTGTGATTGGAAACACGCACATAAGCCTGTTAGGCATACCCGTCACCGTGTATGAAGGCAGAGTAGGTAAAGGATTCCTGAACCAAGATGGCCACCCAACATGCAGGACTCTGCCGGACTCTATTTTCACAGGAAATAGAGCATGCATCAGCAGCGCAGCTGAATGTGAATTTCAAACGTTGATTGGGCACATCAGCTTCAGCACAGAGAACTCCGTGAGAGAACACAGGCACTCTGTGGATTTGGTGGAAAATTTCACAGGATGACGCAAGGTTGCATTATTTGAAATAAGAGCATGCTGGCACACCTTGAAAAATGCACTTACCAGAAGGAACTGGAAGCTTGTACTTGAGTACGTTAGTACAAATATTTGCGTGATGTCACAAAATCACAGGACACTGCCAGTAATGCAAGCACCAAACTTGCACTGGCAATTCAGACAGAGATAATTCAAAGAGAAATCCATTTCCAACATAGAAGCAAATCCAAATAATCCAATGGCGTACAGATCTTCTTTGTTGATCCCAAAGCTCTGGCAGAGCACAGTAGGACAAAGGTATTAATGGCTTCTTAAGAAAAAATCAAAGAGTAATATTCCGTAGCTGTTAAGAAGCTGTCTTTTTCACTTGTCAGCAGTGTAATAAAGCACAAAGGCTGGTAAAAGGTTCATGTAGGTTCTTTAGTAAAGAGTATCCCACCCAGGACCATCCTCTTTCCACAATCAGGTACCACTGATCCATAGAATCTACATAGCATGACATCAGTAGCATAGAACTACTCACATTCTACAACTAGTACCCAGTTGCCCTAGATAACTACACATCTCCTAGATACCACTGGGTGGCTGAATAGGAGGAATACACATTTCCAACTGCCAACTACACCCAATCATGTGACCAGAGACAGGCTGCAGGTACCAAATGGCTAGGGAAAGCAAATGCCAACCTTCTAAAAGTGGCACTTTCAGAAATTTACAATCCAACTTCACCAAAAGTTTGGATTTTAAATTTGAATTCCAGAGACACCAAACTTGAACCAGTCATATCTTTCAATTTGGAAATTACACTTATACAATGTAATAAGGTAATCCCAATGTTATCCTATTGGGAGATATAGGCCTTGCAGGAGTGAACAATGAATGTCAACATTTTTCACTATCATCATGTAAAATTCATAAGTACATGTCCACATTTTCCAATACACTGCACCCTGCCCTTGGGGCTATGCATGACCTACCTTAGGGGTGACATATGTATTAAAAATGAAGGATTGGGTCTGGCAAAATGTTTATTTTGCCAGCTCAAAATGGCAGGTTAAACTGCACACAAAGGCTAAGCAATGGCATGCCAAAGATGTTTCAAGGGCTACTAAGTGGGTGGGACAATCAGTGCTGTAGGCCCACTAGTAGCATTTAATTTACCAACCCTGGGCACATGTAGTGCACTTTACTAGGAACTTATAAGTAAATTAAATATGTCATTTGGGCATAAGCCAATGTTACCATGTTTTAATGAGGGAACACAAGCACTTTAGTGCTGGTTAGCAGTGGTAAAGGGAACAGAGTCTTAAGGCCAACAAAAATTAAGTCATCAAAAAGGGAAGGGGGAAGACAAAAAGGTTTGGGGGTGGCCGTGCAGATAGGGCCATTTCCAGCACTTATCTATTACAGGCAGGTGAGTCTTGCTGTGCAGATCATCACTCTGCAAAGACCCTCTTTTCTCAACCCTGCAAAACAGTTGCCTTTGCCTGTGGCTGAGGAAGATGGGGTTGACTGCAATTGTCTGGATGTTACAAACTGTGTACCAAGCCAAGAGCCGACATTCGAGACATCTCTTTGGAAGAGCCTCATTTTATGTTGTTTGTAGATGGCTCTTGCTCAAGAGATGGGCGAGGAGTTCTATAATCAGCCTATGCTGTATCACTTTAAAATTTGTAGTTGAAGTCTCCTATTTGTGCAGTGTAACCTCCACGCAGGTGGCTGGTCTACTCGCTCTTACTAGAGCCTGTTGTATCTCTAATAATTTGAGAGTCGCCATCTATACTGATAGCTAATACTGGTTTGGCACTGTCCATGATTTCTGACAGTTATGGTCCCAGAGGGGGTTCATGACCTCATCTGACTGTCCTGTCTTAAATGGAAATGTTATGGGCCCATGGAAGCTTTACACTTGTCTGCTGAAACAGTGGTTGTGAAATGTGCAGCACTCAAGAGTGGATGTGATTTTGTGACTGATGGCAACTGCTATGCGGATGAGATGACCAGATGCTGTGCTCTTGGGTCTTGCATATTGAATAGAGACCATTCAAATGATTCTGAAAATGATGCTTCTACAAGCTTTTGTTGACTGTTGCTGATATTTGGGAAGAGATCAACAGTTTGCAGGAGCAAGTCCCAGAAAGCAAACAAGTGGAATGGGTCAGAGCAAGCTGTGTTAAGAATTAGGATGAGATTTGGGTTTCAACAGACGGGACACCTGTCTTGCCAACGCTATGTTGCCCATTATGGCTAGACATTTTCATGGCGCAACCCATATAGGGAGAGACTCAATGTTGCACTTGTTTAAGACACACTGGTTCAATACCCGTCTCCGTGTCATGGCCCAGAATCTGTGCCATTAACGTGTCACCTGGCAGCAGTTACATTTGGGCAGGAGACCCATAGTAACAATGAATCATATAGGTAGATCAGGTAGTCCTTTCAATTGCATGCATCTTGATTTTGTTGAGATGCCCATGTGCAATGTGCTCAGTTACATCTTAATGGTTGTGTATATCTTTTCCCATTGGGTGGAAGTGTATGCAACTAGGAGGAAGGACAGTCTTACTGTGGGCAAGCAGTTATTGTGGGAGTTGATCCCTTGGTTCGACCTAGCAGTTTCTTTGAAGTCAGATCATGAAACACTAAATTATGAGAATTTTGTGTGTAGCCACAGTGGCCAAGCTGGAGAAACTTTGAATGATAACTAAGTCTGCATCTGAAGAAGGGCCAAGCAGTGCAACCAGAAGGGGATTTAGAAGAGAAAGGTGGCCAAGTAAGGGTGGGAGACTGAGAACTGTTGTGTCAAAGAAATGCATCCCAGAGACAGTCAACAAGGAAACAGAGACAAGCGAGCAAAGTGACATTGAGGATGAACAGCCCAGTAGTGGCCCATGGTGGGAGTGCTGACGGGCACTGACGTGGGGCGGGGGAGGGGCAGGGTAGGGGGTAGTAAACTACAGATTACGGCCGATTAGAGGTAAGTAAACATTAAAATTAATAAAACGAATTTCGATGCACGCGCTGCATCGCCAAATGCAATGCAGCATTCGCAACAAAATTTGTTTTATTTATTTTTATGTTTACTTACCTCTAATCGGCCGTAATCCGCAGTTTACTACCCCCCGCCCCACGTCAGCACCCATCAGCACTCCCACCACTGGCCACTACTGGAACAGCCAGTATTTAGGAGATTATAGAGAATACGGTGACTAGTCAAAGGTACTCGGCATCAGAGTGGATATATTTTTCTGAAAGTGAACCTGACTCAAGAACACGAGGATTGATGACAAGTGCTTGAAAATCATCCATGAATAGGGCTACAACAGTGAATTTTTCCTGATTCTTGATTTTGACGAACCCAATCTAAATGAGTGCTACAAAAGAACTTGCTGACACTTATGACACTTTTTAGGGCTCAGGCTCCAGTAGAAGAGTAGGGCTGTCATTCTAAAAGAAGCTATTGTTGAGTTAGGAATAACTTCTGAAGATAGCTAAGCTTATATATACTCATCTCTGCACTAATCACCATTTTGCCAAGTAGAAGACGGCAAATATAAATTGCTTTGGTTTTAATTCTGTGTTCCTTGAAGCCTGACGCCGAAGAAACCATGGAGTCTAACTCACCAAACAAATGCAGAGTGATGCAAGGTTGATGTGCTATGAATATTAAATATAAAAAAACGTATGTGTGAAGTATTTCAAACACACATAGATTTTGTTTTCGGAAAATTTTTAATATGATTATTGGATTTTTTTACGATTTGGTAACTTTTTTTTTTTTTACAGCGTTTTATATAGCGCGAACTTGACCCGAATCTGGTATCAGAGCGCTTTACATAGCACCAGTTGCATTACATGAGGGCACATTCATTTTTGTTAGGCACGGGGAGATTACGTGATTTACCTAGAATCACAGGATGTTCAGCGTTAATTTAAGGACCAGAAGTGCTTTTCTCGTCTGAAATGTTTTTAACGTTACACGTGCTTACGTCTAGAACGTAAAAAATCGTTCTTGTTTTTTACTTGGCACTTAGAGTGCTAGTGACTTATCAAGGTCCTAGCTTTGAATTTCCTACTCTTCCATGGATTGAAGATACTGATGCTTACACTAAGGTATGCATACATAGGTTTCTAAGGGGCATATCAACAACAACCGGCGATAATTATCGCTAATCGCAATTAGCGCTAGGATAATTTTCGCCGTCTAGCGTGGATTTTTATCGCTGAGATAGCGTGCTATTAGCAACGCTTATCTCAAAAGCGATAAAAATCCTAGCGCCAACTGCCTAACATGAGATTATCGCTGGAAACCCAGCGGTAATCTCACAAAATGTGGCGTTAGCTTGTTGATAGGGCCTCACAGACTTAGCCATGATATCCACCTTCCGTAGGATATCATGGCTAAGTCAGTCCTGAAGCAGGCGTAAAGATAGTAGCGATAATAGGGGCTATCGCTACTTTTCCTGCCGCTATGCTTCATAGCGTGGGGCTTGATGATAGGAGAAATGTCGCTTAGCGACATTTCTCCTGTCATGTCAGGTCAGGAACGCCCACTTTGCATCTCATTAGAGATGCAAAGCTGGGCGTTAGGAATCCCCACGCTAAAGCAAAGTTTCACACGTTAGCGTGACCTTGTTAATTAGGCGATAGAATTATCGCCGCTTTTCAGGCGAAAACGGCCGCTAAAGCGGCGATAATTTATTATCACCTCCTTGTAAATATGCTCCTCAGTGCTTTAGATTTGGCATGGACATGGAGGATGCTAAAAGGCACATGCATCAAACCTTTTTGCGATCGCAAAGGGTGCGAATCGCAAAAATAGGCCGTTTGCGATCGCAAAAGTCAGTGTTGAAATGCATCAACTGTATATTTGCGAAAATCAATTTTTTCGCAAATATAAGGAATCGCAAAACATTCTGCGAATCAAATAGCGAATCGGTATTAGCGTGTCCCAATTACCGAATCGCAAACAACGAATCGCAAAATGTATGCATGACAAATCGCAAATAGCGATTTCCATGAAAATCGCAAATTAGCGATCGCTAAATAAGAAGGATCACAACCAGGTGGTAATCATGAGTGCAAATCACAGACAGGTGAAAACCAACTGAAACCCATTTAAACACACCCAGAATGAGCCAGCACTGTTCACAATGGCAGGGATTTACCTGATGGCGAGGAGGATGAGGCTGCAGGCTGCCGCACAGAGACGGAGGCGAATGAATGAGCGCATCTTCAGAGTCCGCATAACTTTGCTAGGCCAGCAAGAGGATGAGATATACGACAAGTATAGGCTCAATGCAGCAATGATCCATGACCTAATCAATGAATTGGACCCCATAATGCAACGACAGACACGTAGGACCAATGCCATCCCAACGCATGTGCAGGTCCTATGTTGCCTACACCTTCTGGCGTCAGGCAGTTTTCAGGGGGTCATTGCTGTTGCGGGAGGTGTGTCACAAAGCGCACTTTCAAGAATATTGAAAGCATTCCTTGATGCCATGATGGCCGTGATCGGGTCTCATATCAAGTTCCCTACCACCGCGCTTGACCTTGCAAAAACCAAACAGGAGTTCTACCAGATAGCTCGTTTCCCACATGTTTTGGGTTGTATTGATTGCACCCACGTTGCAATATGTCCCCCTGCAACACAGGAATATATATATAGAAATAGGAAATCTTACCATTCCCTCAATATTCAGGTTGTTTGCAATGCCAAAAACATTATCACTGACATTGTTGCGCAATTTCCAGGGAGTGCACATGACTCTTATATCTTCAGGCAAAGTGGCATACACACCCGTCTTGTCAGGGGAGAATTTGGAGAGGGACATCTGCTTGGTAAATATGTGTTATAGTTTATCACTGTCATTGTACGTATGTCAATGTGAAGCTGCCACTGACTCTTTGCTCCATTACATGTAGGTGACAGCGCATACGCCTTGCGTAATTACCTAATGACGCCTTACCTCAATCCCACAACTGCCAATCAACAGAGGTACAATGCAGCACATATTTCGACAAGGAACATCATAGAGCGCACATTTGGGCTGTTGAAGAGCCGATTCAGATGTCTACATAAGACCGGTGGAGCACTGAAGTACAACCCTGAACAATGCTGCAAGATAGTAGCGGCATGTGCCATGCTGCACAACATAGCGACAAGGGGAGGAATGGACATCGAGGTGTCTGACAGCGATTCGGAGGATGGGAACCAGCAAGTGCCACAACACCATGCAGCACAAGGGGCAGGCGCAGCAGAAGGGCGTAGGAGAAGATTTGACATCACACAAAATTATTTCTGAGGTGAGTAATGATGACACAGAAACTGACTATTGCTATCAGAGTATTCTTTAATTAAATAAAATTGCCATGAGTGTTCAAGCACACTTGTAATCTGACCAGTGCAATGGACATAAGTGGTTTGCAAATGTCAATTCACTTGTCACTCTGTGAAAAGTCAAATCCAAATAAATGGTTACGTCACCATAGTGGAATGCACTTGTACATGCCAGTCTAGCGCTTTTTCCCACGAACACCCAGACGCCTGTCAGACCCAGCATTGTCATCCGTTATGTTGGAAGCGGCGGGGGTACTGCTGCGTGTGTTGCGTCTTCCTGCAGTGCGGACTGGAACTGCCACACTACTTAGGCTTGAGCCACCCTCACTACCCTCTTCGGGCGTGGAATTGTTGGCCGCAATTGTGGAAGCATTTAGCAAATCAACTGCATTGGTGACCTGGTCCAGTGCTTTAGCCACATCGCCGCTCCAATGGCACATTTCAGTTTGCATGGTCACAGACCTACGTGCCAGCAGTGCAGTTGTCGTGGCCAATCTATTGTTTGATTTAGCAAACATTTTCAATTGCAGCATTAGTTGACGATGCTGTCTCTTCTGGGATACATTTCCCTCATGCATCACCTTGCTCAGTTGCTGCACACTTTCTGACAGTACTGCTATGTTGCTAGCCATCTTGCCAACTTGCAATTGTACTAATCGTGTGTTTTTTGTCTGCAGGCGCTGCATACGGAGCATCTGTCCCTCAAGACCACCCCAGACATCACTTGGTTGCTCCTCCTGCTGTGTCCTGAGTGCTCTTCCTCTCCTACGCCGGGCTCTGTGATTAGTTCTGGGGACCTGTGGTTGTGTTTGTGTGATGGAAGTTGTCTGGCCATGGCTGCCACCTGGTGTTGCATCAGCCTCATCATCTTCACACTCCATGGTGACTAGGGATGGAACAGTAGCCCTGCGTGACTTTGTTGGACGTGAGGGATTTATTTGCACCACAGGTGTGTCCATCTGTTCACCTGCGCTGGTGTCCTGCATGTCTGGGGAATCGCTATCCACATCTTCTACACGTTGTGCATCTGTGAGGTGAAACAGTGCAACACTGTATTATTTCATGTCTGTGATATTAATTGCACAGTAATAAATTTCTGCCTTTGTAAATGATTTTATACTCTATTAAGCTTTTTTGGGTTGTTACTCTGAGATTTGACATTTTAACTGCTTGACCTGACTACATCTCCCATAATGCCCCTCACCTACTGAATGCATTGTGTACTGGATGTTCAGGGTCTGCACTTGGGCTGTGCTGTGGTCGAGTTCTACCTTTACATTTTGTAACACTAAGAAAACATACATTCATCTTACCTTCAGATGTGTTTGCTGCTCCGGACGTGTCCAGCTGGGTCACACCAACAACAGCTTCTGGCTGGATGGTGGATTCAATCAAGTCCTCCATGGGAGTGTTCCCAGTGTCTGTTGGTGTTCCCCCTCCTGTCTTCTTTGCCTCCTTCAGGCGGTCAGCTATGCGCACCTTAGCCCGACTGCGCAAGTCGTACCATCGTTTTTTGAGTTCTTCAATGGTGCGGTGTGTCACCCCAATGGCATTGACCCTGTTTTGGATCCGGAGCCAGATTTTCCTTTTCTCCTGCTCTGCCACTTTCAATGATGCCTTTCCAAACAGCTTGTCATGGCTGTGGACTACTCCCTCAATGAGGGTGTCAATTTCTTTTTCTGCAAATTTAATTTTGCGTTTCCTGCCTGTTTGGCTCTCCTCTGCTGTTTGTGAGGCTTCCATTTGATATCACAAGTTTTTCTTCTGTCTCTGTCACACTCCTGTTCTGCTCCCAGAGCCAGCTCCCTCCTCTCCCTGACACTGTGCACTGGAAATGAGGCTGGTGCTGCTCACTTCCTGGTTGTGATGTCATCAGGATACATCAAAAAGCGACTTCGGTATTAGCGATTTCGCTAATTGCGAAATCGCTAATAGCGAGTTCGCAAATGCCGAAATCGCAATTTATTTAGCGATTTTTAGCGATTCGCAATATTCTCGCAATGTTTTTGTTGCATCGTGTTTTGCGAGTCTTTATTTGCGATTCCTTAAAATTCGCAAATAAGGACTCGCAAACTCTCTTTTTGATGCATGTGCCTGTAAGTGTGTAACCTTAAATATTAATCTCTATGGGCATGGAAATTGTCCTAAAACAGGACGATTTTTTATAAAGAAATTAGTATAACATGGGCTTGAATATTACCTCTGTTGTCCTTTCCGCCCTTCCCCAGGTTTCTCAAATATCGTTTATGTCCTTACTTTGGACAACTGTAGACATTTCTTTGGCCATTATGGGTGAATTGCCATCAAGTCTTAATCTCTTAACTATGAAAGGACCGCTCTGGTTGTATGTTTTTTCTGGGATAGCCCTTTTTTTACTTTACTACTCGATTTATAGATTTGTGCGTACCTACCACACATTGGACTGACTTTTATTCACTGAAGACTTATTTCGGGTACTATCTTGTGACAACTCTTCTAGAACTAATTTCAAAAGGTAGTTTTTAAGTTCTCTGACGTATTTGTGTTTTTTTAATTTGCAGCTTTCCACCGCTCTTTTGTTTTCTATTTTTGATAATATTTTTTGCTTGTAACTGATGCCCACTTTTTCATTTTTAAATATTTCTGGTGCGTTTCCTTTGGTGAAGCTTATTAAAGTATTTTTTTTTCTACTCACCTTCATCTTTTTCTTTGAGACTTGTTTCTTTACTCTGGCACTAAGGGTGTTTGTCGGTGTATGAGGTTTTCCTGCACCACCTGAGGTGGTTATGTACACAGGGCTGGTGCATTATATATATATGAATACATCTGCCTATATTTTGTGAGACAATATTATCTTTGTTTATGGGTTTTGTTCTAAATCTTGGTGCCTGGAAAAAGTAGTTTAACGACGAAACACGTGTCAGCTGTTGCCCCCCAAGTTTGGACTTTTGGAATAAAGAATATGGAATTTTCCTGTTGTCTTATTGTACTCATTACATATGCTGCTGAACATAACTGGAAGGACCCATTAGAACTACGGACCTTGATACCTCCTTTTGTGGAGGTGCTCTGAACATTCTTCCAAATGTATGTGTATGGTTTCCTCCTAAATATGACACTACTTGCATGACATGGTGTCTTTAGTATCATTGAGCACACCAATCCAACATATCAATGCTTAAAAATAAATTCTTGAATTCTTGTATGTGCTAGCAGTATACCACCATCGCCATCCGTTCTGGGTTTGTTTACTGTTAGGAACTATATTGACCCTCCTGTTAATCCTTGCCATTTTAGCTACATGTTTGTTTCTTGGTATAAAGTGGATTCAATTGCTTACTGGAAAGAATGGATCAAAGAGTAAAAGAAGAGAATTGGTGACAAAGGAAAGTGGGAGAGAATGAAAGAGAGAAGTGAAGCTTGAGGAAATGCAGTGTCATCTATATGATGAACTAAGAGATCCAAACGAGTCCGAAGGTAAACAGCAAAAGTCAACAATGGCTGGTCTCTAGCCTGACTCCACATGTTGGAGATGCCATCATACAGAGGGACACATAAACCACGTAGATTGGAAGTGTTCACAATTGGAGGTGTACTGGAAGGACACTTGGATGAAGATGTCTGAATCATCAGGAATAATGGGTGACCTCACAGGCCCTGCAGTGCTGCTACATGATTCATACCAAAATCCGGATTATCACTCCACAGTTAAATCATTGGTTTGCCACCTCATTGGTAGTGTATGCCACATACATGCCAGACCATGCAGGAAGGTGCAGACGGCTGTCTGACTGCGGCGGTTTGTATTATAGGCTCTTCTATGAGCTTTGCAAATCTCCACAGTCAGACCGCCCTAACACCGACCCCCAGACCAGGATTCAACTCCTGATCTTGCAGTCGATCGCAACACAGGTTTATCGATCCTACAGCAGATGGTCACTTTAGGGCCGCCAAACTCATAATCAGGCCCTTAATGCTCTGCTGAATGTGTAGCCTCAATTCAAGGGGAGCTGTTGGAAAGAGTGGTGATAGGGGGATGAGAGATGGGGGAGTTGGGGAGTTGGGGAAAGGGCAGGTTGCATGCGGGCGGGGGAATAAAGTAGATTTTATAGGAAATAAAAGCAACAAGCTATGTTGGATCTGTTTACTTGAAACTCAGTGATTGGGTCAGCCGGAACTAGCAAGAAGTTGACCTACACCACCACAGATCCTCATTGGAGGAACTGGCAGAGAAAGTGCTTTAATCTTCTGAGAGAAGATATTAACACACGACTAGTTCTTGTTTGTTAGGTATCATACTATATTACCAAGGTTATTTGAGGACAATACACCACGGATGATAAATTATATGTGGCACCCCCAACTGTGCTCTGGTATCACCAGGACAAAGACCATATGGTGTCCATCTAGACAGGGCGCTAACTGGAGTGATCTGTCGCTCCAGTCACTGTTGTTATTTATTATCATCATTGTTATTATTATGAATATTATTAGTGTTCTTTCTATCATTATGGTTGTCGTGGTTTTGATACTTAGTGCATGGCTTGCGCAGAAAACACAATAAAAAAGCATTATGGAAAAGCAAGAGCTGAAGCAGGCAATAAAGGTTTTCTGTAGCCAGGCCTAAAAGTTTAAGAAAAAACATAACGGGAGTCTCACAGAATAGGCATTCTATCAGAAGAAAAAAAAACCTTTGTATCATAAAGAATCATAATAATTCAGTACATCATAAAATTCCCACAAAAGCAAATACATCTCAAAAATATTGATTACAAATAAAGTTTGTAGCTGCACCTAAAACGCCTGAACAGTTTCAAAGTAATTTATTTCACACTGAAACTGCAATCTCTGAGAGACTTTTTTGCCTTTCTGGAGATGCAGGAAAATATTTGTAATTCCGGCAATTTTAGATTCAGAAAAGTTCTTTCATGTATTATCTTTTCCCGTCCAAATAATAAATTTTATTGTGGTTGCTTTGCATTTTCAAAGCAATGTAAATAACGGCAAATTATATAGCCACTCATAATGATATCAAATTGCATTGAATTGTGTTGATACAGCCAGAGAATTCTTCTCACCATGTAATATTTTTCTCCTGAAGACGGCACAAGTTTGACCCGTTGTCCCACATTTAGCCCTTACATTTTATGATGCGCTTAGAGGAATCCGTAGCAGTGACAACTGCAAACACAGGAAGAAGAGAAGGTAAAACTATAGATGAAGGAGTGAAAATTCCAGAAATTAAACAGGGTTTTCAGTCAGAACAATGCTTACATTTTTCCCAGTTGCTGAGATAGTGGCAAAAAGGACAACACACTGGGTATAAAGGGGCGGGCCCAAGGTAGGAGCCACTATTTCTGACTACCCAAATTGACGCCCATGTAAAAGGTTCTTCATACTTCTAATGAGGTGCCAAAAAGCATTGGGTGACAGTAGCACGCTTGGTTGAAAGGAGGTTGTATTGAGGGGAATCTTTGGGATTTTGCATAATGACCTGGTATCTGTATGTCCACTTAAGTTAGTAGGGAGAAGAGGACTGAGTTTTAGAAAGCTTGAGCTTAATTGTTTTGTATGAAATAGTGATGGTTTTTACTGGGATGTCTCCTGTTGTTGTGCATGACGAGTAGCTGTTTGCTCTTCTCACAGAGCTGTGCTTGTGTAAGTGCACTTATGCCTGGAGTGGAAAGAAGGTGCATAATCTCTTTCTGTGTGAATTTGGATCTCTTTATTGGTTGGTGTGTCTGCTTCATATGTTTTGGAAGTACCAGGTCTTCACTTCATTCCTGAATTGAAAATGATCATGGCTATTTCTTATCTTTCTTGTCAAAAGGCACCATATAGGACCTGGAGTAGTAGTGTGGCAACGTCGTTTCTGTTTATCATTATTTTCAGGTCATTCCAGATGGATATCGTGTCAGATGAATTGCCTCAGCATAGTTGGATGAGCCTTGTCTGACTGTACCAATTCTCTTGTAGTTTGGATGTTGGATTTCAGCAGGTTTGCTATGAGGAATCTCTGTTGTTTGAGGCTGGGTTGGTCGGAAAACAGCCTTTACAATGCATGCATTACCACACAAAGGCTTAACCATGCATCATTTACCTCTCAAAATTTGACTAAGCATTTGCCTTCACCACACATGCATAGGTGCACTACTACGGAAAGATACTACTTCTAACATGTATTATATGAGTGACTGTGCGACTGTATCCTTGTGTGTATGAGGGTCTAAGTGGCTGTATGGGTGTATAAGTGGGTGTGTGAGTAGATGTTTGGGTGAGTGAGATGTGCGAGTGGCTGTATTGATGAGTGAGTGGGTGTATCAGTGGATGTATGGATGAGTGAGTGATGGTACGAGTGGCTCTATAGGTGGGTAAGTGGGTGTGTAGTGACTGCATGGGTTAGTGAGTTGGTGTCTGAATGGGTGCATGAGTGAGTGACTCAGTGTGTAAGTGACTGTATGGGTGAGTGAGTGGCTGTTTGAGTGGATGTTTGGTTAAGTGAGTTGGTGGATGAGTGGCTGTATTGGAGAGTAAGTGTCTGTGTGAATGGCTGTATGGGTCATTGAGCGGAAGTGTGGATGCTTGTATGGATGTGTGAATGGGTATGTAAGTGGTTGCATGGGTGTGTGAGTGAGTGTGCGTGTTTGTATGGGTGAGTGAGTGGCTGTGTCGAGAGGCTGTATGGGTGAGTGAGTGGGTGTGTGAGTGACTGTATAGATAAATAAGTATGTGTGTGAGTAGCTGTATGGGTGAGTGTGTGGCTATGTGAGTGGCTGTATGGGTGAGTGACTGGTTGTAAGAGTGGCTGAATGGGTGAGTGAATGGTTGTTTGAGTGCTGTACATGTGAGCGAGTGTGAGTGCCTCTATGGAGGAGTGAGTGGGTACGTAAGTACTGGTATGGGTAAGTACTGCCTGACCAAAGTGAGGTCAGGCCGGCACTTCAGGGTGTTAGATGGCCGGTAAGCTCTTCTTTATGTTCGCTACAGCCATAGCGATACCGTTATCCCTCTATTTGGCAGCGTGGTGCTGATTACAGTGACGGTGCACTGAAGGGTATTGTTGTTCTTGTCTGGATAAATCAATTTCTTAGGCAGCAGCGTGTGTCAGCTGCAGTGAGGCCTCCCAAGTAGGCTCCGGGTGCAATGGCTGTAGCGAACATAAAGAAGAGCTTACCGGCCATCTAACACCCTGAAGTGCCGGCCTGACCTCACTTTGAGAACCCGGCCGGGTCCTCACGTGAGTTTTTACCTTCACCTTTCACTGTAGCACTTCACTGTCACAGAGGCGGCACTATCATCATCCAGATGTCCCTACATCGTTAGTCCTGAGGAGACCCCCATTGATAGAAGGGTCGAAACGCCGTCAACAAGTACAAAAGAACAGACCATTACCCAGCCCGTATCATTGTGTACTGAAGCTGTAAAAAATACTGTATATGAATGGTCGTTTTTCACAACTGATGGAAACCGTGTACATAATAATTCAATTTGTATATTCACTTATTGGTTCCATTTCTTCACTTGGGGACACAATGCACAAACAGTACTACTTTTGACTGAAAGAAGTGTACCTATTATTAGTTTTTTATAAAATACGTTATACCGAGCAAACTGTGTAGAGGGTTTTCTTGCCCTCTGACATTAGAAGGTCCTTTTTTATTGTGAATGTGCATAAGTATTTCAAATATTAGTTCTATTTATCCACAGGAACCAATGTTTTCTTATATATAAATATTACCCTGGTTCCGTCGTGAGTAGGGTTCCCCTGTTACTTCCTTAGACTAACCGTCAACATTAACACTAGCAACAACAAAACACTAATCTGCCACCTTATGAACCACCCCCCATGCAACACCACCACATTCACTGAACACCTGTCTGACCTGATTGCCCACTGCTCTCTCCGAGATGCAAACAATTTATTCCTGGGCGACCTCAACCTACATTGGAATGAAGAAAACAACCTGCTAATCCAGAACCTGAACGAGCTGCTACACAACAACAACCTTACCCAACACTGCATAGAGGAAATTCACAACAAAGGAGAAATCCTAGATGCCGTTATCGCCAAATGCGACACAATCACGATAAACCATACCCTACCCGTGGATTGGTCAGATCACCACTTAATTCTCTTCCACCTCACTCAAACCCCCACCCAAGACCCTCCCAAATGGACCAGAAACCTCACTCAGATCAACATGAATGACCTTGAAAAAAGGGTTTACTCTCTCCTCACCTCCTCCGCGGACGATCTATCCACCACTGAACTCACTGCCCATTACAACACAACCTTGACATCCATTCTAGATCAAGTAGCCCCACTAAAACAAAAAAAAACAGGAACATCCCATCTAGATCCTGGTTCAACACGGATATTAATAACGAAAGGAGACAACTTAGAGCTACAGAAAGACTATGGAGGAGCAACCCCTCCGCAAGCCTACTCGAACAACTCAAAGCAGCCCGAAGGAAGCACAAAAAACACATCAGCAGTGAGAAATCCACCTTTTTCTGCTCTGTCCTGGACAACGCAAAAAATAGGCCCAAAGAGCTGCTTAAAATCATCAAGCAACAAACCTCCAAGCCCCTCGAATCCTCAACACAGGCCTCCAAAGAACTGTGCGAAAACTTCGCCGTCTTCTTCGAAGAAAAAGTTACCAAGATTAAGCTCACACTAGACATCAATGCCAACCCCGTCTGCAAAAGCTTGCCCTCAGTGACAAAAGACAGCACATGCATGCACCCCATGAAAACATGGAAGTCCTTCGACCCCATCCCGGAAGCTGAGATCCTCAAGCTGATATTCACCTCCAAACCTGCCTCCCACGTCCTGGACCCGATACCCACTCAACTGACCAAAAGACTGAAACTCTCCATAGCCCCTTTCTGGTGCAGAATCATAAGCAGCTCCCTGGAAACCGGCAACATACCTGAATGCCTCAAAGTTGGCCGAGTCACGCCAGTACTAAAAAAAACAGGCCTTGACTCCAAGGGCCTGAATAACTTCAGACTGTCTCCAATCTCCCCCTCCTATCCAAAATCCTCGAAAAATGTGTCCCCTTGCTACTGACTCAGCACATGGACAACATCAACCTTCTGGACCCCCACCAATCGGGGTTCAGAAAAGGCTATAGCACTGAGACCGCGATCCTCAACATCACAGACGATATCCACAAATCCTTCGATACCGATCAATGCTGCCTACTCATTCTCCTGGACCTATCGGCAGCCTTTGGCACGGTTGATCACCAACTACTCTTCAAGGCTTTACAAGAGAGGGTAGATGCTGATGAGGTGGTCCTACGCTGGTTCTCTTCCTTCTAACACAGCCGCTCGCAAACGATAAAAATCAAAAACTTTACTTCCGACCTACACCCGTCAGCAGAGGCGTCCCACAAGGCTCAGTGCTCTCACCACAACTGTTCAACATATACATGGAACCCCTCATCACCATTCTTAAAAATGCCAACATCCTTTTCCGGATGAAACCCAGATCTATCTAGAAACCTCCTCCTTAGATGACATCCACAGACTAAATGTCACTCTAAAAGAAATCCAACATTGTCTGTCTCTAAATCACTTAAAACTCAATCATAACAAAACCAAGATACTCCTCATCTCCAACAAAGAAGAGAACCCTCAAATTGCAGAATGGCTAAAAGGGATGGATGCTCTCAACGGGAATCTCACCTTGGCAAACTCAGTAAAATCACTAGGAATCACCCTAGACCCCAAACTCGACATGGCCAAACACATCAAAAACTCCGCCAAGAGTGCCTTCCTCAATATGAAGCTACTCAACAAAATTAAACCATTCTTTCCTACCAAAGATCTCAATCAAGCCACCCAATCACTGGTACTATCCAGACTTGACTATGGGAATGCAACCCTCACTGGTACAACAAATTCCCACCTAGCTCCCCTCAAAGCAACACTCAATGCAGCAGCTAGAATGGTCACTGGAATTAAGAAATACAATCACATTTCACCAGCACTCAGAGAACTAAAGTGGCTCCCAGTCGAACTGCATGCCAGCGTCAGAACTGCCTGCCTCACGCACAAAGCCATACACACAGGAAAACCCGACTACCTGGCCGCAAAACTCAAGAGGGCTGGTCAGACTAGAAACCTCAGGAGCTCAAATACCCTACTTCTCAACCCTATGAAAACACGCAAACAAAAAAACGCTGCACGATCCTTCGCCGGAAACGCGCCCAAAATCTGGAACTCAATCCCAGCAGATATCAGAACTATTGCGTCCTTCACAAAATTAAAAAAACACCTAAAACTCCTCTTCCTCAACCGCTCCCTCCCGAAGGGATAACCGCCGCTGCAACGCAAATCTCTACTCGTCGTTGCTCCCTGACATTATATCACAAAGACCTACCTCTACCTGCTCCCTGACCACCTCCTGATCCTCCCCCCCTAAGGGTTCATCCCAAGACAAAGTGCACTAATCGAGGTTATCTCAGGTCACACGTACTACCTCAATACTGCACAGCAAACTTGGACTTCCCTTTCCTATATGTACAACACTGCTCTCTAACCTCCTCCAGTTCCTCCGCCTCACCCGTAAAAAGGTTCATCCCAAGACAAAGTGCACCAATCGAGGTTACCTCAGGACTCCCGTACTACCTCAATACTGCACAGTACTCTTGGACCTCCGAACCTATATGTATAACACTGCTCTACCTTATGACTTTTGCGAAACATTGCTTTGGTTCAACCCAAGACAATGTGCACTAATCGAGGCTAATCTCAGGACTCATGTACTACCTTAATACTGCACAGCACACTTGGACTTCCGAACCAATATGTACAACAAGAGAACAGGCTCTATTATATAACTCTTGCGAAAAACTGCTGTAAAGTGCTCCGATACCCCCAGGTCCGGCCAGCGCTATATAAAACTCCTTAAATAAATAAATAAAAATATTAGAGTGCGCAGACGATTTTTAAAGTTATAAGGCTTTTCAACATGGTGATATCTTGTAACACAATACTACTAAAAGTAACAAGGAAGCCCACAAAATAAGCTAGACTGCATATATAGTTTCAGATTTACTCACGAACAACTGAAAGACCCATTTATGATCACATGTTAGTGGAAATCTATAAACGAATAATAGCGAATAGAATACATCTTAATCTACATAAGTTTTCTTTTCATGCTCTCAGGATCACAAAATAGAGGGGTCTCAACAACCCAAAAAAAAACATCCTTCTTATGCTCCTCGGTGCAACAAAATTCAAAATTGGCCCAGCAGTGAGCCACACAAACTACTATTTGGAGGACATGATAATTGGCCGCTCAGAAAAAAGTAATAAACACAATTTTGATAACTATAACAATGATTGCCTTTCATTCACGTTAGCCTTCATATGTAGCACACTCCTACTAAACGTAGCAAGGATACACAAACAATATACTACACTGCTTATGTAATGTTTCAGAAGCACTACATGACCAACTAAAAGACACATTTATGGTCACATGATTATGTAAGCCAATAAACAAAATACATAACAAATACAATAGATAAAAAGAAAGAAATCACTTTAAATCTGATTTCCACTCTGTAGTTATAGTTAGTCTTCCCAAAGATAGGAATTCCTCACATATTAGATCCCTAATAACTTTCAACCCAATTCACAAATCACCACAAAACATTCCAGACCTATAGAATGTTCTACTTTTTGAAATGCTGTAAATTTTTGTGGTGAATAATTAAGAGGGTGCAAAGATACAGGGGGTCCCAAAACGAGTTTTTCCACGTATGCAGTTTCCATAGACTATTGTATTTGATGTAGCATGTAAACAGCTCAATGGATTTACATGAAATTTGGCAGGATTGTACATTATGGTGCAGAGATGATGCTTTTTGCGTACTGCAGTTAAGTATAGTAAGTACGTTTTTAAGTAACAATGCATTTCAACTTAGTGATATCTGGCACCGCAGTACTTTTGCGAATTTCACAACTTTTTTGAAACTATCACGGAACATGACCGAAAACCTATTTTGAAATATATAAATAAATATAAATATATTTCCCTACCCATGGCCACTTACTAAAGTGTTCATAGTTAGGAGCATACTACTTACCTATATCTAAGGCCCTAACAGTGAACATAGCTAAAGGGTAGTAAAATAATATGGCTGCCTTTTTATTCTATAAAAACAGCCATTACCCAATTATATACTGGCTTATCATCGCCATGCATCATGGTATACTAGAAAGTTATCACGGTATGCCATGGCCAAAAATATACCTGAGGCCTAGCTGTATTATTGGATTGCGGTACCCTTACGTCATTCATGATGTTGCATGGGCAATGCAATACTTAAGTCAGATTTACAAAGGAATGCAAGGCAATCATACGGAGCCCTGCATTGACTGGAAAAACTGGCGAAATGTAGAGCAGCATAGTTTTCTGTTTTATGTTACTCTGCACACCCTAATCTACATTGATGCAAAATTTCACATATATCTGCATGCAACAGCACTGTAGCAACTCCTCTAAATGCTATTCCACTCTATGCCACTCCACTGTACGAGACTCCTCTCTAACTATGTTATTACACTGTATGCAATCCCACTGAATGCCACTACAATCTATGTCACACCACTGTACGGCGCTCCACTGGATGCTATTCCAGTATACACTATTCCACTCAATGTCATTCTACTGTACACTCAAAGCTATTCCACTGTATACCCCTTCACTCTACAACTTTCCACTGCACTCTCTTCTACTGTATGCCACTCCATGGTACGCTACTCCACTCTACACCGTTCCAGTTTATGGTACTCCACTCTAAGCCACTTAATTCTATGCTATCCGATTAGACCCCCCTTCGATGAACATCACTTCAATGCTTCCTATTACACTCTACCCCATGCCATTGTATGCCACTCCAGTCTACACCATTCTATTATACGCCACTCCACTGTAAACTACTCCACTATAACACTCTAAGCCACTCCACTGTATGCTATTACACTGTGCAGAACTTCAGTTTATGCCACTATATTCTATGTTATTCGATAGGATCCCGCTCCAATATGTGCCACTACACTGTGTCCCATTACACTCTACCCCATGCCACTGTCTGCCACTCCGTTATACGCCACGCCACTGTACGCTACTCAACTATACACTATTACACTCTATGCTACTCCACTCTATGCACTCCACTCTATACAATTACACTGTACACAACTCTACTCTATGCCAGTCAACTCTACACTCTAACACTGTATGCAACTCCACTCTACGCCTCTTCAGTGGATGCCACTCTGCTAACTGCTATACGCTACTCCAGTATATGTTATTCCACTTTATGCCATTCTACTGTATGCCACTCCACTTTATGCTATTCTACTGTAAGCCAGTCCACTGCATTCTACTCCACTCTACTCCACTCCATTATGTGCTATTCCATTGGCCCTCACTTCACTGTATGCCACTCGACTGTATGCAATTACACTCTACACTATTCCAGTGTGCCCCACAACAGTCTACACCACTTCAATGTACATCACTGTACTGTACGCTACTCCACTATACACTATTCCAGTCTACGCCACTCTAATGTACACCCCTTAACTCTATGCTATTCCACTGTATGCCACTCCACTGTATGCCACTCCAGTCTATGCTTCTCCATTCCATACTATTCCACTCTAAACCACTTGATTCTACGCAAGTCCATTAGAAGCCACTCCACTCTACGCCACTCCAATATTTGCTATTTCACTCTACACCACTCCACTATACACTACTGAAGTGTAGACCACTCCACTGTATGCCACTCTATTCAATGCTATTCTACTCTATGCTATTACTTTGTTCTCCACTCTGCGCTATTCCACTGTATGCCACTCCATTGTACGCTATTGCACTGTACACAACTTCAGTCTTTGCCCCTCTACTGTATCGTATTCCACTCTACCGTACACACACCACTGTATACTATCACACTCTACACCGCCCCACAATACACCACTACATTCTAAACCACATCACTGTATGCCACTCCACTTTAAACTACTACACTATACGCTATTTCACTTTACACCACTCCACTGTACTCTACTACACTATATGCTACTACACTCTACGCCACTCCACTGTACACCAATCCACTCTATGTCACTTCAGTGTACTCTGCTCCACTCTATATAGCTTCACTCCACAAAACAGGACGATTTTTTATAAAGAAATTAGTATAACATAGGCTTGAATATTACCTCTGTTGTCCTTTCCGCCCTTCCCCAGGTTTCTCAAATATCGTTTATGTCCTTACTTTGGACAACTGTAGACATTTCTTTGGCCATTATGGGTGAATTGCCATCAAGTCTTAATCTCTTAACTATGAAAGGACCGCTCTGGTTGTATGTTTTTTCTGGGATAGCCCTTTTTTTACTTTACTACTTGATTTATAGATTTGTGCGTACCTTCCAGAAATTAAACAGGGTTTTCAGTCAGAACAATGCTTACATTTTTCCCAGTTGCTGAGATAGTGGCAAAAAGGACAACACACTGGGTATAAAGGGGCGGGCCCAAGGTAGGAGCCACTATTTCTGACTACCCAAATTGACGCCCATGTAAAAGGTTCTTCATACTTCTAATGAGGTGCCAAAAAGCATTGGGTGACAGTAGCACGCTTGGTTGAAAGGAGGTTGTATTGAGGGGAATCTTTGGGATTTTGCATAATGACCTGGTATCTGTATGTCCACTTAAGGTAGTAGGGAGAAGAGGACTGAGTTTTAGAAAGCTTGAGCTTAATTGTTTTGTATGAAATAGTGATGGTTTTTACTGGGATGTCTCCTGTTGTTGTGCATGACGAGTAGCTGTTTGCTCTTCTCACAGAGCTGTGCTTGTGTAAGTGCACTTATGCCTGGAGTGGAAAGAAGGTGCATAATCTCTTTCTGTGGGAATTTGGATCTCTTTATTGGTTGGTGTGTCTGCTTCATATGTTTTGGAAGTACCAGGTCTTCACTTCATTCCTGAATTGAAAATGATCATGGCTATTTCTTATCTTTCTTGTCAAAAGGCACCATATCGGACCTGGAGTAGTAGTGTGGCAACGTCGTTTCTGTTTATCATTATTTTCAGGTCATTCCAGATGGATATCGTGTCAGATGAATTGCCTCAGCATAGTTGGATGAGCCTTGTCTGACTGTACCAATTCTCTTGTAGTTTGGATGTTGGATTTCAGCAGGTTTGCTATCAGGAATCTCTGTTGTTTGAGGCTGGGTTGGTCGGAAAACAGCCTTTACAATGCATGCATTACCACACAAAGGCTTAACCATGCATCATTTACCTCTCAAAATTTGACCAAGCATTTGCCTTCACCACACATGCATAGGTGCACTACTACGGAAAGATACTACTTCTAACATGTATTATATGAGTGACTGTGCGACTGTATCCTTGTGTGTATGAGGGTCTAAGTGGCTGTATGGGTGTATAAGTGGGTGTGTGAGTAGATGTTTGGGTGAGTGAGATGTGCGAGTGGCTGTATTGATGAGTGAGTGGGTGTATCAGTGGATGTATGGATGAGTGAGTGATGGTACGAGTGGCTCTATAGGTGGGTAAGTGGGTGTGTAGTGACTGCATGGGTTAGTGAGTTGGTGTCTGAATGGGTGCATGAGTGAGTGACTCAGTGTGTAAGTGACTGTATGGGTGAGTGAGTGGCTGTTTGAGTGGATGTTTGGTTAAGTGAGTTGGTGGATGAGTGGCTGTATTGGAGAGTAAGTGTCTGTGTGAATGGCTGTATGGGTCATTGAGCGGAAGTGTGGATGCTTGTATGGATGTGTGAATGGGTATGTAAGTGGTTGCATGGGTGTGTGAGTGAGTGTGCGTGTTTGTATGGGTGAGTGAGTGGCTGTGTCGAGAGGCTGTATGGGTGAGTGAGTGGGTGTGTGAGTGACTGTATAGATAAATAAGTATGTGTGTGAGTAGCTGTATGGGTGAGTGTGTGGCTATGTGAGTGGCTGTATGGGTGAGTGACTGGTTGTAAGAGTGGCTGAATGGGTGAGTGAATGGTTGTTTGAGTGCTGTACATGTGAGCGAGTATGAGTGCCTCTATGGAGGAGTGAGTGGGTACGTAAGTACTGGTATGGGTAAGTACTGCCTGACCAAAGTAAGGTCAGGCCGGCACTTCAGGGTGTTAGATGGCCGGTAAGCTCTTCTTTATGTTCGCTACAGCCATAGCGATACCGTTATCCCTCTATTTGGCAGCGTGGTGCTGATTACAGTGACGGTGCACTGAAGGGTATTGTTGTTCTTGTCTGGATAAATCAATTTCTTAGGCAGCAGCGTGTGTCAGCTGCAGTGAGGCCTCCCAAGTAGGCTCCGGGTGCAATGGCTGTAGCGAACATAAAGAAGAGCTTACCGGCCATCTAACACCCTGAAGTGCCGGCCTGACCTCACTTTGAGAACCCGGCCGGGTCCTCACGTGAGTTTTTACCTTCACCTTTCACTGTAGCACTTCACTGTCACAGAGGCGGCACTATCATCATCCAGATGTCCCTACATCGTTAGTCCTGAGGAGACCCCCATTGATAGAAGGGTCGAAACGCCGTCAACAAGTACAAAAGAACAGACCATTACCCAGCCCGTATCATTGTGTACTGAAGCTGTAAAAAATACTGTATATGAATGGTCGTTTTTCACAACTGATGGAAACCGTGTACATAATAATTCAATTTGTATATTCACTTATTGGTTCCATTTCTTCACTTGGGGACACAATGCACAAACAGTACTACTTTTGACTGAAAGAAGTGTACCTATTATTAGTTTTTTATAAAATACGTTATACCGAGCAAACTGTGTAGAGGGTTTTCTTGCCCTCTGACATTAGAAGGTCCTTTTTTATTGTGAATGTGCATAAGTATTTCAAATATTAGTTCTATTTATCCACAGGAACCAATGTTTTCTTATATATAAATATTACCCTGGTTCCGTCGTGAGTAGGGTTCCCCTGTTACTTCCTTAGACTAACCGTCAACATTAACACTAGCAACAACAAAACACTAATCTGCCACCTTATGAACCACCCCCCATGCAACACCACCACATTCACTGAACACCTGTCTGACCTGATTGCCCACTGCTCTCTCCGAGATGCAAACAATTTATTCCTGGGCGACCTCAACTTACATTGGAATGAAGAAAACAACCTGCTAATCCAGAACCTGAACGAGCTGCTACACAACAACAACCTTACCCAACACTGCATAGAGGAAATTCACAACAAAGGAGAAATCCTAGATGCCATTATCGCCAAATGCGACACAATCACGATAAACCATACCCTACCCGTGGATTGGTCAGATCACCACTTAATCCTCTTCCACCTCACTCAACCCCCCACCCAAGACCCTCCCAAATGGACCAGAAACCTCACTCAGATCAACATGAATGACCTTGAAAAAAGGGTTTACTCTCTCCTCACCTCCTCCGCGGACGATCTATCCACCACTGAACTCACTGCCCATTACAACACAACCTTGACATCCATTCTAGATCAAGTAGCCCCACTAAAACAAAAAAAACAGGAACATCCCATCTAGATCCTGGTTCAACACGGATATTAATAACGAAAGGAGACAACTTAGAGCTACAGAAAGACTATGGAGGAGCAACCCCTCCGCAAGCCTACTTGAACAACTCAAAGCAGCCCGAAGGAAGCACAAAAAACACATCAGCAGTGGGAAATCCACCTTTTTCTGCTCTGTCCTGGACAACGCAAAAAATAGGCCCAAAGAGCTGCTTAAAATCATCAAGCAACAAACCTCCAAGCCCCTCGAATCCTCAACACAGGCCTCCAAAGAACTGTGCGAAAACTTCGCCGTCTTCTTCGAAGAAAAAGTTACCAAGATTAAGCTCACACTAGACATCAATGCCAACCCCGCCTGCAAAAGCTTGCCCTCAGTGACAAAAGACAGCACATGCATGCACCCCATGAAAACATGGAAGTCCTTCGACCCCATCCCGGAAGCTGAGATCCTCAAGCTGATATTCACCTCCAAACCTGCCTCCCACGTCCTGGACCCGATACCCACTCAACTGACCAAAAGACTGAAACTCTCCATAGCCCCTTTCTGGTGCAGAATCATAAGCAGCTCCCTGGAAACCGGCAACATACCTGAATGCCTCAAAGTTGGCCGAGTCACGCCAGTACTAAAAAAAACAGGCCTTGACTCCAAGGGCCTGAATAACTTCAGACTGTCTCCAATCTCCCCCTCCTATCCAAAATCCTCGAAAAATGTGTCCCCTTGCTACTGACTCAGCACATGGACAACATCAACCTTCTGGACCCCCACCAATCGGGGTTCAGAAAAGGCTATAGCACTGAGACCGCGATCCTCAACATCACAGACGATATCCACAAATCCTTCGATACCAATCAATGCTGCCTACTCATTCTCCTGGACCTATCGGCAGCCTTTGGCACGGTTGATCACCAACTACTCTTCAAGGCTTTACAAGAGAGGGTAGATGCTGATGAGGTGGTCCTACGCTGGTTCTCTTCCTTCTAACACAGCCGCTCGCAAACGATAAAAATCAAAAACTTTACTTCCGACCTACACCCGTCAGCAGAGGCGTCCCACAAGGCTCAGTGCTCTCACCACAACTGTTCAACATATACATGGAACCCCTCATCACCATTCTTAAAAATGCCAACATCCTTTTCCGGATGAAACCCAGATCTATCTAGAAACCTCCTCCTTAGATGACATCCACAGACTAAATGTCACTCTAAAAGAAATCCAACATTGTCTGTCTCTAAATCACTTAAAACTCAATCATAACAAAACCAAGATACTCCTCATCTCCAACAAAGAAGAGAACCCTCAAATTGCAGAATGGCTAAAAGGGATGGATGCTCTCAACGGGAATCTCACCTTGGCAAACTCAGTAAAATCACTAGGAATCACCCTAGACCCCAAACTCGACATGGCCAAACACATCAAAAACTCCGCCAAGAGTGCCTTCCTCAATATGAAGCTACTCAACAAAATTAAACCATTCTTTCCTACCAAAGATCTCAATCAAGCCACCCAATCACTGGTACTATCCAGACTTGACTATGGGAATGCAACCCTCACTGGTACAACAAATTCCCACCTAGCTCCCCTCAAAGCAACACTCAATGCAGCAGCTAGAATGGTCACTGGAATTAAGAAATACAATCACATTTCACCAGCACTCAGAGAACTAAAGTGGCTCCCAGTCGAACTGCATGCCAGCTTCAGAACTGCCTGCCTCACGCACAAAGCCATACACACAGGAAAACCCGACTACCTGGCCGCAAAACTCAAGAGGGCTGGTCAGACTAGAAACCTCAGGAGCTCAAATACCCCACTTCTCAACCCTATGAAAACACGCAAACAAAAAAACGCTGCACGATCCTTCGCCGGAAACGCGCCCAAAATCTGGAACTCAATCCCAGCAGATATCAGAACTATTGCGTCCTTCACAAAATTAAAAAAACACCTAAAACTCCTCTTCCTCAACCGCTCCCTCCCGAAGGGATAACCGCCGCTGCAACGCAAATCTCTACTCGTCGTTGCTCCCTGACATTATATCACAAAGACCTACCTCTACCTGCTCCCTGACCACCTCCTGATCCTCCCCCCCTAAGGGTTCATCCCAAGACAAAGTGCACTAATCGAGGTTATCTCAGGTCACACGTACTACCTCAATACTGCACAGCAAACTTGGACTTCCCTTTCCTATATGTACAACACTGCTCTCTAACCTCCTCCAGTTCCTCCGCCTCACCCGTAAAAAGGTTCATCCCAAGACAAAGTGCACCAATCGAGGTTACCTCAGGACTCCCGTACTACCTCAATACTGCACAGTACTCTTGGACCTCCGAACCTATATGTATAACACTGCTCTACCTTATGACTTTTGCGAAACATTGCTTTGGTTCAACCCAAGACAATGTGCACTAATCGAGGCTAATCTCAGGACTCATGTACTACCTTAATACTGCACAGCACACTTGGACTTCCGAACCAATATGTACAACAAGAGAACAGGCTCTATTATATAACTCTTGCGAAAAACTGCTGTAAAGTGCTCCGATACCCCCAGGTCCGGCCAGCGCTATATAAAACTCCTTAAATAAATAAATAAAAATATTAGAGTGCGCAGACGATTTTTAAAGTTATAAGGCTTTTCAACATGGTGATATCTTGTAACACAATACTACTAAAAGTAACAAGGAAGCCCACAAAATAAGCTAGACTGCATATATAGTTTCAGATTTACTCACGAACAACTGAAAGACCCATTTATGATCACATGTTAGTGGAAATCTATAAACGAATAATAGCGAATAGAATACATCTTAATCTACATAAGTTTTCTTTTCATGCTCTCAGGATCACAAAATAGAGGGGTCTCAACAACCCAAAAAAAAACATCCTTCTTATGCTCCTCGGTGCAACAAAATTCAAAATTGGCCCAGCAGTGAGCCACACAAACTACTATTTGGAGGACATGATAATTGGCCGCTCAGAAAAAAGTAATAAACACAATTTTGATAACTATAACAATGATTGCCTTTCATTCACGTTAGCCTTCATATGTAGCACACTCCTACTAAACGTAGCAAGGATACACAAACAATATACTACACTGCTTATGTAATGTTTCAGAAGCACTACATGACCAACTAAAAGACACATTTATGGTCACATGATTATGTAAGCTAATAAACAAAATACATAACAAATACAATAGATAAAAAGAAAGAAATCACTTTAAATCTGATTTCCACTCTGTAGTTATAGTTAGTCTTCCCAAAGATAGGAATTCCTCACTTAGATCCCTAATAACTTTCAACCCAATTCACAAATCACCACAAAACATTCCAGACCTATAGAATGTTCTACTTTTTGAAATGCTGTAAATTTTTGTGGTGAATAATTAAGAGGGTGCAAAGATACAGGGGGTCCCAAAACGAGTTTTTCCACGTATGCAGTTTCCATAGACTATTGTATTTGATGTAGCATGTAAACAGCTCAATGGATTTACATGAAATTTGGCAGGATTGTACATTATGGTGCAGAGATGATGCTTTTTGCGTACTGCAGTTAAGTATAGTAAGTACGTTTTTAAGTAACAATGCATTTCAACTTAGTGATATCTGGCACCGCAGTACTTTTGCGAATTTCACAACTTTTTTGTAACTATCACGGAACATGACCGAAAACCTATTTTGAAATATATAAATAAATATAAATATATTTCCCTACCCATGGCCACTTACTAAAGTATTCATAGTTAGGAGCATACTACTTACCTATATCTAAGGCCCTAACAGTGAACATAGCTAAAGGGTAGTAAAATAATATGGCTGCCTTTTTATTCTATAAAAACAGCCATTACCCAATTATATACTGGCTTATCATCGCCATGCATCATGGTATACTAGAAAGTTATCACGGTATGCCATGGCCAAAAATATACCTGAGGCCTAGCTGTATTATTGGATTGCGGTACCCTTACGTCATTCATGATGTTGCATGGGCAATGCAATACTTAAGTCAGATTTACAAAGGAATGCAAGGCAATCATACGGAGCCCTGCATTGACTGGAAAAACTGGCGAAATGTAGAGCAGCATAGTTTTCTGTTTTATGTTACTCTGCACACCCTAATCTACATTGATGCAAAATTTCACATATATCTGCATGCAACAGCACTGTAGCAACTCCTCTAAATGCTATTCCACTCTATGCCACTCCACTGTACGAGACTCCTCTCTAACTATGTTATTACACTGTATGCAATCCCACTGAATGCCACTACAATCTATGTCACACCACTGTACGGCGCTCCACTGGATGCTATTCCAGTATACACTATTCCACTCAATGTCATTCTACTGTACACTCAAAGCTATTCCACTGTATACCCCTTCACTCTACAACTTTCCACTGCACTCTCTTCTACTGTATGCCACTCCATGGTACGCTACTCCACTCTACACCGTTCCAGTTTATGGTACTCCACTCTAAGCCACTTAATTCTATGCTATCCGATTAGACCCCCCTTCGATGAACATCACTTCAATGCTTCCTATTACACTCTACCCCATGCCATTGTATGCCACTCCAGTCTACACCATTCTATTATACGCCACTCCACTGTAAACTACTCCACTATAACACTCTAAGCCACTCCACTGTATGCTATTACACTGTGCAGAACTTCAGTTTATGCCACTATATTCTATGTTATTCGATAGGATCCCGCTCCAATATGTGCCACTACACTGTGTCCCATTACACTCTACCCCATGCCACTGTATGCCACTCCGTTATACGCCACGCCACTGTACGCTACTCAACTATACACTATTACACTCTATGCTACTCCACTCTATGCACTCCACTCTATACAATTACACTGTACACAACTCTACTCTATGCCAGTCAACTCTACACTCTAACACTGTATGCAACTCCACTCTACGCCTCTTCAGTGGATGCCACTCTGCTAACTGCTATACGCTACTCCAGTATATGTTATTCCACTTTATGCCATTCTACTGTATGCCACTCCACTTTATGCTATTCTACTGTAAGCCAGTCCACTGCATTCTACTCCACTCTACTCCACTCCATTATGTGCTATTCCATTGGCCCTCACTTCACTGTATGCCACTCGACTGTATGCAATTACACTCTACACTATTCCAGTGTGCCCCACAACAGTCTACACCACTTCAATGTACATCACTGTACTGTACGCTACTCCACTATACACTATTCCAGTCTACGCCACTCTAATGTACACCCCTTAACTCTATGCTATTCCACTGTATGCCACTCCACTGTATGCCACTCCAGTCTATGCTTCTCCATTCCATACTATTCCACTCTAAACCACTTGATTCTACGCAAGTCCATTAGAAGCCACTCCACTCTACGCCACTCCAATATTTGCTATTTCACTCTACACCACTCCACTATACACTACTGAAGTGTAGACCACTCCACTGTATGCCACTCTATTCAATGCTATTCTACTCTATGCTATTACTTTGTTCTCCACTCTGCGCTATTCCACTGTATGCCACTCCATTGTACGCTATTGCACTGTACACAACTTCAGTCTTTGCCCCTCTACTGTATCGTATTCCACTCTACCGTACACACACCACTGTATACTATCACACTCTACCCCGCCCCACAATACACCACTACATTCTAAACCACATCACTGTATGCCACTCCACTTTAAACTACTACACTATACGCTATTTCACTTTACACCACTCCACTGTACTCTACTACACTATATGCTACTACACTCTACGCCACTCCACTGTACACCAATCCACTCTATGTCACTTCAGTGTACTCTGCTCCACTCTATATAGCTTCACTCCACAAAACAGGACGATTTTTTATAAAGAAATTAGTATAACATGGGCTTGAATATTACCTCTGTTGTCCTTTCCGCCCTTCCCCAGGTTTCTCAAATATCGTTTATGTCCTTACTTTGGACAACTGTAGACATTTCTTTGGCCATTATGGGTGAATTGCCATCAAGTCTTAATCTCTTAACTATGAAAGGACCACTCTGGTTGTATGTTTTTTCTGGGATAGCCCTTTTTTTACTTTACTACTTGATTTATAGATTTGTGCGTACCTTCCAGAAATTAAACAGGGTTTTCAGTCAGAACAATGCTTACATTTTTCCCAGTTGCTGAGATAGTGGCAAAAAGGACAACACACTGGGTATAAAGGGGCGGGCCCAAGGTAGGAGCCACTATTTCTGACTACCCAAATTGACGCCCATGTAAAAGGTTCTTCATACTTCTAATGAGGTGCCAAAAAGCATTGGGTGACAGTAGCACGCTTGGTTGAAAGGAGGTTGTATTGAGGGGAATCTTTGGGATTTTGCATAATGACCTGGTATCTGTATGTCCACTTAAGGTAGTAGGGAGAAGAGGACTGAGTTTTAGAAAGCTTGAGCTTAATTGTTTTGTATGAAATAGTGATGGTTTTTACTGGGATGTCTCCTGTTGTTGTGCATGACGAGTAGCTGTTTGCTCTTCTCACAGAGCTGTGCTTGTGTAAGTGCACTTATGCCTGGAGTGGAAAGAAGGTGCATAATCTCTTTCTGTGGGAATTTGGATCTCTTTATTGGTTGGTGTGTCTGCTTCATATGTTTTGGAAGTACCAGGTCTTCACTTCATTCCTGAATTGAAAATGATCATGGCTATTTCTTATCTTTCTTGTCAAAAGGCACCATATAGGACCTGGAGTAGTAGTGTGGCAACGTCGTTTCTGTTTATCATTATTTTCAGGTCATTCCAGATGGATATCATGTCAGATGAATTGCCTCAGCATAGTTGGATGATCCTTGTCTGACTGTACCAATTCTCTTGTAGTTTGGATGTTGGATTTCAGCAGGTTTGCTATCAGGAATCTCTGTTGTTTGAGGCTGGGTTGGTCGGAAAACAGCCTTTACAATGCATGCATTACCACACAAAGGCTTAACCATGCATCATTTACCTCTCAAAATTTGACCAAGCATTTGCCTTCACCACACATGCATAGGTGCACTACTACGGAAAGATACTACTTCTAACATGTATTATATGAGTGACTGTGCGACTGTATCCTTGTGTGTATGAGGGTCTAAGTGGCTGTATGGGTGTATAAGTGGGTGTGTGAGTAGATGTTTGGGTGAGTGAGATGTGCGAGTGGCTGTATTGATGAGTGAGTGGGTGTATCAGTGGATGTATGGATGAGTGAGTGATGGTACGAGTGGCTCTATAGGTGGGTAAGTGGGTGTGTAGTGACTGCATGGGTTAGTGAGTTGGTGTCTGAATGGGTGCATGAGTGAGTGACTCAGTGTGTAAGTGACTGTATGGGTGAGTGAGTGGCTGTTTGAGTGGATGTTTGGTTAAGTGAGTTGGTGGATGAGTGGCTGTATTGGAGAGTAAGTGTCTGTGTGAATGGCTGTATGGGTCATTGAGCGGAAGTGTGGATGCTTGTATGGATGTGTGAATGGGTATGTAAGTGGTTGCATGGGTGTGTGAGTGAGTGTGCGTGTTTGTATGGGTGAGTGAGTGGCTGTGTCGAGAGGCTGTATGGGTGAGTGAGTGGGTGTGTGAGTGACTGTATAGATAAATAAGTATGTGTGTGAGTAGCTGTATGGGTGAGTGTGTGGCTATGTGAGTGGCTGTATGGGTGAGTGACTGGTTGTAAGAGTGGCTGAATGGGTGAGTGAATGGTTGTTTGAGTGCTGTACATGTGAGCGAGTGTGAGTGCCTCTATGGAGGAGTGAGTGGGTACGTAAGTACTGGTATGGGTAAGTACTGCCTGACCAAAGTGAGGTCAGGCCGGCACTTCAGGGTGTTAGATGGCCGGTAAGCTCTTCTTTATGTTCGCTACAGCCATAGCGATACCGTTATCCCTCTATTTGGCAGCGTGGTGCTGATTACAGTGACGGTGCACTGAAGGGTATTGTTGTTCTTGTCTGGATAAATCAATTTCTTAGGCAGCAGCGTGTGTCAGCTGCAGTGAGGCCTCCCAAGTAGGCTCCGGGTGCAATGGCTGTAGCGAACATAAAGAAGAGCTTACCGGCCATCTAACACCCTGAAGTGCCGGCCTGACCTCACTTTGAGAACCCGGCCGGGTCCTCACGTGAGTTTTTACCTTCACCTTTCACTGTAGCACTTCACTGTCACAGAGGCGGCACTATCATCATCCAGATGTCCCTACATCGTTAGTCCTGAGGAGACCCCCATTGATAGAAGGGTCGAAACGCCGTCAACAAGTACAAAAGAACAGACCATTACCCAGCCCGTATCATTGTGTACTGAAGCTGTAAAAAATACTGTATATGAATGGTCGTTTTTCACAACTGATGGAAACCGTGTACATAATAATTCAATTTGTATATTCACTTATTGGTTCCATTTCTTCACTTGGGGACACAATGCACAAACAGTACTACTTTTGACTGAAAGAAGTGTACCTATTATTAGTTTTTTATAAAATACGTTATACCGAGCAAACTGTGTAGAGGGTTTTCTTGCCCTCTGACATTAGAAGGTCCTTTTTTATTGTGAATGTGCATAAGTATTTCAAATATTAGTTCTATTTATCCACAGGAACCAATGTTTTCTTATATATAAATATTACCCTGGTTCCGTCGTGAGTAGGGTTCCCCTGTTACTTCCTTAGACTAACCGTCAACATTAACACTAGCAACAACAAAACACTAATCTGCCACCTTATGAACCACCCCCCATGCAACACCACCACATTCACTGAACACCTGTCTGACCTGATTGCCCACTGCTCTCTCCGAGATGCAAACAATTTATTCCTGGGCGACCTCAACCTACATTGGAATGAAGAAAACAACCTGCTAATCCAGAACCTGAACGAGCTGCTACACAACAACAACCTTACCCAACACTGCATAGAGGAAATTCACAACAAAGGAGAAATCCTAGATGCCATTATCGCCAAATGCGACACAATCACGATAAACCATACCCTACCCGTGGATTGGTCAGATCACCACTTAATCCTCTTCCACCTCACTCAACCCCCCACCCAAGACCCTCCCAAATGGACCAGAAACCTCACTCAGATCAACATGAATGACCTTGAAAAAAGGGTTTACTCTCTCCTCACCTCCTCCGCGGACGATCTATCCACCACTGAACTCACTGCCCATTACAACACAACCTTGACATCCATTCTAGATCAAGTAGCCCCACTAAAACAAAAAAAAACAGGAACATCCCATCTAGATCCTGGTTCAACACGGATATTAATAACGAAAGGAGACAACTTAGAGCTACAGAAAGACTATGGAGGAGCAACCCCTCCGCAAGCCTACTCGAACAACTCAAAGCAGCCCGAAGGAAGCACAAAAAACACATCAGCAGTGAGAAATCCACCTTTTTCTGCTCTGTCCTGGACAACGCAAAAAATAGGCCCAAAGAGCTGCTTAAAATCATCAAGCAACAAACCTCCAAGCCCCTCGAATCCTCAACACAGGCCTCCAAAGAACTGTGCGAAAACTTCGCCGTCTTCTTCGAAGAAAAAGTTACCAAGATTAAGCTCACACTAGACATCAATGCCAACCCCGCCTGCAAAAGCTTGCCCTCAGTGACAAAAGACAGCACATGCATGCACCCCATGAAAACATGGAAGTCCTTCGACCCCATCCCGGAAGCTGAGATCCTCAAGCTGATATTCACCTCCAAACCTGCCTCCCACGTCCTGGACCCGATACCCACTCAACTGACCAAAAGACTGAAACTCTCCATAGCCCCTTTCTGGTGCAGAATCATAAGCAGCTCCCTGGAAACCGGCAACATACCTGAATGCCTCAAAGTTGGCCGAGTCACGCCAGTACTAAAAACAACAGGCCTTGACTCCAAGGGCCTGAATAACTTCAGACTGTCTCCAATCTCCCCCTCCTATCCAAAATCCTCGAAAAATGTGTCCCCTTGCTACTGACTCAGCACATGGACAACATCAACCTTCTGGACCCCCACCAATCGGGGTTCAGAAAAGGCTATAGCACTGAGACCGCGATCCTCAACATCACAGACGATATCCACAAATCCTTCGATACCGATCAATGCTGCCTACTCATTCTCCTGGACCTATCGGCAGCCTTTGGCACGGTTGATCACCAACTACTCTTCAAGGCTTTACAAGAGAGGGTAGATGCTGATGAGGTGGTCCTACGCTGGTTCTCTTCCTTCTAACACAGCCGCTCGCAAACGATAAAAATCTAAAACTTTACTTCCGACCTACACCCGTCAGCAGAGGCGTCCCACAAGGCTCAGTGCTCTCACCACAACTGTTCAACATATACATGGAACCCCTCATCACCATTCTTAAAAATGCCAACATCCTTTTCCGGATGAAACCCAGATCTATCTAGAAACCTCCTCCTTAGATGACATCCACAGACTAAATGTCACTCTAAAAGAAATCCAACATTGTCTGTCTCTAAATCACTTAAAACTCAATCATAACAAAACCAAGATACTCCTCATCTCCAACAAAGAAGAGAACCCTCAAATTGCAGAATGGCTAAAAGGGATGGATGATCTCAACGGGAATCTCACCTTGGCAAACTCAGTAAAATCACTAGAAATCACCCTAGACCCCAAACTCGACATGGCCAAACACATCAAAAACTCCGCCAAGAGTGCCTTCCTCAATATGAAGCTACTCAACAAAATTAAACCATTCTTTCCTACCAAAGATCTCAATCAAGCCACCCAATCACTGGTACTATCCAGACTTGACTATGGGAATGCAACCCTCACTGGTACAACAAATTCCCACCTAGCTCCCCTCAAAGCAACACTCAATGCAGCAGCTAGAATGGTCACTGGAATTAAGAAATACAATCACATTTCACCAGCACTCAGAGAACTAAAGTGGCTCCCAGTCGAACTGCATGCCAGCTTCAGAACTGCCTGCCTCACGCACAAAGCCATACACACAGGAAAACCCGACTACCTGGCCGCAAAACTCAAGAGGGCTGGTCAGACTAGAAACCTCAGGAGCTCAAATACCCTACTTCTCAACCCTATGAAAACACGCAAACAAAAAAACGCTGCACGATCCTTCGCCGGAAACGCGCCCAAAATCTGGAACTCAATCCCAGCAGATATCAGAACTATTGCGTCCTTCACAAAATTAAAAAAACACCTAAAACTCCTCTTCCTCAACCGCTCCCTCCCGAAGGGATAACCGCCGCTGCAACGCAAATCTCTACTCGTCGTTGCTCCCTGACATTATATCACAAAGACCTACCTCTACCTGCTCCCTGACCACCTCCTGATCCTCCCCCCCTAAGGGTTCATCCCAAGACAAAGTGCACTAATCGAGGTTATCTCAGGTCACACGTACTACCTCAATACTGCACAGCAAACTTGGACTTCCCTTTCCTATATGTACAACACTGCTCTCTAACCTCCTCCAGTTCCTCCGCCTCACCCGTAAAAAGGTTCATCCCAAGACAAAGTGCACCAATCGAGGTTACCTCAGGACTCCCGTACTACCTCAATACTGCACAGTACTCTTGGACCTCCGAACCTATATGTATAACACTGCTCTACCCTATGTCTTTTGCGAAACATTGCTTTGGTTCAACCCAAGACAATGTGCACTAATCGAGGCTAATCTCAGGACTCATGTACTACCTTAATACTGCACAGCACACTTGGACTTCCGAACCAATATGTACAACAAGAGAACAGGCTCTATTATATAACTCTTGCGAAAAACTGCTGTAAAGTGCTTCGATACCCCCAGGTCCGGCCAGCGCTATATAAAACTCCTTAAATAAATAAATAAAAATATTAGAGTGCGCAGACGATTTTTAAAGTTATAAGGCTTTTCAACATGGTGATATCTTGTAACACAATACTACTAAAAGTAACAAGGAAGCCCACAAAATAAGCTAGACTGCATATATAGTTTCAGATTTACTCACGAACAACTGAAAGACCCATTTATGATCACATGTTAGTGGAAATCTATAAACGAATAATAGCGAATAGAATACATCTTAATCTACATAAGTTTTCTTTTCATGCTCTCAGGATCACAAAATAGAGGGGTCTCAACAACCCAAAAAAAAACATCCTTCTTATGCTCCTCGGTGCAACAAAATTCAAAATTGGCCCAGCAGTGAGCCACACAAACTACTATTTGGAGGACATGATAATTGGCCGCTCAGAAAAAAGTAATAAACACAATTTTGATAACTATAACAATGATTGCCTTTCATTCACGTTAGCCTTCATATGTAGCACACTCCTACTAAACGTAGCAAGGATACACAAACAATATACTACACTGCTTATGTAATGTTTCAGAAGCACTACATGACCAACTAAAAGACACATTTATGGTCACATGATTATGTAAGCCAATAAACAAAATACATAACAAATACAATAGATAAAAAGAAAGAAATCACTTTAAATCTGATTTCCACTCTGTAGTTATAGTTAGTCTTCCCAAAGATAGGAATTCCTCACATATTAGATCCCTAATAACTTTCAACCCAATTCACAAATCACCACAAAACATTCCAGACCTATAGAATGTTCTACTTTTTGAAATGCTGTAAATTTTTGTGGTGAATAATTAAGAGGGTGCAAAGATACAGGGGGTCCCAAAACAAGTTTTTCCACGTATGCAGTTTCCATAGACTATTGTATTTGATGTAGCATGTAAACAGCTCAATGGATTTACATGAAATTTGGCAGGATTGTACATTATGGTGCAGAGATGATGCTTTTTGCGTACTGCAGTTAAGTATAGTAAGTACGTTTTTAAGTAACAATGCATTTCAACTTAGTGATATCTGGCACCGCAGTACTTTTGCGAATTTAACAACTTTTTTGAAACAATCACGGAACATGACCGAAAACCTATTTTTAAATAAATATAAATATATTTCCCTACCCATGGCCACTTACTAAAGTGTTCATAGTTAGGAGCATACTACTTACCTATAGCTAAAGGGTAGTAAAATAATATGGCTGCCTTTTTATTCTATAAAAACAGCCATTACCCAATTATATACTGGCTTATCATCGCCATGCATCATGGTATACTAGAAAGTTATCACGGTATGCCATGGCCAAAAATATACCTGAGGCCTAGCTGTATTATTGGATTGCGGTACCCTTACGTCATTCATGATGTTGCATGGGCAATGCAATATTTAAGTCAGATTTACAAAGGAATGCAAGGCAATCATACGGAGCCCTGCATTGACTGGAAAAACTGGCGAAATGTAGAGCAGCATAGTTTTCTGTTTTATGTTACTCTGCACACCCTAATCTACATTGATGCAAAATTTCCCATATATCTGCATGCAACAGCACTGTAGCAACTCCTCTAAATGCTATTCCACTCTATGCCACTCCACTGTACGAGACTCCTCTCTAACTATGTTATTACACTGTATGCAATCCCACTGAATGCCACTACAATCTATGTCACACCACTGTACGGCGCTCCACTGGATGCTATTCCAGTATACACTATTCCACTCAATGTCATTCTACTGTACACTCAAAGCTATTCCACTGTATACCCCTTCACTCTACAACTTTCCACTGCACTCTCTTCTACTGTATACCACTCCATGGTACGCTACTCCACTCTACACCGTTCCAGTTTATGGTACTCCACTCTAAGCCACTTAATTCTATGCTATCCGATTAGACCCCCCTTCGATGAACGTCACTTCAATGCTTCCTATTACACTCTACCCCATGCCATTGTATGCCACTCCAGTCTACACCATTCTATTATACGCCACTCCACTGTAAACTACTCCACTATAACACTCTAAGCCACTCCACTGTATGCTATTACACTGTGCAGAACTTCAGTTTATGCCACTATATTCTATGTTATTCGATAGGATCCCGCTCCAATATGTGCCACTACACTGTGTCCCATTACACTCTACCCCATGCCACTGTATGCCACTCCGTTATACGCCACGCCACTGTACGCTACTCAACTTTACACTATTACACTCTATGCTACTCCACTCTATGCACTCCACTCTATACAATTACACTGTACACAACTCTACTCTATGCCAGTCAACTCTACACTCTAACACTGTATGCAACTCCACTCTACGCCTCTTCAGTGGATGCCACTCTGCTAACTGCTATACGCTACTCCAGTATATGTTATTCCACTTTATGCCATTCTACTGTATGCCACTCCACTTTATGCTATTCTACTGTAAGCCAGTCCACTGCATTCTACTCCACTCTACTCTACTCCACTCCATTATGTGCTATTCCATTGGCCCTCACTTCACTGTATGCCACTCGACTGTATGCAATTACACTCTACACTATTCCAGTGTGCCCCACAACAGTCTACACCACTTCAATGTACATCACTGTACTGCACGCTACTCCACTATACACTATTCCAGTCTACGCCACTCTAATGTACACCCCTTAACTCTATGCTATTCCACTGTATGCCACTCCACTGTATGCCACTCCAGTCTATGCTTCTCCATTCCATACTATTCCACTCTAAACCACTTGATTCTACGCAAGTCCATTAGAAGCCACTCCACTCTACGCCACTCCAATATTTGCTATTTCACTCTACACCACTCCACTATACACTACTGAAGTGTAGACCACTCCACTGTATGCCACTCCATTCAATGCTATTCTACTCTATGCTATTACTTTGTTCTCCACTCTGCGCTATTCCACTGTATGCCACTCCATTGTACGCTATTGCACTGTACACAACTTCAGTCTTTGCCCCTCTACTGTATCGTATTCCACTCTACCGTACACACACCACTGTATACTATCACACTCTACCCCGCCCCACAATACACCACTACATTCTAAACCACATCACTGTATGCCACTCCACTTTAAACTACTACACTATACGCTATTTCACTTTACACCACTCCACTGTACTCTACTACACTATATGCTACTACACTCTACGCCACTCCGCTGTACACCAATCCACTCTATGTCACTTCAGTGTACTCTGCTCCACTCTATATAGCTTCACTCCACAAACTTCTACCACTCTAAATGCCACTCTACTAGGCTCTGCTCCAAACTATCCCTATACACTCCACTGTCCAAATTTGCACTCAACTCTATGCCTGTACACTCTATCGTACAGCATTCTACTCCACTCTGCGGCAGTTTCCAGCACTGTATGACATAGCACTCCACTCTACTGTATGAGACGTCACTCCAATTTAGAACAGTTTCCTCAACTATACTCTATGCCACTTCAATGTATGCCACTCCACTCTACGCTAATCCACTGTACCCTGTTCCCCTCTATGTCACTCCACTGTACTGACCGCCACTCTACTCTATTCCACTTTATGACAGTCTACTCTTCTACACGCCAATATACAGTATTCCACTGTACGCGATTTCACTGTATGCTACTCCACTTTACTGTAATCCACTCTATGCCACTACAGTGTACGCCACTCCACCCTACACCACTCCATTGTATGAAACTCTCCTTCACTCTATATAACTCCTCTCTATAAAAGTCCAAAACACTTCATGGGACTCTACAACAATCTACTCCACTCTATCTCCGTACACTCCACTGTCCAACTCTATACTCCACTCTATGCCCATACACTCCAATGTACAACACTTTATTCCACTATACAACACTTTTCTATAAGACATAGCACTCCACTCTACTGTACAAGCACCCACTTCAATTTATAACAGTTTACTACCTATGCTACGCCAGTACACTCCACGCCACTCTACTTCACGACTCACCAATACACTCTATTGTACTATACTCCACACTATGTTACACCACTCTACTCCACTGTATGTTACTTTACCACACTCCACGCTACTATACAACAAACCACTCTATGCAGCTTCACTATTTCACACACTACTGAGGAAAAGAGAAGAGGAAGGACCAGTTACCATATCTCCACACCACACATCACTAGGCAACCAAAAGGATATGCACATCATGGCAGATCAATAGGTAATTCGAATTGAATGGCTTAGAATGTATCGTGCTCACCCTTTATATCTGCCCTACTAAGATGTACTCTATATATTAAACTCTGTCCTTGCAGATAAAATATGCAACAATTAAATATCATATTCTAGAACTTTTATGAACATTAGTTGTTTTTGCATTGTACTGTTTCCTACATTCAATGTAAAAAGATAAACAAAAATGACAAAAATTGTATTTTGTAGTCACAAACAGTAACGGTTCGCAATTCTCGCTGGTGGGGTGGAGGGGGGTCACGCAGGTGTTATCGTGCAGGTGTTACCACGGGGGTAAAATTAAAAATAAAAATAAAACTTACCTGATCCCGGTCCTGTGCCACCTCTGCTCCTGGGCTGGTGCTGAGCAGGAACTGGCATGCTCTTTCCCCTCCTTTAGCCAATCACAACTCGTCAATGGCAGCGCTGTGATTGGTGCGGAGTCCCAGACAGCGCCCAGCTGGTCAACTGTAGGGAGGCCATTTTCTCAATGTAGGCTGCATGCAGACTACACAGAGAAAAATTTAGAGTGAGCATGACTTCTTTGGTCAGCCCCATGGCCGACCTAAGCAGTCAGAGTACTTAGAGTGGTGCAATCCACTCCTCCCCAAACACGCCCACCCCCCCACCCACCACCAACCAGGCATATCCTCCCACCCGCCCTCAACCAGGCATACCCCTGCATTCTGCTTTCTCGCAGCGCAAGAAGCAGAAAATAAAATGGTATTTAAAATACCATTTTATTTTCTGCTTCTCGCACTGCGAGAAAGCAGTGGTGCGGCGCTCCTTCGCCCTAATGGAGGAGCCGCCCCTGGTTGTGATTTTGCAAATTGGGCACTGCAGCTTTTACAAGCACAAAATACATTTGCACATCAGGCCCTTAGTGTCATTTGATTATGCTGAAAGTGAAGCATTGGTGCCCCGGACAGAGAACACACTTGTGCTCAAAGTCAGGATGTAATGAAAGCCAAACTCAGCTCACACTCGGGAGCAAGGTTTGCAGATATCCAAGCAGATGAAGTGGATGTGCCCGAGGACAGCGTGGTGTGTAATCAATGTAACGATATTTATTCTAAGAATGATTAAATCAGATGACAGTTGTAACAAAGTTACCTTGACTCCTTCCACTAACATCTTTTGAGACTAGGGATTTAAGAACTACTTTAACATATGTATAACTGATTTGCTTGTGAATCAATTACATTTCTAATGAATTTGCAACATAATAGTTCATTTCAGTTTGTACATTTTTATATTTAGGTCTCGACTGAGGGAACTCTTGTGTCAGATGGGAAAACGATGGCACCCGAGAAAATCCTTTAAGTAGGGTTTAGTGGGGGAGATTTCTGTGTTAAAAGAGAATCGCTGAGGTGTTACCGAGGCGGTTTAAGCAGCAAATAAAAAGCTTTAGTGTGATCTCTTTGAGATGCCTTAAGAGGATTTTGTTTTATGGTGGTTAAACCTGAGTCCTCGTGAATGGCCAGTGGCAAAGTATCAGAAGAGAAGGACGAGCTGGCCAGAGAAATGGGGATGGTGCTTGAAAGGTTGTAAATTGATTTCAGGCAGTCAACTTTGCTCTTAGCACTACAATATATTTTTGCTGCTGTATATATTGAACTTCCAGATATCCTCTGCTCATGTAATATAAAATTGTGGCCAGTGGGCCTCCGAAGCTGATGGGAGGAAGCATCCCTGACCATGTCCGCTCAGGAGCACTGGGGGACTGGCTGAAGACCGTGGGAAAGTGAATCACTGACGTCAGTCAATATGTGCCAGGATTACGACAGAGCAGAGAATGAATGTATGTTGCACAAATCTAGTCAAAAGGCGGAGGGCGGGGGGGTTGTTGGGCTGTGCAGTGCAGTGTTTTTATGCTGAGAGAAGACCCAACAGGAGCAATGAACGCTGCTCCCTATGAGGTCGACATCACAGAAACTGAAGGGACATCCAGACTGGCTGACAGTGTATGAACATCATCCGGATGCCGTGTCACTTGGGGTGACAGCCATGATGCAAAGAAGAGAGTGCTCCTTTCTATGAGGTGGAGGGGAGAGGCGCATGCTTGAGGCACACAGTTAGATTATGTTGTTTGAGAGCTGTGTGGATGTGAATTTAGGACACATTGGTCAGTGCCATGGTTTTCTTGTGCGACTGTCAGAGGGAGCTAAGAGTTGTGGCTTGAGCTGAGAACAAGGAGAGACCTTAACCACAGGTCTCCTGAAAAGCCTTTATTCAATGGGGTACAGGGTAGAGTTTGACTTAGACGCTACCAGGACTCTAATAACAGTTCAATATAGGTTGGTGCCAAACTACAGAATTTGTGCCCTTGTTCAGTAGAAGCAGAGCTTTGTATTAATGTGGGGGGGGGGGTGTGAAAGCAGGGACCAGAAGATGGCAGGTGTTTCACCAGCATCACAATGGAAGCAGTATTAATGCAAACACCCTACTAAAGTGCCAACTGTGGGAAGGATGAGTGTGACAATGAATGGCAGCACATATGTGTTCCTTAGATTGTGCAAACACTTAGGCCCCTATTACACGGTCTTCAGATTTAGGTCTGATTGCATTTCAATCTCTGATTCCGCAGGTATCACACCTCCTTAATCCAGAGATTAAAAGTTATTCCCTTGAAAAGGAGGAATCAAATGTGGAACCAGGAATACTGGGTCTATATCTGCATGTTCTTACGCAATTTTAGGGGGGAAAAATCAGCCCAAATTTGCCCCCAGGCATGGGGGGTATTATTTAGAGCCATTGTGTGGAGGTTTGGAGTATGAGGATGGGAGAGGGAAGAGCAGGCGAGGGGAGCATTTGCTGCTCTGTTCAGTCTGTCTTTAGCAGGCAGGCGAGGGTCGGTGCTGCCTGGTGCCCCTGGGCTTGCTCTACCGCCTGCGCCCAATATCACTTGGCCATGCATTGTACTGTCCAGAGTTTGCACGCCCTGTCTGGATCCGGAGACACCAGGTATGTTAAAATTGGCGAGAGCGGTAACACTCCAGGGATACTGATCCGGGCAAGCAATATTCCCACCCAACAAACCTCGACCCCCAGTGATGCCGCTTCAGACCAGTCGTGGGGGTGGGGGGCGGCTTTGTCTGAAAGACATGGGGTGAATGAGGCAAATGCTTGTACCTGTGTAATTCTTTACCTGAAGAAAAGGTCGAGTTGAAAAGAAGTTGATGCTCCCCATGAGAATGTTCACAGTCAGAAGAGAGTTCTGATTTGTTTTTAGGGATATTTTGACCCACACTTTCATCTATCAGTAAGGAAAGGTAAGTGATCTCTACTCCGAGCAAACTGGTGTTAATTATGTATCAATGAAAAGGGACATTGCAGAAACCAGCCATTTGTAAAGAGGTACATAGCTTAGTGCAAGCTGAATAAATGATAATGTTTACATGTAGTGTTGACCTAACACAACTCGTGACGTTAAGCTGTTTTTTCCAAAACATGAAATATTGGTTATTCATTAACCATGGGTAGGAGACTGAGAGTTTTACCCTCATCAAGTGCAATGTCATTTAATGAGAGGTGAATAGCTTTTCAGCTGGCCGTGATCTCTAAGATGCTTATATTTACTGACAAAAGATTTAGGAAGAAGATGCTGGATGACAACATATGATATGGTTGTTTGAGAATGCCATATTTAATTGTGGGGCTCCACTAAAACAGCTTATTCAGCAGAATCTCTAATATACTACAACATGTTATAAATGGACACAGGTTTACCTTTCTAAATAATCTAATATTTTACACCTAAATCTTATGGTGTGAACAGTGTTTTTCACAAATGAATATATATGTTTCTTTTATAGGAAAATATCTCCATCTACTTCCAGTGTTAAAGCCTAGGGGCCTCATTAATGCGGCCCTACCGGCACTATTGTGCCGCCGAAACGTCACTTTTTTGACGTTCTGGTGGCGTAATGTGCCACTGACATATTTATAAGGCCACATAAAGCCACGTTATGTGGCCTTTCATGGCCTTATAAATATGTTCCCTTTTCACGCAGAAAACTGCATGAAAGGGGCATTCCAAGGGTGTTGCTAAGGGCTTTCCCAGCAACATCCATGGCTTTTTAATGCTGCCCCAGATTTACGTGAAATCGTAAATCTGAGGAAACGCCCAAAACGTACTCATCCCCAGGAGAGGCGTAAGGGAGACACAACAAGGAGAAATATCTTTACTTCTCGTTTTTCCTCTTTCTATGTGTGCTGTATTTTGCAGCACACATAGAAAGAGAAAAAACCCTCTTGTGATTGTTTTTGTGAAGGATGGTCTCCCTTCCTGCACAAAAATAATCATCCCCGCAACTCAGGCACCCCGTGCACCATGGTGCAAAGAGGCCTGCGTTGGCACACGGCAGGCCATTGTGCACCGGCACAGAGGAAAATGACAGGAATGCACCGTATCTAAAAGATATGGTGCATTTCTGCCCTTTTCTTTTGCCATACGGCAGCGCAGCAGCTAGGCCTGCTGCGCTGCCCTAAGGCAAAAAAAAACCATAAATGAGGCCCTAGGTTTTTAACTTACCTGAGTTGAAGCATTATAGCAAATATTTACAGTATTTTCTGAAAGAAACTAAAGGGGTTGCTGTCAACATTTTCCATGGTGTTCATGTGCACTACAACCCGCTGCCCAACAAGAAGCTAGGTTCACACATACTGAACTCCTGAAATGCCTTCGTTCAATAGACAATAAAGTGTACACAAGTAAGGTACATACAGAGGCGGACAAGTCAGGCATATTACTGGCCAGTCTCCAACACCTATATCATTGATATATGCACCTTTGAAGGGTCTAGTTGAGACCCAGTGGGGGGTCAATACGACATTCCGCGACTTCCACGCGGCGTTATACACGACCCCATCTCCCCCTGATTCCAGCGGCAGTAGCGGAGTTCTTACATCGATCAAACGCAGTAACCTCAAATAGCTCCTAATGATAGGGAGGCTCTTGGTATGCCCATTACGTTGAGTGAGATATGTGGGGCCATCAAGAAGCTTGCTTGCAATAAAATACCCGGTTCTGATGGCTTACCAGTGGTATTTTATTCGACATTTGCCACTTGATTGGTTCCACAACTTGAAAAGCTTTTTATGACTTCCCTTGATATAAGTGTGCTCCCCCATACTACTTACTGGAGAGTCACTAGTCACCTCCATGCTGAAACATGGAAAACCACCAGGGGTCCATCCTTGTATCAGCCACTCCCTCTGTTAAATACAGAGTTTAAAATACTTAGCAAAATTCCCGCACGTCTGCTCCTGCTATTCTGCGATTGACCCATATGGACCAATGTGGTTTTGTCCCTCGCAGCAGCACCTCATTAAATATTCGGCAGTTGTTCTGAGTGAGGGACATGATTCGTGGGTGCTATCCCGATGCCGATTACCTCTCCGTAGATATTCTACAAGCCTTTGATACAATTGACTGGGAATTTGTGTTAGCAGCTTTGGCCCGCTTCATAATGTCCCTGGCATTCATCTGCGGGCTGAAACTGTTATATACTGCACCAACGGCTAGGAATGGACCTTATATTTCGAGTTCCTATCGAGTACAATTAATTTTATATTAGCAATTGAACCCATAGCGCAACAGATGTGGCAGGAGGTCTGGGATCGGAGGATTCTACTGCATAACATACCACATTCTGGGCGTGGTCTGGCCACGCAAGAAGATGGCCGCTTAGAACCGGAGCTCCGGCTGTGGGGAGACCCGGACCGGCAGCTGCAGCTCTTCGGTGGTGCAGAGATGATTTATAAACTGCTTCTGTGACAGCGGAGAGAGAGCAGATGAGACAGTGTTTTTTTTTTTTCAAATGAAGGCACCTGCTGCTTGTCACAGCCCTCGTAAATGATTTCTCCAATGCTGACAGGAAATTCACCTCATGGACTATGGAGCTGAAGGACCGGAAGGTGAGGCAGTGGCTTCTCTTTCCTTACGAAGAGCTCTCTGAACTTAAATTAAACTATTTGAACTTAAATTAAAGCTACTAAAATTCACGCTCTGTGTGTGGGGCTGCCTTGTGAAGCCCGGGAACTGTGCTAATGAGGTGATTTACTCAGTTCAAGGGTTCACGTCAGCTGAGGAAAATCTGGAGAGCTTCTGCTTAAATTGCAACATTGTATGCCAGTGACTTGTATTTGACCCTTTTGTGCAGTGAAGGGTTTCAATTGAAGACAGGAATTCTCTGGCAGCTTTTACCATAATTTATTAACAGTGGAGACTTTCAGAGTAAAAGATAGTTTCTTCCATTCTATATAATGGTGGAAGTCTACAGTTTAAAAATAAATAGACTGTGTATTGATGATTTAACACCTCATAAAACACAGAGGCTATGTTGATGAGGTAATTTATGTGAAACCACTTATAACAACTTTTGACTTTCTGCTCTACAACACTGGCCCTTCAGTCATTTGCAACAGCAATATTGCAAAGGAAGGTTATTGATCACTGACTTCCTCAGACAGAAATTCACTCTTTGGAAACACTTGCCTGCTACCCTGAACACCTGGTATGTCCCATCTCTGAAATTAAAGGTGATGCTTTTACACTTGTTGGAAACAGCTGAGCTTGCACCTCTTCTAAATATACTACATAGCATTGCCATTTTCGCTACCAACTGCAACACTTCGGTTCTTAACAGAAGGCAGCTGTCTGGACTTGTGCCTCTTGGAATACAGGTACAGTGTTGCACTACAAATTTTATAATTATTCTGCCCAAGCCCAGCTTCATTTGAAAGATTGGCAGAACGTGGTCCTGTCTGATGTATTTATGGACAGGCAACCTGTTATGGTGTTCTGGCAGTTAATGGAAGCAAACTACAATTGGAGTGCCTTTGAAATGCATGGAACACAATAGAACTGTTTAATAAAGCGCGTCTTTTTCCTGTCGGTCTGCGTGTTTCATGATTCGGACCATGAGGTGAGCTGGAACCTCATTATTTCCCGGTTCTGAGGCATTTCCTGCATGCCGCTCGGCAGAAGCAGCTCTGGCTCCTGCGCAATTACCCACCATTTTCTCCGCTGGCTGTGTCTCCTCACGGCGGCCGGCTGAAGAGCCTCGCATTTGCTTTTATGGAGTCTGCTGCCCTGAAGTTGGACATTTACAATGGAGGTCGCTAACAGGACTTGCTAACCCTGGAGATGTCTTACAGGACCACAACTGTGTTTCCTCTCACACATTTGTTATTTCATTCTACTTCTGCATGACCATGCTTGCTTTCGCTTCGACTCAGCATTGCTTCGCCTTGTGGTGACCTCAGCCTGTCTTTCATGTTTGCCGGTCTTCCTTGGTCTCAGGTTTCCTGTATTTTCATCATTAACCTATTGCTTTCGTTCAACTGACTCTTAGACTCTTCATGGGCAAACTCCGGAATTTAAAGCTGGCTACTTCTTCTCAATTACCTGTGGACTCAGATTCGGATTCTCCTCCTCAGGACATGGAAGACTCCATGGCACCAAAATCAGATTTAATTCGAGGAGCCATCCCAAAAGCGCGCAACAAAGGAAAACTGGCGTCCTCTCTAGCTTCCTCTAAGCGCCTGAAGAAGGATCCACCATCCCCAGGGAGTAACTCCTCATCCTCTTCCATGGATCTCATTTTGGAAGAACTTCGTGCATTCAAACCCTTTATGGAAGCTACCACAAAGAACATGCAGGCTATGCAGGAAAAATGGTCGTCTCTGGAGTCCCGTGTTCAAACTTTGGAAACGTCCACAGACTCTTTGCAATCCTCTTGTTCCCATATTCTGTCAATGGAGGCGGAGATACTTCTACTTAAACGTCAGACGGAGGATTTGGAAAATAGGAATCGTAGGAACAATCTACGCCTTTATGGTCTTCCAGAACTTACAGAGGGGTCAAACCCCACCGTCTTCTTCCAATCCTTTCTTGCCAAGATCTTAGATGCTCCGGCCTTAACTTCCATTAACATCCAAAGGGCTCATCGCCTTGGACCGAAGGTCGCTAGTAAGCCTAGAGGTGTCATTATGTTATTCCTGCAATTCACTGACCTCCTGCAGGTCCTTTCAGCTGCCAAGCTCAAGAAGCAAATTATGTGGGAAGGTCATCGCCTCTATCTTTCACAAGATGTCTCCAAGGCCACTGCAGATCGAAGGAAGAAGTTCTTGGACATGCGACCTCAACTACGGGCCCTGAATGCTAGATATGGACTACTACATCCTTGTCTCTTCAAGGTCACATATAAAGATAGAACAACCACATATGAAGACCCTGCAGCCTTGCAGGCTTTTCTCCAACGGCAAGGCCCAGATGTTATGGATGTATCCAGACCTGGTTGACAAGATCTGCTACTTCTTCTTGGAACTCATTGTGTTATGATTCTGTTGTCTCTCCATTATCGCTGATGTTGTGATTCCCCTACTGTCTCTTCTTCCGATAGTCGTTTCACTCTCATGTGTCCCCTATGTAGTTCAATTGTTTCCTGTTCCCCTGTGACACGTCTTTCCCTTCAATTGTATATCTCTCTTGTTTCTACAGACATCTCCTTCCTCCCTCCTACCCTGATATGCCATGCTACTTTCTATATGCTGCATTTTTGGATCCATGGTAGTTGAGGTTTGATATCTGCTCTGGATGTTGTCGTCGTCGTTGTCTCCCGGCGCCATCACCCCATCCTCGTTCTTGAGTTTTTCGTTCTGTAAGTATGTTTTTCAGTCGTTCGTTTCGAACGTGTACTGTCTTCTTGTTGTTTTTTGTTTCTGTCCTTTTTCCTACACTTGATCTCTTACCTTTTGCTCTTTCCTCTTTCTTTTCACTTTCTTTTACCTCCCATCTCCCCTTCTTGCTCCTTCCTTTCCTTGGATTCAGTATTATATTCATAGTGGTTCCTCCCTTTTTTTTCCTTTCCTTTTATTCTTCTTTGCTTTCTCTCCTTCTGCCCTCTCTCCTTCATCAATTCGTTACAATTCTCTCAGTTTTCTCAAGCTATTATTTTTTTTTTTCTGCAGTAATAAGCATGTTGCTGTTAGCTGTTTTTCTTTGCTGTTCCATTCCGAGTTACATCGTGGAACGTTAAGGGTTTAAACAATCCCATTAAAAGGCAAAGGGTTTTATCACATTTAGCGAGACTTAAGTCTGATGTTGCCCTCCTTCAGGAGACTCATCTCTCTGAAAACGAGGCTCTAAAACTCAAGCGTTGTTGGGTGGGTCATGTTTTTTGCTCCCCCACAGTTTCCAAGAAAAATGGTGTTGTGATTTTATTACATAAAAAGTTAAATGTTTCCTCAATTTCTCACGAATGTGATGTTGATGGTCGATGGGTTATTGTTACACTGCTTATAGATAATATTCCTATCACTCTTTTTAATGTGTATGCCCCAACTGGGATTGACAGATTATTTTGGCCCTCTATTTCAACTAAGCTGTCCTCCCTTTCTGGAGATTACATACTTCTAGGGGGAGATTGTAACCAAGTTGTTGATCCCTTCCTCGATCGTCATTCCAATGTTAAATTTGTCCCCTCTAGGATGCACTCTCAATTTGTTAACACCTTTCAAAATAATGCCTTGGTGGATATCTGGAGATTGTGTAATCCTGATCTTAGAGAATACAGTTTTTACTCCCCTCCACATCAATCACAATCCCGCATTGATCATATCTTCCTTAGTAAATCCCTATCCCAGCACGCTATACGCTCTGACATTGGTTCCATCCTAATCTCGGACCATGCTCCGGTTCATGTGGACCTTGACCTACTTCCTTTTTCCCCTCACTCTGGCAGATGGCGTTTCAACAATGCTTTGCTTTTGGAACCTACTTTTTGTTCCGAATTTACTGCCTTTGCCACTGAATTTTTCCTTTTCAATCATACCCCTGATTCCTCTTTTGTTACTGTTTGGGATTCTTTTAAAGCAGCCTCTAGGGGTTTTATTATTAATTTTGTAGCCCGACGAAAGAAACTTCGAGAAGCCAAATCCGAACGCATTTTAGCTAATATTAAGACTTTAGAGCTTGATTATCATGCTTCTAAATCTGAGATTTCTCTTAAAAAGCTTATTGATGCGAAAATTTCCTTCAATAAGTTTACAACTGATGCTGCCTCTAACCTTTTGCTAAAATTTAATTCCAGGTATTATGGAGGTAAGAACAAAATGGGAAAACTTTTGGCCAATTACTTAAAGATAAGAAAGGAGCGTACAAAGATTGAGTCCATTAAGACTTCCACTGGGAACTCTTGCTTTAAAGATAAAGACATTCTCTCTGAGTTTGTGAAATTTTATGACAATCTTTATACCCCCGAACACATCCCGGAGACTACGGATCTTCTTTCATATTTTCATTCGCTTCCCTCCCCCCCGGCTTCTCAAGTTGATTTTTTTGCCCTAGAACAAGACATTTCGCTTTCTGAAATCTCTCATGCTGTTTCTAAATTGCGGCACGGTAAGTCTCCAGGCCCTGATGGTTTCACTATTGAATTTTACAGCCACTTCGCCTCTCTACTTCTCCCTAAACTATTATTATTATTCCGATCCTTCCTTGCAGCGGGTTCTTCCAGCGGCTCCTTCCAACAGGCTTTAATCTGTTTAATTCCCAAAGAAGATAAGGACCACTCATTATGCAAAAATTACAGACCAATTTCACTGGTCAATACGGATTATAAAATTTTGGCCAAAATTTTGGCATTGCGCATGGATCCCCTTTTACCCGATCTCATTGGCCCTGAACAATCAGGCTTTGTCAAGGGCCGTCTCTCATCTGACAATGCCCGTGTTTTTCTTAATATACTTAGCAAGGCTTCCTCTTTGTCACTTCCCTTCGCGGCTATTTCTTTAGACGCGGAGAAAGCCTTTGACAGGATTGGATGGGATTTTATGTTTCAGGCCTTGCGCTGGATCGGCTTTTCTTCCAAATTCATCTCTATTATTTCTTTACTCTATTCTAATCCCCAGGCTTCCATTTTTGTCAACGGGATGACCTCGGATTATTTCTCGTTACACAGGGGAGTGCGACAAGGCTGTCCTCTATCCCCCCTACTTTTTGTTTTAGCCTTGGAACCCTTTCTTACTAAAATTCGTCTAGACAACAGTATTTCTGGTTTTAAATTTGGTTCGCGTCAAGTTAAACTCTCGGTCTATGCTGATGATATTCTTTTTTACTGCTCTGATCCTGTTTCCTCTATTCCCTCTTTTCTCCAGCAGGTGTCTTCCTTCTCCGCGGTCTCTGGTTATCGCCTAAATGCTGATAAGTGCGAGATTCTACCTTTAAACCCTATTTGTCAAAAGCATCTTTTTTCCCAAACGAGTTTCTCCTGGCAACCATCTAGGATCAAATATCTGGGTGTTTGGTTCGCTCCTCTCTTGTCTGATACACTCAAATTTAATTTTGATTATGTCTTCAAGAAAATGGACACGGCTATTCAACGCTGGAACCCGCTCTTTCTGTCTTGGTGGGGTCGGCTCAATTCTATAAAAATGATGTTATCCCCTCTTCTTCTTTATACCATTTCCATGCTGCCAGTACACATTCCAGTTTCCTTCTTTAAACGGATTGATTCCTTGTTGCTGAAATTCTTATGGAATGGCAAGCGGTCTCGGATAGCTTTGGCTTCATTGCGCAAGGATAAGGCTCAGTCTGGTGTGCGCTTTCCGAATTTCAGAGAATATCATCGAGCTTTCTCTTTGAAACAATCGACCCGTTGGTTCTCTTCTGATCTTCCGCACTATCCGCCCGTCTGGTTAAGTATGGAGTCTTCCTTTCTATCCCCCTTTACCTTTCGCGAGTTTTTATCCTTCACGTCTTCTTTAGTTCGCTTTCGTACGCCTGTTATTTCTCATTGCCGCACTCTCCTTCTCCCTTACATAATATCATCTTATCCCTCCCTCCTTTCCATTCACGATCAACCGATATGGCACAACTCTCTTTTCAAAATTCGTAATCGCACCATCTTTTGGAAGACATGGCATTCTCGAGGATTGTGTTGGATCTCTCAATTAATTTCCCAAGATACCCCTCTCTCATTCCAGGAACTTCAATCCTCTTTCTCACTGCCCTCTTCTGCTCGTTCGCAATACAATGCCCTTCTCCCAGTCCTGATCTTATATCTTCGCTCTTTGGCGCCATCTACTGATATTCCTTTGGACCGCAAAGCTACTTCTTTATTATTGGAGACGTCTCCCTCAGCCTCTGCTATTTATAACTCTTTCCGGTACTCCACTGACAGACTAAAATCTAAAATCGAGAATGCATGGGAATTGGATCTTTCTCAGGGTTGGCCAATACCTTTTTGGGACAAAATATGGGCTAAGCTTCATAAAGCCTCTAGAGCTGCTAATACTACCCAAACCTTATATTTCATTTATAACAGAACTTTATGTACTCCACAAGCTTTATCCCGTTTTTCACCTGACACATCCCCTATTTGTTGGTCCTGTTCCTGTCCCGTCGCAGATCTCAAACACATGTTGTTTGAATGCCCTCCTATCTCCAAGTTCTGGCACCTAGTATGGACGCAAATACAAAAGATATTTCAACTTCAAATTCCCTTTTCCCCTTCACAAGTTTTTCTAGGTTCCCTATCACCGTCACTCCCACAATCTCCTTCCCATTATCTACTACTTGACCTTCTAGTTGCTGTGGCTTTCCATACCATTACTTCTAATTGGAAACAGGCTGCAAATGTCTCCTACCAATCTTGGTGGAATGCAGTTTGCTTCCATCATCGCCTAGATACTAATTACGTATCTCCCATTTCCCTGGCAATTAAACGCGACCTGATTTGGCTTCCTTTGGTATCCTATCTCTCCTCCTTTGCTCCGGTGCACGCCTCTCCAGATCCTAACACAGTTGAGGTGCGTAAGCCACCATGATTTTCTTCTTTCTTTAATGCCTTTTTTGTTATGATATCACGTTCTACTATACTATATGGTATTTTTCATTCCTATACGTAGGCTCTGTTCATGTAAGCTTCATGCTTGTTATAATTGCTTTTAATGAGAGTTTCTATTGAATTGCTTATTTTTTGTATATGTTTATCATGATGATTATACCCCGTTCCCCTCCCTTCTCCTTCCCTTCTTTATTTCTTCAATAAACTCAAACTTAAAAAAAAAAAAAAAAACATACCACATTCTATATCTTTATATGCTGACGACATGATACTCTATCTGCAGGATTTGTGGGAAGACCATCGGGACCTAGCCCAGCTAGTGGCGAGGTATGGGGAACTGTCTGGACTTCACATTAATGCAGATAAGTCCTGTGCCTACTCTTTTACGGGCACATACACGGGACAATCCTTCTGGTTTGGTGCGGTGCAAATATCCATGGCTCCATGCAGGGCCGGTGCTGGGCTTGGGCAGTGTGGGCTGCTGCCCCGGACCCCACCTTCACCTTATCCACATGGGGCCCGCATCAGTTGGTCACAGACCACAGCACACTTCTCACATGCATTTCTGCCCACACGGTGTGCTCTTCCTGTGCCCCCCCCCTCCCCCGCCATCCATGCACTATTTAGCAGCCAGGTGTGGCTCTGCCTCACACTTCAAAAGGCAAAATAGATTTTCTGGTGGCGTGGTGGCGTGGTGGTGATGATTAACACCCTGTACAGAAGATTCGGGCGGGGTGGAGGAGAAAGCAGCCACACTGTCTGCTGCTCATGAGGGTGCTTTATTTGTAGCCTTGGTCACAATCGCTGCGAGGCCTAAGGAAGGGGCCCCCTACCCTGGGCCTCTCACCACTACACAGTAGCTGCGAGGCCCAAGAGAGGGCCCCCTACCCAGGGCATTGCAGGGGTATACCATAGTGTGATACCAAGGAGAGGGGGACTTAAACCCTGGGCCTCGCAGTTATGGTATTGTGCTGTGAGGCCCAGCAGAGGTGCGAATTCTCCTGGGCCTCTTAGAGCTAGACCAGGCCTACCACAGGCAGAGAGTGGAGGCCTCCCCTTCGGGCCTCGCAAGGCTACAGAATGTCTGAGCAGGCTGGGAAAGTTTTCAATCTGCCTATATGCGCCATTTCTATGTTTTCGGTGTGCTCATGTGACATTTTATTTAATGAAAAATCATTTGCATTCTGGGATATGTAGTTTTGTTTGCCAATTAAAGAAGGGCTTCCCAGCCTTGGGATGTAAGTGATATTGGCTAACAGGGCAGATTTACCAGTGAGCATGTATATATGATCTTAGAGTTTGATGATTTAACAATTAGATTAAATAATATAATGTATTTCCTCTTAATATAGTTTTAAAATATTCCAACTTATTTTATCAGTGCAATTATTTCTATTTCTGTTGATATTGCATCAGTAAAGTTAATTCATGCAAAATCCCTTCAACAACGCCATAGGATTAATAGTCAATTTATAGTATTTATGTGATGTCATGCCATATGCAAATTAGGGGGGCCTCTCACATTCCCTTTCTGCCCAGGGCCCCAAAAATCCTAGGACCAGCCCTGGCTCCGTGCATATTTCGCTCTTTGGGGATACAGATGTATGGAAAGCCACAAGACTTAGTGGAAGGGAATCTTATTCAGATGATCACTGCACTTCGACCCCAGGTATGTTTCTGGGTCACACTATCTCTGTCAGTAACTGGTCGTCTGGCCCTGGCGATAATGATTCTGCTGCCACCGCTACTATATCATTTTGCGAAATTTGCAGATTGTAATTACTGCATGGGTGTTTAGACTGTTGAACACTATCGTGATTGAACTAAATGGGCACAGGCTGTCAAAGGGTTGGGTTAATGAAACTTTAATTACCGACCACTAAGGCCGGGATGGTAGCCCCCGATTTCAATGCCCATTGCAGAGCCACACAATTACAATGGCTTTCCTACTGGCTGGCCGGCCGTAATTTGGCCGAAATACGGTACACCACTGCCCAGCCGAACAGGGGTCTGATGCACAGGTTGATCTGCCCGGTGGCCAGATTAAAATATGGATTCACTTTCGTTGCACACGGCCCTGACATATTGAAGGATGGCAATGAGATATTCTTCTACAAGAGCACTCCATGCACCCAGTGTCCCGTTCTGCGGCCTCCCCGCATCTCTGGGCACACTGGAGGCATGGAGGAAAGACATATTGGAAGGGGGGGGTCGACTGAGGGTACATTGTTCATGAATGGAATACTAATGACCTATGCTAACTGTGTTCACACACATGACACACTCCAGACACACTCCAGACACACTCCAGAGGCTTCTTCTGAATAATGACAGTATCATCCAGTATGTCCGTGCACACTGGGACATGGCAGGCACTTGATACAATGGCTGTACTGGGCGCATCAGGCACATCTAGACTTTCCAATCACAACCTTTAAAGCTAAATGGGAGGTTGATATCGCCAAAGAGTTCACAGATAAAGAAGGGCTAGCATACTGGAATACCCCCAAAAAGTCTCACGCAACTCGAGGTTTAAAATCTACCTGTTCACTACCCTACATAGGGGGATATTCTCAAGAACGCGTGATAACCATCGCAAAAGTTACTAAACGCAACCTTCAACATCGCAGTCTAACACCTTGTTAACCAAGTATTCACAACACGGTGGTACCATGCGATAGTCTCCAGATAATGCGTCAACTGACTGCATTAAAGTCAACGCCACGCCGCAAAAACGCAAAAAAAGCTGCGATGAGGCCAAGCGCAATTCAAAAATCTGCGAAAACCAGCTACAGGCCTGCAATTCACACGCGTCAGGCAAGAACAATCACCATAAAAGTAGAAAAAAACAGACAAACAAAAGCCAAACAACAGCGAAGCACAATGGTCATTGCCGGAGCAAGTACGGGGGAGAACCAGAACCCCACAAGCCCACCGAAGGACGAGCCTGGGACCTCGGAGTCAGGGAAGGACAAGGAGAAGAAGAGTAGGAAGAAAAGGTTCAGTCTGCAGGGAAACAGGATCGTGATAACGGAGGTGGTAGAACGCCATCAACAACTGTTCGCCACCTCCACTGTATCATTGGCAACAAAAAATGGACTATGGCAGTCCATCGTAGACAAGGTGAATGCAGTCGAAGTGCTGAAGAGGACAATGGACGAGGTCAAGAGGCGCTGGAATGATGTTAAGCGCAACAACAAACTGAAACTCGCCAACAACTGGAAGGCAGCAATGCAGACTGGAGGTGGGAGCCCAGCGCCACAGGAGGAGCTGGATGACATGGAGGAAATGGTGTCCACAGTCATCAGTGGGGAGACGGCAGGAGCGGTGGCAGGAGTTGGGGGACCAGACACTGCTCAACAGGACCGGACACAACAGCAACAGGGTGAATAAGGACCAGGGACTGGGGGGGTGGGGGGGAGATGGGCACAATGACACACATGCACAAGTAAGTAGAGCACATCTGCAGACAAACCATACCTCAGACCACCAACTCCCACCAAGAAACCATATGCAACATGTCAGCACTGTACAAGCACAGAAGTCAAAGGCACACCACATGATAGGGATAATGGCCAGAAAAATCAGAGCTGCAGGGGTGACTCCCCCAAAATGCAGCACACACACATCACATTCAGAGCACATCAACATTGACAACGATGTGGCACAATCCGCAAAACACCTACAACAGAACACAGGACACAACTGCTGCCACTTGGGTGCAGACACTGGCCAATCACATTTGGCATTGCAGGGAAATGTGAGTTGATAATGTACAAGTACAAACACACACACGTCTGTCATCGAAATGTCCACTGTACCCCATCAAATAGGCAGCTCCTCCCAAACAGACACAATGTACCCAGTCATGCTGTCTGTATGAAAACATGTGTGACAACATACATGTGGACACATTGTTAAACTGCATCTCCCCTTCACATTGCAGAGGGAGAATCAACATCTCCTGCAGAGCAGCCCGACCCCCTCTTCTCTGATGACAAAGAGGACCACCACAGCTTCGACTCTGACGCCCTCCAACTGCTCGTGGACAGCCTACGCAGCCCACTTCCAGGAGCTGGGCAGCCCAGCTGCTATGAGGAGAACCCACCCCCTGCACAGACCACACAGCAGGCAGCACCCACCACCACGGCTGCCTCCCAGGACTCCCACGAAGAACACATGGCCTTCCAATACCGTGTTTTGGGGTGCCAGGAGAATCAGGCTGAACAGGTGTGGGTGGGCTTCGACCGCATGGCAGACAAACTAGATGCTGTACGTGGGTGTCTAAGTCCCATCAGGGACCACTTACGGTCCCTAATGGACACCCACAGTCCTCTCCATGCTCTCCAACAGACCATGTCTGACATCGCTGGAGTCCTGACTCAGAGAATAGAACAGCTGTCCAGTCAGAGTGGCTCCAGCGATGTCACATGGGAGTTGGGAAACATGCGGAAGTTAATGGAGACCATGGAGCGGGCGAATGCGGAATGAGCGGCTGCCAAAGCTGCACACCAGCGAGAGGTAGCTGGGTTCCTCAATGACCTCAGGACCATCCTCATGGCATTGCTGCCACAAGGCCTGGCGCTGATGCATGCTGCTGCTACCACTCCATTTACATCTCCGCCCCCTGAAGTGTCAGTGCCACACAGTGCGGCAGACATTCCACCTCCGGCCACTGATGTGTCACTGCCACACAGTGCTGGAGACAGAACACCACCACCCACACGTGAGGCACATGAAACAGCAGAGGAGGAAGATGCGGATGATTCTGCCCTCGTGGTAAGAAGGACCCAGTAGCATGCATCTCTGCCATAGGGCCGGCTTCAGCTTGGTTCTATCCTTTGAGTCATCACCTTCCTCAGTCCCCCGATGCACTCTGCGACAATCACCTTGGACCTCGACATGGACTACCATATGCTGTTTGATCGCCAATGACACAGCAATCTGACTGCGGACTGAACTCTTCCACTTCCTTTGGACTTGTCATTCCCTGGAGGACCCTGGCTGGCCCTCAACTGGCCAACATCGTCATGTGGGGTCTGCATTGCCCTGTACTGCTCCAGATGCAACACTCCACTAAATGTGCATTAAACATTCATATTCACACAGATGTGTCATGTCTACGGTCTTTCAAGTGTGGAAGTATGGATGAATGTAAGCTCACTGGACTCCTCTTACGTCCATGTGGCTCATGTCATTGAACAGGGGTCACAGGGTGACACATAGCCGAATGCAGTCCGGGTGGCGCTGACACAACAACATGAGTTACTTCCTTGTTCAGCCCAATACGGAACCACGCCCAGGGCCCCGTGGTCATTTACAATCCCTTACGCTGGACTAGCATACTCAAGGCCAGCCCACTCCACTTACGCTCACAGGGGAAGACGGCATTGCTACATGTCCCAGGTCCTCCCCGTAGGGATCTGCTGCTCACAGGTCTAGTTGTCAGCATGCCACAGCCCCTCACTCGCGGCTGGTTTACACCCACACCACACCGATCCAGCACCCGCATCACAGGACATGTGCCCCTGGCAATAAAAAGGGCCGGGCGCAGGTGCTCGATGCCATTTCCACTCTCTATCTGAGTGCATCCGTGTGGTGTTAATGTAGGTATGAGGGCCTCTGGCCCTGCAACATCGCATTCACCAGGACCGGAGGTGACATGATGTTGTCCGCAACACGATACCCAATGATACAGGGTCCATGACTTTGGGGCACAGACTTGGTGGTACCAGATACATTGCGGCCGGCACAGGCACCTGCCACGGGACGGTGACTTTGGGTGCACTGAGGTAGGGGCACCTTAAGTGCTGAGCGGGTGTGCAGCCTGCAATGATGCCCCGTCCCGGTGGTCCGGACTTCTCAGAATTTGTGTGTCCTGCTGGACCACAGTGTAGGTCAGAGCCAGCAGGCAGCGTGGGTCTACCGCCAGGTAGTGTTGCATCCCGGGTCACAGAGTTAGTGGCACCTCAAGGGCGGAGCGGGTGTGCAGCCTGCAATAATGCTGGGTGCACTGGTATGTCCTCTTCCATGTTGAAATCAAGACCCAGAATCAAATGTGAGACTTGGTGGCCTGCGGAGCGGGGCTGCATGATGTGGAGGGTGCCATGTCCATGGGCCCCGGGCATGTGGCTTGCAGAAGCAGGTGGTGGGCCCTCATTGCTACACGCCAAGGGCGGAAGGTGAGCATTGAGGCCTGGGTGCGCTGGGGCGGGCATGCACCGCTGGGCAGCGGGAGGGGCTGAGGTGCATCTGCCTGGCTGCGCAGGGGCGGGCATGCACCACTGGCCGGCGGGAGGGACTGTGGTGAATCTGCCTGGGTGTGCAGGGGCGGCCATGCACCGCTGGGTGGCGGGAGGGGCTGGGGTAAATCTGCCTGGGTGCACAGGGGCAGGCATGCACCGCTGGGCAGCGGGAGGGGCTCGGTTGCATCTGCCTGGGTGCGCAGGGATGGGCATGCACCGCTGGGCGGCAGGGGTGGCTGGAGTCCATCTGCCTGGGTGCGCAGGGGCAGACAGGCGGTGATGTCTTGTGCAATTGTATGTAGTTTGCCATTCATGTCTCTGGACTCTGTTTCAGATGACGGATCTGTTTCAGATGTGTGACCTGGTGAACTGCACTACATACCGGCACGTGGTAGGAGAAACACCGGTGGCAGCAGATGAGCAGTATGGCCTGGGTGCACTCTCTCTCCCTGTCCATCTCTTCTGTTATCTGTGTCTCTCTCCCCCTCTCTGTCCGTCTTTCTCTCTCTACCCCTCTCTGTCCGTCTTTCTCTCTCTCCCCCTCTCTGCCTGTCTTTCTCTCTCTCGCCCTCTCTGTCCATATTTCTCTCTATCCCCCTCTCTGTCCATCTTTCTCTCGCTCCCTCTCTTTCTCTCTCTCTCTCCTTTGCTCTCTCTCTGTCCTTTGATGTGCGCAAGACACACCTTCTCATCATGATTTTTGTCTTGCAGGCTGTGACCTACAGATTGCCCCGAGGGGAACCGCCATGTGTCTTCATTTCTGTTCTGTGTTTCTTTTAATACATTTTCATTTGTTGCATCGAAGGTGAATGTGTGATGCTCATTTTTGTAACGACACATGCATGTCACCAAATGTGATTGTGCAACATCAGGCGGATTATTTGGTACATTATTCCGTGTAGTTGATGTGGCATGTCTTTGGCCGAGGAAGGGGTGCCTCGGGAGGGGGGTCCTGGGGGTGGTGGGTGTTGTGGCCCTCTTGGGTGTCTGGGCCGCATGATCAGTGGCTCCATGGCATCTGTTGGTCTTCAGGTGTGGGTGTGGGTGTGGGCTGGACTCCCTCTTGTGGTGCAGGTTGCCGTTCGACTTTACACCAGGTCAGAGCAGGTGTTAGTTTCCTGCTGCTAATGCGCCATATCGCATGTTTTGTGGACTTATCTCCGATCTGGCTGGTCGTTGAGAATGTTGCGGTGTGGTGTTGACGCGGCTTTTTGCACGGGAACGCCTACTCTGCATCTCATTAGCGATAGTTGCGGGGGTCATCTGTGGCGATGTTTTTTGCGGCTGCTATCGCGGGTAAACTGATGCTATGGGATGTTAGCACCGGCTTGTGAATGGGGTGATAAATTTATCATGACTGCGATAATGTGCCGATAACTCGAAAATAGTAAAATATTACCCATGGCCACCTCAACGGACCTGTCCTCGTTGTCAGGCCCCGGAGTCTGACCTCATACACATGTTTTGGTTGTGCCCAATCCTGTCCGGCTACAGGGGAGTTATTGCAACAACACCGATGGACGTCACTGGCCTAGACTGTTGGAATACACCTGACATGTGTGTCTTGGAACTGCATTCATGGCCCAAGTGGAAGACCTCTACCGCCCGACGGTGGATAGATGGGGCCAGGAGGTGCTGACCTGGGGACTGGCTAAAAGTGAGGCCTTAAGAAGGGAAGACCGTCGAGGCCTTCGGGAGAAACCCATTTCAATGGAATATGATATGCTACCGGAAGGGTTCAGGACACCCGATGATCCCAAAGGCGTGGGACACACTTAAATAGGTGGCCACCCCACCAGACGGCATTGGTATCGGAGTAGATCCCCTCCTGCTAACTCCCTTGGGAGCACGGCACTCTTGGTGCCTTGGTACTGACAAATCCAACACACGCCCTTTATCCTACCCCATGGAATGGCAACATGATATTACAGTACACTATAGCTTCTGCATAGTAGCCTCAGACCACCACCGCGCAAACTCCCCTCTAATAGGCGCACACACTAGGGGCCACTTTTTGGTTTATGGGTGGGTGGGTGGGAATGTTGGCTTATATGTTTTATATATTGCATTCAATATTGCTGTATTTTAAGCAATCGGCTCTATAGCTGTTTTATTTTGTGATCCCTCGTCCTTTTTTTTTTATTTACGTAGACAGTCATTCAGTGCATTAGCTCTTGATGTAAACTATATTAAACTTCAATAAAGTTTGTGTTAAAAAAATAAAGTTCTTATTGCTATATTAAATAATGGCTCAGGTCGACCTAGCCTCACGAAACCAAGGGGCATATCAGCAGTGAGGCGATAGAAAATTATCGCCGTTTTTTCGTCCGTCTTCGGACGAAAAGCGGCGATAATTTTAACACCTAATCAGCAAGGTAACGCTAGCGTGTGAAACCTTGCATTAGCGCCTGTTTTTTGAACGCCCAGCTTTGCATCTCTAATGAGATGCAAAGTGGGCGTTCCTGCCCAGAATAATGGGAGAAATGTCGCTAAGCGACATTTCTCCTATTATCAAGTCTCACGCAAAGCAGCATAGCGACAAGAAAAAGTAGCGATAACCTCTGTTATCGCTACTTTCCTTACGCCTGCTTTGAAACTGACTTAGCATGATATCCTATGTAAGGTGGATATCATGGCTAAGTATGTGAGGCCCTATCAGCAAGCTTTCGCCAATGTTGTGCGATTATCGCTGGATTTCCAGCGATAATTGCACATTTGGCAGCTTGCTCTCTGAATTTTATCACTTTGGAGATTAGCGTTACTGATAGCACGCTATTTTCGCGATAAAATTCAGAGTTGGCCGGCGATAATTACCCTCATGCTAAAAGCGCTGAGCGATAATAATCGCCCACCCTTGCTGATAATACCCCAAGGGAGTAAGACCCCCTACCAGGGGGAATATTATCAAGGGGCCGCGATAAAATTATCGCCGCTTTAGCATCCGTTTTTGGGGGAAAAGCGGCGATAATTTAATCGCATTATCATCAAGGACACGCTAGTGCGTGATTCCTTGACTTAGCGCCCATTTTCCACTCGCCTCGCATCGATAATGAGATGCAAAGGACGCGTGGCTGTGAGAACAACATGGGATAATATCGCGAAGGCAGCTTCGCGATATTATCAACGAGGGGTAGCGATATTTGAAATAGCGTTATGTATGCCTTAGCGCAGGAATTTAACGTCTGCTAAATTCCTGACTAAGGCATACCTAACATGGGGGGTGGATTGTGTGGCTAAGACCACAGGCCCTATCATCAAGGATATCACCGTTTTCCAGGAAAACACTGCTGTTGCTGGAATAATTATCGCCATTGCGCTATGCGTTTTTAATACAGCACTAGCATGGCGATAATTTCCAGCGATAGCTAGCGATAAAAATCCTCACGCTAAGAGCGGCCAGCGATAATGATCGCTGCCGTTTGATAATATGCCCCCAAGTTCTTTCATAACTGCGTCGTATAAGGCAAAAGGAAATAGGTGAGTCTCTAGCAGGCATATGTGCTATTAAGTCCTTAGATTACATGTATGAGGCGCTAGACTGGAGGTGCACTGTGTAGTCTCATTGTGCAAAATTATAGAGATGTACAAGCTACAGCCACGAAGTTTAATGCAAATTCAAATTGTAAAATGGTTGGCATTTAGACAGTTTCAGTGCATGCTAGTCGTCGGGCAGTTAGCGACCTGTCATAGATATGTCTATTTAGGTGCTAATTATGGGGCATATTCCAATAGTAGTCCATGTTCTGGTGTGAACATGGGCTTCTATTGGAATTCTCCAGGGCATATTATCAAGCCCATTATCGCCACTTTAGCGACAGTTTTCTGCCACTAAACCTAATTTTAACTCCGTCCTTGATAATATGCCCCTAGGTTTGTTCTAGGACAATGTGTCTGGTTTATTTGGTATATTTTCAAGAAACTGCGTTAAAATCATCGCCGCTTTAGCGGCAGAAAACTGCCGCTAAAGCGGCGATAATGGGCTTGATAATATGCCCTTGAGAATTCCCATAGAAGCCCATGTTCTGGCATCAACATGGGCTTCTATGGTAATTCACAAGGGCATATTATCAAGTCCATTGTCGCCGCTTTAGGGGCAGTGTTCTGCTGCTAAAGCGGCGATAATTTTAACGCCGTGCTTTTTTTGTTTTTTTTTTGTTGCAAATTTAAATAGTGTGAACTCGACCCGAAGGTATTGGAGCGCTTTACATGAGCATCGTATTTACATTACACATTCAGGCACGGGGAGATTAAGTGATTTTCCCCGAATCACAGGATGTGGACGCGACCTCGTGGCTCGAACTCTGGTTTCCAGCACCAAGGGGCATATTATCAAGCCAGGCGATAAAATTATCTCCACTTTAGCAGCAGAAAACTGCCGCTAAAAAAGTGATAATGGGCTTGATAATATGCTCTATGGAATTCCAATTGAAGCCCATGTTAGATGTCCTTCACATCTAACATGGGCTTCAATTGGAATTCCATAGAGCATATTATCAAGGCCATTATCGCCGTTTTAGCGGCAGTTTTCTGCCGCTAAAGCGGCGATAATTTTATCGCCTGGCTTGATAATATGCCCCCAAAGTCGGCTGCGTAGTCGACGGACCACATCCTCTCCCCTTGGTTGGCTGTTTTACTGTGAGGGAACGAACCTCTCGTCTTCGGTAAGGATGTAGTACAGCCTCGTCTCACTCGAAGTGACAAAAGGGCCACATTTTGATGAGACTCAAGTAGAGCCCTTTTGGCACACATTTATTGTGACTAATTCTAAAATGGCTGCTGAGTTAAACTAGGATGTCCCTTAGGGAGAGTGCATGTTTGTCTCAAGTTAAAGTGGATGTATCATTCCCTTATCCCTTTCGGTTAAAATGGTATTGTGTAGGCCGTACTTGTAGCTCCAACCACAGCCTTGTTGTTAATCAAGCCCAGCATAGGCCCCACAGTGTTCACTTCTGCTGAAATGTGATTACACTGTTTGCTTATACATCTGGGCTGAACAAGTATAAACCCAGATTTCCGGGGCGTCTGATATATTTTCAGATCTCTTCTCTGATCACGAGTGAACGGACCTTGTGATTAGCTTTGGGACCAGAATTGCCTCCAAAAGTAACTGCGTAGAAGAGGGTTTTCTTTTGTTTTATGCAATATATTAGGAATTGATATACCAATTGGTTTGAGAACTGGTGCCGGAGACTGAGTGCAGACAGGGAGAGGGAAAATTATGCCGCAGTGTGGGTGCAGACAGGGAGAGGGGAACTTGGGCCTGAGTGTGGGTGCAGACAGGGAGAAGGGAACTTGTGCTGAGTGTGAGTGCAGACAAGGAGGGGGTAACTTGTCCCGGAGTGTGGGTGCAGATAGGAGTGGGGAACTTGTGACGGAGTGGGAGTGCAGTCAGGGTGGGGGGAACTTGTGCCGGAATGTGAGTGCAGACAGGGAGACGGGAACTTGTGCCGGAATGTGAGTGCAGACAGGGAGACGGGAACTTGTGCCGGAGTGTGAGTGCAGACAAGGAGAGGGGAATTCATGCCGGAGTGCGGGTGCGGACTAGTGATCGAAGTTTGGAAAAAAAAGTAGGGGAACTGTAGGCGGAGCCCGAGGATTGGATCAGTGGGCGGAGTTAGAGGTGTGGCCAGGATGCGCAAAACATCCCAATCTTTTGTATTTGTTTGGCATTTCACTGACCAGTTACAGCTTATTATGGGGCATATTATCAAGCCAGGCGATACAATTATCGCCGCTTTAGCGGCCGAAAACTGCCGCTAAAACGGCGATAATGGACTTGATAATATGCTCTATGGAATTCCAATTGAAACCCATGTTAGATGTGAAGGACATCTAACCTGAGCTTCAATTGGAATTCCATAGAGCATATTATCAAGCCCATTATCGCCGTTTTAGCGGAAGTTTTCTGCCGCTAAAGCGGCGATAATTTTATCGCCTGGCTTGTTAATATGTCCCTATGTTATGTAATTCAACCAATGGATACACATGATTATTTAACGATTTATATGAATTATTGACATTAAAATAAATTCACAAAGTGCGATATGTTTCTAATCACAGATTGTCCCAAAAATGCTTAAAAGTGGAAGCACAAGCCATTTGATTTCAAGCCATGGATTTTCGGTCGTCGGCAATATACACAGAGACAATCAGTTTTACTTGTGTAAATCACTGTATGGGAAATGTTACATAAGACAAAGGACTACAAGGTGTAGGAGTCACATGACAACCATATTAGTAGGCAGTATAGTTTAATAGTGATTGATCTGGAGAAACACAAACTCAGAATTTAAAACTTAATAGCATGATTGGGGGTCACTTTAATAGTCATTATTGATTTCTATCCAAATGAACACTTTTTGCAACATTAGGATAATCAAAGGCTTAGGGAAAAATACCATAAAGTTCTAGTTTATGCCTTGCAGTTTGTATGCAGCTCTGAGATGAAAGTTAATAGCTCACTGTTCTATGTTAGGATTTTAACTTATAAACTGCAAGTAGCAAAAGGATCTTACTGACAAAAGCAGTAACCCACTGACCTATTTACAATATGTGCACTTTGAGATGGGCATGGTACATGTTCTTAGCAGCAGTCACATTAACCCTCTGCGCTATCTATGCTGAGGAATTTCCTAGTACTTCCAAACCTCGTGATATTTGGGGCCCGCTCACTGCATACCTGTTGACTATCACTGATGTCTGATTGCTCATGTCATTAAAGTACTGTAATCCTCTACTGCCACATTGTATACCTGATTGATTACTATCAAGTGTTTGTCTGTCTACGAATGGCATCTAATTCATTGTCGATATCTCCTGCCACCCCGAGTGTACGAACTGTTAATCTGTCATCTATTGCTACAGCATAACCATCTGTATGTGTTCTTTTTTAATCTGAAATTGAAATAAATAAATTAAAAAAAACAACAAAAAAAACCTCTGCGCTATCTTTCCATGAGTCAAAACTTCCACTAGACAAAACTCCGATCTCGCTCTAGGAAGACTTTTATTCACCGGAGTTATCATGACATTTTTATTATTGCCGAATATTGCTGTAGGCCAGGAAGGAGGCAGCAAGGGCTTTTAAAACCATAATATACAACGCCCCCACTCAAAGTCAGCACCCGTTGCGGTCACACAGGTCGCACCGCCCTAGAGCCAGCTCTTCTCAGGGGTCCTGTGACCTCAGTGACAGAGTCACTGTTGCTCTAGGGTCTGCTACTTCGTAGGCCTGCCTGCAAGACTGGAGGTGAACTTCAGTATGGATTGTGGTGGGCAGGCCTTCAAGGTGAACCCACCCTTTCCACTGCTAGGGTCCACCTGCAGGTGCTAAGACACCAGGGCTTTTCCGGATTTGCAGGGCCTTCTAAGGTCTAGCATGGAAATGTGCTCCCTCAGGAGAGTGGTCTGGGGGACTGCTCATGAAGGCTGAACCTGGTTCCCCAGTTCTAAATTCGGTAGCTCTGACCTCAGTGCTACATCCGCTCCCCCGCTGAACACCATACTTCCCCACTGAGATAAATTCACACTGCCTTCAACTACAATTCAATTCAAATTACGCACTAGGCAAGAGCAATATGCCCCCAAAAGGAAAAAGTAACAACATCCTGGAAAAAGCAAACACTCATAGGGAATGAAATATTAAATAAAGCATGTGAAATGTAAGCAGGAACAACATGGTGAACTTAACGCTTTTACACTCACTAGTCAGAAATCAGTGAGTGCTTCTGCCTGAAAACTACAGGGTCCAGAAATGACCCATTTCAATGTCCACTGCTTAGATGCTTACAAAACCTAAGCAGTATGGTTTAAAAAGACCACATTCGTGAACACAAAGCCACCGTACACATTTTGTTTTCCAATCCACCCATCAACCACGTATTGCAGTACCTCCAGGTTTGGTCAACTTCCCCACCGGGGGAAAACAGCGCTTCACTGGCAAACTCAGTAAAGTAACGCTAATGTTTTTGGGGTTTGAATAAAACTGATCTGGCCACTTTAAGAACACTCTGTCTTGCTTTATTTAGTTATTGATTTTTCATATTTTGAACCTTTTATTTCCGTGGCTGCACTTTGGAGTGCAGACAGGGAGAGGGAGAATGATGCCGCAGTGTGGGTGCAGACAGAGAGAGGGCAACTTGTGCCGGAGTGTGGGTGCAGACAGGGAGAAGGGAACTTGTGCTGAGCGTGAGTGCAGACAAGGAGGGGGTAACTTGTCCCGGAGTGTGGGTGCAGTCAGGGTGGGGGGAACTTGTGCTGGAGTGTTGGTGCAGACATGGAGATGGGAACTTGTGCCAGAATGTGAGTGCAGACATGGAGATGGGAACTTGTGCCGGAGTGTGAGTGCAGACAAGGAGAGGGGAATTTATGCCGGAGTGTGGATGCAGACAGGGAGAGGAGAACTTGGACCGGAATTTGAGTGCAAACAGGGAGAAGGGAACTTGTGGCGGAGTGTTGGTGCAGAAAAGGAGGGGGGAACTTGTGCCGGAGTGTGAATGGAGACAGGGAAGGGGGACTTACGCTGGTGTGTGAGAAGAGAAAGGGAAACTTATGTCGGAGTGTGAATGCAGACAAGGAGGGGGTAAGTTGGACTGGAGTGTGAGTGCAGACAAGGAGGGGGTTACTTGTGCCGGAGTATTGTGCTGGAGAGTGAGTGTAGACAGGGAGAGCGGAACTTATGCTGAATTGTGAGTTCAGATAACAAGAGGGGAACTTATGCCACAGTGTGGGTGCAGACAGGGACAGGGGAACTTATCCTGGAATGTGGGTGCAGATAGGGAGAGGGGAACTTGTGCCGTAGTGTGAGTACAGACAGGGAGATTGGAACTTGTGCTGAGTGTGGGTGCAGACAGTGAGAGGGGACCTTTTGCTGGAGTGTGGGTGCAGACAGGGAGAGGGGAACTTGTGCTGGGAGTGTGAGTGCAGACAGGGAGATGGGAACTTGTGCTGGAGTGTGAGTGCAAACAGGGAGAGGGGAACTTGTGCTAGAGTGTGCGTGCAGACAGGTAGAGGGGAGCTTATGCCGGAGTGTGAGAAGAGACAAGAAGAGGGGAACTTAGGTCAGAGTGTGAGTGCAGACAAGGAAAGGGTAACTTGTGCTGGAGTGTGAGTGCAGACTAGAAGAGGCTAACTTTCTTGTGCAGATAGTGAGAAGGGAACTTGTGCCGGAGTGTGAGTGCAGACTGGGAGAGAGGAACTTGTGCTGAAGTGTGGGTGCAGACAACAAGAGGGGAACTTATGCCGCAGTGAGGGTATAGACAGAGAGAGGAGAACTTATGCTGGAGTGTGAGTGCAGACAGGGAGAGGGGAATTTCTGCTGAAGTGTGGGTGCAGACAGGGAGAATGGAACTTATGCTGGAGTGTGAGTGCAAACAGGGAGAGGGGAACTTTTGCCGGAGTGTTGTTATATACAGAGATGGGGGAACTTCTGCCGGAGAGTGAGAAGAGACAGGGAGAGGGAGAGGGAAACTTATGTTGGAGTGTGAGTGCAGACAAGGAGGGGGTAACTTGTGCTGGAGTGTGAGTGCAGGCAAGAAGAGTGTAACTTTTACCAGAGTGTCAGTGCAGATAGTGAGAAGGGAACTTGTGCCGGAGTGTGAGTGCAGACAGGGAGAGGGGAACTTGTGCTGGAGTGTGAGTGCAGACAAGGAGAGGGGAATTTCTGCTGGAGTGTAGGTGCAGATAGGCAGGGTGGAACTTGTGCGGGAGTGTGAGTGCAGACAGGGAGACAGGAACTTGTGCCGGAGTGTGAGTGTAGACAGGGAGAGGGAACGTATGCCAGAGTGTGAGTAGAGACAGGGAGAGGGGAACTTATGTTGAGTGTGAGTGCAGACAAGGAGGGGTTAGCTTGTGCTGGAGTGTGAGTGCAGGCAAGAAGAGGGTAACTTTTACCAGAGTGTGAGTGCAGATAGTGAGAAGGGAACATGTGCCGGAGTTTGAGTGCAGACAGGAAGAGGGGAACTTGTGCTGAAGTGTGAGTGCAGACAACAAGAGGGGAACTTATGCTGCATTCTGGGCGCAGACAGGGAGAGGGGAACCTAGGCTGGAGTGTGAGTTCAGACAAGGAGAGTGGAATTTCTGCTGGCGTGTGGGTGTGGACAGGGAGAGTGGAACTTGTGCCAGAGTGTGAGTGCAGCCAGGGAGGCAGGAACTTGTGCTGGAGTGTGAGTGCAGACAGGGAGATAGGAACTTTTGCTGGAGTGTGAGTGTAAAGAGGAAGAGGGGAACTTGTGCCCGAGTGTGAGTGCAAACAGGGTGAGGGAAAGTATGCCAGAGTGTGAGTAGAGACAGGGAGAGGGGAACTTATGTCGGAGTGTGAGTGCATACAAGGAGGGCGTAACTTGTGCTGGAGTGTGAGTGCAGGCAAGAAGAGGGTAACATATACCAGAGTGTGAGTGCAGATAGTGAGAGGGGAACTTGTGCTGAAGTGTGAGTGCAGATAACAAGAGGGGAACTTATGCCCCAGTGTGGATGCAGACAGGGAGAGGAGAACTTATGCTGGAGTGTGAGTGCAGACAAGGAGAGGGGAACTTATGCTGGAGTGTGAGTGCAGACAAGGAGAGGGGAACCTGTGCCAGAGTGTGAGTGCAGACAAGGAGAGGGGAACCTGTGTCTGAGTGTGAGTGCAGACAAGGAGGGGCTAACTTGTGCCAGAGTATAAGTGCAGAAAAGGAGGGGGTAAATTTTGCCAAATTGTGGGTGCAGACAAGCAGAGGGCACAGTGGGAGAACCCCTGCAATGTTTCGTGAAGACTCCTTCAGGATGTCAGGTGGGCTATGCTTGCTCGTACATCATAAAATCGGCAAATTGGCAAAAACTGCAAGGCAGTGTGTCATCTATTAATTGTCCACTTAGAAAAATGGTCCTTTTAAGAAAATGCAACAACTGTGGTTGGATGTTTGTCCCAGGTAAACCCGATAGGAAGGGGAATATAAACTGAAATTAGCTATAGTAAAAATGGAGAAGGAATTGCACACTCAGTGGAAAGAGATGAACTCAGATGTGTTCTGACCAAAGATGACAACATATCATACTTCATCACCCCCACTACTGAAAATTGATAATCTCCCAAAACCTTTCCGTCACCTTGGCTCCGGTGCCCAAGAAGATGCAGTTTCAGATGAGACCTCGGACAATATAGCTCTCACCGAAGAAGAAAGGTGAGAAGTTGAGATGGAGACAAGATTGCAGATAATGAATTACATGGTATAATCGATTAAGGGAAAGGAACAGAAAAGCAATAATATTGAAAATCCGTTATCAAGCAGAGTGACGGGTACTCCCAAGGTAGAAGAAAATACGGTTCAGGCCAACTTAACATCGGAAAACCGAGAGAAAGAGACATCTCTCGCCTTTCTATATTAGTGTCGTACGTAGCATAGATAAATGGATACGTTCTACTAGTGTTTCAATGTTCGGGTGACCCCTAGCATTTGTTTACGTGACTAGCAATAGTGGCCTGCGGGTGAAAGTATTTTTTATAAAGTTGATTGTGCTCTCGCTGGAACCACCGTGCACGCGCACAAGCAGCTGCTGGTAAAACACGGAGCCAGACTTCTTGAGTGAACGTTGGAATCCTCTGATCATGTATCCAGCTCCAGATAGGAGAGCTCCTGCCCCTCATGTGCCCAGGGAGCCCCCTGCATCAATATGTGAGAGGGGTAGAGGACCTCTAGGCAGCAGGGTGAGCTGGTAGCAGGCAGTTTGAATCTTCTTTGTAATATGGATTTTGAAGCCTAAGGGGAATATTATCAAGACAGGCAATAAAATTATCGCCGCTTTAGCGGCAGAAAACTGCCGCTAAAAAAGGCGATAATGGGCTTGATAATATGCTCTACGGAATTCCAATTGAAGCCCATGTTAGATGTGAAGGACATCCATCATGGGCTTCAATTGGAATTCCATAGGGCATATTATCAAGCCCATTATCGCCGCTTTAGCGGCAGTTTTCTGCCGCTAAAGAGGCGATAATTTTATCGGCTGTCTTGATAATATGCCCCTAAGTTTTTTTGGCATATTTATATAGCGCGAACTCGACCCGAAGGTATTGGAGAGCTTTACATTACATATTCAGGCACGGGGAGATTAAGTGATTTGCCCAGAATCACAGGATGTGGACACGACCCGGAGGCTTGAACCCTGGTTTCCAGCACCAAAGTCGGCAGTCTAGCCGACGGACCACATTGGTGTCAATGTAAAATCCCTGAGGTTTAGTGTTGCCGGCTGCCTGTGATCTGAATCCATTTAGATTCACTGCAGGGAGTCAGCCTTGTGTTTGTTCTTGGTTACTGTCCCTTGGGAAGTGGATCATTAGCACAATATCGTGGTAAACAAGAGATTTCTCAAGAATATTGTGTCAAATATATAATTTACCATAATATCATGATCCTATACTTCGTGTTGAGACCAAAAATGTCAGAAAAACATCCGTCATTGCGAGTAATATCGTCCAAAATGGACAAAAGGGTAACTTTTAAAAATCTAAATAGAGTTTGAAGTAGTAAATGTTAAATATATTAATATTTAATTTTATTTTAATGTACATTAGAATATTATCACAAATATTTAATACGATATATTTAAATATATACATATTTAAACACCTATAGACGTATTCAGTTTTATTTTATTAAAAGTTATATATATATGTATACATGTGATCAAGGCCCGAGTGGGGGCTGAAACGCGTCATGTCGGACAGGCTCTGATGTAATTCTAATAAATCAACTTTGATTGGCACTGATTTTGGGTTCGTTCCTCGTCTTTTCTACAGAGACAGCAACTCAGACGAGTTTACCTTCATATATGTATACATATATATATACATACATATACACGCGTCAGGTTCCAGTCAGACGCTTCACTAAACAGCAAGCGCTGCTGCTCTTACCTTTCATGGCATTGGGGAAAGCAGATCTGTGACTCGAGTGCGGCTCATTGCTTTGGACCCCCCGGTGTGTTATCATTATGTGCGGCCGCCCTGCCGCAGAGCCAGCACCACCACGCAAATCCAAAAGGGCCACAGGTTCCTGATACACGGAGCTCATGTGGAGCACAGGTCAAGGATATTGAGCAGCGACGTCTCCGGGGGCTCGTGGTGAGCCTTGAAATGCTATAATTTAAGAGAGCATCCATTAACCAATGCGGACTACACCTCCCATAAGCCCTACGTATTGTCTCATCCAGAGCCGCCGATTCACGGCACATGATTGCAGGTTCAAAAGGGAGGCGGTACCCGACATGCTCTTACTGACTGTCTACCTCTGAAGAAGAGAAAACTCTCGAAACGCGTCAGGTTCCAGTTAGACGCTTCACTAAACGGCAAGCGCTGCTGCTCTTACCTTTCATGGCATTGGGGAAAGCAGATCTTTGACTCGAGTGCGGCTCATTGCTTTGGACCCCCTGGTGTGTTAACATATATATATCTATCTATATTATCTACTGGCGGTCGCCAGTAGATAGTTATAGTTAGGACCGAGTTCCCATAGGAAATCTGAAAATTCTATTTTGAATAACTTTGGCGCCGGTTGACTTATCTTCGTGAAATTTCAAAACTAATGGGGCACTCCGCTGAGCTCCTACCCTGAAAGTCTCGGGGTGATTCGTCAAGCGGGGGCTGAGAAAAAGGGGGGTCCCAAAACACGTTTTCCCCATGCATTTTCCCATAGGACCTTTAGTCGAAGGTACAGCCCGAATGGCTGAACAGAATTACTTGAAATTTGGCAAAGAGGTAGTCCTCAGGTCAGGCATGTGCCTTTTGCATATATGGTGTAAATCCGTTCAGTAGTTCCTGAGAAAATCGAAAGTAAAATCACATATATATCTGGGCGGAGCCTAACCACACATCTCATTGTGAGATCTGATTGGCTGTCAGCACTTCATCCAAGAAGTGTTGGCAGCCATCTTGGGACCAATATACATGATAGCACCTCATTAAAAAGCATTGCAGTTAATAGAAGGTTTTAAGACTTTAGTTACATTATAAATCATTTATTGATGGTACCATACTCATTTTAGGAACTGTGGTATGTTCTAACGTGATTTTACCATGTGAAAAAGCCTTCTGCTGGGATATCATGAATCATGTTTGAGAGAAAACTATTTTCACATGCTTTTCCCACAGAGGTTTGGAAGGTGATCTATAAGCTAAACTGAGAGCATATTTTCTGTAAATGCACATTATCTTTCTCAGTCCTGTGAGAATGAAGTCTGACATTCTCAGTAAAACATGTACATCCAACAAGGGCAGAAACTGTCAGTTGATTCCTTTGTGTTCTACTGCAGCTTCCCAGAGTGTTCCAAAGAACAACTAGAGCGCAACCACTCCTACATATGATAAACGTATGGCACGCCTGAAGCCATCTTGATTGGAATAAAGTGGTAACTCTTAAAACATTTAATTTAAAAAGGAACAAAATGAGAGGGTTCATTTTGCCATACAATGTATGATTAGTGCTGCAGAAAGAAAAATTAGGGCACATTTTGAGTGACTTCTCAAATCCTCTTCTATTTCATTAAAGAATTCTGACATGCAGACTGAAACATGCACTTTCAATACCAGCAGCAGACTTCCCTGGTGAGCAGTAGCTTTACTACAGTGATCTAATGAGCAACTAGAGTGCTAACATTCTGAATGTATGGCAAATGTGTGACACATCTGAATGCCTTCTTCATTGAATCAAAGTAAAAACTGACAGTATGCCTACTGAGGAGACTGTAGTAAATGAGAAAATTAGGAAACTTCATAACAAGTCTCCCAAGATGGCCACCTGAGACAAAAGAGCCCAAATGTAGCACAATTATCACCGAGATGTAGCCCAAGTATAGTCCAATGACAGAAATCCCAGAGTGTTTTAAAGAACAACTAGAGCGCTAACAGTCTTACTTATGACAAAAGTATGGCACACCTGAAGCCATCTTGATTGGAATAAAGTGGTAACACTTAAAACATTTAATTTGCAAAGGAACAAAATGAGGGGGTTCATTTTGCCATAGAAATTATGATTAGTGCTGCAGAAAGAAAAATTAGGGCACATTTTGACTTCTCAAATCCTCTTCTATTTCATTAAAAAGTTCTGACATGCAGACTGAAACATGCACTTTGAATACCAGCAGCAGACTTCCCTGGTGAGCAGTAGCTTTACTACAGTGATCTAATGAGGAACTAGAGTGATACCATTCAGAATTTATGGCAAATGTGTCACATCTGAATGCCTTCTTGATGGAACCAAAGCAAACAAGCATTGAAAATGCAATAGGTCTCGCCCTCGTTTAAGTTAAAGCAATTCTGTTTGTAATTAGGTGGCAATTTAGCTTTGCTTTTATTAGTGTTTTTCAAAATTTCATGTACATAACATGCATATATGTATATGTATGCATGCATTTATATTTGTATTTATATAGATATGCAGATTATATATATGTTTATGTATGTATATATATATATATATACATACATATATATAAATGCATATGCATATATGTGCATATGTGTGCGTGTAGAGAAAGGTAGAGAGAGGTAGAGAGGTAGAGGTGTAGAGGTAGAGACGTAGAGGTAGAGAGGTAGAGGTAGAGAGGTAGAGGTAGAGGATGAGTAATAGAGAGTAGAGAGTAGAGAGAGAGTAGTAGAGAGTAGTAGAGAGAGTAGCAGAGAGTGAGTAGGAGAGAGTAGTAGAGTGAGTAGTAGAGAGTGAGTAGTAGAGAGTGAGAAGTAGAGAGTAGTAGAGAGTAGTAGAGAGTGAGTAGTAGAGGGAGTAGTAGAGAGTAGTAGAGAGTGAGTAGTAGATAGTAGTAGAGAGTGAGTATTAGAGAGTGAGTAGTAGAGAGTAGTAGAGAGTGAGTAGTGGAGACTGAGTAGCAGAGAGAGAGTAGTAGAGAATGAGTAGTAGAGAATGAGTAGTAGAGTGAGTAGTAGAGAGTAGTAGAGAGAGTAGTAAAGAGTGAGTAGTAGAGAGTAGTAGAGAGTAGTAGAGAGTGAGTAGTATAGAGTAGTAGAGAGTAGTAGAGAGAGTGTAGTAGAGAGTGAGTAGTAGAGAGTGAGTAGTAGAGAGTGAGTAGTAGAGAGAGAGTAGTCGAGAGGGAGTAGTAGAGAGTAGTAGAGAGTGAGTAGTAGAGAGTAGTACAGAGTGAGTAGTAGAGAGTGATTAGTAGAGAGTAGTGGAGTAGTAGAGAGTGAGTAGTAGATGATTAGAGGGAGTAGTAGAGAGTGAGTAGTAGAGTGAGTAGTAGAGTGAGTAGTAGAGAGCAAGTAGTAGAGAGAGTAGTAGAGAGTAGTAGAGTGAGTAGTAGAGAGTGAGTAGTAGAGAGAGTAGTAGAGAGTAGTAGAGTAGTAGAGGGTGAGTAGTAGAGAGTGAGTAGTAGAGAGTAGTAGAGAGTGAGTAGTGGAGACTGAGTAGCAGAGAGAGAGTAGTAGAGAATGAGTAGTAGAGAATGAGTAGTAGAGTGAGTAGTAGAGAGTAGTAGAGAGAGTAGTAAAGAGTGAGTAGTAGAGAGTAGTAGAGAGTAGTAGAGAGTGAGTAGTATAGAGTAGTAGAGAGTAGTAGAGAGAGTGTAGTAGAGAGTGAGTAGTAGAGAGTGAGTAGTAGAGAGTGAGTAGTAGAGAGAGAGTAGTCGAGAGGGAGTAGTAGAGAGTAGTAGAGAGTGAGTAGTAGAGAGTAGTACAGAGTGAGTAGTAGAGAGTGATTAGTAGAGAGTAGTGGAGTAGTAGAGAGTGAGTAGTAGATGATTAGTAGGGAGTAGTAGAGAGTGAGTAGTAGAGTGAGTAGTAGAGTGAGTAGTAGAGAGCAAGTAGTAGAGAGAGTAGTAGAGAGTAGTAGAGTGAGTAGTAGAGAGTGAGTAGTAGAGAGAGTAGTAGAGAATAGTAGAGTGAGTAGTAGAGAGTGAGTAGCAGAGAGAGAGAGTAGTAGAGAGTGAGTGGTAGAGAGTAGTAGAGTGAGTAGTAGAGAGTAGTAGAGAGTGAGTAGTAGAGAGAGTAGTAGAGTGAGTAGTTGAGAGTGAGTAGTAGAGAGTAGTAGAGAGTAGTAGAGTAGTAGAGAGTGAGTAGTAGAGAGTGAGTAGTAGAGAGTAGTAGAGTGAGTAGTAGAGAGGGAGTAGTAGAGAGAGAGTAGTAGAGAGAGAGTAGTAGAGAGTAGTAGAGAGTGAGTAGTAGAGTAGTAGAGAGTGAGTGGTAGAGAGTAGTAGAGAGTGAGTAGTAGAGAGTGAGTAGTAGAGAGTAGTAGTAGAGAGTAGTAGAGTAGTAGAGAGTAGTAGAAAGTGAGTAGTAGAGAGTGAGTAGTAGAAAGTAGTAGCGAGTGAGTAGTAGAGAGTGAGTAGTTTAATTTAAAAGGAACACAATGAGGAGGTTTGTTTTGCCATAGAAATTATGATTAGTGAGGAAAAAAGAAAAATTAGGGCACATTTTGAGTGACTTCTCAAATCCTCTTCTATTTCATTAAAAAATTCTGACATGCAGACTAAAACATGCACTTTCAATACCAGCAGCAGACTTCCCTGGTGAGCAGTACCTTTACTACAGTGATCTAATGAGCAACTAGAGTGCTACCATTCAGAATTTATGGAAAATGTGTGACACATCTGAATGCCTTCTTGATGGAATCAAAGTAAACAAGCATTGAAAATGCAATAGGTCTCGCCCTCGTTTAAGTTAAAGCAATTCTGTTTGTAATTAGGTAGCTTTTTAGCTTTGCTTGTATTAGAGTTTTTCAAACTTTCATGTACATACCATGCATATGTATGCATATATGTATTTGTATATGTTTGCATGAATTTATATTTATATAGATATGCAGATTATATTTATATGTTTATATATGTATATATATATATATACACATACCTATATATAAATGCATATGCATATATATGCATATATATATGTGCATATGTGTGCATGTACAGAGAGGTAGAGGTGTATAGGTAGAGGTGTAGAGGTAGAGAGGTAGAGGTAGAGAGGTAGTGAGTAGTAGAGAGAGAGGTAGAGAGTAGAGAGCGAGTAATAGAGAGTAGAGAGTGAGTAGTAGAGAGTAGTAGAGAGTAGTAGAGAAAGTATCAGAGAATGAGTAGTAGAGAGTAGTAGAGTGAGTATTAGTGAGTGAGTAGTAGAGAGTGAGTATTAGAGAGTGAGTAGTAGAGAGTAGTAGAGAGTGAGTAGTAGAGTGAGTAGTAGAAAGTAGTAGAGAGTAGTAGAGAGTGAGTAGTAGAGAGTAGTAGAGAGTGAGTAGTAGAGAGTGAGTAGTAGAGAGTAGTAGAGAGTGAGTAGCAGAGTGAGTAGTAGAGAGTAGTAGAGAGAGAGTAGTAGAGAGTGAGTAGTAGAGAGTGAGTAGTAGAGAGTGGTAGAGAGAGTAGTAGAGAGTGAGTAGTAGAGAGTAGTAGAGAGTGAGTAGTAGAGAGTGGTAGAGAGAGTAGTAGAGAGTGAGTAGTAGAGAGTAGTAGAGAGTGAGTAGTAGAGAGTAGTAGATAGTGAGTAGTAGAGAGTAGTAGAGAGTGAGTAGTAGAGAGTGAGTAGTAGAGAGAGAGTAGAAGAGAGTAGTAGAGTAGTAGAGCGTGAGTAGTAGAGAGTGAGTAGTAGAGAGTAGTGGAGTAGTAGAGAGTGAGTACTAGAGAGTAGTAGAGAGTGAGTATTAGAGTGAGTACTAGAGAGTAGTAGAGAGCGAGTAGCAGAGAGCAAGTAGTAGAGAGTGTGTAGTAGAGAGTGAGTAGTAGAGAGTGAGTAGTAGAGAGTGAGTAGTAGAGAGAGTAGTAGAGAGTGAGAAGTAGAGAGAGTAGTAGAGTAGTAGAGAGTGAGTAGTAGAGTGAATAGTAGAGAGTAGTTGAGAGCGAGTAGTAGAGAATCAGTAGTGGAGAGTGAGCAGTAGAGAGTAGTAGAGAGTGAGTAGTAGAGAGTGATTAGTACAGAGTGAGTAGTAGAGAGTAGTACAGAGTGAGTAGTAGAGAGTAGTAGAGGGAGTAGTAGAGAGAGAGTAGTAGAGAGTGAATAGTAGAGTAGTAGAGAGTGAGTGGTAGAGAGTAGGAGAGAGTAGTAGAGTGAGTAGTAGAGAATAGTAGAGAGTGAGTAGTAGAGCGAGTAGTAGAGAGTAGTAGAGTAGTAGAGAGTGAGTAGTAGAGAGTGAGTAGCAGAGAGAGTAGTAGAGAGTGAGTAGTAGAGAGTGAGTAGTAGAGAGTAGTTGAGAGCGAGTAGTAGAGAGTGAGTAGTGGAGAGTGAGTAGTAGAGAGCGAGTAGTAGAGAGTGAGTAGTAGAGAGTGAATAGTAGAGAGTGAGTAGTAGAGAGAGAGTAGTAGAGAGTGAGTAGTAGAGAGTAGTAGAGTGAGTAGTAGAGAGTGAGTAGTAGAGAGTAGTAGAGAGAGAGTAGTAGAGAGTGAGTAGTAGAGAGAGTAGTAGAGTAGTAGAGAGTGAGTGCTAGAGAGCAGCAGAGAGTAGTAGAGTGAGTAGTAGAGAGTAGTAGAGAGTGAGTAGTAGAGAGTGAATAGTAGGGAGTAGTAGTAGAGAGTAGCAGAGAGAGAGAGCAGTAGAGAGTGTAGTAGAGAGTGAGTAGTAGAGAGTAGTAGCGAGTGAGTAGTAGAGAGTAGTCGAGAGTGAGTAGTACAGTAGTAGAGAGTGAGTGGTAGAGAGTAGTAGAAAGTAGTAGAGGGAGTAGTAGAGAGTGAGTAGTAGAGAGTGAATAGTAGAGAGTAGTAGAGAGTGAGTAGTAGAGAGTAGTAGAGCGTGAGTAGTAGAGAGTGAGTAGTAGAGAGTGAGTAGTAGAGAGTAGTAGCGAGTGAGTAGTAGAGAGTGAGTAGTAGAGTAGTAGAGAGTGAGTAGTTGAGAGTGAATAGTAGAGAGTGAGTAGTAGAGAGTAGTAGAGTAGTAGAGAGTGAGTAGTAGAGAGTGAGTAGTAGAGAGTGAGTAGTAGAGAGAGAGTAGTAGAGAGTCAGTAGTAGAGTAGTAGAGGGTAGTAAGTCAGTGTCAGTCAATGTCAGTCAGTCAGTGTCAGTCAGTCTGTCAGTGTCAGTCAATCAGTGTCAGTCAGTGTCAGTCAATCAGTGTCAGTCAATCAGTGTCAGTCAATCAGTGTCAGTCAGTGTCAATCAGTGTCAGTCAGTGTCAGTCAGTCAGTGTCAGTCAGTCAGTGTCAGCTAGAGCAGCTCTGCTGACCTGGTTCTCTGGCTCTAAAGCAGCTCTGCTGACCTGGTCCTCTCTCTCTCTCTAAAGCAGCTCTGCTGACCTGGTTTCTCTGGCTCTACAGCAGGTCTGCTGACCTGGTTCTCTGGCTCTAGAGCAGCTATGCTGACCTAGTTCTTATGCTACAGAGCAGCTCTGCTGATCTAGTTCTCTGGCTCTACGACAGCTCTGCAGACCTGGTTCTCTGGCTCTAAAGCAGCTCCGTTGACCCAGTTCTATGGCTCTGAAGCAGTTCTGCTGACATGGTTCTCTGGCTCTATAGAAGCTCTGCTGGCCTGGTTCTCTCCCTCTAAAGCAGCTCTACTGACCTGGTTTCTCTGGCTCTGCAGCAGCTCTGCTGACCTGGTTCTCTGGCTCTAGAGCAGCTCTGTTGACCTGGTTCTTAGGCTCTAGAGCAGCTCTACTGACCTGGTTCTCTGGCTCTAAAGCAGCTGTGTTGACCTGGTTCTATGGCTCTAAAGCAGCTCTGTTGATTTGGTTCTCTGGCTCTAGAGTAGCTCTGCTGACCTGGTTCTCTGGCTCGAAAGCAGCTATGCTAACCTGGTTCTCTGGCTCTAAAGCAGCTCTGCTGGCCTGGTTCTCTGGCTCTAAAGCAGCTCTGCTGACCTGGTTCTCTCCCTCTAGAGCAGCTCTGTTGACCTGGTTCTTAGGCTCTAGAGCAGCTCTACTGACCTGGTTCTCTGGCTCTAAAGCAGCTGTGTTGACCTGGTTCTATGGCTCTAAAGCAGCTCTGTTGATTTGGTTCTCTGGCTCTAGAGTAGCTCTGCTGACCTGGTTCTCTGGCTCTACAGCAGCTCTGCTGACCTGGTTTTCTGTACTCACGACGCACGCACCCGACTTCGCGAAAATATATTTAAAAATAATATAAGTTTCTTATAAGTACAAATATATTATTTTGATGAATATCTTACATTATCTCTTGCCTTAATATGTATATTAAAGACACATACATATCATTTTGGAACATACATTTTTTTCGGGAGTCGCGCACCCAGTGCGCCCCAGCACGTATATGATGTCACGCGGGACCCGCAAGCGCGCAAACATCTCGTACCGTAATGCGCATGTGTCGCGAATGCGCGGGAGCAGGAGTCGCAAACTGGTCGCATACCAATCGCGCATATCACGTGATATTAAATGTATATGATGTAACTGAAAAACACGCAGCCGTCGCACACCATACGCGGATCCTTCATGAATTTTCTAAAATGGCGGCTAGAATGCGCGCACCCACCGTGATGTGTACACTTTGAGTGCGCGACTGCGAAAAAAATTTGAATTTTTTTTTAAAGAAAATGATATAAATATATTAAAATGAAAAATGAAAACAAGAAAATTAATAAATATTTCCGTTTTAATTAAAAAATGTATTTTTGCAATTTTCAGAAAAATATATAATGTTATTTAATTAATAAAATATTTATAAATAAACAGTTAAAAAATTGTAGAAATTCAGTACAACAAAATAGATATAACTACTATCACACTTAAAAGTTAGCATTTAAAAAACCTTTGAAATTCACTGAAAAAAAACATAGGTTTCAGAGATGTTATAGTTAGAAATTAGCATTTAAAAAACCTTAGAAATGCACAGAAAAAAACATAGGTTTCAGGGGTGTTATAGTTAGCTGCCCATTTCACTCGTACAAAACCATAGAAATTCCTCCGTTATAGTTAGTTCTGCTAACTATAACTCTCGCGCCCGCAATGCACTGCTGATGATGTCACATATTGCATCATTCATGACATGGTCAGTGACATCACTGATGACATCACTGATGACATCTCAAATGACATAGAAATTCCTCTGGGTGCGCATAACCTTATTGTGGGTGAGTGAATCCAATGTGAACCACTTGCGTAGTCTCCCTGTAATGTAAATGTAAATAACAACTGTTAATATATGGTAGAATCATTTAAGTCTGCCGTCTAGGTACTGGATAAATCCCAACATGTTACCGCACATGACACAGAAACTTTTGCATAAATTTGCCACTAGCGTTTTTATTTTAAAAACAGTTATCAAAACATCACATGCAATTCTGTGTTCATAAAAGTGAGACCTGTGAAATATGAGAATTGTGAATAAGAGGGGAGGGCGAGGGGAGGGCGGGAGGAAAGGAAGGATGGAGGTAGTGGAGAGTGAGGTCAGCAATCAATGGATTCCAAGGCTATCTCTATTCTTTACAAATGGGAATGCATCTCTTCATCTAAGTTCAACCCTCCCGGGAACTTGCTACCGGCTTGTGAGATAAAGGGTAATTCGAATCTGCGAAGGGCCCCTATTCTGTTCCCACCTCTCGGGTTGAGGTTCACACAATCTAGGCCAAAGTATTTAGCCTTGGTCCAATGCTTAGCTGTGAAGTTCCTGGCTGTGTTGTAGCTGTGGTCTTTGTTGGTTATTGCTCACCAGTGTTCTAAAATCAGTTTCTTCACTGGGAATGTTGTAGAGCCAATATACCATGGGCGCACAACGGCATGGACGACAAAGTCAATGTTACAGGTAATCAGCTTGGGGATCTTCCAAGGGGATTTGACCTTTCCTAGGGTGATTTCTGTCACATTGCTGCTGTGTCTATAAGGCTTACAGTTTCCGCATTTGCGGAAGCCTTTAGCTTGTTTGAGCCAGTTATACTCCTTGGTTTGTAAGTAGCTATGTACAAGCATGTCTTTGAGTGAGGTACTTCTCCTGTAGGACGTAGATGGATTAGGTCCTAAATTGTTCCTCAGTATAGGGTCCTGCCTCAAGATCCCCCACCTATGTTTCAAGATTTTACGTAAGTGGTCTGCGTGACTGCCGTAACTTGTAATGAACCTGACCGGTTCAGCTGTGTCCTCATTTCTCACCTCAGTACCGCTTTTTTGGGGCAGGATCTTATCTCTCGGGAGATCCCTAACTCGGGCTTCTGCCGGTTTAAGAGCTCTAGTCGGGTAACTTCTTTCCCTGAACCTCATTTTCATAGCCTGTGTTGTTTGTTCGAAAGCAGTGGCAGTGCTGCAGCTTCTCTTTGCACTGAGAAATTCACTGTAGGTTATGCCCCATCAAAAGCTTGGAAAATGACTGCTAAAGGCATGCAGGATAGAATTTGCTGCGGTTTTCTTCCTGAAGAGATTGGTGCAAATATATTTAATCAATTTTATTTACGTAACATAATACCTCCATTATTTTCTATGCGAGTGGGTATATATGGTGCTTGACTTACTCCAAGGCTGTAGTACATTTACAACTGTTTTCCAACTTTAGGGCTGTAATATCTTTGGAAGTGTAGCTTGTGAATAGCAATGTGCTTACTCTTTCGTGGGTGGGTATTTGTAGTGTCATGCCCTTCCCTAAGTCTCTCCTTACATTTTCCCCAAACTCCTTATATTTTTAGTAGATATTTTCAGTCCCTCCTACATTTACTACTAAGGGGTCGATTCCGATCTCGCTCGGAAGGCCTACGCATCGGATTAGGCAATAACGTATCCAATTTGTAGCCCTTTTTCCCGACCGATTGGTATACTGGTCCAAACGACCAAGTACAATTCGAAGTTCGCGTACATATCAAGCGAATCGTCTTCCAACCCGATCCAGTCCGTACACCTCATATGCCGACGCTTCGTACAGCTCTATGCACTCTGTGTCCGAGCGAGCTAGTATGGTGCACGATTCATACAGCCTTCACGATTGGGTATGTCCGGATTGAAAAGCTGCCGGAATCATTCTTTTGGAGGCCATAGCAGGCCCACCATCACCTGGAGCCTTCCGATTCAGACCTGTGGGGGTACCCATGGGTCCCCCCTTCCCATGCATGCAGAATGCGGTGGGCACCTGCCACAGGGAGTACGCTTTTCCCCACCCACCTTTTTTTGCTATGGCAGCCTGTGCACGTGTCCAATATACAGGCTCCAATAGAGTTCAATGGGAGTCCGAGCGAACCGAGTCTGTAAGCATAAGAATGCATCGTACTCGCTCATTCAGACTCCAGTTGCACAAATTGCTCGTAAAGCCCTACAGATCAGAGTCGTCCGGAGGGCTTTACTAGCGAGATCGGAATCGGGCCGTAAGTAGTAAACTTACATGTGTGGAGAGCTCCCCATAGAAAAGAGAGAAAAAGAGGAGGTGGAGATTTCCACTTTCTGTTTGTCGGTTTGTGAACAGCATTTGGTGTAAGTGGTACTACTGTAGTTCTACTTTACGTACTAGAAAATGCAGATTGTGAATCAGGCCATCAGTATGGGAACCCCATTCCTGTATCTTTCCTGGCTTCCCAACTCAGCTCCCATATAGGAAGGAGCTGACGGCACACCTCTTTAAAGAAACCTACATCAAGACAAAGTAACAGTCAACTTCAACTCCCAGAACGCAGCAAACCTTCCAATCAGTTGTTGACTGTTTCCTTTGATCCTGTACTGTACTCTGGTGCCTTTTGACTAGGTTCTCCTTATACAAATACCAAATGCATATTTACATATAAACATACATATTTACATACATTCATGCATTCATATTGGCACATGGGAAAGAAAACTATTATATGTAATTATATTAAATGTATTGAATATTTTTTATTTATCATTTGTTTAATTGAGATGTTATAGTGTTAAATGGGTAAAGTAATTTATTATTAATTAATGAATAATTGGTTGTTAATTCATTTAGATTAGTTAATTGGTGATTAATTATGGTAATTGTGTAACTACTTTTAGCTGTGTTTTGTGGTGTTTATAGGTGTAAAGAGTACAAAGGTGGGAAGTAATTTATTTTTAATTGATGAATTATTAATTAGTTATTTATTATTTGTAATTAATTAATAATTAATTATGGTAATTGTGTAATTAATTTTATTTTATTTATTTAGAAATCTGTTTATTGAGTTTGCAACCATAATCATACAATACATCTCATATTGGCAGAGAGCATAGTTACATCTATTGCATGGTAAAGGCTCAGGACACATCACATATAATCTTAACATTCTGTACCAAATGGGTGGCATGTAGCATTGCCCAAGGCTATAGCCTGTGAGGCTGTAAGTAAAACTATCACCACACGCGGTTTTGCGGTCGCATCACTTGTGGAGATTATCATACCGCCGTCTCTGTTGCCAAATGCGTACTTGTCCCAGTGCACCCCTAAACAGATAATCAAACATTGCTAAACGCCCCATTCTGCAACTGGGAAGCTGTCTCCTCCACAGCTTAGCAACTAGAACAACATCCAACAGCAGCTCTCAACTTGATTCTAGATGCCCCTCCCCTCATACCCCTCTCCTGTCGGGTTCCTCCCTCCAGCCCTCGCCTCCAGGAGTGTTACGTCTACTATTATCCTTGCAGCGTCATGCATTATCATCTGTGTCAAAGTAGTTATACCCAGCGTCGTGACACCCCGTCAGGCCAGAAAGCCCCCTAGTTTCTAACGCAGCTCTTGCAGCTCGCCACTGTCCCCTGCCAGGGTCACCCCATCTGATTGTAGCAGGGCCTGCAGCATCTCCCCCCATTGGGATGCGATTGGCATTAGCCTAAGGCCCAGTGCTTCCTCCTGTCGAAGTGCCACTTCCTCCGCCTTTGCCCAGACCAAAAAGACTCGTGCCACGCCCGCACATGCGGCGCAGCGTCTGCCTTCCAGCGCTTAGTGATAAGTCGCTTCGCCACTATGATCCCCAGATCTATAAAACGAGAGGCAACCTTAGCCTGGGGTGGCCTATGAAAGAGGTGCAACAGGTAAGTAGTCCACTCAGAGGGGAGCTCCCGTCCCGTGCACCTGCGGAGCACCCCTTGTATTGTCTGCCAGTATGTGCTCAGCTCCGGGCAACCCCACAGCATGTGAAGCAGATCAGCATCAACCTTCGTACAACAGGGAAAGCATGCATCCACGCGATGGAAATATCTATTAATGGCAGCCGGCGTAAGGTATGCCCTATGTAAGACAAAGAACTGTATTTGGCGGAATCTCATATTTCTAGGCACCCTCCTCGGCCCCTGTAGTACCCTCTCCCATTCTTTATCCGCCATAGGGCGGGCAAGGTCCACCTCCCATTTCTCGCGCAATGCCCCTAGGCTCAGCGCCGCATGCGCTCGCAAGGCCGCGGCGAACCATTTAATCAGGTGCCCCCCTCGTCCCATGACATGAAGATATTGCACCACTAAGTGCTGTTCCGGCTCCTCCTGTAGGTCTCCCCAGTGGTCTGCTAGCATCTACACCAGAGCCCGATGGCGGAGGAACTGGCTCCGCGCTAACCCCGTCTCCTCCGCAAGGGTCGTGAATGGCAGAAGACCTCCCTCACGGTATAGGTCCTCCAAGGTGTGGATATCAGCCGCATGCCAGTCCCTCAGCTCCACAGCCCCAAGTATGCCCGCCCACAAGGGGAGCCCTCCAAGGGTATAGCCGGCGCGTAAGGGATCCTGGTGCTGGTAAGCCGGAGACTTCTACGGTAGCATTTACATGCCACCACCAACAGCAGTGGCGTGGGTCGCAGTGCGCCCGTCGTCAGATGAAAGATCCGAAGGAGCTCGGCTAACATCAGCGGAGGGTCCTCTGCCATCGCAGTGTCCTCATGACTTCTGTCTGCCAGCCATCAGGCCACCCATTGCAACTGCGCCGCCAAATAGTAATGTTCAAAACATGGCATTGCGAGCCCACCCTGGCCTACGGGGAGACACAGTTTGGGCAGTGCGATCCTGTGGCGTGCCGTTCCCCATACGAAGTCCCAGAGGGAGCGCGTGAAGCTCGTGAAGAAGGACGCCGGTATGTATAATGGCAGATTGGCAAAGTAGTACAACAGTCGAGGCAGTACTACCATTTTGACTAGTGCTATTCGGCCGGTGACCGAGAGGGCAAGCGTGCTCCAGAACGCCATCTGAGCCCGGATCGCCGTCACGGCTCGTCCCAGGTTACCCTCCACCAGATCCACCGGGCGGCGATATATCTGGACTCCTAAATAGCGAAAGGTGTCCGGCTGCCACTGCACTCGTATTCCGTCGAGGTGGTAATCAGGGTCTCGAGTGTCGTCTCTGAATGCATATTGTCAGGATTTGGCTGCATTCACTCGGAGCCCCGAGAGCTGTGCGAAGGTGGACAGGACACGTTCCAGCCCCACAGGGATAGAAGACACGTCCCTGACAAACACTAGGAGGTCATCCGCATAAAGGGACACCTGGTGTGTCGCATCTCCCAGCGGGATGCCATCTGCCAATTCCTTACGGAGCGTCGCCGTCAATGGCTCCATTGCAAGCGCAAACAAGAGGGGTGACAGCGGACATCCCTGCCTAGTGCCGCGGCCGACTGAGATGGGGTCCGAGATATACGGACCAGTGCGCACTCGCACCGTAGGGCCCTTATACAGAAGAGCCGCAAGCTGGAGAAAGCCAAGCCCCAGTCCAAATCGTCACCAGGTACCCCCATTCCAGACAATCGAATGCTTTCTCCAGGTCCAAGACCAGACAGCCTGCTCTGGGCCAGTGCTGGGCGCTATCCGCCATTACTCGGAAAAACCGCCGCAAATTAAGAGAGGTGCTGCATTTAGGCACGAAGCCATTTTGATCGCCGTGCACTAGCGTGGGCACCACTGGCGCCAGCCTCTCCGCCAGTATCTTTGCCAGGATTTTGTAGTCCGTATTGAGCAGGGCAAGCGGGCGATAGGACCCCAGCTGATTGGCGTCTCATCCAGGCTTGAGTAGGGAAATCAGATAGGCCTCCCGCATCGACTCTGGTAGAGCGCCGTTCTCTAGGGCGGTCAAGTAAAGGCTGTGGAGTTTTGATATCAATGACTCTCGGTAAGATTTATAGTATTCCGCCAGAAGCCCATCCGGCCCCGGCACCTTCCCCGTAGCTAGAGAGGAGATGGCATCCCCTATCTCGTCTATTGTGGGGGGGCACTCCAGGGATGCATGATGCTCCTCCGGGACCACGGGTAACTCCACAGCTTCCAAGAACTCATCCAAGTCACACGCTCGCCTCCTTCCCGTTGACCGGTACAGAGAGGTGTAATGCGCCATGAACGCCTGATGGATTTCCCATTGTGTATGTATCAGTGAGCCATCAGGACCAGAAATGGCACCTTTTGGGTCACGAGCAGTCTCCCGTCGTATCAGCCACGCCAGGAGTCTCCCGGCCCTATCTGACGCAGCGTGCATCCGGGCCGAGTGAGCCGCATAATTGAGGCAGCGTAGCCGGTCTAGTAGTTCGGCATGGCGTGCCCGGAGCTCCAGCAAGCGATTCGAGTCTGTACCCCCACCCTCCCCACGTAATTCGCATGAGAGGAGGTGGGACTCAAGGGCAGCAAGAGCACACGCCAGCTGCTTTCGAATATTCCATGTCGCGCCTAAACAGTGCCCCCTAATATACACTTTATGGGCGTCCCATTCTATCAGCTCGCTATCAGTGGAGCCCTCATTAAGGTCGAAATATTGTTCGATCGCTCTGCCCAGGGAGGCACGGAACTCCGAATCTTCCAGGGACACCGTCTGAAGGCGCCATGTCGGAACCGGAGGTCTATCAGGCTGCCACCGGAACCCCAGGATGAGGGGATTGTGGTCCGAGTGCGTCCGGCCCATGTACTCCGCACGAACCACCCACGGGAGCACCGAATGGGTGACCACCACCCTGTCTAACCGGACATGGAGGCCGTGGACCGCTGAGTAGTATGAATATACACGGTCATCAGGGTGGACGTTCCGCCACAGGTCAATCAGAGTCCAGTGTGACAACCAGGTGGCCAGGGCTCTTGCGTTCGACCCCACCTGTGTGCCCCGCAGTGGTGGGAAGGACCGGTCCATGTGCACATCAAGTACGGAGTTAAAGTCTCCCCCCAGGAGCCAGGGAAGGCCAGCATATGGCGCCAGCACCGCCGACAGACTGGCCAGGTAGGAGGATTGCTCCACATTCGGCGCATAGAGGGATCCCAGTAGCACCTGCTGCCCATCAATTCTCCCGTGTACTAGTGTGTACCTCCCACCTGGGTCTACCAGCGCCTCCAAACAGACAAACGGGGTTCCCGCCCTCACCCATATCAGCGTGCCTCTAGCGTGTGCCGAACATACACCTGCCCCCTCCAGCACGCGCGCAACCTGCCCAGTTACCTCGGTGTCATGTGCGTTTCCTGCAGGAGAGCTATGGCCACTGCATGTCGCTGCATGTATGCATAGATGGAGTATTTACGTGCCGGTGTATGCATACCTCGAACATTCCATGTGACTATATTCGTAACGGCCATGCGGAAATCCTAAGTGTAAATCTGTGGCGGGGGCTAGGGACGCCCCTCCAGGGCGAGGAGCAGTGGGCCTTCACATGACTATTTAGTGAGCTGCAATGAAAACCCATCAAAACAACAACGCACAAACATAGAACCGTGTGCATAAACAAGCCAACAAGGCCAAAGTAACCGCTAGGGTGAACCCCTCTACGGGTATTCGTCCAAACCATGAAGCAATGCTCACAAAGCGTAACTAAGCCCAATTGCGGCTAATGGGGCTGGCGAGTGGTAGTCGCCGCGCGTGGGTGCTCCCCTACAAAGGTGCCTGTGTATATGTGGTGCAAGGGACTCCCTTAACCGTGGCGCAGCGCAAGCCTGGGGAGTGTATGGCCCTCGCTACATAATCTTACGGGTGCGAACATACGTCGTCACAGGTGCCCATACCGCTGCAAAGGAGTATGAACCTGGCTGCCTCCCCATCTCCCCTTCCCTGCCGACCCCTCAGAGATCCATTAACAAGTCCCTCCCTGTCCGTATCTCACCACTCCGTTGACCACACGGGCTTGAACCAAGAGGTGTCAGTCTTCGGGCTTCCGAGCCCGCCTCTGGGGATTACGTTCTTCAATGAACACAGTCTCCCCCTTGCCCATGCGCTACATTACTTGGTCCGATGTCTGGGGGGTGACCAGTGGCATCAGTTGGTCATCTGAGATCACAGTGGACGGGGAAGATGAGCCACTGGCCCCCGGGTCACCCCGCTCCCGGGCGGCCTCTCCTCTCTTACTGTCCGGGGATCCGAGAGTGGCCACCGCTGCCAATGCTTCTTGTCATTCCATTCTACTCCTCTCCGGGCTGGGAGCCACCCCCAGTCCCCGTCACTCCTCCCGCTGTGGTCCTTTCCCCTTGCGTCGCCGAGACCTCCTGCTGCGTTGCGTGGCCGTCTCCAAACCCTGTGGTCGCTGGCAATTACTGCGCCCAGTTTCTTCCAACCAGTCCCAGACCTCGGATGGGGTATCGAAAAAGCGGGTGCCATCAGTGGTAACCACCCGCAGACGTGAGGGGAACAGCAGCGTATATGATATCTCCAGCTCACACAGGCGGCGCTTTACCGCCAGATAGTTGCTGCGGCGCTTCTGCACCAGAGCGGTATAGTCCGGGAAGAATTGCACCTGCCCACTACCAACGGTGATGTCTCCAATCCTCCTGGTCTCGCGGAGCACCACATCTCTGTCCCGTTAGTTAAGGAGCTTAAACAGGAAGGGTTGAGGTCGAGACCCTGGGCTGGGCCTCTGTGTTGGAACCCTGTGGGCTCGTTCCACTACAAAGTGTGGCGAGAGTTTCTCAGGTCCTATCAAATTGCGCAGCCACTCTTCCACATAGTGCTCCGGCTGTCGCCCCTCTTCGCCTTCTGGCAGGCCCACCACTCGCACATTACTGCGCCGAGAACGCCCTTCTGCATCGTCCACACGATCTTCCAAGGCATGGACGCGGTCAATTAAGTCTTGGAGGGCGGCTGTGTGGGTGTTTACTACAGGTTGCACTTCCTGAAGAGTTTGCCCCTGCAGAGTCACCTTGTCCGCCAACTTGCGGTGATCCGCATGGAGCAGGGTGAAGTCAACCATGACCTTATCGATGCAGGCCTCCAGCGATGACCTCGTCTGCTCGAGTGTGGAGCCGATCCGCTCCACTGCGGCTAGCACCAAATCCAGCTTAGTTGCCAGCAGCTCAGTTTGTGGGGCCGCGCCAGGGTCTCTAGGCTCCGGGACGTGGCCCGGGTTGGCAGCCGGGGCCTGGCTGTCCCTCGGGGCGTTGCGTAGCCAGCCCATGACCAGCTGCTGTGCAGTGGGCATCCGCCCGCAGTCCAGGTAACCAGTGGACAAGTCTAGCCCAGCCGCTACGGGTCTCTTCTCCCCAAAACCGGCGTCTTCGCAGGCCCACTGCCACACTCGCAGATCCGCAGCGCCAAAAACGAGTGTCCAATACCAACTTGGGCAACTGGGCGACCTCTGGTTTGGGGATGTATTCCTTGTCTCTCCCTGGGGCACAGGACCGCCGCGGCCTCCGAAGGTCACTTGCTGCACACTTCCATGGTCCTCCGCGATCCCGCCCCCTCACGTATGTACCTTCACGCCCGTGGAACCGGGCTCTGCTGCGCCTCACCTCACGGTGAGGCACAGCTGGGGCCCCCACTCCACTGCCTGCAGATGGGCGCCGGGACACTTCCAGTCAGCCTCCAGCAATGACCCGCCACAGGTCGTCTCGCTCCCAGCGCCTGCGGTGGGGGTGACAGCAAAATGGCCGCTATCTGTGGGCTCCGCGCAGCACAGCACGTTCTGGTCCCCCCGTTACCTCCACGGCACTCCCACTTGGGAGTCGAGTGTCCAGGGGTATAGGTACAGGCTCGCGGCCATCTTGGTCGTGCGTCAAGCCACGCCCCATTGTGTAATTAATTTTATGTGTGTGTTGTGGTGTTTATAGGAGTAAAGGGTGGTAAGTATTATGTGTTTAATCAATTATGATATAGTTGTTAATTAATGTTAATTATTTGATATTTATTTTGTGTAATTGTTTATTTCTGTGTGTTTTGTTTTTACTTTTGAAGGGGTAAAAGGTTGGTATTAAATACATTTTTAAATATGTAATTATTAGTTGTTAATAGTAACAGTTTTTCTTTTAAAAATATTTAATTGTGTGTTATTATTTTATAGTTTAATTTATGTAGGTGTGTGTTGTGAATATTGTAGTGTTAAAGCATGTGTACTCTAGGAAAATTCATTATTTTTTCTTTTTAATACGATTTGTGTAATTGATTATTAATTATGGAAATAAATGTAATTAAAAATGTTGGTGTTTTGTTATTGGTGTGTATGTTTTAAATAATTTTGTTTGTTTGTTAATATTTGCTACTTTTAAATAATTATGGTTTATACATTAATTTATTAATTTATTTTATATCATATTTGTAGGTTTTTGTTATATGTAATTAATATTATAATATGTGTTTTTTATATGTTCAATATATTTAACTTTATATTTCTGCAATATTGTTTGTTTATTTTAATGATTTTTAAACTTTTGTAATATTTTTGGGGGGGTTTCAATTGTTTAAGTGTTATTAGTAAATTTCTTTTCTCTGCTATCCAGCACTTTCCCTACTGTTGCATTCACTGGAGAGGAAATAGTAATTTTTACCACTCCGCTATCCAGCACTTTCCTTACTGATGCACTCACTGGAGTGGTAATAGTAATTTTTACCCCTCCGCTATCCAACACTTTCCCTATTGTTGCACTCACTGGAGTGGGAATAATAATTTTTGCCCCTCCACTATCCAACACTTTCCCTATTGTTGCACTCACTGGAGTGGGAATACTCATTTTTGCCCCTCCACTATCAAACACTTTGCCTACTGTTGCACTCACTGGAGTGGGAATAGTAATTTTAATTACTCCGCTATCCGACACTTACCCTACGTTTGCACTCATTGCAGTTAGAATAGTAATTTTTATCCCTCTGCTATTCAACGCTTTCCATACTTTTGCATTCTTTGGAGTGGGAATAGTAATTTTTGCCCCTCCACTATCCAAAACTTTCCCTACTGTTGAACTCACTGGAGTGGGAATAGTAATTTTTATCCCTCGGCTATCCAACGTTTTCACTACTGTTGCACTCACAGGAGTTGGAAGAGTAAATTTAATTCCTCTGTTATCTAACACTTACCCTACTTTTGCACTCACTGTAGTGGGAATACTAGTTTTTACCCCTCCACTATTCAACACTTTCCTACTGTTGCACTCACTGGAGTGGGAATAGTAATTTTTACCCCTTCACTATCCAACATTTTCCCGACTGTTGCACTCACTGGAGTTGGTATAGTAAATTTAATTACTCCACTATCGAACACTTACCCTACTTTGGGACTCACTGCAGTGGGAATAATAATTTTTACTCTATGCTACCCAACACTCTCCCTACTGATGCACTCTTGGGAATAGTAATTTTTTACCCCTCCGCTATCCAACACTTTCCCTACTGTTGCTATCACTGGAGTGGGAAAAGTAATTTTTACCCCTCCACTATCCAACACTTTCCCTACTGTTGCACTTATTGTATTGGGAAATGTAAGTAAATTTTTTTAAAATAGTTTGTTTTAATATAGCCTTATAGCCCACCGTAGCGGGCTATACCAGCTATTAAAGGCCCGCTCCAGCGTTAAAGGCCCGAGCCGAAGGTGAGGGACTTTAACAAGGGACCGGGACTTTAATAGCCGGTATAGCCCTACTACGAAGGGCTATAAGGCTATTAGAACATTCTGCCACTAGAGGACAGAATGTTCTAACAAATAAAATAAAGGCCTCTCGAAGCTCGAGGGGATTTAAATCCTTTCGAGCTCCAAGAGGCCTTTGTAAAACATTGGAATGTTGCTCTGCGGGCCTTTACCGGCCCGTAGAAGCATGGAGCACTCCATTGTCTACAATGAAGCTCCCAGAATTCCAATCTTCTAATGTATTAGAATGTTTTTATTTTATTTTAAATTATTGAGATATTTATATATATATATATTATTTTTTTAATAATTGTAAAGTTTAAAAATAAATATAAATATTAGTTAAAAAATTATTCTTAAGTGAATATATCTATATGTATAATTTTTTATGTTTTTTGTTTATATTCTTTAATTAATTTTATTTGTTATATTTAGTTAAAATGTATATTAAATCTAATGTGTTTTGTTCAAAATAATATTAATATTTAATATATTTACTATATATTTTTTCATTTTATATATATTTTTAAATCGATATTTTTTACATCCTAAGAGGCCCATTGGGATGGTGGGCGGAAAAGCACCCCGACCACCATGGAAGCGGAAAACAACATTCCGCCGGCACCGTGGGAAAACCGGCGGCCAAATTAGGATTAACCGCCCAAAAAATCCGACCGCGGCGGTACGAGGCCAAGAAAAAACACCAGTAGCGGGCGGAGATGGGCAAAATCTGTCCACGGCGGACGGAATCGCGGCGGAAAAACAACAACCCGCCGCAAGTATAGCGGAGACACCGCAGCAGAAATTAGTATATCCCCGACGGTCCCGCGGAATGTACTGCCGTCTCCGACCGCCGTGGTCGCACAATGGGATGAATGGGAGAGCCAGCGGAAGAGCTGAAGCACAGCCACCGCAGCGGATGAACTGTCAAAAATGTGGCGGACGAAGCCAAAACCCCACAAGAAGGCCAAAAAGTGCACAAAGAAAACTAGCCATGCCTCCCAAATACACAAAACACACCCCAATAACACAACCAAATGGCAAAATGAAAAATACAAAACCCAGGACAACACACCTGTCAGCAACACTCCAATTTGACACACCCACATAGCTGAGTATAAAACCAACCCCTCCCCTGACCACAATCCCTTGCAAAACTCCAGGCGAGAAGGGACACATACCCCAGCTTACAGGAGAGGCAAAGGACAGAACATCACCAGCCACACCACACACAGCACCACCACCACTTCTACACCAGCACAACTAAACCCCTGCACAACACACACCATACACAGCACAACCACAACCACCACTCACACTCCTGCACCCACAATTACTTTGCATAGCACATACCATGGCCACACAGAAAAGGCCCAAATTCACTGAGAGTGAGTTGAAGGTCATGGTAGATGAGATAGTCAGAGTGGAACCACAGCTTTTTGGTACCCTGGTCTAACAGACACCTTTAGCCACAAGGACACAAATGTGGGCTAGGATAGTCCAAAGGGTCAATGCAGTAGGGACCACCCCAAGATCAAAAAAGGAGATCATGAAGCGGTGGCATGATCTGAAGAGGGTGGTCAATGAGAGGAGGAGCAAGAACCGTGAGCTGGCTCAGAGGACTGGTGGTGGCCCTCCCATTCCACAAAAACCATTCACATCATGGGAGGAGAAGGTGCTTGCCATACTGCATCCAGAGAGTCTCACAGGAGTAGCCGGGGGAGTGGAGGCTGGTAAGTACAAACAAATGACTACTGCCACTCTGCAATGTACTGCCTTGCACAACTACAAAGCTACACCACCTAGGACACATACCATCCATCTGCTCCACACACTCACCAAAACATGGCTCACAGATCCAACATTCACCCACTCCCATTCACCCCAAACATAGCTAACAACATAACCATGGGGGCATGTGTGCAGGCAGACAGCACTACAACAACCACCAGGCCCCCTGGCCCACAGCCTAGCAAGATGGATCCCTCCCACCACACCACCCAGAAGCATGTGTCAGCCATTTCACAACGCTCATCAAACTTGCAGGTAGGTAGCCATCTTCCCTGGTAGGGTGTTTGTGGCTGGGAGGGTTGCACAACTACTCCCGACATCCCTTCCCTCCCACACCTCAGCAGGATGGAGCCCTCCCTCATCCCACCCAGGAGCAGTTGGAAGCCATTGCAGTACACCTAACAAACTTACAGGTATATAGCCATCTTCACACCCGCATTGGACAAATCGTGGACCTCCTGGGCCAGCAAGTGGCGGTTCTGAGGAACAGGCATGCACAACAGACAACACCTCCACCTCCCTCTGGTGGGCTGCACAATGTCAGTTCACCATCCTCCCCTGTGCCCACAGAGAGGGGTGAGTCCTCAGACCCCACTGGCCCTGCAGCAGGGCCCCCCCCTGCCAAACGACAAAGGGGCCGTCACAAGAAGACCCTAGGAGTATCTGGAGGCCAAGCACCTGCCAGACGCCAGTCATGGAGCCAGCCATGATGGGAACCCTCTCCACCTCTGGTGACTACTCGACTATCTCATCTACCACGACTGTCAACTCACTGCCCCACCCTGCCCCCAATGGAAATATACACACCCCTCGCATCTCACCATAGTAAATAAAATATCCTCACACACATGTTGTTGTGTCTGCTCCGTCTTTTTTGCAGGGTGTACAGTCTTCAACATGATCACAATGTACCTGCAGCATGGGCTGTATGTAGGCAAGGAGAAGTCAAAGGCACCTAGGGAAACACTACATAACAACTGTCACTGGTCTGGGTGTGGCATCACAGACATAACACAAGCCCTATCACCAGGTAACCCAACATGCACATGTCACAATGTCCACCAAGTATCAACATACACATCCTGTTGATGATCCCAAATGACATGTCCTAGAAACATTTCCAACCATCACTGAGTCGACAACTGGCTGATGCTACAAATCTCACATGCCCCTTCATGACAACAGCAATATCATCAGACAATGGGTATGTAGCACATTGACACCCACCGTCAAGTGAAGTAGCGGGTGATGAGCTGTTCACACAGGTCAACACCTTCCCCCTCTCCACTGTCCTCACCACTAGACACGGCTTGGTTTGCAGGCTGGAGCCTTGGGTCCTCACTATCATTCAGGAGCAGGGGAATCTCCTTTAGAATGGCTAGGTTGTGGAGCATGCAGCAGGCTATAATAATCTGACACACCTTCCTGGGCGAGTATGCCAGTGCACCTCCGGTCTTGTCCAGGCACCGGAAACGTGACTTGAGCAGGCCAAAAGTACGCTCCACCACACAACATGTCCTCCCATGGGCCTCATTGTAGCGGACTTCAGCCGGGGACCTGGAATTCCTCAATGGGCTCAGCAACCAGGGACGGTTGGGATATGCAGAGTCACCTAGGTATGACAAACACAAATAGACATTGCAACGTCGCAGAGGCTCAGGGCAGCTGGTCACACACACAGCACGCCACACGACTAGACATACTCACCCACAATCCATGCACGCTCGGGAATAAGATTAGCCATCAGCTGGGGCACTCTGCTGCTCCGGAGCATATAGGAGTCATGGGCCACGCCTGGGAATTTGGCACACACTGGCGAGATGGTCATATCTGCCAGGCACCCCACCTGCACATTGATGGAGTGGTAATGCTTGCCATTGCGGTAAATGTGCTCACTTGCCTGTGGTGGCACAAGACCGACATGGGTGCAATCAATGGCCCCAATAACATTGGGGATGTGTCCAAGGGGATAGAAGTCTCCCTTCATAGCTGGCAATTCAGAACCCCTGGGGAAATGGATCTATCTGTCCTTGTATAGCATCATGGCAGACAGTACATCACGCAGCGCCATGCTGAACATCGGTTGTGACATCCCACCAGCAATTGCCACAGTCTCTCGGAACGATGCAGTGGCCAAAACATGCAGGGCTGCCATCACCTTATAAGTAGGGGTGAAAGCTGTTGGATATGTCCTGCGTGGCTGCAGGTGGGGCTCCAACAGATCACAAAGGGTTTCTGGGTGGCTCTGTCCAGGTAGCATTTCCGTATGATCGCAACATCCTCCATGTCCTCCAGCACCGTTAAGTGACGAGTCAAATTTGGCCTCTTCCTAGTGGAGATGATAGTGGACACATGTCAATGCAATACATCATGAGATGTGCCCATCATATCACGTTCTGGATGACACAACGACGACAACAATGACTGACATCTATAGTGAATAACAGACCAGCTTACATGGAGGGACACCTTCAGCTACACAAAGGGCACACGTGTCAACTTACACAAGACAAGTACCTCAAACATCACCTTGGGCAATGTGAATGCATATAGGGATATGGCCACAGTACACATGTGCACGCCTGGGAGTTTAGCATCCAGCATATGTGTAACTAATAGGTGTGGGCGGAATTTGCGAAATCCACTTTAGCAAATTATCGCGAAAATGTTAAAAATGATCACAAACACGCGGAAATATCACGAAGATGCGGAAGTTTTTTTCCCGCATGTTCGCGAGATTTTCTGCATGGTTGCGGCTCGCCAACTTACCCATGTGGTTGCTCGCGGGCGCGGCCATCTTGTTTTCAGTTGTCTCGCGGTGCATGATCGCGAGAAGAAAGACGTGATCGCGCGACGCATGATGTCACTGCGGCCGCGAACTGTCGCGAGACAAAGCAAATGGCTAAAAACAATACAACCTCTCATGGAGAACGCGACCGGATCAAGAAAACTTGTCGGCGAACGCAGGGATTCAGGTAAGGTGATCGTGCGCGTGCGAGAATGTATTATTTTACAGCGCGAGCAAGAAACAAATTATCACCAAGCTGCGGAATGCGGAAATTTTGACATTTTCGCGCTCTCCGCGGAACGCGAAAATGTCAAATTATCGCAATTTCCGCGAACGGAACGAAATTTTCGCCCAGGCCTAGTAACTAATCAAAACCACTGTCTCATACCTAGCTGCTGTACCGGTCACACCTTAATGTGTCATTACAAGCTGGTACACATCCACCACACAATGACCACAGTCAGCGCTGGAATGACGAATGTCTTCATGAGCAGACATGAGAGACAATGCTAAATAGATCAACATTCATCGAGACGAGCATTGCTGTGATTGTCACTACACCTCAACACATTGACATGTGCACACATTGTACAGTCCAGGACTACACTGTCCTGCCTACATCAACATCAAATACTTAAGTGACATGTGAGTGGGTAGGAGCAAATCTACGTTACACACACAAACATGGCATGTGTAGCCATCAGTGGAGTAAATTGAACATTGGCATCGTGTGCACAATGATGTGCCATTGAACATGTTGGCACTGTGCACTGGTGATGTTTGACAGATGGCCATCGCCATTGTATGGCACCCATATTGCGGTATCTACCGCCTGGCCCAGGCGGTGTGTCATCAGCACCCGCATTCACACAAGTGCGGTAGTCATAGGCATGGAGACATGCCCATATGGTGGTTGGCATGCTCTGCCACCCAAATCGCGGGGCCTCGTGTCAATGCATGGCACCCATATCACAGTATCTAACGTCTGGCCCCGGTGGTGTGTCACCAGCACCCCCATTCACACAAGTGCCGTAGTCATAGGCATGGAGACATACCCATATGGCGGTTGGCATGCTCCGCCACCCAAATCGCAGTGCCTCGTGTCAATTCATGGCACCCATATCACAGTAGCTACCGCCTGGCCATGGCGGTATGTCACCAGCACCCCCATTCACACAAGTGCAGTAGTTAGCATGCTCCGCCACTAAAATCACGGTAGCGCACACCGGGCCCCTGCGGTGTTTCATCGCCATGGAACTCGCCCTAGAGCCAATGCGAAGCTCGATAGCAGTGTCATAATGCAATTTTGAAGATGGCGGTAGGTGTGCTCCACCACCGCGGAGGCGGACATTGGCTAGATTTGAAAGATGCACCATCGCGGTAGTGCACCCTGGGCCAAAGCGTTGTTTCACCGCCATGGAGCATGCCCTTACAGCCAATGGGAGCCATGATTGTGGTGACATGATGCAATTTTGAAGATGGCGGTAGGCGTGCTCCGCCACCACGGAGTTGGACATTGGCTGGATTTGAAAGATGCACCATCGCGTTAGCGCACCCCGGACCCCACCGTTGTATCACCGCTATGGAGCATGCCCTTACAGCCAATCTGAGCCATGATTGTGGTGACATGATGCAATTTTGAAGTTCGAGGTAGGCGTGCCTGCTGCCTGAGACCCCTCACCTGCTGCGGCCTCCAGGGACTGCTGCCTGAACCCCTCACCTGCTGCTGCCTCCAGGGACTGCTGCCTGGGATCTCTCACCAGCTGCTGCCTCCAGGGACTGCTGCCTGGGATCCCTCACCTGCTGCTGCCTCCAGGGACTGCTGCCTGAGACCCCTCACCTGCTGCTGCCTCCAGGGACTGCTGCCTGAGACCCCTCACCTGCTGCTGCCTCCAGGGACTGCTGCCTGAGACCCCTCACCTGCAGCTGCCTACAGGGACTGCTGCCTGAGACCCCTCACCTTCTGCTGCCTCCAGGGACTGCTGCCTGAGACCCCTCACCACCAAAATCCCCTGCTGTTGTCTCACGTCCACAGAGATGGCAAGGACAGAGAATATCCGTGCCAGTCCCTTCATGAGCGAGGAGCTGGAGGTCCTGGTGGATGAGGTGCTCACACAGTACCCAAGGCTATATGGTGCCCCAAATGTCGTGGTAAGTCTTCAACAGTGGTGGGGTAGGGCAGGGGGGCCACACATGGGAGTGTGGGGTAGTGTCATGCACTGCCTGACATGCTGTCTCCAGTGGGAGGGTGTGTGTACCCAATGCCACAGTTTTCCTTCCCTGCACATGTATGTATGAGTGACCTGTGTTCTGTTGTCAGCCATACAGTGACACAGGTTGTTTATGCTGTAGTCAGGACAGTGATTGCTTGGCTGGATGGCTGTGTGTACCCCTGTAGTCCATCTCAGTGTGAGCCCAGCTGGCCTGCACAGTCCCCATCTACAAAGACAAGGACAACTCACTGAACTTACAGAGTAGGACATCAGTCTTGTCACATTGCACTCCAGCTATGGTCCATCTCAGCACTGTGGTTTGCACACAACTGCCCTTGTGATTGGCATTTTGCATTTGTGATATCATGTCCATCCATGTGACCACCATGACACATTCAAAGATTCACAGGACAGGGACATTGATGGCTGCGCAGTCATGGACACAGTGAGTCCACCCCCAAACACAGGTTGACATGTGATGTATATGTTGCTCAAGCCAACAATGGACTGGAGATGTGGGCAGGCTATATGGGCGTTTCAGTGCTGGCATCCTGCATGTGTGTGAGATGTGCAGGGACTGTGTTCCACCTCACACCTGCATGCTTTAACATCAGCTTTTCCCATGCAGGGGTCCCATGTGGGCTGTACTATAGTCTCTGATTGACCTATCATTGGATATGTGATTATTTTGTATCTTGCTGCTATACTGATAGATGTCGGTACATGACACTGTGTCCATGATCATTTCTCCCTCTTGTCTCCCATGCCTGCAGCTCAAGGTACACCAGCGTAAGGCTGTGTGGAGGGCCATTGCAGTGAAGGTGCGAGCCCTGGGGGTCTCAAACCTATGGTGAACCCACTGCCACAAGAGATGGGATGACATCAGCCGGCTGGCAAAGAATGTGGCGGAGATGACCCTGGGGCTGCTTCCTCGCACTGGGCGTCTGGCACGGCGCAGTATGACACCACTAATGGGGCGCATCTTGGCAGTGACACAGCCTGCGCTGGATGCACGTTTGAAGGAGCATCAGCAGCAAACCAGGGGTGAGCATTTGGGGAGTCTGACTTTGGCTGGGAGTGGCTGCATGTGTGCGGAGCCTGTGCCGGCGCTGGCCTGTGTGATGTTGGTAGTGTGCTGCTGTGGCATGTAAGTGGCTGCTGGCCTGGGTGCCTGTGGCATGCATTTGCACTACCTGTACTTACAAAGGTGATTCGGATGCTGTGCCTTAACATTACATTCTGACTTGTGCTCTTCAGGTTTCTAATGCATTGGTGTAGTCTTGGGAATCCTATGGGATGGAACGGCAGTGTGCCCACTCTGACTGTGTGTACATCAATGCGTTCATTGCATGCACCCATATTGGGGAGGGCTAGACACCTTACAGCAATGTGCAGCATTCTATTGTCCCCAAGGTACGACATGGTGGGTGGAATGGGCTAATGTCCATTGTGGACTGTCATGTTGTAGTCTGGGTCTGTGTTGTCCACTCCTGTTCCATCCAGTTCTGTCATTGGCAACAAGTAGTGTGCCCCCATCATGTCCCTAGGTATGCTCAGAACTAGTTGTGTGTCTGTTTGAACAGACCCACAAGCAGGGTGTTATGCTGTGTGGTCATCACATGCCTCACTCATGCCTGAGTTTCCAGTTTCCACGCACTGCTTGAGTCTATGTAGTGAGTTGGCACGATGTGATTGCACAGGGTGGTGTGCAACATGTAGATTTGCTCTACTTTTGTCATGCATTGCTTGCATATGTTTGTTCTGTTTTTGCCACTGACCTGACCCTACATCTCTCTCTCCCATGCAGTATCACCTGTGGTTACGGAGGGACTGGAGACGGACACCAGTGGGGTTGAAACTAGCACCACAGCTGCCCAGGAGCCCAGTGACACAGATGTCACCAGCGCATCAGAGGGGGACAGGAGTCTGCTGGAGTAGTCCCAACCTGAGACGCAAAGCACCACATCATCCGATGCCAGCGGGGATGCATCCATGTTGGAGGGCACAGGGAATGGGGACTCTGCATCGACTTCCACCACACAGTGGCCATTGCCCACCCTCCCAGCCACTTCTTCTGGTGCTTCCCGTGTCCGCCTCAGTAAGAGGGGAAGAGTGTCCTTCATCCCTGGCACCGCTGCCCCTACCCCTGTCCCCCTGCTGCCATCAGTGCTGAGTCTGTGGACCTTTTGTGCCAGCTGTGTGTAGGCCAGACAGCTCTCCTCAATGCCTTCATTGACCATGACAAGAAATTGGCCCAGGTGGTTGCTTTCATGGAGGGCATACATTTTGACATGGGTGGCCTGCACTGGACAGCCCAGGCTTTGTCATCAACAGTGACGTCTGTCCTGCAACAGGCACATTCTTACAGTCCAGCTCCAGTCCCTTTGTCCACCCCCCAGGCAGTGGCCACATCTGACGATAGTGACCACGGTCCACATGCATCAAAGTCACGATACAGCACACGGAGCACACAGCAGCAGCAACCCAAACGGTCCTGGGCGCAGACACCATCCACACAGAAAACCAAAGGCACCCCAGAGCACAGGGAGAAAAGTCCGTCAGGCGACACCAGTGGACAATTAGCAAAGCAGCAGACCTCAGGCACACATGCCTCAGTGGCATCCCCATCCAAGGACTCTCCTGCCTCTAAAGCATCGCACAAAGACAATCGTACAGTGCCTGTGCCCACCAAGGAGGTGGTGCATGCCAAGGGTACACCTAGGAAGGGCTCAAAGGCAGTATCACCAACCACCTCGACTCCCATTCCAAGCCCAGTGAAGCAGGGGCCGGAGGGCACTGTAGGGGTAACGCCTAGTAAACAGGGGAAGGGGGCGCAGAGACGAAGCAAGGCAAAGCGTTCCGCTGGGTCCAGCACATCACCAGAGGGGCTGCCAGCACCTGCACCTGCTGCAGCAGTGGTGGTGTGTGCGTGTTGTGCCCATACCAATTCCCATTGATCCACAGTCAGGCAAGCCATTTAGGATCTCAAGAAGTGGAAGGGCACCCCTCCACAATCTCCCAGCCACACTGTGACTCCTGTCTGCATGACTCCACCTCCACGTGCCACTACACCACCTGGTCCAAACAGCCCTCCAGCTTGCCAAGCCACTGATAGCTCTATCTCAGCTGTTCCGCTCTCTCCCCTGTCAAGTGCCCCGACAGTCCCCGAGACAGAGCCAGCTCCCAGTTCGCCTGACAGCCAAGTCTGAGTGGTAGTCACCCCCACACCTGTGTCTCACACAGGTGGGCCTGTACTGCACATTGTTGCCCACTGACTGTGTTGCTGACCATGGAAAGGTACAGTCGCACACATTCCCTGTGCAGCTTCTCATGGACATACTCTGCACTCTGCCCTGGCCACTGGCCTTGCTGTTTTGTCCTTGCCTGTGCAGCTTCTCATGGACATACTCTGCACTCTGCCCTGGCCACTGGCTTTGCTGCTTTGCCCTTGCCTGTGCAGCTTCTCATGGACATACTCTGCACTCTGCCCTGGCCACTGGCCTTGCTGTTTTGCCCTTGCCTGTGCAGCTTCTCATCTGCACTCTGCCCTGGCCACTGGCCTTGCTGTCTTGCCCTTGCCTGTGCAGCTTCTCATGGACATGCTCTGCACTCTGCCCTGGCCACTGGCCTTGCTGTTTTGCCCTTGCCTGTGCAGCTTCTCATGGACATACTCTGCACTCTTCCCTGGCCACTGGCCTTGTTGTTCACTGCTGTTTTGCCCTTGCCTGTGCAGCTTCTCATGGACATGCTCTGCATTTTGTGCCTTACTCTTGTCTTCTCATGGTGCCTGTCTGTGCAATGTGTGAATAAATACAGTTGCCCCAGTTGTCTATTATGTCAGTGTCCTTACTGAATACAGTTCTATTGCTGTGTGTAAATGGTTTACTGTGCCACATGGTCTGTGTGGCACTTCAACATGGTCAATGTTTGGGCTCACTTGCTTTTTTTACAGGGGTGACAGGGTCTTCAGTTCTTCTTGGCCCAGATACTTGTGGTGGCAATGGTGGCAATTTTGAATGGTTAGCAGTAGTCATGTACTTGATTAGTTCATGTTGGCTCTATTGTACACATGTCAGGTTGGGGGGCACTGCCAGCACAGGGTGGGTTTCTGCACACAGTATTGCAGGCAGGCTGTCCAGGGTAATCATGTGTGTGTTCTTCCTATATGTGTGCCCAGTGGTGTATGTGTGTGGTCATCTTGTGATGGCCAGTCATCCTGGTCCCATGGCATACTTTCCATGTGTGCTCTTGGATGGCCAGGTAGTGTGCAGTGTGAAGGGGGTGAGTTTGTGGGGAGTGTTGATGTGTGCATGCCTCTGAAATGTCAACTACACACATGTGTCACCCAGGAGTTGTGTGCCTGTTGTTTTGATTGTTCATCCCTGTGGATGTGGTTGTATGCCCATGTATGAGTTGTATGTTGTGCACTGTGCAGTGTGTTGGTGTGTCCTTGCAGTTCTGTCTGACTCCTACTTGTTGTTTTTGTCACTTGTGAGTATGTAGAGGGTGTTACTGGCAATTCAGTGTTTTGTTTTGTTGCAGATCCATGTGTCTGGTGGCTGTGTGTGGGGTCTGTGCAGACCTGCTGCTCCACACTGCCTTGTGGTTGTGTTTTCTCATGCCTTGCTGTCCCATGGTGCCTTCTTGACTCCAGTGTGGCATGTTGTGTGTGTTGTCATGCCATCCCCTAGCTGTGCTTCAGCTGCCTACCCACTGTGGGTCTGCACACCCTCTCTTTGTGTATGGCACACTCCTCCCATGTCCCCTACTGACATGCAGTACACTTCACTTTGGTGTGAGCTGTCCCCTTGGTTTGTATGTGTGTGTGCCTCCCCATGACTTCATTTGTGCCACTGTGCTTTGTGGTGCAGTTCTTTGTCAAGGGTCAATGTGTCACTCAGTGCATTTCCCCAATGGGTCATGTGTGATGTTCTGGTGCTGTTTGTCAGTCATGGTTGCTGATATGCAGTTCAACTGTGTGTGCTGCCCAGTCCTGTGGTCAAGTTGTTTCCACCTTTGTGTCCCAGACTTGTGCATCTATTGGGTGTTGTGTTGGATGGATGTGTGTTGTTTGTGTTATTGCTTCACTTCCTGGGTGTGTTGTTGTCTTTATGCTGTGCTGTATGGTGTTGTGTGGGTTGCTGTTCTGTCACTGATGTATGTGTGTGTATGGTATGCTTGGTGTGCACACACAGCTTGTTGTGCATGCAGTGCTGTGTGTGTATGTTGCCTTGTGATTGCCTGGTGTGCATCCCCTTGTGTCGTGCTATGTTTGCTATGTGATTGTTCTGCCTGTGCATCTGTTGTTTGTTTGCTGTGGCTGTGTTGTTCTGTGATGGTGCACTTCTTGTGTGTGTTGTGGTATGTTGTCTGTGCATTGTTCCTGAGTGATGAGGTTGTGCACTCCTGTTGTGTCTGTGCTCCCATTGCCTTTTCCCAGTTTAGCTGCACAGGGAATGTCTGTTGTTGTTGTGGCTCTGTGTGTGTTTCTGTTGGGTTATGTGTTTGTCTGTTGTATTTGTTTCCACGTCTGTGGTGGCATACCTGTGTGTGTGATGTTTTTGGCTGGGCCCAGGGTGTGTGGTTGTTTGTGTGTGTATTGACTGTCAAGTATTGCCAGCCTTCAGTGTGTTTGGCACTGGTGTTGTGTGCTGCTGGTGTGAGGGGGGTATGTGTGTATATTCTTACTGGTGTTTGTCAGTCCTGAGGTGTGTAGATGGTCCCTGTGTGTAGTGCTGCTGGTGTACTCATGTGAAGTAGTTGTATGGATGTGTGACTGTTCCCAGTTTGACTTCAGGGCCTTCCTTTCATCCTCGTGCCTATACATGGTTTGCCTTGCTGTCTCCCTGTGTTGTTGCACTGAGCTGTCTGTGGTTTGATTTCACTGACTGTGCCAGCCATTTGTGCTTTGATGATATGAGGGTGTTGTGCTCTGTTCCTTGTGTTGATGTGATGTACACATGCTTGTTGTGTGTCTCCATGGCCTTCCATTTGTGTGCAGCACACTTTGGTTTCCCTATTTGTTGTGCTCCATTGCTGTTGGCATGTGGGGTGTGTATGTGTGTGTGTGTCAGTCTGTGATATGTATGTGTGACTGTGCACACTGTGTGTCCATTTGGATGTTGATTCCACGTGTGTGTTCATTTGTTGCTTGTCCTCATTGGCTTTTTCCTGAGTGTGGTGTTGTGTGTGTTTCCATGGCCTTGTGCTACTGTGCTGTGTGTTGTGTGTTCCTGTGCAGCCACTTCTGCATTGTGTGGCTCCATGATTGTTTGGTGTGTGGTGCAGGGTATGTATTGCCCTGGCTTGTTGTTGTGCATGGTGTGCACAGGGGGAGCACATGACATGTGCCTTCATGGGGTGTGCTATTGTGTGGTGGCAGTGGGTGTGTCCCTGTGGTCTTTGTGCCCTGCCCATGCCTGGCACTGGCCCTGCCTTCTGCATTGTGCGCATGTATTTTTGTGTTCGCCGCTGCGGTGACGTGACCAGGACATTGCTGCATGGTGGCGGTAGCTGTGTATCCAGGATGCAGCCGGGTGACTTTGTGGCAGGTGGGTGATGTGTGGGTGCCCTTGTGGATGTGTCCCTGTCCCCCCTAGGGTGTCTGATGTGGATTTTCACCCTGTGTCAGGCCGTGGGTTGTGTGTTGTGTGTTGTGTTATTGCGTACCTGCGGCGGTGTCCGCGGCAGTCCATGAGTTCCTGGTGATGTAGCAGGTACAGCACCGGAAAGACATGTGGAGCTGGGTCCATGGCGGTTGTGACCAGGACTCTGCTTTCGCACTCCGCTGTCGAGTTTCCACTGTCTCTGGTTGGGCGATGTCTCCGCTGCGGTGCGTCTGCTTGCTTGAGTCATCCTAATTTGTGGAGCGGGGCGGACGTCATTCCGCACGGCGGAGGGTCTCCATTGGCTCCCACCGCCGCGGTGGCAGGCGCACTTTGATGGCGGTGCGCGTCGCACCGCGGCGGTCGAAAATTGGCCTATGTTTGACCATACTAATATGGCGGGCGTGATGTCTGCTGCTGGCGGGCATAAAAAAAAGGCATTTTTCCACACTGTCAGCACCGCGATGGTCCCACCACCCTACATCCTAATGGATCCCTTAGTATTTTACCTCGATATTTTTGATTCGATATTTTTGTACATACCTGTTAAGGTTTTGGAGTTTATATTTTTGCAGTCGATATTATTTTTCCGATATTTAGAACATCGATGTTTGTTACATCGATATTTTATTAGTGAACCCTGATGTAGAGAGTAAGGGCCAGATGTATGACCATTTGAAATTGCTACTCGCAATTTCAAATGTACCACAGTGTCTGAGACACTGATTGTGATTCCCAATGGGGTCGCAAAATGTGAGCCTCATAAATATTAATGAGGCACTCGCAATTTGCAACCCCATTGGGAATGGCTGGCCCTCCCAGGGATGGGGCCTGCTGGGCTCAGCAGACCTCCATGTCTGGGACTGCTTTTTAATAAAGCAGGTTTTTTAGGTCTCGCCTAGGCAGCGCGTATGCGCTGGGCTAGGAAAAACGACCTCTTGGAATCACTCCAACTTTTTGCACGCACGTGCATGTGTTTTTAAAAAAAATTTTTATGATTGGTCTTTGCGTGTGTCTTTTGAAAAAAGACAGCACGCGATTGGGCAAAGGCGGGTGCATGTCCCACCTTTGCCTGGAATTGTAGCCGCCCACGGCCTACGGCTTGCGGTTACGCGCAGCCTACCATCTGTTTTTCTCCTGCAGCGGTGGGCACAAGCGCACATGCGCACCACTTCCGGGCTTGTCTTCCAAAGGGCAGGCCGGCTCTGCCATGTCTGTTTTGACAATCCTCTTGCTCGGCCGGCTCCACACGTGCTTCCAGGGTGTGCCTAGCTCCTCGTCAGTAAATCCTTTTTTCCAGACATTGAGTTTTTTCTCCAGTGGTGGCAGACCTGTGGCCAGCTGTTCTCGTGCGGGTGCAGAGCCTTGAGCCAGAGCCCTTCCAGGGGATGTGCGGGACCTCCAAATTGAAATTCTGGCACTCCGGCTGAGTGCGGACTTCAGCAGAGGTGACCGTTCGGAGGCCCTGGGAGCATTGTAAAGGCATCCATCCGGCCATAACTGCGAGCCCCTGCCAGTTGTCTCTGTTTACCTTAGAAAGGCTACATTAGGTGCACATGAACTCCGTCTCTCCCTGGCTTTGATCCAGAACGCGGAGGGTCTGGAAGGCAAGGAATGGGAGCATATGGCTGCAGACAGAGGAAAGCTTGCAAGCCCTAAAGTAATGAATGCTTTGTAGAGTGGGAAATGTTCACAGCGGTGCTCTCTGTGCCACTTTTTTATACTGATACCCAGAGCTGCAGTCAGTGGTGTGATTGAAGTGGAAAATATACCTCAAAAGTGGATAAAAAGCCGACTTGCCATTATGCGGCGCAATGCCACACATTCTGTAGCTGCATTATTTCACTATTTCGCCATATAACGTACCTGAATATGGTCTGGGTAATATGTTCACCTAATTACTAGCCGTTTTATACCTGCAAACACCAGAAAGATGACGATGTAACCTTTACAAAGGGTCTACTATTCACAAAACCACATGTGGGGCTTTTTTCTATAATTCTTTACTCCTTTGAGCCTGAAACAATTTTTTTGTACAGATTTGCATTATGCAACAGCCTGGTATTATTTACTAATTGTATTTGCCTTAATTATCTTGAAAATGGCATTTTACAAATGCTCCTTCTTGTTGCCAAAATCCACCCAGGAGCGTGTTGAAGGACTCCGGTCAGAGATGGGCCAGCCACGCACAGGTGGGCACGGAAACAAGGGGCACTGCCACTCACTGTTCAGACATTACACTTTGGGTGTACCGCTTTCCAACTCCTCAACCCATTGTTAAAAGCAGGAGCATTTTGAGGGTCAGGCCACGTGTGCCTGGCAGCGTGGCACAGCGCACAAAGCCACGAGCTCTGTGCCAACCCCATCCTTGTCATTGTTTTGCTTTTAGGTTTGCACTTGACCACAGTTTTAACGTGTTGTCCTTACTTTTTGAATTGTATGCTTTTTGCTTGGTTTGCTTCTTTCTATGCTTGGTCTTGACTAGCGTTTTTAATGCCTGTCTGTGGGCGCCTGTCAGAACTACATAAAGTCACACGAAAAAATAAATAAAAAACCAATAAAGATGCACCGTAAGCCCTGTGCAGCAGAATTACGAAGCAGACTACAGAGCCGGGCTCCAGACTCCGCATCCGAAGGCTGCCAGAACGACCCTGAGGAGGAGCTTGCTTTCCCTTTCCATAGTTCCCTGACATGTCTCTCCAGCCCCTGAAGCTTCACCTTTCACCTGTTAATGCTCCCCTCACCCAGAATACAGCTGAGCAGATCTGAATGCCCCCTCATCCCACGGTAGTCACTCTGTCACATCTTCAAATACTAGCTTGCAGGGTTAAAACAAGCATTGGCATAGCCAATAGGTCTAGCCATTTGGGACCTGCATAACTATATACTTATAAGGTCCCAAAGGCGAGACCTATTAGCTATGCCAATGCTTGTTTTAAATGCAGCCCGTTTTCCTTAAAGGAAAACGGGATGCATTTAAAAAAAAAAAAATTTACGTTTTCGTTTCATTTTTTAAGGGCAGGTAGTTGTCCCTGAGACCACTGCCTGCTCTTAAAAAATATTTTTAGAGCCATTCACAAAGGGGAAGGGGTTCTCCCCGGGAAACTTGCCATTTGCGACTCCGTTACCACCCTCTTGAAGAGGGCGGTAAATTGTGAATGTTTTGCAACCGCAATTGAGGTCGCAAAACATTCATACATGGCTAGAGACTCGCTCGCTATTAGGAAGGGAACCCCTTCCCAATAGCGAGTCGCAGAACAATATTTTGCGAGTCCAAATTTTTTGCGAGTCCCAAAATAGTGTTTGTACATGGCCATGTAGGTTGTTAGAATAAGGAAGTAAGTGTTTCCCTATAACAGTGTTAGATACACGTTAAGGTGTTTTTGTGTTGGTAAATTAGTGGCACTCTTGGTTGTGTTACATGTCTTTTACACATTGTGGTTCACGTGTTCCATTGGTGGCCATTCAGTTTGGGGATTGGGTACTTTTACACTCTTGGGGTGGTGGAATTGGTACACACCTATTTACCTGTCTTCCTTCACTGTAGTGACAATACTTTAAGTTGAACTCGGACTTGTACAATTATAATAATCGTGATTCATATGTTTTTTATGGAATATAAGTGTTTGGTATTTGTTATTTATATGTATGTACTTCTACATTAGATACATGGTGCAACTTTTGTCCTGATGATGGTCTCGAGGAATTATCTGGTGGATAAGGAGACCGAAACGTCGACGATCTGACACTGTTTTGATATCAAGGAAAAGCCATTGAATGTTTATACACATCATTATCTAAACAAATGGTTTGTGTTATATGACCAACTGTGGATGGTACATATCTCAGAAGAAAAGTGTCAATAACTACTGCTGAGGCTCTTCATTTAGACAGTAGTTTATGTTGCCATTGTTCAAATTTGTTTTGTAGATTGTGCACGTTTGTGCATGAAATGAAATATATGTTCTAGAAAAGATTAATTCCAGATAAAAAATAATACAAAAAATAAATTATGTCTTTTTTGTATTTTGTTGTACATATCTGAGTTTTTGTATAAATCAAGTTCAACACGGTGACTGTTTAAATAATTAATAGCTTCAAAACAAATCCTCAAGGATTATTTTTGTGTTTACACGTTATACCCAATTCCTTGGGGTTGAATGGGTTGCCCTATTGTGTAGTATTGTTGTTAGCGCAGACTAGTCTGCAAGGGCCCTTTTATAAAGTGGTTGGAGAGATATTTGTCTTTATATATGTATTGTCGACACATTTAAGGTTGTGTATGGAATCCATGTTGGTCTCTGTTTGTGCAGAATTTATTTAAATCTTTCTCTACACATTTTTTGTAAATTCAATTTACATTCCCTCTAAACCTCATTCCCCTATGTCAGAACAGGAGACACTCACATACTCTGACGAATATATAGCTAAAATAGCAGGAGGACCGTCTCTTCTGGGTCCTTCTAGCGGTAGCAATAGCCAGAATATCCAACAGACCTCACTAAGGAACAATTTAGAAAGACTGCATAAAAAACTTATTAGAACAGAGTTGCATGCGAAATTTCAAACAGACTGTCTGAATAATAATATCACTCCAGTGGGGTTGCAGGTACGGAATATCCCAGTCATCTTTGTAGATGATGAAGACTTTAAAGTAGGTTTCAGCTTCGTCTCAAACAAATGCTCAAGAAGCTGGATGGTTCTCAGTATTGAAACTGCCTTAAAACATATTGACAAGTTGAAAGCCGAAATAGCAGAGTTAGAAAAACAAATTCTAGAAGACACCTCAGTAACAGATGCCCGTGAATTTCTAAAGAAACTAGAGACTATTATCTCAGATTTCCAGAGAAACAACATACTAAAGAAAACTGAGAAATTACAAAAAGATATTAAGAACTATTCCAGAGAACGTTCCTATCCATTTCTGAAAAAGGATTTTTTTCAACAAAATCCCAACCAATCTAATTGGATACCTAAGCATACCACATTCTCAGATACAGGTTCCTTGAGTTCTGACGAGACTAATAGTCGTGGAGGTGCATCCAATTATAGATACGGTAGAGAACAGAATCAACCACCTTCATCTCCTTTTTTAGGAAGGGGCCCCAACTCACAGAGAGGCAGGACTCGCAACACCAGGAGAGGGTGGTTCAGGAATCAATACACCCCAGGGTTCCGACAGACCAGGAACACGTACTACGAATGGTAGAACAAAGAGAACAAGACAACCCTCCCATTATGTCTAATTCCAATTCTCAAAATCTTGAGATTGTCCCTATCTTTAATTTATCGAATCATGCACTGAGTTCCAAAGAAATTGAACTATTAAGTCATGGCTTATCATATGTGCCTACCCACAGAAATGACATGTTTTCAACACAGGTTGAACTGTACAAGTTTTTTAGGACAATTCGCCTTAAATACATGTTTAGTAAAACTCCACTTGTCACACAGAATAGTGTTACAGGTCTGCGATGTCCGTCAACCTTTTATCCAGCGACGAACCTGATGCCCAAGGAATTGATTACTTTTGAAAATGTGGTCCTGTTGGAGATCGAACAAATGTTCAAAAATAAACACTATGTGAAATACAATTTCACCAAAGAGGAACATCTGATACTGAAAACCCTTGCCAGCAGGGAGGATATCATTATCAAACCTGCTGACAAGGGGGGGAGCATCATCATACAAAACAAAACAGACTATGATTCGGAAGTTCTCAGTCAACTAAGTAATATGATCCATTATGTTAAACTGTCAAAAGATCCCACCGATAGAGTGAGAAAAAAGATTCTTGAGCTCACAAAGAATGGACGAGATAATCTATGGCTGAGTCCTAAAGAATTTGATTATCTCAATAAAAGTGATTTTTCCATACCGGCGTTTTATACGCTACCAAAAATTCACAAACATGACAAAAAACCCGCAGGAAGACCGATTGTGGCCGGTTGTCAATCCATCCTACAACCACTGGCTGAATATGTGGATTTTTTTATCAAGCCCTTTGTAGTCCTAACAAAATCATATACTAGAGATAGTACACATGTGATTGTGGCAATTGAAGGTCAAGCATTCAATAAACATCAAAATATCCTCGTGACGATGGATATAGAAAGCTTGTACACGAATATACCCCAGGGCGAAGCCCTGGACGTGATCAACGCTACATTAGAACAAAGATGTCGCCCCCACCAAGTACCATCAGACTTCATCACAGAATGTGCAAAAATTGCATTAGAAGAAAACTACTTCCTATTCAATAACGACTACTATGGCCAAATCAAGGGAGTCGCCATGGGAGCAATTTTTGCTCCCGATATAGCTAATCTATATGTGGCCGCCTTTGAGGAGGAAGTAATTTATGAGAATAACCCTTTTGCAAACGAGATAAAGAAATATCTCAGATATATTGATGATGTATTTTTGGTATGGGAGGGATCAGTGGCCCGACTAGATGAGTTCCATATATGGCTTAATCAACAAAATAACCATCTTAAATTTACTTTGGAACATGATGATCAAGCCATTAATTTCTTAGACTTACGGATATGGAATGATGACGGGAGGCTATCCACCAGTCTATTTACCAAGCCGACGGCGAGAAATACATTGCTTGAGTATAACAGCCATCATTCCCGTAACCTACGAGATAACCTCCCGTTTGGACAGTTTCTCAGAATTAAACGAAACTGTACCAGACGGGAGGACTATTTCAGAGAGGCAAAAGTACTGCAGACTAAATTGATGATGAGGGGCTACCCATATAGATTGGTTAAACGCTCCCTGAAAAGAGCATGGTACTACGATCGGGAGGCACTTCTACAAGTTAAGGATGTACCAGTCTCTACACCAGAAACCATTACTTGTGTAACAACATTTGGTACAGAATCCAATACAATCAAAAAGATAGTGACAAAGAATTGGCACCTAGTTCAGAAGCTAGAACCACAGCTGACAACACCACGGTTTGCATTTAAGAGGGCTCGCAATCTAAGGGACTCTCTTGTGAAAGCTTATAGAGAACCTGTCCCAGTGACTCTGACAAATCTTTGGGGATTACCACCCTTGACTGGTCATTATCCCTGTGGACATTGTGTAGCATGTCCCACAACGTTCGTAGTAAAATCTTGTGTCCTAAATGGCAAAGAATGGATACTACGCCAGCATACTAATTGTCTCACTAAAAACGTGATTTATTGCATAGAATGCCCCTGTGCTCTCTTTTATATTGGAAAAACAACACAAGAGATCAAAAAACACATAATTCAACACCAATCACGCATTAGATGCAAGGTTATCACAGCACCTTTGGTGGAGCACTATATGCAAAAAGGTCATACCCCTTCAGACATGAAATGGTTTGTACTTGAGGCAATAAAAAACACCAAACGCAGACAGAATGTGGACCGATTACTTACTTTGAAGGAAAACAGGTGGATTTGGTCTGCTAAAACGGTTGAGATGGGATTAAATTCTTTCATTGAATGGCAAACTTTGGCGACACTCTGAACGATTTGGCTTGCCAAGTCGCTTGTATGGTGATCCCTTTATATTCTGTTTATATTCTGTTTTTAGTACAACTGTATCATCTGTAAACTGCTTTTTTGGCCGATATATATGGGGCATCCTCTGTTGAGTTTGGTCCTGGTATATCGACTAGATGATCGCTGTATAACATCCGTGCACATTGACAATATACTTTCTGAATCATGATGTGCCGGCTCTACCCAATATAATAATTAACCTCCTGTGAACCATGACCCCTTGAGTTTAGTTATTATTCTTCAACTTATTGATATCGGTTTATGAAATGGGTTTTGTACCATGGTATGACTACATTCCAAAATGGCTGATTTGTTTGGACGTCGTTCTGATACGTGATTTTTGGCATAATACTCTCGTTACAATGCTATTATAGAGACTACCGGAACTATCTTGATCCAGAAGGTGTGTGCGTTTCCGCACAGTCTCAATTCAACTACGGACCTTATGAGTTATCGACATGCATCATTAATATATAAATAATGGATAACCACTGATGTTTGGCTATTTTATCGATGTAGAACTACATTTCAATATGGCCGATCTGCTAGGTCTTCGTCTCAAAGTTTTAGTTTCATCTAGATGCCGGGTCTCACTTAATTATTAGCATGATACCCGTGCACATTGATAATATGCCATTTGGTACCCTATCAGGATTTTCTGGCTGTTTTTCATTTTTGAATTAGGCGGTGCGCGCTTTTTTACATTGTAGTCAAGAAGATTAACATCTTCCAAGTATACGATGTTATGTTGTGATGTTATGTTGGATTCATGACGGACCACATGAGCTAATGGCGCTCAGCAATAAATAGTAAATATACGGTAATCATTGCGATATTTCCAATGTAGAACCACATTCCAAGATGGCCGATACATTGGCTATGGTTTTGACGAGACCAGTTTATAAATAACTCCCGCCTCTGCACGAGTTCGTTGCTCGGACTTCTGTGGGCGAGTTGAACTGGAGAAGTTGACTTGGTGTGTAACGAAGTAAGTGCCATTTTTGTTAAATATTACTGGTAGTGAGTTTTGATAGATGGCTTGCATTACCTGGCGGTTGTAACAACTAGATGTTTTTCTCCATTTGGTTTCAGAGTATATAAACACAGTTTTAAGCGGCTGCTCCTTAGTAAGTAAAAAACGGTTGCTTCTTAAGTGTCTCTGCGGTTTATGATTTAGGCGATGGTGTTTTGAGGTTCCCCGTTTGTATTCATTGTTGTCTTTTTAATATTTAGTGTTTCTATGAAATACGAGATAGGAGAACGAAACTTAAAGTTAGAATAAGGAAGTAAGTGTTTCCCTATAACAGTGTTAGATACACGTTAAGGTGTTTTTGTGTTGGTAAATTAGTGGCACTCTTGGTTGTGTTACATGTCTTTTACACATTGTGGTTCACGTGTTCCATTGGTGGCCATTCAGTTTGGGGATTGGGTACTTTTACACTCTTGGGGTTGTGGAATTGGTACACACCTATTTACCTGTCTTCCTTCACTGTAGTGACAATACTTTAAGTTGAACTCGGACTTGTACAATTATAATAATCGTGATTCATATGTTTTTTATGGAATATAAGTGTTTGGTATTTGTTATTTATATGTATGTACTTCTACATTAGATGCATGGTGCAACTTTTGTCCTGATGATGGTCTCGAGGAATTATCTGGTGGATAAGGAGACCGAAACGTCGACGATCTGACACTGTTTTGATATCAAGGAAAAGCCATTGAATGTTTATACACATCATTATCTAAACAAATGGTTTGTGTTATATGACCAACTGTGGATGGTACATATCTCAGAAGAAAAGTGTCAATAACTACTGCTGAGGCTCTTCATTTAGACAGTAGTTTATGTTGCCATTGTTCAAATTTGTTTTGTAGATTGTGCACGTTTGTGCATGAAATGAAATATATGTTCTAGAACAGATTAATTCCAGATAAAAAATAATACAAAAAATAAATTATGTCTTTTTTGTATTTTGTTGTACATATCTGAGTTTTTGTATAAATCAAGTTCACCACGGTGACTGTTTAAATAATTAATAGCTTCAAAACAAATCCTCAAGGATTATTTTTGTGTTTACATGTAGGTTGTTGTGCGCAGAAACGGTTCGCAAACCCATTTGCGCACATGAAAACTGGTCGCAAATCTGGCCCTAAGAGAACAAGATAGAGGGAACAGATGGGAGTAAAAAAGAGAGACAAAGGGGAGACACATGAGAGACGACTAAATGGCAAAGAAAATAGGAGAGAGGAAGACAGAATGTGAAGTACGGAGAGGAGCTCAGTGAGTCGGAGGAAAGTGAAAAAGGAGACAAGAGTGAGTCGCTCCATAACTCCTGGAGTAAGCCAAAAGGCCGTTATTTTAGCTTTCTCCCACTTAAAACTTCCTTCAACTTCGAACCAATTTATTGTGGCAATTGAATATCCTTTTCTGTTCACAAATGTTGGCATATAGGATACGAACACTCTTCGTATCTCTTTGATTTGAAATCCCTGAAGCTAACAGAAAGGTGCTCTTCTATAATGCTACGCTCGAGTGCCCAGAGTTAAAATTAATTTATGTTATTCGGGTCTAGCTGACAGTGACACAAAAGTTGTGAACCCCACTTGGGTCTGACGTGAAAGACATCAGGGTAGAGGGTGCTGGGAGCTTCATGGTGCACAGATTATTACAAACCGTGGTTTTGGTCTACTGCACATGCAGCTGCAGCAAACTGATATGCAAAGCGATTTTGCATATATTAGCATAGATCACAAATCCCCATAAATTGGGCCTTCACACCTCTGGGGTACTGATTAAGGGTGGGCGATGGGGCAAACTCTGCCACTCGGTGAAATAGGAGTATTTTGCTGAACTCAGTGCTCGCAGCGGAGTGCGGAGTTGGAAAAACTCAGCAAACGCCTCTGGCAAAGTGGAGTTCACAGTAAGGGTGGGCGTAGTGGGGCTACGTGAAGCAGCACGTAGTGTGCCCGAATCTACGCACACTACGCGCTTCGCGTAGCCCCACTACGCGCCACCCGCCACCCACCTACCCTACTTTTAAAAGATAAAATTAATTTGTAATAAAGCAAATTAAAGGCACTTACCTGACGCGCGGCGTCTCCCGGGGCTCCCTCTTCCTGGTTTTCAATTTTCCTGACAAATGCGCATGCGTGGAGGCCCGCGCATGCGCATTTCTTGCGAGAAATGCGCATGCGCGGGCATCCGCGCATGCGCATTTGTCAGGAAAATTGAAAACCAGGAAGAGGGAGCCCCGGGAGACGCCGCGCGTCAGGTAAGTGCCTTTAATTTGCTTTATTACAAATTTATTTTAGCTTTTAAAAGTAGGGCGGGCGGGAGGCGGGTGGTGGGCGGCAGGCAGCTACGCTTCGCCCTCGCGTGTGCGTAGGCGCTGCCTGCTTCGCCTACTTCGAAAACTGCGAAGCAGGCAGCGCTACGTACACTACGTGGGCGAAGCGTAGTGTCGCGCCCAGGGTTAGTTCACAGCCCACTGTTAATAATAATACCTTTGCTTGGGAATTAACCTTTGTTTGTGTAAATACTATGGGGCAGATTATGAGTTTGGCAGTCCCTAGACTTCCAAATTCACGGCGGCGCGGCGGTGGCGGTCCGGCCACCACCACACCAGCGGTCCGACCGCTGTATTACAACTTTGGCAGTTGGACCACCATTGGAATGCTGCAACTGCCAGGACCCGCATTTCCTGGCTTTGGCACGGCAGTCTGCGGCAACAATATGCTTGGTTGTGCTGCTGCGGCACCGCCAAGCATATTCTGAGTTTCCCCACCACCAGCCATGAAAAAGCCGGTGGTGGAGAAACAAAGGGGGCCCTACAGGGTCCCCTTTTGGCCCTGTACACTGGGATGCATGCAGGGAGGTGCATTTTTTGACCCCCTGTGTGCATGCATGGCCAGTTCCTGCACGGCATGGACTAAACAGTACATGCAGTGGAGGAACTCGGTTTGGCGTTCCCATTGCCTCAATGGGAATGCCAAAAGACTCCCCGTCAGACCAGGAGAAAACTCTTAATCTGGCTTGTGGTCGGTGGTCGATTTTGGCGGTGCAGGAGCAGGGCAGTGGCATGCCACCCTGCGCCTGCACTGCCAAAGTCGCAATCAGCCACTATGTCATGCTGTACCTATACCTAACCCCTACGTCTACAATTTAGAATGCTCCTAAATGTATTTCCTAAATCCTACAGTAAAGGTAAGTACACAAGTCTTGGCTAACAAACTTTCGAAGTTACCATTCTAGACATCAGAGACAAACAGCAATAATCTCCAATTATATTGCCCCCTACAAGCGAAATTTCCTTGAAACTTGGGAGACAGCTTCGTAGTAGGGGACTGAGTTAAAAAGGAAAAATAATAAAAAGGCAATATATATGACAAACAAACAAAACAGTTACCATAGAAGATATGAGAGGCATAGCCAAGCAATACAAAGGTGAAATGTTAACAATCCAAATTAAAGAACCATAGGAATTGCAAGGAACATAATGTGGATGAAAGTAATATATGGAACCTTTTGTCAGGCACAGATTAGAACACAGGTACTCAGATTGACTAACCTGTGATTCCTTGGCCTAGCACGATGCTAGAACGCCGAATGCCCGACTGCACCTTCCAGGGTGAGAGGAAAAATAAACAATCCGAGAAGATACAGGGGGAAAGGGGGGAATGGAATGAGAAAGAAAAGTATAGAGATCCTCTTTCAACAAGAGTGTCTCTGCATACTTCATCTCTGGAGCTTTCCATCACGCCTATTCCAGTCTTGTGGATTATCTCACCTTGTTGAAGGTTTATTCACAATTTTGTAAAAACAGTAATGGACAATTAGCTACAGAATAACTCATATGCTTCTTCTAATTACAGTATTCTGCAAAACATAATCTCTGTTTAAGAACACACATACTTTGCTTTATGTTTTTTTGCAAACAAATCGTTGCCAATAGTGACTCCTAGGGGGTGATTAGGATGGTGAACAGACTGCCACCACAGGGCTGGCGGTGGCAATCGCCAGCCCCGCGGTGGCGGTCCTTCTGTTAAAGATTGCGGGGATCTGTTAGCATGAGCTGAAAGCCATTTTGTACTTGGCAGCCATTTTAGTTAGCTATGTGCTAGCCATTTTCTTTCTCCCTCTTCCAGAACCTCGCACATGCTCAGAAGGGCCTAGCTAGTAGAATGCACCTGCTCCTGGTATAGAACTGTCAGGCTGTTCTAACTGATGTCAGCAACTCATTACTCCTCCTACTTGTTGACTGTGCATTTTCTGTACAACAAGGGTTGCTTCAGGCACTTCAGCATCACGCTCCTGAGTGCTGGCTGTAAAGTCTGCACCTTTGTTTGTTGATCAAGAGATACCTGGGCACACTGGATACAATCTGTGGCCCCAACGAAAGAGCAGTGTGCCTACAGAGCAAAACAGGAGTTAGGGAAGGATTTGAGTTCAGGGTACAGGTGCTGTGTCTTTGGTGCCTGTTAGATTGAAGTGAAGAAAACTGGTGCACTGCCTGAGACACTGGACAGGATCACTGAGGGCATTTGCCCCGGAAGGTGATTGCCCTATCCTGAAAGAAGAAACTTTTTCCTTGAAACTGGGCCGTGATTCCTGAGTTGCGAGTTGTGCAGCTCCACCGTGGGAACAACAAGAGCCTGCCTGTGAGGCTCAAACGGACACAGGGAGAAGACTCCCCTCTGGCTGGTTGTACAGCGGCTTTAATTTCCCAAGGACTTCTTCTTTTTTGTTAAAAATGTAATCCTTTAGTCGTCCCATTTTTGAGGAGGAGCACCCTTTGCGGCTCCTTGTCCTAATTCTCATGGCCCTGTGTGGTCCTCCTGGTCCTCTGGATCCAGGATAGTTTTTGTAATAATATGTCTGACTGCTTTAATAATTGCATTAGGAATAATGTTTATTCTGCGAGAGAAAAGTTCATCTGACCAGTTGACAAATGTTACTTTACCCTTTTCTTGACTACAATGATTGATACTCTAGCCCTCATAAAAAAAACATTGGAAAAGTCTAATGAAAATGTTTTTTACATAGAATTGGACTAGATTGTTCTAGGATTGTTTGTGATAACAGTCAATACTCTCTCCTGCTATCTGTATGACCCAATGCTCTGTTCCCTTTGTACTCCTGCTTATACCTTATATATGCCCGCTTAACAATATTTAGAATGAGAAATGCCCACCTAGTAATGGATTAGGAGATTGATGAATTTATGAAAATTAATGTGCAAATTTTTTTTTATGTTCCTACTAGATCATAGGAATGTCTTTAGCTCATGCTAAAAGGACCATCTGTTAAAGATTGCAGGGATCTGTTAGCATGAGCTGAAAGCCATTTTGTACTTGGCAGCCATTTTCGTTAGCTATGTGCTAGCCATTTGCTTTCTCCCTCTTCCAGAACCTCGCACATGCTCTGAAGGGCCTAGCTAGTAGAATGCAGCTGCTCCTGGTATAGAACAGTCAGGCTGTTCTAACTGATGTCAGCAACTCATTACTCCTCCTACTTGTTGACTGTGCATTTTCTGTATGACCATCTATGTGTGTAACTCTTCTCATGTGTACTTGTACCGCCTTCTTTTGAGCCCCTGTGTGGGTATATAAGGCCTCTGTTCTCTGTACTCCTTAGAATGCCTCCTGCAGCGACTTGAGGGTACTGTGTGACGCAATCTCCCTCATGTGAGGTTTAATAAATGCATTGTTTTTATATTACAGCTTCGGTGCCAATCTCTTCTTTGTTGGTTTAAAAGGACCAGGTGTATCAGTGAAACCCCTGAGTAGATTTTGAGTTCTTCACTTCTGCCAGCCAACTGATTTTTCTCACCACCAGATTAGGATGGCGATGGGAACTTGACTGCGTCCCCAGCGGACGCAAAGACTGCCCGCCGCCAGCAATCGTTCCGATTGCCTCGCAGATGGTGCAGGGTGCCCAAAATGGTGGCGGTGCCTAGCATGAACCGTCCACCAGATTAGGATACATGCAAACACCGGCCTTTCCATGGTGGCGATGCCGCCATGGAAAGGCATGCGTAGCTTGGCTACGGGGGCCCGTTGCAGGCCCCCCTGTGTTGGGGGGAGGTGGGGTGCACTTGGGAGGTAACCATGGTACCCCCCAATATGTCACTGCACCAAGTGGCAGGCACCGTGTGTTGCCTGCCATGTGGTGCAGAAACATGCACTACGAGCGAATTCAGCATCGCGGTGGGTGCTGCTGTAAGCAGCATCTGCCACAATGTGAAATGCGGATCCTGATTTGCAGTGCGGGACCGCCGCATGTCTGATGGCCGGTCCCGACACTGCGGGGATGGCGGGTGGACTCAGGTCCGCCCGCCAACCTAATAAGCCCCTTAGTATCTGGTAAAATAATGCCTCTTGTCAAACAGTTCAAACAACTTTCAGGGTTGTCCCAGGGTCTGGTCTTTAACTTAGTAACTGATATTAAAATAAAAGACTCCTAAATTGAGCTCTCCTAAATAGAGGTCTGAACAGCAGATAATTACTTAACACTGCACACATGCTAGCACTCATCTGATTAGATAGTGAACAGTCCTCTTCTTCATTTGTCATGCAGATTTGGGGGAAGCTGAGGTGAAAGTCCTTGAAGACAGCCAAGCAGGGCAGGGTGTAAAGGTTTGTATTATGCATCACTTACCTGTCCACATTTGTTATGTCATTAATTGCCTGTAGTCTCTCTTTGCTTTTTATTGCTGCATGAGACATCTTTATGACATACTTACCAGTTCTATGTTCCTGACATGCGCTCCACCAAACATGATTATGTTTGAAAGTGCATCGCTCGTGGTGTCTATCTTCAACGAAGCATGTCAGTTGTTGAACAGGCGTTAACAGCCCATGCTTCGTTGAGGATGGATGCACTCCCGTGGTCAAGCTGTATTTCTTTATAAACTTACTTCTGGAATTACAACTCTAACTTGGTTTGTTCATGCTTTCAAACCACAACACGGCACTTCACATTTGGCGAAGAGTTACCTGCAGCTTTTCCAAAAATTATGTGCACTTGGCTGAATCACCTGTCTTTAAGCCTTCCCCTGTCAATGATCAGAATCTCTTCAAGCTCTCCTCCTCGTATGTTTCCAAGTTGATTCCCGTACTCGACCTTCTACTCCACGCGTCCTCCGAACTCCGTAACACTTTGTCTGCATTTTTGAAGATTTTCTACGTTTCCAGCAAAGACGTCAGCTTCTACGTCTCCCTCTACGTCTTCAGCAAACTTGATGATGTCATCACACAATATTTGGTGGCCATCTTAGGTGTATTCTGGCATTTGTACACCTCCGCCTAGTTCTCCTCTTACCTCATCACGCTGTTCACGCAACGGCGGCCATATGGGATTTCATATTTTCATCGTTTACAAGCTATCCTCATGAGCTTCACCGTTCTTCTCCTTGGATCATCAATAATTAACTGTTTCTTCACCGAGGTCTTTTACAAAAAGGTAATTTATTATTTAGTGAATTTACCTTCAACAGATCTCAACCCTTTATAACTTTTTAACTGTTCTGCACCCTCCTTGACTATTTTTACTCAATAAAGGCTTCATAAAGAGACTCTTTGGCATAATAAAAACGATTTTTAAAGGAACTCTTTGGCATTATAAAAACATTTATAAAGAGACTCCCTGGCACTATAAAAGCATTATTTTTTAAGGAATTTCCTCAGCGTTACTTTTGTTCTCTAACACAAAGATTTAATTGCCATGTCTTCCAATCAACAAATTGTGCATTTAAATCATTTTCTTTCTATACCTGGTAAGCCCTAAGAGTCTTGGAAAATTTGGTTTCGCATCCTTGAAAGCTATCTTATTGCCATTGACCGTGATGAGTATTCGCCTAAACGCAAATTAGCAATTCTATACAGTCATTAGGACAGTGCTGGACATCAAATCTTTGAGAATCTTCCTCCCTCTATTCCACCGGCTGGTGATGGCGATGGATGGAATCTCTTCTCTGATGCCATCCAAAGACTTAATAAGAAATTTTTAGAGCAACCCAATGTCATTTTAGAAAGGTTCAATTTTATGAAGAGGAAGCCCGATCCCAACGAAACAGTGGAGGAGTTCATTTCTGTTCTAAGGAATTTGGCAGGAGATTGCAACTTTGGTGCATCTGTCAACATGCATATTAGAGACCAATTATATATAGTTGTTTTCACAAAAAGATACAAGACCGTATTTTAAGTTGTAGAGATCCACCTTTATCTGAAGTAATTGATGTGGCCAATAGCATTGAAAGAGCTAATATTTTGTCTAAGTGTATGTCTAATGACATTGTTTCTCCCATTAGTCTGGTTCAAAATGATTCTTCTGTTAATGCTGTTACTTTTAAAAGCAAATTTTCTAAACCATTTCAAAGGAGAACAAATACCATATGTTACAGATGTGGGTCAAAATCACCTCTTGGTAATAGTCCCACCTGCTCCGCTCCTGGTAAAAAATGTGTTAATTGTCTAAAAATTGGACATTTTCAGTCAGTTTGCAGAAGCAAACAGGTGGTTCAAGTTAGCTCAGTTCATTCGCATGATCATCCTGATTTTAATATCACTTCTGTTGACACACCTTTACAAAGTCTTAACATTAATGTTGTTGATTTGACTTCTCATACTTTACCACAAAAAGTCATTCTCTACATTGATTCCAATGTTCAACCTTCCTTATCTGAGTGGGCCAAAGACCCCACTTGTCAAGTAATAATTGGTGATCTCAATCTTGACATGATGGCGGAGTCAGGCGCTCCGCCACTATTATTTCAGATACGCTTTTCATAAATCATTGGTCTTCTTCTGTTTCCTTGCAATGTACGGATATAGTTCTAAAGGCATATGGTGATAAGGATATAGATATGTTTGGTTTCTTTTACGAGAATGTAACCTGCCTAGGTAAACATAGATATACAAAAATATATGTTGCAATTAAAGTTAAAAACATTATTGGTTGGCAGGACCTTGCCAAGATGGGTCTGAAACTAGTTCCAGGTTCAGATAATCCTGTACAGATCTATGAGGTTTCGGTTTCCATGGTTTCGGAGAATTTTGATTCCATTGTTCAAAATATAATTTCAGAATTCCCTGAAGTTTTCACTACTTCCTTATTCATTCAAAAAATAAGGATTAACACAAAGTTACATAAAAAAATATTCTCTCCAAGTTTAAGGAGGCAGGCATTCCCTTGGGTAGGGATACATGCACATTTTTCTCAAATGCAATAGACTATTTGCGTCATTCAATTTCTTCTCTTGGTATATAACCCAAATTTTCCTCTAACCCAAGCCATCTCCAAAGCTGCCATTCCCAAGGGTAAAGATTCCTTAAAGTCTTTTTTAGGCATGACTGAATACTACTCGAGATTCATTGCAGGTTATGCACCAATTGTCCAATCTTTACGTGTCCTTTTAAAGAAGAACTCTAATTTTGTTTGGTCCCAAGAGATCAGTCATGCTTTTGACCTCGTCAAAAAGGTGATCACAGAAGCTTCTGTTTTGTCCTCTTTCACACCAGGCAATAAATGTTCCATTTCAGTTGATGCCAGTATAATTTTGTCATGAAGCATATTCCTGGGGGACACAATGTTAGGGCTTGACTGTCTCTCTAGATTACCATTGGAAGATGGTCACTCTGACTCTAAATTAGATGACAATGAGTGTGTTGTTGCATCCATTGAAGACACTTTCTTTTCTTCCTCCACATTTACCTACACAGATTGGATTCAGGGATCTAAGGATGATTCTGTTCTTCAGGCTGTCAAGAATATGATTGTTTCTCGGTGGACCAAAGAGTGTTCCCTATCTGCCTCACTCAAATCTTTTGCTCAAGTTTCTAATGATCTCTCCATTGTTAAGGATATCCTTTTGCGGGGAGACCAATGTGTCCCTCCTTTTGCTCTTTGTAACAGAATTTTTCAAAATTCTCCTGAGGGTCATTTAGGCATGGTAGCCACATCAATAAAATTAAAAGAACATTTCTGGGGGCCTGCATTAGTCAAATATGTTTCTCAATGGATTGACAGCAGAGACTTGTTTACTTCCTGATAAACACTGGAAAACTCCCAAACTTCCACTTCATTGCTTTCCTGTTCCTGAAGAAGCATGGTTTAACCTTGCTCTTGATTTTGCTGGCCCTTTTGAGTTACTTCCTCATGACAAATGTTACATTATTGTGCTGATTGACTATTATTCAAAATCGGTTGAGTATGAATTTTATGACACTCCTAATACCTTGTCAGTAATTAATTTTTTAAGCAGAGTTTTACAATCTGAAGATTCTCCCAGAAAACTTGTTACCAACAATGCCACACATTTCACCTCTTCTTTAATGCAAGATATTTTAATTGCACATGACATAAAACATCTTAAAGTTGCATTGTATTCTCCTTCATCCAATGGACTTGTTGAAAAGATGAACAGGTTTATTAAAGAAGGAATACAATCCACTTTAGCTTGTAATCTCTCTGTTGAACCTTTTCTCAAAAAGAAAATGTGGTCATATATTGTCACCCCCATACCACCACAGGCATTTTGCCATTAAGGCTTCTTAAAAAAAGAGATCCAAATTGAAATTTTTATCCTGGTTGGATTAAGGTTTCAAAGAAAAATGACGAGTCATGCTTGGCTTGTCATTACAAATGCAAAAACAACAGTTGATGGACACCATGCCATTCCAGCTTGAACCCAGCCATATGTAAATCAGTCTTGACCCTGATCCTTATGGGAACAGTCCAGCCTGAACTGCTAAGCCAGGTCCTCCCTGGACTGGAAACAAGCATCCTAGGACCGGTTTCGGGGTTTCACCCCTCTTCAGCCAGGATAGCATGATTCCAGTGGCATGGAGAGTACGGGACCCACGTCTGGGCATACCCGTCCCACTCAGGCTGAGAAATGCAAAAACAACAGTAGATGGACAGAATGCAGAGCAATGTCATACATTCACCCTAGTACAGAGATCTGGGCCTAAATCTCTCGTTTTTTTGCTGACCATGCCATTCCAGTTTGTACCCAGCCATGTGCAAATCAGTCTTGACCCTGTGCCTTATGGGAACAGTCCAGCCCAAACTGCCAAGTCAGGTTCTCCCTGGACTGGAAGGAAACAAGCATCCTAGGACCGGTTTCGGTGTTTCACCCCTCTTCAGCCAGGATAGTTTGATTCAAGTGGCATTGTGAGCATGGGACCCACGTCTGGGCAAACCCGTTCCACTCGGGGCGACAAATGCAAAAAAAACAGTTGATGGACAGAATGCAGAATAATGTCATACATTCACACCAGTACAGAGATCTGAGCCTAAATCCATTGTTTTTTTGCTCACCATGCCATTCCAGTTTGAACCCAGTCATATGCAAATCAGTTTTGACCCTGTGCCTTAAGGGAACAGTCCAGCCCGAACTGCCAAGCCAGGTCCTCCCTGGACTGGAAACAAGCATCCTAGGACCGGTTCCGAGGTTTCACCCCTCTTCAGTAGGATAGCTAGTTTCCAGTAGCATGGAGAGTACGGGACCCACGTCTGGGCATACCCGTCCCACTCGGGGTGACAAATGCAAAAACAACAGTTTATGGACAGAATGCAGAACAATGTCATACATTCACCCCAGTACAGAGATCTGGGCCTAAATCCATCGTTTTTTTGCTCACCCTGCCATTCCAGTTTGAACCCAGCCACATGCAAATCAGTCTTGAAACTGTGCCTTATGGGAACAGTCCAGCCCGAACTGCCAAGCCAGGTCCTCCCTGGACTGGAAACAAGCATCCTAGGACCGGTTCCGAGGTTTCACCCCTTTTCATCCAGGATAGCTTGATTCCAGTGGCATGGAGAGCACGGGACCCATGTCTGGGCATACCCGTCCTAATCGGGGTGACAAATGCAAAAACAACAGTTGATGGACAGAATGCAGAACAATGTCATACATTCACCCCAGTACAGAGATCTGGGCCTAAATCCATTGTTTTCTTGCTCACCTGCCATTCCAGTTTGTACCCGTAATAGCAACGGTCATCTAACTACGTGGACCCTCTTCATTTATTTGGATTTAGACTGGCGTAGATGATTCAAGCTTCAGGTCACTGCTTTCAAGCGCAATTTCCAGCGGAATTGCCCACACGGCCATACAATTCATGTGGACCACCACACCCTCACCTTGACAAGGAATCCACATCCTGCGAATCACGGCGGGTATGTGACAAAGCCCCATTCCTACCCAGGTCACCCCACCCTGTCCTGAAGAAGACCCACAAGGCCTAGGTTTAAACCACCCTCATGACCACAAGACAGGTCGAAACGCCAACGCCCCTGTAATTAGCCTGGACTCCGAACTCACTCCCAACGTGCCACACAAAAATATATTTCTATGCAAATTGAAATTGTAACAAGTTTGAGATTGTTTACTGTAAACGTGGCCAGGCCATACAGAACGGTGAATTACAACCAGTCCAACTGTTTAATGTATCAAGTTTCTTCCCTTATGTCACCACATTGAATACTCTCCTTCACCACCCTACACTTGAGCACCTTTCCTTCTCGCACGTTCCCTCTGGAGCAACCTCCCCTGCTAAACGATAACGTACAGTCAAAACTTTCTGATTTTTCACCAATTGACATGAGAATAAAATGCAAGGTAAATTAGATTATGGTTTGTTGCAGTTCTTTGTTTAAATGTTTAATAATGTATTAAGTACTATGAGCTGATACATCGTTCTTAAGAATGCTCATGAAATTATTTGCTGAATATACCAAACAGGGAAATTGATTTATGTCTCTTCAAATGAAGGTCTAGGACCATTGTTTTTTGTATTGGCTTGTCAATACAAGCATTACATGCAAAAAGATGTTTTAGTTCACCAACAAATTCAAAGGAAACACTTTTACTCCATACTTTCTAATGCTGTACATGACTTTCAAATTGGAGACTGGGTTTCGGTATAAAATCCAAATATGGTTAAGACAGGTGCCTCTAAGTTTTCATTACTAGTACAGGTTCTCAAAACCTCCAAAGGTTCACTCTTTTTGAACCAAAAAAAGGGTGGTGGAACAAGACGGTCCTGGTCAAGTTGTCTCCTAAGGAAGGACAGTTAGCGGTGGAATTATTTTCCAAACCCACAGATTAAAAAACGCTACTACATTATAGCAGTTATCACCCGAAGAGCCAGAAGGACAATATCCCCTTTGGGGAATTTATGCGTCTTTGCAGAAACTGTACATCACTGCAAGACTTTTATATTCACTCTGAGAAGTTGAAAAATAAATTGAAAGAAAGAGGCTATCCAAAAAAATTAGTTAACCATTCCTTTAAGAGGGCTAGGTTTTTCGATCGAGATAACCATTTACAAGGAACAAAAAAAGACAAGGCACAGGATAAATTAGTCATGGTCAGTCAGTTTTCAACCATCAGTAGCAAACACAAAAACATCATTAACCGTAATTGGAACATTCTGAATGACGGAGAAAATGCCAGCTTCCCCAAACATTTGTATGATTTTAGGAAAAACCAAAACTTGCGTAACTCCCTGGTTTTCACATATAGAGATGACGCGATTGAAACACAAAGGTCACTAACAGGGGGCAAAGCGACAGGCAACAACAAGTGTGGTAACTCTAGTGTGTGCGATTTAAGTGTGGTAACTAAAGAAATAACCCTTAATGGAGTTACACATGTAATCACATCACTGAACAATTGTAAAAGTAAAAACATTACATACCTTATACTATGCCCGTGTGGAAATGGATACATAGGAGAAACAGGAAGAGAACTGAGACAGAAACTATATGAACACAGATCAGCCATTAACCCCTTCGCTGCTAGGCCTTTCCCCCCCTGTGCTAAGCCTTTTTTTGGCTATTTGGGGTAGTGCGCACTTAGGCCCCTGTAACTTTTTGACCACATAAGGTATCCACGCCAAATTTGCGTCCTTTTCTTCCAACATCATGGGGACTGTAAAGGTACCCAGGGTTTGTGGATTCCCCTGGAGGGGTTCCAGAAATTAGCCAAAATACAGCTAAATTTTGGTTTTTTTGGGAAAAATTGGAAAAAAGGGCTGCAAATGAAAGAGTCTCGGTTTTTCCCTGCAAATGGTATCAAAGAAGGGTTCATGGGTCTGAAATCACAATTTTCCCAGCTTTTAGGGAATGATAGACTTTTGTCAGAAAACCAACATTTTTTACACAGTTTTGGCATTTTTCTGGGACATCGCCTATTTATGCTTTTTATTGTGCTTTCAACCTCCTTCCAGTTAATGGGAGAAATGGGTATGAGAGCAATAATGGATACTGGACAGCTATACATTTTAGAAAAGTAGACAAAATTCTGAATTCAGCAAGGGGTCATTTGTGTAGATCCATCAAGGTTTCTTTATAGAAACTAACAGTTAAATATAGGAAAAATTGAAAATTAGTTGAAAAAAACAGCCGTTTGTGTCAACAATTTTAACTTGTAACTTCTTCTAATTATGACAGCTCTTTGAAAGCAATATACCGTTTTGTCTGGTTGTGGGGATATATAGGACTTGTAGGTTCACCAAGAACCCAAGGAACCCAGAGTCAAAAACTGAGCAGCAATTTGCAATGGCTTTTTATTTTGCACCGGGTATATATCAATTGTTGTGGGAAAATGTATACATGGAAAAATCGGTATGAAAAACACCTATGTATTTCTGAAATGGGAACAAATTATAGAGTTTAGAAACAGTAGATATTTGCACATTTTCGAAATTGGGAATACTCATACTAGCATGAGAATTATCGGTCATTTTTCAAAATGACTTCTTTTTTACACAATGTCTTTCATTTGGAAGGTAAAAATGCATTGAAAGCCAATAGGTAATAACAGTTGCTTTACAAATCTGAATTACCCTAAGTCTCCCAATAAAAATGGTACCTCACTTGTGTGGGTCGGCCTAGTGCCCACAACAGGAAACGGCGCAAAACGCAACGTGGTTTCACCTCAATTTTGCAGTGAAAAATTACCCTTTTTTGGCAAAGTGCCTAGCTGTAGTTTTTGAACCATAGCTCTGCCGGCACCTTGGGAAACCTACCAAACCCACACATTTCTAAAACCTAGACACCCAGGGGATTCTAGGGAGGTATGGCTTGCGTGGATCCCCCAAAGTTTCCTTACCCAGAATCCCCTGCAAACCTCAATTTTAGCTGAAAAATGCACTTTTTTCACACATTTTTTTGTGTGAAAGTTGTGACATCCCCGGGCTGACACAAATTTCCTACCACCCAGCATTCCCCCGGGTCTCCCGATAAAAACAGTACCTCGCACGTGTGGGAGGTACAAGTACCCACGACAGGCAAGGGCCCAAAACGTAGTGAGGCGACATCAACTTTGCCTATCACAAAACAACCTGGTTTTGCAAAGGGGGTACCCTGGGTTTTTGGCCCGGTGCCAGGTGGCCACCTAGGGAAACCTACCAAACCCACACATTTCTGAAAACTAGACACCCGGGGGATTCCAGGGAGGTATGGCTTGTATGGATCCCCCAACGTTTCCTTACCCAGAATCCCCTGCAAACCTCAATTTTAGCTGAAAAAATCACTTTTTTCACACATTTTTGTGTGGGAAATTTGTGGCATTACTGGGCTGACACAAATTTCCTACCACCCAGCGTTCCCCCGGGTCTCCCGATAAAAATGGTGCCTCACACGTGTGGGAGGCACAAGTACCCGCGACAGGCAAGGGTCCAAAACGTAGTGAGGCGACATCAAAATTGCCTATCACAAAACGACCTGGTTTTGCAAAGGGGGTACCCTGGGTTTTTGGCCCGGTGCTCTGCGGACACCTAGGGAAACCTGCCAAACCCACACATTTCTGAAAACTAGACACCCGGGGATTCAAGGGAGGTATGGCTTGCGTGGATCCCCCAACGTTTCCTTACCCAGAATCCCCTGCAAACTTCAATTTTAGCTGAATAAAATCACTTTTTTCACACATTTTTGTGTGGGAAAGTTGTGGCCTCACCGGGCTGACACAAATTTCCTACCACCCAGCATTCCCTCAGGTCTCCTGATTATAACAGTGCCGAACTTGTGTGGGACGGCCAAGTACCCGCGACAGGCAAGGGCACAAAATGTAGTGAGGCGACATCAAATTTGCCCATCACAAAACGACCTGGTTTTGCAAAGGGGATACCCTGGGTTTTTGGCCCGGTGCTCGGCGGCCACCTAGGGACACCTACCAATCCCACACATTTCTGAAAACTAGACACCCGGGGGATTCCAGGGAGGTATGGCTTGCGTGGATCCCCCAACGTTTCCTAACCCAGAATACCCTGCAAACCTCAAGTTTAGCTGAAAAAAACACTTTTTCCACACATTTTTGTGTGGGAAAGTTGTGGTATCACCGGGCTGACACAAATTTCCTACCACCCAGTGTTCCCCCGGGTCTCCCAATAAAAACGGTGCCTGACACGTGTGGGAGGCCCAAGTACCCGTGACAGGCAATGGCCCAAATCATTTTGAGGCGACATCAAAATTGCCTATTTCAAAATCACCTGGTTTTGCAAGGGAGGTCCCCTGGGTTTTTGGCCCGGTGCTCGACGGCCACCTAGGGAAACCTACCAAACCCACACATTTCTGAAAACTAGACACCCGGGGGCTTCCAGGGAGGTATGGCTTGCGTGGATCCCCCAACATTTCCTTACCCAGAATGCCCTGCAAACCTCAAATTTATCTGAACAAATCACTTTTTTCACACATTTTTGTGTGGGAAAGTTGTGGCATCAGGGGGCTGACACAAATTTCCTACCACCTAGCGTTCCCCCGGGTCTCCCGATAAAAACGGTGCCTCACACGTGTGGGAGGCACAAGTAACCGCGACAGGCAAGGGCCCAAAATGTAGTGAGGCGACATCAAAATTGCCTATCACAAAACGACCTGGTTTTTGCAAAGGGGGTACACTGAGTTTTTGGCCCGGTGCTCGGCGGCGGCCACCTAGGGAAACCTACCAAACCCACACATTTCTGAAAACTAGACACCCGGGGGATTGCAGGGAGGTATGGCTTGCGTGAATCCCCCAACGTTTCCTTCTAAAAAAAAAACCACTTTTTTCACACATTTTTGTGTGGGAAAGTTGGGGCATCACTGGGCTGACACAAATTTCCTACCACCCAGCGTTCCCCCGGGTCTCCCGATAAAAACGGTGCCTCACTCGTGTGGGAGGCACAAGTACCCGCAACAGGCAAGGGCCCAAAATGTAGTGAGGCAACATCAAAATTGCCTATCACAAAACGACCTGGTTTGAGTTGTCTCGCGGTGCATGATCGCGAGAAGAAAGACGTGATCGCGCGACGCATGACGTTACTGCAGGTGCGAACTGTCGCGAGGCAGCGCAAATGGCTAAAAGCAATCCAACATCTCATGGAGAACGCGACCGGATCAAGAAAACTTGTCGGCGAACGCAGGGATTCAGGTAAGGCGATCGCGCGCGCGCGAAAATGTATTATTTTACAGCGTGAGCAAGAAACAAATTATCGCCAAGCTGCGGAAAGCGGAAATTTTGACATTTTCGCGCTCTCCGCGGAACGCGAAAATGTCAAATTATCGCAATTTCCGCGAACGGAACGAAATTTTTGCCCAGGCCTATTTTTGGCCCAGTGCTCGGCGGCCACCTAGGGAAACCTACCAAACCCATACATTTCTGAAAACTAGATACCCGGGGGATTGCAGGGAGGTATGGCTTGCGTGGATCCCCCAACGTTTCCTTACCCAGAATCCCCTGAAAATCTCAATTGCAGCTGAAAAAAATCACTTTTTTCACACATTTTTGTGTGGGAAAGTTGGGGCATCACCGGGCTGACACAAATTTCCTACCACCCAGTGTTCCCCCAGGTCTCCGGATAAAAATAGTGCCTCACTCGTGTGGGAGGCCCAAGTACCCGTGACAGGCAAGGGCCCAACACGTATTGAGGCGACATCAAAATTGCCTTTCTCAAAATGACCTGGTTTTGCAAGGGGGGTCCCCTGCATTTTTGGCCCGGTGCTCGGCGGCCACCGAGGGAAACCTACCAAACCCACACATTTCTGAAAACTAGACACCCGGGGGCTTCTAGGGAGGTATGGCTTGCGTGGATCCCCCAACGTTTCCTTACCCAGAATGCCCTGCAAACCTCAAATTTAGCTTAAAAAATCACTTTTTTCACACATTTTTGTGTGGGAAAGTTGTGGCATCACCGGGCTGACACAAATTTCCTACGACCCAGCGTTCCCCCAGGTCTCCCGATAAAAATAGAGCCTCACTCGTGTGGGAGGCCCAAGTACCAGGCAAGGGCACAAAATGTAGTGAGGCGACATCAAAATTGCCTATCTGGTGTCCAGTGGGCTTTCTGTCGCCCCGAAGGGGCAGATTAGGGGCCAATAGGGGCAGAAAGACTGTAGTGATTGCAGGAGGGGTGGGGGCATGGGCATGCCCCTTTTGGGCAGCCCCCACCCTTATTATTATTTCAAAAAAATTCCCTGGTGTCTACTGGGCTTTTTGCCCCCCGGGGAGGGGCAGTTTGGGGGCTATTGCCCACATCTACCACCCAGGGGGGCAAAAAGACTAAATTATGCCAAAATTAATTTGGGGGGAGCCAAGCCCCTTGCCCAGGGGCTGCTCCCCCCTCCCTGGTGTCTAGTGGGTGGTTCCCTGCTTGGGGATCGCCCTCCTGTGGCGCTTTCAGATCGACACCGGCTGTAGAAATAGAGAAATCAGTCAGCGAACTTACACATACTGGATAACGGACGCTGAGATGCCGTAATTTAAGGTGAGAGATGAGAACGGTGTAATGGTCATTAAATAAGGGATTGGGCGGCACCGCATATAGATGCAGTCCATGGCTAGTGATCATCGAGTCACCTACGCACTGCTTAACACGGGGCGCTATAAGAATTATGGAGCGCTGTGTTAAATGACCATAAGAAGCAACAAAGGGGAAAGCTATAACAAAAGGTTTTTACCTTTAGGATTTCGAGTTACCGGACCTTCTTTGGCGGTGAAAAGGAAAGTGATTAATTGAAATATCTAAAGAAGACACGCATCCACGAGAGCGGGGCATACCAACTGAGAACACAGGCTCTGTCATATCAGAAGACATGAGTCCCCTAGAATAGGAGGTAAGAATCCCCATGGGGCCACGGGCATATTTCATAGTCCGGTAGCAAAAAGATTAGAATCAATTTGGTGTCTTTCTACTTCTTCTTTCAGAAAAGTGGACAGACCGACAGAGCGTTTGTTGAATTACTTGTTCTATCATTGAACAACAACATCTGGATTGAAACGGACTACATACACAACAGTCTTAGTACACATTAAGAGATATAATTTCCTTTTTTTTTAAAAAGGTAAGGTCCTTTCCACTATTGAAAGGAAGGGCAAGACCAAGCATAATATCTGAATAGAAGATTAAAAATCAGAACTCTTCTTTTTGAATTTGCAGAAATCGTTTGCCTATTTCAATAGGGCCTACCCACAGAGGCCATTCCTCAACACAGGTAATTTAAAAGCCTTCAAGTCTGACAACAAAAAATGTCTTTAAATGAGAAACGTTAGTGAGATGTGCATGTTATTTGAAACTGAGGGAGCATGTGACATGAATGGGATAGGGTTGCCCTTTTTTTAATTGGGGAGGTTCCAATGAACTAAAAATAGAGATGTATTGTGAACAATGATCATTGATCAAATAATTAAAAACTAATAGATGTGGATTATACTGTATGAGACCAAGCGATTGATGACATAAAACAAAGAGGGTGTCTATAAATTGTTTACAAGTTGACAAGAGAACGCTATTTTCTAAAAAGATTTTTTTTGTGTTTATATGTCCCCTTCTGTATAGATAAATAATATTTATAGAAAGAATGGGAGGAGGAATAAATCCCTGATTAAAAGTCCTGAAGAAGGTGGTCTTTAAAACAGTCACAGTAACCACCGAAACGCGTCGATGCCAATGTGTTTTGAAAACACTCTTTAGAATACCTGGAAGGAATATAGTGTTATTCTACCAGTTTTTCTATGGTATTATGGAAGTTGGATCGGTTTACGCAACAGTCTATGTAGGATTGTGCAAAAGGGTCTCCTAATGCTTTTTTTGTATTGTTTTATGTACTTTTGTGATTTTGTTTTTATGAAATTTATATTTTAGTGCAATACAGTGGTATTCTTATTATGAATGAACTTGATTAAGTTTTGTATAAATTCCGGATTACATTTTAACTCTGTTTTTATTGAAAAATAATTCATTTATTAACGGTACATCTCGATTTGAGGTATATGATTGCCATCTTTTGCAGATGGTACAAATATTATCACTGTTGAAAGTGATTGTGTGAATGGTATGAAAGCTGCTTAATTGAGGTTCCTTTTTTGGATCAATCCAAGTGAAGTTTTTCCTTATAACCAAGTTGTCTCCTGAACAGGCTTCTCAAATTCTTACCTCCAAGTGTACCCTTGCAGAGGAAAATATTGATTGTTCTCATTTTCCTTTGGGTGCCTCATCTGATTATCCTTCTAATATCTCATCCAATTCTCAAGGTGGTCATTTTACATCCTCCCAGGACACACCTTTCTTTTCAGGTTTCCACAGAACACATCGTAATTGTTCCATACCTGTTAGGTTTAAGGACCTTTACATGTCTTGAATTACATGCCTTTTTCTCTTAAGGTCTTTTTTTGTTCATTTTCTTATGGGAGGGAGATGATGTAAAGGTTTGTATTACACATCACTTACCTGTCCACATTTGTTATTTCATTAATTGCCTGTAGTCTCTCTTTGCTTTTCATTGCTGCATGAGATTGCTGAATGACAAACTTAGCAGTTCTATGTTCCTGGCATGCGGTCCTCCAAACATGATTATGTTCGAAAGTGCATCGCTCGTGGTGTCTCTCTTCAACGAAGCATGTCAGTTGTTGAACAGACATTAACAGCCCATGCTTTGTTGAGGATGGATGCATTTCCATGGTCAAACTGTATTTCTTAATAAACTTACTTCTGAAAATACAACTTCATCTTGGTTTGTTCATGCTTTCAAACCACAACTTGGCACTTCACACAGGGCTGACTGGGCATGTCAGTAACAAAGTGAAAACACAACACAAGAAAAATCCCAAACCAATTAAGAAAAATGAGTATTATTTATTGAATAGAATGACACTTAAATGACAAAAATTCGATAAGAACCAGAGTTAATCATTCTTAAAGTTCTAGGTGAAAATAGCGCCAAAAAGTATATAGCAAAACTCGCGGGTATCTGGCCGCGCTGGAGCGGATCAAAATTACATCTTCAATCCGACCATGATGGACAGGTGTGTAGCTTAGTCGGTGGGATTTGGGGGATGTAAATCTCAAATTTCCCAACTAAAAAAGCAATGGGCTGCAGGTTAGAGGGGTGAGATGATTAAGATTCGAGGTGGACTGTTTCTATGAGGAACAGGGTCAGCACACAGTTGCGTTAGATGGGCTTATGTCTAGAGTGGCACAATGGGGAAAATGCAATGGGTTAAAATTAGTGCTTGATTTGTAAAAATAAATAAATTGTGAGGGCCCTCAGCAGGAGGCCACTGCTGCTCGCACCACCCATTTTCCCTGCCAGTGCTACCAATGACAGTATCATCACAACTACTAATGATCACATTCTTACAAATGTGACAATTCAGACTATACCAGGCCACCCAAAGCCATAAGAATGGCTTGAGCTGCAGTTATTAGTCATTTTGAATGTATAGTTAATTAATAATCAACTGTTGTCAGTTCAGTGCTGATTAATGACATCAGACTCACCCAACTAGTCACCGAACCCTCACACACAGATGGACACATCCTAGACACCATCTTCACCTCCAGCAACAGAATCAAATTCACCCACATCATAGAGCTCACCTAGACCACACACGCAATTGTGCACTTTACCATCTTCAATGTCTAGCACACCATCACCAAGCTCCATAGTGCCACCCACCGTAGCTGGGGCAAAGTCGCCGAGAGACAATGGACGCAGACTCTCAACGCCACACCACCTTACACGTCAGTGGACGTCGACCAAGCCGTCCACAACTTTCCACCTGGATCAACAAAAATGCTGACAGGGTCACCCCTGTGAAGAGGGCAAAAACCAACAAAACTTCAAGACAAGCAGGCTGGTACACCCCAGGGCTCAGAACCACCATTCACCACTGTCTCCTGCTCGAGAAGCGAAGGAGCATCACCAAGGACCCCTCCGACAGAGCCACACACAAAACAGCACTCAGCTTCTACCACTGGCACATCAAGCAGCCCAAAACAGCAGCTATCACTGACAGCATAGACACCACTGCTAATCACACCAAGTGAATCCACAAAATTATCAAGGAGTTCTCCAACCCGGCAACCACAGAAAACACTGTACACCCTTCCCAACAACTCTGCAACACCCTATCGGACTACTTCCACAAAAATATTGCCAACATCTACAACAACTTCGACCCCCAACCCACTACGTGCAGCCACAACAAACTCATCCAACCAACAAACACCAGCCCAGCCATTACAACCTGGTCTCCGCTCAACATTCAGACCACCACAACCATTATATCTTCCATCCACTCTGGGGCACTGTAGTGTGTACCTTCCTTTAAAATTATAAGGACTATTGGATAAAACTGTTACTTTCTCACATTTTCACATTTATTGCTTTGACAATGGCTTTACAGATTTTACAAGTGCTTTGTTAATTTCATTGTCTTTCCATTTTACAGTTTTTCTTTTTGCATGTACAATATTTAATATCCTCAAACTCATTTGTTTTCCTCTATGGCGAACTCTTAGCAGTTTGCACAATCGCCTCCTTTCTTGCAGCATCAGGTAAACCCAGTATGAGGGGGGTGTGGCCAGGTGCTCCCGTGAGCGGAAGCGGTCTCCAGAGCTCCGTCTGCCGAATCCCCCAACGTCAATCATCCTGAGTCAAAGGTATGGACCTATATCAAAATCTGAGCTGCGGAATATCCAAAGAATGCGCTGAGCTGAGGGGCAATCCAAATACACCACGCACGGCAGTGTAACTGCTATTTTTCCTCCCGACTCAGAGACGCTCGCAAGGTGGCAGTTTGAGGAGGCGGGTCCTGACATCGGCGGAGATGGGGAGTGTACCGAGGATAGGCTTTATGCGAGTCCCGAGCTGTGGGGAGACCGGCGACCAGCTGCGCGAAGGAAGACCCCCTGGGGTAGTAGCCCAAAGCACAGGTCAGAACGGCCTGAGGGGTCCTGACCCGGAGAGTCCACTACATACGCCTTGGTGACACAGACCTTCGCGATCAGCTGGCGTAGGGGAATATGACCCCGCGTCTAATGTAATAGCCAAGAGCAGGCTGAAGGGGTGAGGCCGTGCACCTGGGTGGCCCGAAATAGGTGTAGGCCCCCTTGAACGCACTGAATAGCACTTGGGGAGGGCACCGTCCTCCGGTACAGATGCCAGACCTACTGAGGCCTAAAGGACGCAGAAGGCACCCAGAGCGGCCTACCCGGCAGCAATCTCTGGACTCCACTCTGACTTGCGGCGTTGGAAGAGGGGCCATCGCAACATAACTGCAGGTGCAAGGTAGCACATCCAACCACCAGGAGGGGAGGGGAGGAAAGCACTGAGCTGAAGAGAGCCCAGTACAGAGATCCACTGATCTGGAGGAGAGAGCAACTGTGGAACATCCTAGGCGAAAACAGAGGGCACTGGGTGACCATAGTGGAAGATGGTTGCAAGGCTCCGAGGTGGTTCGATCTGGGAAGCACCCGAGGGTGTGGACCTAGAGTGGATTGCCTTTTGAGCTGTTTACTAGTGATCTAAGAGTGCGGAATGTTTGATTCCACTGCAACGCCAGAACTTCATATTTGGCCTGCCTCTGCCAAGCCAGGGTTTAATGATGAATATCCACAACGCCGGACGGTCATGACCTGAGGGGGAAGTGCTGGGAGTTGGTCATGGAGAAACTCCCAAGAAGAAGGAATGTACCACCCTAGGTGTGGGGGGGTGTGGGTCATCAGACGGATGATGATGATGAAACAGTTGAGACAAGAAGTGACACTACTCCCGCGGGGCCCACCCTAGTGGATATCAGGCTGGCCATCACTGCGTCCAGGGAGGCGCTGAAGATGAAGATAGACTGGATTGGGGCAGACCTTAACCTGTTAAAAGATGAACACCACAAGCTTAAAGAGCGAGTCGTTACCACCGCTGATAATCCGGAAGCGATGGCCACCTTACAGAAATCTCTGAAAAGTGTGGAAGCCAAGGCTAAGGTACTAAAAGCACGAGCAGAGGACAGCGAGGGCCTATCCCGTAGGAACAACCTACGCATAATAGGGGTTCGAGAATGGGTGGAGGGCACAGATGCAGTGCGATTCCTTGAAGACTGGCTTAGGGCAGAAGTGGCCCCAGAGGGTCTTTCCCCTTTTATGCGCTGGAGAGAGCTCATAGAGTCCCTGCCAGACCGCCCAAGCCCGGAGCCCCCCTCGTCCACTTGTGGCGCGACTCCCTTCACTTCAGGGATCGTGACCATATCCTTCACCATGCCCACCAAAAACAGGACCTGCAGATAGGTAATAACAAACTGATGATATTTCCAGACTTTACCAGGGAAGTGCAACATCAACGGGTGTCATTTCTGGCCCTCAAGCGAAAGCTGAGACAATTGCTGATCCCATATGCAATGCCGTTTCCAGCACGCCTCCAGGTGATTGATAAATCAGGGACACTATATTTCACTACCCCGCAAGAGGCATGGGAGTGGCTAGAATCCAGCCAGAATCAAGCAGATCGCACATCATCCCCGGACCTGACTCAACAAAATTTGACCAAGAGTCAGCACTCGTCAAGAGCCCCATTCCCTAAAGAGCGCCGAACATAGCGGCATAAGGCACTGCAGGCAATTGCAGGACTTAGCGGAAGAGGCACCAGTCCTGGCTCGAGCAAAAGCGGACCCTGAAATTGACAGATCTGAAAGTTCACCACTAGCTAGTGCAAATGAGGACTCCGAAACTGAACTGCCAGAGGTCACACCTCAGACAGCGGATGACATTGTCTAATAGAGAAGTTCCATGATGTACTTGAGAGGGCCTCTGTGAAGCCGAGAGTGACTCATCTAGAGAAACAGACATAGCAGCAGCTGACCGATGATGACATGACCACCGGAACTGCCAAGCAAGTTATGCTGTTGGGGAGTGCAGCCTGGAGGAGACCTGGGCCCGGTAGGGTAAACTACATAACCCCACCACTACCAAAAGACTTCCTACTACTAAGTTTAAGTTTGGATGGGAACTAGTTTTTTATGTACCTATCCTGGGGAGGGGGAGTTGGGGGGTTCCTTTTGTTCAGAGGTTGTTGTTGTGGGCCAGGCATGTCGGTTTAGGGAAAATCACTAGGAGTGTGACCCACCTTCCACAATGGTATCCAATGTAGGCATTAAGTGTTTATCTTGGAACGTCAGTGGGGTGCACAGTATGTTACGCCACCATAAAATCCATGCATATCTGAACAGGAGGTGGGGGTGCAAATTGCGTTCCTACAGGTGACCCACTTAACGGCGAAGGAAGGAGCTGAGCTTCAACGTAGGTGGAAGGGGTAAGTGTTTTACATCAATTATTTTGCCTTCGCCAGGGGGACCCTGGTCTGGGTGAGGGCAGGAGTTGCCTTCCAATGCACTAGGCAGATAATCGATCCAGAGGGGAGATTCGTTGGTTGTCTCGGGACACTTAGTAGCAGGGATATAACACTTGGGAGTTTGTATGCTCCTAACATGGAGCAACCCGCTTTCCAGTCGCAAGTTTCAAGGAAACTGGCTTCGATCATGACGGGATCAGTACTACTGGGCGGTGACTTTAATTATGGGACTGACGTTGGGTTGGACCGATCTCACCCTCCACTTCCTGATGCTCCAATACATAGGGTTGCGGAGGCTCGACGAAACTCACAGCAGAGATGGGGGTTGATAGACACCTGGAGGTCCCAGCATCCTGGAGAGAGAGACTATTGCTTTTTCTCGGCGTTGCATGAACTGCATGTTCGTTTAGACGCTGTCTTGTGTTCCCTGGATGTGCATGGGGGGGTTAAGATGAGTGAATACCTGACCAGAACAGTTTCTAACCATAACCCGCTGTTACTGTACCTGGAGTGGTCCGGTAGCCGACCCAAAATACCCACTTGACGCTTAAGGCCGGAGGCACTAGAGGACCAGGTCTTCCATGTTGCAGTGGGCACAGCTATAGATCAATATTTCCTAGACAACGCCAACACAGCAACAAACCCATTCATAGAGTGGGACGCCTTTAAAACTGTCATTAGAGGGTGCTGCATTGCAGAGATGGTGGGGACACGGGAGGTTCTTTTGCAGGATGTGCAGAAAGCAGAACAGCAACTCCGTGAGGCCGAGAAAGAAAGACCGAAGAGAGTAGATAAACACGCGGAGCTCCTGGTGGCTAGAGAAGCGATGGCAGCCCAGATAGAGTGTCTGGTTGTTTCCACCAAAATAATTATGTAACCCGAGCCCACGCTGAGAGGGATAAATCCGGGGCACTTTTAGCTTGGCTGCTAATTTGGCGAGAAGGGGGACAGTGATACTGGTGCTCCGGGGGTGGTGAGGAAATATGAATTTTATGATCAGATTATGTCCCCTATCTTAGACCCCAACGGCTCCATGTACATGCTACAAGTACATGTATATTCCCTCCAGTTCCAGTTATGAAGACGCAAATACATGTGCGTCCACCGTCAACATGTCCTCTTTCAGATCCGCCATGAACGAGTCGGATATTCCGTTCCTAAACATGAAAGGCCACCGACTTTATGTGGTTCACTTTCCACGTTTTACAGTTCAGGCGAGTAGGCCCTGAATTCTGCTATCAAGCCTTTTCCTGCCTTCTGCCTCTGAAAGCTCCAGTTCGAGCCCGCATCTGTATCCATGAACTTTGTCCTACTCCCTGCGCGGCTAACGGTGCCTGATCCGGCCTGTTGCCTGCCAAAAACTGTATTTCACCTTCAAGATTATCTGCTCCGCTCCTCATCCGATGCATTCCTGTCTAGTAGTTTAGGTAAACATTCTTCCAGCTACCGAGCAAAGGGCCAGGCCTCACTGTCCTCATGCAAGTAATTCATAGCCCCTGTTACCATGGAAGATTCCTGCCCCCTCGCATCTCATGTAGACACTTAGACGCTTGTACACGCACTAACAGTCAGTATAGAATAGATTCCGTCCGAGAGACCTTTCCTTTTGGATAATACAGTTCTTTAAACATAAGATATTAGATATGATTTGGGATTAGGTTGACATGACCCCCCAGACTTCTGTCTCCACATATAGAGCTAAAATGTCAAGTCCCCTTCACCCTCTAGTTGCACGTCAATCACACGTCATGTGGCTGCGCACGCATCTCTGCCAAGTATTTCTGCTGACATTGCAGGATTCTCTTATTGATCCACCCACCTGTGACATCATGTTTAATGACGTTTCTAGTCTACGCCTATGTTTACGCCTTTTTTTATTACGTATGTATATTCTTATCTGTATTATCAGCTGTTACGCCTCCTGCATCTGTCTTAAATGTAATGCTTTTCATATAAATATCTTTACTTGTCAATAATGTATTGCCTTCCCTTCCTGAACCCTCGTGGTGATGGAATTTGATGCCTATGGTTCGAACCATAATTCCTTGTAAGGAATAAAGCCTTTCAGAACCTCTAATACCACGGATTCTGCCTCTTATTTTTACTGAGTTATTCTTACTAGACTTTACCGCATGAAAAATAGTACAGGTAATTAAATATTTACCACATAAATTGGCGCCCGAACAGGGACACTTTCTCATCTCACGCGCCGGAGGTGCGTTGCAGGCCCGGTCTCCTGCCATAGCCGGACGGACAACAACGCGTACCCGCAGGATTTCCTGTATCTCCCTCCGGCCAAGCGGGGGTGACTGAGGCTGCGATCAACACCCAGACGAGGCGGTGAGAAGTGCGAAGTATCCCGACCAGAGCCTAGCTGAGAGAGCAAGATCCGAGGTATACAGAGGCTCACCAGGTTCCGAAGCTCCGAGTCCAGTCGAGTCCAGTCCGGTCCAGTTCAGTTCAGTTCCGAGGCCTTCCGTTCCGTGCTACCCGGTGAGTACCGTTGCTGGGGAGGCAGTTAGACGTGCACATTAATTTGTGCCGGTCCTGACGGGTTTGGGTACACAAATCCGGTCTGCACTGTTTCAGCAGTGTATCTGTACTGTTTAGCAGTATATCTAGTATGTCTTGTATATAATTCAGTATTATCTAGTGTCAGTATTATGTCAGTAACTAGTTTTCTATTAGTTATCATCGTTCGTTAACTGTTAAATGTTAAATGTTTTGATACATTCTACATATTGTGGTGTGAATGATTGTTCATTATTGTATTTATTGTATTAAGTGTGTTCAAGATTAAGTAATAAGGTCTAAAAATGCCGCTCTTTTCGAAATTAAGACAGATCAAAACCAGAAAAGGGGTACTCGAAGAAGCTGTTCCCATTCCACCTAGGGACACTCCAGGGTACTTTATGTATCAGAAGCATGGCCTAGATGCCGTATTATTTCTTGATTTATGGGTGGACTACACCAAAGATTTACCAGAAAGTCAGAGGTGGCCCGCAGCTGGGACCTGGGATGCAGATTTTGTCATGAGAGTAGAAGAAGAATTATGGAAAAAGAAAGCCAGACAGTCACAGAAAGATGCCATTGAATTATGGCGTAAAGAATCATATAGACGTACAGAAAAGGCGCTCAGACAGGAAGAGAAAAGTAGGGAGAATTTGAATAAAGCCCGAGAAAATATATTAATTGAGGAAGGTACCCGAGTAAAAGCAGAACAAGTAGACAGACAAAGAAACACCCTTATGAATGGTATGTATCCTCTTCTGGCCGAAGGGTTACCTCAGGCCACCCCGGAAATACCGAAAGACTTGACACCTCCATTACTCCCGATAAAAGCACATCCCAAAACAGCAAAAGATGTTTTCCTTTCTTCCTATTTAGATGATGTAACTCCTGAATATGCTAATGTTCCGCCACGCACACCGCCTACCGATGGTGCTCAACGCCAAGATCATCCGTCTGTATCCCCGCAACAACAAACTCCTACGCACATTCCCACAGGTCCATCTGTTTCTACCGCTTTTCCCACATCTACAGTTTCTATCTTACATCCAACAAATCCTTTTGTGCCTAGCACCTCAGATGGTGCGACAGGAGGTACGACAGAAATTTTTGCCACGCCACCTCGAGGAAATAAATTATCCCTTAGAGATTTAGCATACGAATGTACACCCCAACTAGCAACTTCCGACATGTTTAAAGAACATCTAGTGGATTGTAGATATGATCCTGTGCCCGGTAGACGGGACGGTATGCTGCTGTCATCACTACGTATACGACGAGCTTCAAGGTATTTAGCGACACTACCAGGAATGGTGGCACATTTAGACAATATATACCACTTTGTCCAATCAGGGCGAGGCCCTGAAAGTATTGACGAAGCCATGGAATACCAGAAAGTGGATGTACAGAGACAACTGTTACGCTTCTTCATAAACTGTGTGATCAGAAACCAAGACAGGCCTGAGGTAGAGCAGAAGGAAATGCAAGTACTTACCAAATGGGGTCAGAATATATCAGAAGGGAAACATGATAGACAGACATGTATAGTAGTTATGTGCCGAAAGATCCGCAAAGAAGTAGAACGAATACATAAAGAAAGATTAGAGACAGACCAACATGAATCAGAGGGAGAGGAGGACGAAGAATCAGAATTGCCCACAGGACACTTAGAGACAATGGCTTATGTAGGTAAAGGAAGATCTTTTAATAATACCAGATGCTTTAATGATCCAATACGTCCGATACGTCCAGAATGTAACAGAAATTTTCAAGCCCCTATGTTAAATATAAGGTCTCCTGAACACCTATTCCAAGCTGCTGATAAACTACTCCGAGACCGAAGGGGGTATCATATGCTCGATTCTATGGATGAACAAGAATTAGCCAGGTCAGCAGTACAATGGGCTGACAGTTCTGAGAAATACAGTGATGATGCGTTGGCACACACGTTTTTGAATCTTACCCCAGACGAACAGCGTTTAGCTGGTATATACATGATACAACATCTCGTTATATTATATAGAAGTCAACACTCCGATCCCGGTCCCCTGCCTGATATATTGATAGAATTACTCACGAATAAATGGAGAGGTTCAGGTACTGATTTAATTAAAGAAATTCTGGAATATCGACACCAGTACATTGTCTTCATATGTCCGGAACATGTTTCAGTTCCCCCCCAGGAAAGAAAAACTTATCACATAGACAGACAGAATCCCTTACGCGAAGTGCACCCAGTCAGAGGTGAGGACAATATTTTTAAACGCGTGTTTGTGTACGCGCCCATAACTAAAATTGAATTATTAGAAATGAAGAAAGTAGTACCTAGCCATGACAAAGACCCAGCAGGTTTCCACCGTGAGATAAAAGACATGTTACTCATTATGAAAATATTGAAAGTTTTATTGCCTGCCGGTATTTACGAGAAACTCAAGGAAAAGGAATGGGAGGTGGGAGACCAAAAGATAGACTGGACAATATTAGAAAACGAAGAAAAGGCCCGAGCTGCAGGTTCAGGGCTTGGGGAAAGGACTACAGCATTACCAGGATTATTAGTGCAGGTACTACCACGTTTATTAACTACGAAAAAGGAGGACTGGGGTGCAATCTCAGCCTGTAAACAAAAGCAAGATGAAGACACTAGTGATTTCTATTCCCGATTTGAAAAATGTTTTGGTATAAATAGTGGCATAAAAGCGAGTAACGAGTCATATCCACATCTGTTTGTGACAAAATTAGTTGAAAATTCCCTACCGCAAGTTAAGAATAGAGTATTGAAATTCGAGAGTACCTGGCAAGGTAACACCCCGTCACAGATGTTACAGATGTTACAATATCACCACAATAGAATTAGAGAAGAACAAGAACATGAACAAAGACGTATGAAAGACACGAAAATGAAAATGCTTGTGGCTCAGTCAGTTCCAGCTGATGGTCACAAAAAGGGTGATTCCGCAGGTCCGGTGAAAGGGGCATGCAACTATTGTAAACAACAAGGTCATTATATACACGATTGTGCAGTTCTGAAACATAATATCGCCACGGGTAAAACCCAGGAAAGACCACGTCCACCTAGACAGGATCAGAACCAATCACAAATCCCTCAGCATGCACAATCTAGGCCAGCTCCACAACAGACAGCTCCACAACAGACCGTAGCAACACCACAAGCGCAGCCTATTGCTGCAACACAAGCAACGACACAACAGATGTACCAGTATGCACAAACTGATTATCCCGATTATCAGCGATACACATGAAATAGCCTGGAGAGGGAAGTTGGCTTACCCCTTATCGAGGTTCCTGTAGATCAAGAGGGACCTTATGTACATAGTGAACTATTAGGGGAAGACAGAAAGTTTTTACTTGATACAGGGGCAAGCAGAACAACTATACGACGCAGTGAAGTTCCAGGGGCACCCCTCTCAGGCTCACAGAATATTTCCCTTGGATTCTCAGGAAAGCCTATCATTAACGAAGTATCGCAACCCCTTCCACTTACGGTTGGTCCATTGACACGAACTACAGATTTATTGCTTACTAAATCATGTCCAGAAAACTTGTTAGGTATAAAAACATTGAAAGCTCTAGGAGCTATAATATGTTGTTCTCCGGATGGAGTACGATTATTTTTACGTGACTTCAAAGGTCACTACGTGTCCAGAGACATGGATCACCGGCTGCAGAATCTACCTGCACATTTATGGGCACAAGGCCCCACTGATGTTGGTTGCATGAACATTACACCATATCGAGTCACACTAAAAACAGGAGTGGTACTACCACGAATGCGACAATATAAGTTACCACCAGATGCTGTTGTGGCTTTGCTGCAAATCATTGACGAGCTCATTGCACAAGGAGTGGTTGTGGAAACCGACTCCATGTATGTAATTCCCCGATAATTCCGATTCTTAAAAGAACGGATCCAAAAGCACCACCAGTATATCGATTAGTTATTGATCTGCGAGAATTAAATAAATGCATTGTACCACAATACCCCGTGGTCCCAGATATCTCTTCATTATTAACGGCTATAGATTCAGAAGCAACGTTCTTTACTGTAATTGATCTCAAGAACGCTTTCTTTAGCGTCCCAATCGATCCGGAAAGCCAATATTTGTTCGGATTCAGTTTAAATGGACGAAGTTTTAAATTCACACGCGCACCTCAAGGATTCACAGAAAGCCCCAGCATCTATAGCCAAGCACTGAAAAGAGAACTTGACAGTATTCACATGCCAGCTCACACTGCCCTGCTTCAATACGTCGATGATCTGCTGATCACCGCACGAAGCGAACCTGAATGTGAAAAAGCATCACTGACGGTTTTACATTTCTTAGCCGACAAGGGGCACAAAGTGTCCCCTTCTAAGCTGCAATTCTGTGTCCAGCAAGTTGTTTACCTTGGGCACTTGCTGTCCAAGGAGGGAAGACAGCTTACACCCGACCGCATCCAGTTAATTGCTAACATGCCACCACCTAAGACACAAAAGGAGGTGCGGGCTTTTATAGGCCTCACTTCATACTGTAGGCAGTGGATCCCTCAATATGCATTTCTAGCAAAACCACTCATTCAGTTGACAACACAGGAGGCAGCCACATCGACTGTCCTCCCTTGGACTCAAGAACATACACAAGCTTTTGAAAGCTTAAAGAAAGCTTTATGTCAAGCACCTGTTTTAGCAACACCATGTTACAGTAAACATTTTACACTCTTTGTTACAGAACGCGAAGGTACTGCCTTGTCAGTACTCACTCAGGAACAAGCAGGATCACACAAACCATGTGCTTATTTTTCTAGTACATTAGATCCCGTAGCTCAGGCTCTTCCTGCGTGCCTGAAATCAGTGGCAGCAACAGCTTTAGCAATCAGACAAAGCGATGCCATAGTGTTAGGACATCAATTGACAGTACAAGTACCACACGCAGTAGAGGTTCTCTTGAACAGAACGCAAACACAACACTTGACTATAGCAAGACTCACCGGTTATGAATTAACATTGTTTCAGCCACACATAGAAATCAGACGTTGTAATACATTAAATCCTGCCACACTTTTGCCAGTAAACGGAACAGATCCATTAGCACATGATTGTATTGAAGTCATTACTATCACGACGAAACCCAGACAAGATTTGACAGATATCCCTTTATTAGATCCGGACCTGACATTGTATGTAGATGGTTCATGTATGAGAACAAGTACAGGAGAGTTAGTGGCAGCTTACGCAGTCACAACAGACACTGAAGTGATCGAAACAAATTGTATTGACACTTTGTCAGCTCAAGCAGCAGAGCTCATCGCTCTGACACAAGCCTGTATTCAAGCCACAAATAAGAAAGTCAACATATACACAGATTCACGTTATGCATTCGGAGTCGTCCATGACTTCGGCGTACTGTGGCGAGAGAGAGGTTATTTAACTTCTCACGGTACCCACATCCAACACGGACCCCTCATTCAAGCTCTATTAGACGCGATTCATCTACCTACTGCAATATCGATTATGAAATGCAAGGCCCATACGAAAGTTACCGATATCATTTCCCAGGGTAACGACCTAGCTGACAGAACAGCTAAACAGACTGCTCAGAACCAGACTCATACAACTGACACGACAAAGACAATAGTTCCGACACCAACACATTGCATGACAGTTAAGGATCCCGCCCTTGATGTAATTGACATACAGACACATGCTACACCAGAAGAAATAAAGAAATGGACTGAATTAGGAGGGATCCAAACGGATCAAGGATGGATGACAAAGGGAAAATCTATATGTTTTCTTCCCGACTCCATGGTTCAAGTCATCATTAACACAATACATAGTCCAGCGCACCTAGGAGAAAAAGCTATGCTAGATAGTATTCAACACATTTGGTTCAACAAACACTTACGAGCAGCAGCTAAACAAAAAGTACGTACCTGTATGATATGTTGTCAGTTTAATCCAGGTAAAAGCATTCCCGTAGAGCAGGGTGGATTTCAACCTCCCGATCACCCTTTTGAAGTCCTCCAGATGGATTATATCCAGATGGAACGATGTCGAGGATTCAAATATGTTCTCGTAGTTGTCTGTGCTCTTTCCCGTTGGACAGAAGCCTACCCGGTTTCAGATTACACTGCCCCGACTACTGCCAAACAGTTTGTTCGAGAATTCTTCCCACGATACGGTTTACCACGTGTTGTATACTCGGATAACGGCCAGCCATTCTCATCCGAACTAATGAAACACGTTTCACTTCTGTTAGGTTATCAATGGAAATTCCACTGTGTCCGACATCCCGAGGCAGCAGGTCTCGTGGAACGTCATAATCAAACTCTGAAAATTAGATTGTCCAAAGTATGTAGAGAAAAAGGTGTCGATTGGATAGTAGCCTTACCAGTTGCGCTCTTTTACATGAGAATGGTAGCACATTCTCGAACAGGGCTATCCCCGTATGAGGTGATCTTCGGTAGACCACCAAATATGTGGGGGACGCCTATACCTCGTAAAATCACTGATGTTGACTGTAATATGCTGACAGATTACCTGGCTTCCTTGATGTCTGCACTACAATCTTGTCGTTCACAGGTAGCTGCAGCTTTTCCCGATAACACTGAGGTGAAGCCCCATGACGTGGTTCCAGGTGACCTGGTTCTTGTGAGGAATTTTGACCGGAAGACCCAGCTGGAGCCCAGGTGGCAGTCGCCCAAGCTCGTCTTGCTGACCACAAGGACAGCCGTGAAGATTGAGGGACGTAAAGGGTGGTTGCAATCGAGCCATATCAAAAAATTTTATGGACTACCGTCCGATGTGAACACTCAGCCCTGCATTCCTTCTTCACAGACAGACTCAAAGCTCCCCTTGGTTGAAAAGACGGAGACTGAACTCTATAAACTGAAACTAAGGTCTAGCAAATCAGACAATTTGATTGTTTAAGTCCTCTCCAAGGTGAATCGGTTGAATTTGTCTCTGACATGTATCCTCTAGACCGAAATAGAGAGAGAAATACACAGATACAGCTTAAAAAACATGTGTACTGTAAATCGCTTGGTAGTCACTGCATAGTGACATTATTAATTTTGTTTTTTCTAAGTCTTCTGATCATCATTTCTAGTGTATTGCTACATATGTATTACTCTATTTCTAAGCGTGTTTACAATGCTACTGCTGAACATTCTTTTAGCGAATTACCTCCGCATGAGTTGTCTTATAGATTTGCGCTGCGCAACAACACTTTTATTAGTATGTTACATCATTCCCATCAGACCAACAATGCTACCAATTGTTGGATATGTGGCCGACTTCCTCCCTATCAGAGCTATAAGGGAGTTTTGCCTCTCTTTCCGTATCCGTTCACACACAATGGCTCCTGTGGAGCATGGTTTAGTTTGATTAATTCCCTAGATTCAAATTCAGTAGTTTATCAAGACAACTGGGTATGGGGAAACCTGAACATAGTTTTGCTTAAAGTCTGCTACCCTAACAAGGAGGGACTTCCCAAAAGAACAGGAACTGATCTAGAAAATGAAGTATATGGATTAGGTAACTTCACACTTAACCTCATGATTCTGAATGTTGAATCCGAAGCTACACCAATCTTGCCCGCTATGTCAGTATTTCCAGTTAAAGGTGAATTATGTGTAAGAAAGAATGGTTCAATACACATGGGCCATAGTAAATGTACCACTGTAATAGAATTCAGTGATCAAGGCAAATCTACATTTAGAGCTTCTCGTCATTCCTACTTCATATGTGGCCAGACTGCATATATACGTTTACCTCTAGATTGGGATGGTACCTGTTACATAGCATTCCTTCTGCCACCTGTTTTCCTAGCCCCTCCTGATTATCATATAAATACTCATTTAGTACACAATAGACAGCAGAGAGATCTCCCGATTGTCGACTACACCGAAACAGCATGGGAGCAATACACAGATTTCAATAAAGGTTTCTTTCCCTATATAGGTACAGTCACTAATAGTAAGCTGATACGTAGATTAACTAGAACCCTTGAAGCAGTAGTGAATGAGACTACTTCCGCCCTAGGCAACTTAACAGAAGAGCAGTCTGCGATGCGGATTGTTGTGCTTCAAAACCGTCTTGTCCTTGACGTCATTCTGGCCGATAGGGGCGGAGCTTGTAGAGTCATCGGATCGAGTTGCTGTGTTTTCATACCAGAAAACTCGCCATCAGTATATAAAGCCATAACTCGCCTTCATAAGATTATAAGCCAGATACACCAGAGTCCAGGCACCTGGACTTGGTCCGGTTGGTTCTGGAGCGTGTTGTCAGCCTGGGGATGGAGGATTCTATCCTTCCTAGGTATTGGCTTTCTCATATTATTCAGTTGCTGCTTATGTCTACAATGTGGGCCAGCGATTTGTGGTTTGTGTGCCACATCGTGTATTCCGCATCCAAGTTTTCATTCAAGATCCCGGAAGAAGAAAGAAGAACAAATGATGCTATATGAACAGATTGATGGATTGATGAAGATCGATATCTCCTGAGGGTCCGTAGGGGACAAGGAGGGAATGAGGAAATATGAATTTTATGATCAGATTATGTCCCCTATCTTAGACCCCAACGGCTCCATGTACATGCTACAAGTACATGTATGTTCCCTCCAGTTCCAGTTATGAAGACGCAAATACATGTGCGTCCACCGTCAACATGTCCTCTTTCAGATCCGCCATGAACGAGTCGGATATTCCGTTCCTAAACATGAAAGGCCACCGACTTTATGTGGTTCACTTTCCACGTTTTACAGTTCAGGCGAGTAGGCCCTGAATTCTGCTATCAAGCCTTTTCCTGCTTTCTGCCTCTGAAAGCTCCAGTTCGAGCCCGCATCTGTATCCATGAACTTTGTCCTACTCCCTGCGCGGCTAACGGTGCCTGATCCGGCCTGTTGCCTGCCAAAAACTGTATTTCACCTTCAAGATTATCTGCTCCGCTCCTCATCCGATGCATTCCTGTCTAGTAGTTTAGGTAAACATTCTTCCAGCTACCGAGCAAAGGGCCAGGCCTCACTGTCCTCATGCAAGTAATTCATAGCCCCTGTTACCATGGAAGATTCCTGCCCCCTCGCATCTCATGTAGACACTTAGACGCTTGTACACGCACTAACAGTCAGTATAGAATAGATTCCGTCCGAGAGACCTTTCCTTTTGGATAATACAGTTCTTTAAACATAAGATATTAGATATGATTTGGGATTAGGTTGACATGACCCCCCAGACTTCTGTCTCCACAGATAGAGCTAAAATGTCAAGTCCCCTTCACCCTCTAGTTGCACGTCAATCACACGTCATGTGGCTGCGCACGCATCTCTGCCAAGTATTTCTGCTGACATTGCAGGATTCTCTTATGGATCCACCCACCTGTGACATCATGTTTAATGACGTTTCTAGTCTACGCCTATGTTTACGCCTTTTTTTATTACGTATGTATATTCTTATCTGTATTATCAGCTGTTACGCCTCCTGCATCTGTCTTAAATGTAATGCTTTTCATATAAATATCTTTACTTGTCAATAATGTATTGCCTTCCCTTCCTGAACCCTCGTGGTGATGGAATTTGATGCCTATGGTTCGAACCATAATTCCTTGTAAGGAATAAAGCCTTTCAGAACCTCTAATACCACGGATTCTGCCTCTTATTTTTACTGAGTTATTCTTACTAGACTTTACCGCATGAAAAATAGTACAGGTAATTAAATATTTACCACAGTGGGAGGACGAGATCTATTATCGACAGCAGGATATTAACACCCAGTTCCTAGAATACTACACTGACCTATATCCGAGCAGATTGGCACCAACAGACGAGGATGTTGCAGGGTTCATAGAAGAAGTGGAGCTTCCAGGCTTAGATAGGGAAGCAACGGAAAGTCTGGGCAGAGATGTAGAGATTGGCGAGGAGCCATTAAATGCATAGCCAGAAATGAGACGCCAGGGACAGCTGGATTGTCGGTAGAGTTACATTGAAATTCTGGCTCCCAAACTGGTGGAGCTCTACAATCAGGCGAGGCAGGAAGGGCGGTTGCCTGCTTCAACAAGAGAAGCTGTAATTATTCCGCTCCTTAAAACCGGGAAACCGGCTTGGGACAGAACTGCATACCGACCACTCTCCATGCTCAATCTAGATTACAAAATCCTAAATCGGATACTGGCCTCCTGCCTCCTACCACATATATCAGCACTGATACATAAAGACCAGGCGGGCTTTATCCCCACTAGAAATACGGTGATGAATATCCGGAGGTTAATGCACGTTTTGGAGGCAGATACCTACCAGAAAGAGGAGGCAACTGTCTTTTCGGTTGATATCGAGAAGACATTTGACAGCCTTGAGTGGCCCTATCTTTTCCAGGTCATGTAGAAATTTGGACTGGGAGAGAAATTCTTAGACTGGACGGCTCTCCTGTACAAGGACTCCACTGGCAGGGTCAGGACGTGTGGATTGATCTCTGACCCCTGCCGGGTAGGCCAAGGAACAAGACAGGGTTGCCCGCTATAGCCCTTGTTGTTTGCCCTGGCGATGGAGCCATTGGCAGCCCATACTAGATCGAGACCTACTACCAAGGGCTGAGGGTGTCGGCACAAACTCAATACATAGCCCTCTATGCAGACGACTTATTGATGTTCCTAGCTGACTCGGAGAGGCACTACGAGGAGCTAAGAGGCTTCTGCAAGCTCTGGGTAGGGTGTAAGGGCTTGGAGTAAATTGGACAAAGTTGTGTCTCTTTCTTCCCGGAAAAAACAGAGTGGGACCACCGGAGACAGAAGGTGTGAGATGGGAGAATAGATGCTTCACTTACCTGGGTACCCAAATATACCATGCACAAGGGGACCTGTTGGAGGGTAATATAGGAAGAGCGTTGCATGCCACTAGAGGTAATGTCGATTTCTGGGGGACTCTCCCTGTTATCGGTTGCGGGCTGATTCGCCCTCCTAAAGATGGTAACATTGCCACAACTCTTGTATTACTTTGGCTCACTACCACTTTGGATCCCGCCTCGGCTGTTTACTCAGCTCAAAACCATGATCTTGTGGGTTCCTATGGGGACTGGGAGACAAAGAGTCACACTCAGTACCATGATGCGGCCAAGAGCAGAGGGAGATTTAGCTGTGTCAGATTTTTAGGCCCATTAATCTCACGGCACAGCTGCAGTGGTTTATGAAATGGGTGGCGGGACGACTCAGGGGGACATATGACCACGGAGACGACAACCCGAGCCTGAGTACATTGTTGCAGATACTGCTGAAACTCCCCATACAGGGATATTTGATACGCTTTGACGTGAGTACCGTGCGTAAATGTTGGAATAGAACTCTCTGACGAGCGAGAATTAGATGCCCCTTTGCTCCTGAACTCCCACTGGCCATGTGTGAGGCTTTAACCCACGGGGGAATTGGCATAGACTAGAGGCCTGGGGGAAAGCGGGGGTATCCACCATAGGAGACTTATATGAGGAGAATACCATTCTCCCCTTCAATAACCTCCAAGAGAGTTATAAGCTACGAAGGGGGGATATTTTCCTGCACACAGCTCTCACGGCAGCCATGCAAAAACACTGGCAAGAGGTGATAGCTGAACCCCAGATGTCAACAATCTACCAATAAGTAGTGACGGCAGCTGGAACTTTTAAGGCGGTCACTTGCCTCTATGTGTCACCTCACACATGAAATACTACAACCTTTGACTGCATTACGTCTCAAGTGGGAGGAGGATTTGGGTGAGGTTATAGCCGATAAGCCATGAGGGGACCTTGTGGAGAGAGCCTGGAGGAGCTCCAGGAATGCAAGGTTTCTGCTGATCCACTTCTATGTCCTGCACAGAGCGTATCTCTCCCCAGGTAAGATCAATGAATACATTGGTACCTACTCAGCCACTTTCCCCTGCTGTAAAATGGAGGGATTGGGGTTTTTACATATGTTCTGGGATTGTCCAAACGTATACAGATATTGGGAAGGAATCACCACAGTGTTGGCGAATGTAACAGATAGGAAAGTTAAAGAATCCCCAGGGTATTGCCTGATGCACTGGTTCCCTCATACAGCCAGGAACAAGGTCACAAGTAAGTTTCTGGATTTGGGTCTGATCCTGGCTAAAAGGGACATAACTAGTCACTGGAAAGTGAGGAGCGGTCCTACAATCTCCAGATGGATGAGAGAATTTGTAAAATGGGCGGAATGTGAGGGAACAATTTGCATGCAAATTGCAAAAAGGACAGGGAGTGAAAAAGCATTTGACACAGCCTGGGCATGGGTAGAGCTGGTGGAGCTCCTGAAACACCTGGAAGAGTAAGGGGAAGATAGTTTAGGGCACGGGGGCCCTGACAATGGCGAATACCCTCCCAAGCACCACCGCCGATCCTAGTTCACACCCACATATTGGACTGGGTCCACTACCCCAAGTGCCCCCCATCCGCCCTTCCAACGGCACACTTTATTTAGTGCGATGGACAGTTCACAATATAGAGTAACCCTAGAGTATATAATTATGGTTTGAAAGCAGGCGACATGCCTGGGGGAGGGTAGAGTGGGGGTTAAGTTGTGGGCGGGCCAGAGTTATACAGGGAATCCAGGGACTGCAAGAGGAGATACTCGGGGATCAATACAATTTTGTGTTATGTCGACACTGGGTTAAGACTTGCTGATTGGGTGTTGAGCTGTGGTTATGATTTATGCTTTTATCCTGAGCCACATCTGGGAGCAAGGGAAAAGTGTAATTGGAGGGCTTTGCTTGAGCTGTCATTCGTTAATTTTCCTTGCTTTCTAGTGTTTCCCAATTTTACTAATGTAACCAGAGCTCCATGCTTATATGTGTATTGAAAACTCAAAAAATGTTTAAATAAAAAATCTGGTAAACCCAGTATCTCCTGGCCACAATGGGTAAAAGCATTTGAAAATCACATTGTAGCAATTGATGCAATCAAGTTTTCACCTGCTCGCAAAGTTGCGATTCTTACTGGTTGCTTAGGACTTTCTGCGCAACATGTTTTTGAGAATTTACCCCCTTTTCCCACACCCTAGGAGAAGCTGGCGATGCAGAGCACTGGGATGCCTACAAAGAGGCGTCAGCTTGTTTGAAAAAACATAATGACCAAGAGCCAAATATTATGCTAGAGAGACATAATTTTTTCAGGAGGAAACAATATGCAGAAGAATCTGTAGATGAATACATCGCTGAACTACGAGTTTTGGCTCCCATTTGTGAGTTTGAAGAGAATCTTGATATCTACATTCGTGATCAATTCGTTTTTTTTAGTTTTTCAAGGAAAATTCAAGAACTCCTCCTTAGTTGCAGGAAACCTACACTCCTGGAAAAAATTGACATTGCTAAGAGCATTGAGAGACCATCGTCACCTCTAGAGCTCTTCAAAATGATCAATCTGTCAACTTTGTCACGACCTCTACACATAAAAATGGGGACTGCGTAAATGCTGTGAACCTAAACAAACCTTTTAAACAATTGATAAGAAAGGGTAACACAAGTTGTTATAGATGTGGATCAAAGTCACATCTTAACAATTACCCTATGAGTCCTGCTGTAGGAAAAAGATGTGTATTGTGTAGGTGTCTGTAGATCTGTGGAAAGAGCTGTGGAATTTTCTGTGGTTCTTGATGACTGCATAGAGCAATTACATGATGTACTCTTAACAGTTGTATGCAATTCTATATTTAACAGTCATTACGTCAGAGGTCCTCTGGGTATTGCATTATTTGGGAAAATAGAATTCCCAATTATGGCTGATTCTGGCTCGCCTATAATGATATTATCGGATGTCATGTTTTCTGATAAATGGCAAGGTTCTATTATCTTAACTCAGACAGAAGTCAACCCTAAAGAATTCGGTGAATTTGATATCGAAATGTTGGGTTACTTTAATTAAAGGTTGGTATGTTTACGTAGATCAATTTTTACAAAAGTCTATGTTGCAGTCAAGGGACGCAACATAGTTGGCTGGCAAGATCTTGCAAAAATGGGATTGTATCTCATTCCTGGCTCTGATAACCCATTGCTCTGGGAGATGTTCCTCAAGGCTATACTGGAGCTCGGTTTTTAGAGGATGAACAAACAAAGTGGATTGCCTAGATCTTGAAGATCATACTCAAAATGGTTTTGGATCAGTTTCCTAGTTTATTTTCAAACAAATTAGACACTGTTAAAGGTTTCCAACATCAAACTAGACTTAAGCCGGGTGCCCAACCTATTGTTCACAAGGTAAGTCCTTTGCCTCTTAGTGCTAGGGATGAGCTTAAGTCAGTTCTCAAGTCATTGTGTGATGATGGGGTCATTGCACTGGGAAGAGGTGTGGCACCGCGGCCAGGGCGACTGACTCCGGAATCTGGGGATCACGGTTCGATCCCCGGCGGCAGATTAGCCCAGCCCAATGTGACTCTGGGCAATAGTTTTCTTAATCTTCCCGACGGCCCCCAGCGCATAGATACCCTTATGGGTGATTGTTCGTGCTTTACAAATGTGGATTATTATTATTATTATTATTATTGCACCGTGTGACTCTTCAGAATGGGTATCTCCCGTTGTTATCATCAGAAAAAAATATGGGGAGGTCAGGTTGTGTGCTGACTTGGGCACTTTGAATAAAAAGATTTTTATTGACTGTCATCCCCTTCCCAAGATTCACGAACTTCTTGCCAGTTTGGGAGGGGCAACGTTTTTTTCAATCATTAACCTCCGTTCAGTCTATCACCAGATACCTTTGACAGCTGATTCTCAAGAGTTCACCACATTTGTCACACCCTTCTGGGTATACGAGTATCTCAGATTACCTTTTGGTCTGGCCTCCACGGCTAGTGTCTTTCAGAAGTTGATCATCCTGGTGTTTGCAGATAATTGGGAAACACACTTGAACAATTTGACTAAAGTTTTGAGCAAATTGGATGAAGCAGTATGACCATTAGGGCGGACAAATGTCAATTTGGTACTGAACAATTGGATTACTTAGATCACACTTTTTCTTCGAGGGCATCAAACCCAAGTTGTCCCTCATTAAAGCCATTAGTCATGCTGTTCCTCCCAATGACAAAGATACTCTACGGACATTTTTGGGGCTAGCAGAATATTACGCACAATTTGTTAAGGGTTATGCTCAAACTGTTGAACCATGGCGTGCCCTTCTGCGCAAGGGTTCAAAATTTGTCTGGTCTGACGAAGTCTCATCTTTATTTGACCAAGTCAAGAAATTAATTGTTGAGGCACCTTCTTTACATGCTTTTCAAGATGGGTCTAAATGTTTCATCATGGTGGATGCCATTCTCACAGGGTTGGGTGCAGTCCTAGGTCAATGGGTATCTGGAAAGGAACACATTATAGCCTTTTCTTTAAAAATGTTCAAACCTTCCGAGACATATTACAGTACTATTGAATGCGAGGCCCTCGTGTGTGTTTGGGCAATTGATAAATTTAAAAATTACGGGGTCCATTACGACCGTAAGGGTACACGGGAACAACCGCCAGAGTTGCGGTGGTCCCGCCATGGCAATTAGGATGCCACCACCACGGTGGCGGTGGCATCTCGCATATATTGCATTGCGGCGGCCGGTGCTGTAAGCAGCACCCGCCACAATGCAATATATGCATGTTGTGCATTGGCATGCACAATGTGACAGGCACCGCGCGGTGTCTGCCACCTTGTCCATGCCAATGTTGGGTGTACCATAGGTACCCCCACGTGCAGCCCCCCATCCCCCACCCCCCTGGGGGCCCGCAACGGGCCCCCAAAGCGAAAACCGCATGCCTTTCCATGGCGGAGTCTCCGCCATGGAAAGGCACTGAAAATGCAACATCCTAATATGGATGGCGGTGCCTGCAAGGCACACCACCATATTATGGGCCTTTTACGCCCGGTAGGCAATCGGGATGATTACCTACCGGTGGAAAAGCGGCGGACGGTCTTTCTGTCTGCCGTGGTACCCCCGCCATGCTAATGTGGTGGGGGGTAAAAGGCCGTCCGGTGAGGTGTGTTGGCGGGCGGATTGCCACCGCCGGTTGGGCGGTGGCGATCCGCCCGCCATGCCAATGGACCTCCATATTTGGGGACGTGAATTTAAACTTTTTACTGACCACAAACCTCTTACACATATACTCAATGGTACAGGGCTTTGTAAGGCTTCTGCTAGACTGGTTAGATTACTCTTGAGGTTGCAAGAGTTTCACTTTTCTATTAAGCATATTTCTGGTGGAAAGAATTTCAGGGCTGACTGTCTCTCACGTATGGCTTTTCATGATTACTCTGAAGTTGAGGATTTTGAGGGCACTGAATGTGTTGAGGCAGCCTTGGACGCCATCAAAGAATGCCCTAACATCAATGAACAGTTATGGACGGACGCTTACAGCAAGGAAGAAATTCTCAAACAGGTCATGGAGTACATTGTCAAGGGATGGCCAGAGAACAGAAAGCTTTCTGATGAGTTGAAAGCATTGATATATTGGTTAAAAGTATTATTTTTGTTAAAATGTGTCACAATTATGTTTACAAATTGGTTGTGCAGGTTACCTATATAATCAGTGTTATTCATAGATGTCTTGCCCCATACTTGGTAGCCAGCACCCACAACCATGGATTTCGATGACATTGCACACTTGACACTTAACCAAGCAGAAACAAAAGTTTATACAGCTGAGGAAGCTGAGAGTATATATTCATTAATACAAGAAACCAGGTCTTTTCAGGCCAAACCAGGCCCAACAAGTCAGTTGATTAAACAATTACAATACACTCTGAAGAGAGAAATTAATCAAAGGCTTCATGCCACCACTCTCATTCAATACCACAAGGCAAAGCGCATACTGCGAGGACTGCGCATAGCATTACGACCCATGTTATATAAATTCAATAAACCTTTCATGACTAAATGGTTTGCCATTTTGAATAAGTGTTCTTTAGATCTCATATTACTGATTATTGAAGAGTTATCTGACATCCTCAAAGAATTAGAAACTGAAATTCAAGATCTGAAAGTTGATTTATCCAAAAGAATGTCCTCAGAAGAACTAGAACAAACAATGAAGGATCTTAACGAGACACTGGAGGGATATGCTAAGGAAGTACATGAGCGTAAACTTCGCAAGTTTAGGCGTGACACAATTGATTACAAGTTGGATGAGGTGTACACTTGGGCAGATATGTACGCCCAAAGACGCACCTACAGGAAACCCGATACCTCCACATCTGAAGAGAGCATAGCAACAGAACAAGATACATCACCCACACGTCCCCCCGCTAAAACTCCATCAGGCACCACCGAGACCATTGAAGACACGACTACCACCAGTGGCACTTCTAAACAGTCTTTTTTAGAGACAGGACGCACAACCAATCATCCTCCAGAAGAGCAAGAGGCAATCAAACCAAGCGAATCCGGAGGGGACAAGGGTCCAAAAAAACAGGACGCACACGACGCAATCCGAAGAGGAATTAGTCATGAACATATCTAATGTACAATTGACTACTCTCCAAAAAATGGTGTTAAACAAAGGCATGTCCTTTGTTCCTACATATCACACAAATGCACTTGAAACTGAAGTTTCTCTCTTCAAGTTTATGCGTAAACTTAGATTACGTTGTTTTTTCCATCATGTCATACAAGATGTATCTGCTGACACTTCCATATCAGTGTCACAAAAAAATTTCAAACCCAAAAGTATGTTCATGTCCCCGGTTTCACATAAAGCAATAGACTTATTTGAGCTTTTAATTAAGAACGATCTATTAGACATTCATCAGAAAATGTTCACCCAACACAATCTATCAAACAAGGAATTAACCACCTTACGAAACTTGGCAAATAATGAACACCTAACGTTCCAACCTGCGGTAAAGGGAGTGTAGAAATGAAAGAAGTCTCATAGACAGGTCTCGTAGTTGTAGTTTATTTCTTAGTTGTATCTTTACAGGTTCTTTTGTAAGTCTTTAAGTAAGCCCCACCAGGAGCAGCCTCCTGGCCACTCAGCCCATCTTCCACAACTGCCACCCTTCAAGTCCCAACATTCCCAACATTCTACATGACATCACATAGCTGGGGAGAACAGCAGGGCAAGGGAAATGCACTACATTAAAAGCAGATCACTACAGGGAGGAGCGTTGGTGGTCATGAATACCACATACTATGAATCTAAAGTAGAACAACATGTACGGGACATTATATCCCCGGTGGCCTTTCAAACTATTTTATCTCAAATTTTGAACAAAGCCAAAGACCTAGGATGGATTGATGAAAACACTCAAACAATTCTTGACATCAGGGCATCCAAAAAGACCACACATTTACATACTCCCCAAAATGCACAAAAACCTTACGGACCCCCCTTTCCGCCCTACAGTGGCAGGCTGTGGGTCCCTACACGAACCGGTTGGAAAATTCTTAGATTATTATCTTCAACCTTTAGTTCAGAATTGGGTAACATATGTTCAGGACACTACAGATTGTCTGAATAAATTACAAAAGGTTAACATTCCAGAGGACACGAAAATATGGTTAAGTACCATTGATGTGTCAGCATTGTACACATGAATTCCTCACGGTGAAGGAATAGAAGCGGTAGAGTGGCTATTACTTAGACACGACTACGAAGAATTTTTAAACATCTTTTTATTAGAACTTCTTCAATTCAGTCTTTATCATAGTTACTTCTCCTGGAATAACCAGTTTTATCTGCAAAAGACTGGCACTTCTATGGGTTTTACGGGGGCACCCACATATGCAAACATCTTCATGGCTAAGTTTGAGGATACACACATTTTACACAATGAGGCGTGGTTGGATCACTTGCTGATGTATTTGCGGTACATAGATGATATACTAGTATTCTGGCAAGGTACTCGAACACAATTGGAAAATGCGTTAGTAATGTCTGAATCAGTGCCATCCCCAAATTAAGTTTACACACTCTATCAATTCCAGCATCATCAATTATTTGGATATTTTGATCAAAAGACAAGGTAACAAGTTGACGACAAGGGTATATAAAAAGCCCACTGACAGGAACAATGCCTTACATTATAACAGCTTTCATCCACATACTCTCAAGAATCACCTGCCACTTTCGCAATTTATCAGAGTCAGACGGATTTGTTCTGATGATTTTCAGGGAAGAGCACATATTGAGGAAACATCTAAACAATATTTGAGAAGGGGTTACCCACTAGAAGTTGTAGAGACAGCTAAACAAAAGGCGATCAATTTAGATCGTGTCCACCTCTTGACGAAATCCATTAAGTCACAATCTACTATAGAGGTGTGTGTTCTCAAGTATTCAACAGTTGCTACAGCGATCAAACGTTGTATCTATAAACGTTGGGAGATCATTGATCAGGAGGATGACTTTAAGGAAGTTTTTAGTGGTCGTCCAATCATTGCCTTCTCTAGATCTAAAAATATCAAGGAAATTCTCAAAAAGCAGGTGTCACCTCGTACCAACTTGGCTACAGTAGGCATGCGCAAATGCCACAATTGTGGTCATTGCGGGAATGTGATTACGGGAGACAAATTTGCACACCCACATACTGGGCAACTCATCAAACTCAGACACACTTTTGATTACAATACGAGCATGGTTATCTATGCTATAAAGTGTCCATGCGGGCTCGTGTATGTTGGTCGTACAACCAGAAAAGTGAAAACAAGACTAACGGAACATAAAAGCATGATTCGAACGGCAAATTTTAAATCCTGTTTAGCAGTACACTGGGCCGAAAAAAAGCACACTATCCCGCATTTACGTTTTACCATATTAGAGCAGGTGCAAATGCACCACATGTTGATGTTGCCAGATATTTGGCACAAAGAGAAACATTTTGGATTTGTTTATTAAATACCATGAGCCCTTGTGGGTTGAATGATAAAATTGAATGTACATGTTTTTTAGAATTATATTGTTTCTTATTTGTTAAGGGCTGCATTAGTTCTGAAATTTGCTCATTTTTATCTTCACCTTTACTTTCTATTCTCTATGTTTATTTGTCTCATGTTTTTATTATGTATTTTGTATTTTGTATTTTTTATTCAGAAAAGCGCAGCAGGTTCATATATACTGTATTAGTATGTTCAGAAGGATTACATGTATTTTCGCACTTTTAAGTTCGGTCATTGTTCATTGCATTCTCAACTTCCTATCGGCTTTCATTAACCAATCTCCATCCTTGTGGTTTGGGTCTTTTTTATGACTAAATTCTAATTTGCTATTCACTTTCGTTTTCCTTCCTCTGTCACTTCCTTTTCGATTTTCGTCTTGATCTTTTAAATCTTATACAAGTGCGCTAAACTTGTGCTTTACATATCAACCATTGCAGAAATTGTTTTCATAACCATACTTCGTGACACGGAGACGGACTAAAATAGATTTGAATCTTTTGTCTCTGTCTATGTTCATTACATGGTGACGTCACATGCTGAGTTTTGAATAAACGTACTCGAGAAGCACTTCGGGGCTATTTCGTACACTAACACAACGAGGAGTATTCTGTTGCACTAGTGCATGTCGGACTATTAAGGTAGGCACTCCTTACTTTGGTTTCTTTGACAAACGGTCCAACACTAGTTTTTTAACTGGAGTAACCAGGTATTTTGCAGCATCACGCATTTTAAAAGGATTCATCACCGTGGTAGTTTACAGATGACCCTCTTTTCGAGTTGCGAAGTAGGTTTGCTTTCATTTGCCTCTATGTCCTTCACGCTCGGTCACATCTAACTGACTTTGGGTACTTAAAGGAGTTTCTCTGTTGTATATTTTTTTGTAGCACTGAATTTGCGTATGCTCTTTGAGAGCAGTTTTTTGATGGCATATATTAAGGTGAGTTTTTCACAGGGATGCCCTGTGAGATAATTTGGATATAGATGTCTTAGTAGTATGGCACTTGCTTTTCTGCTTTATTCATGGGCAACCGACCTATTTGAGGATTTTGCGCATTTCTAAACACTTTTTTAAATCCTTTTCACACTTATTTAACACATGTTTAGTCAATGCCCAGGTCTTTCTTTCCTTCTATCAGTTTCATGTTTTTCCAATGGTTTCTTTTCTTTCACGGGTGTGTCTTCTTTGTCTATTTTGTATACCGGCTTGGCCTGTCAATTGCCAACTGTAAAAAATTGTAAAATTTCAAATGTTAAATCACCCATGTAATGAAATATTTATGTTGCTACGTTTGAGACAATTTTAATTTAGTAAACATTAGCTTTGTATATATTTTTATCATCATTCCCCTGACGAAGGTGTAGATACACCGAAATGCATTGGGAACTAAGAATTGTTTTGATTTCGATTTATGCTGTCAAGATATGAAAAGATGAAAACGTCAATAAAACACTAAAGGACGCATTGATATGAACTGTTGATGATTGAGCTTGTTTTCCTCACCGTTTTGGACTACAGGTCTACGCTCTCCTTGTGCATCATCAATTTCATGGGGCTGTATATATATTCAAGGATAGATATTGTTAACAATTAAGTGAATGGAATTTTTTTACTCATATACACTGATGTAAATTGCCGACTTGAATATTTTGAGATTCAGATGCAATATATTTTGAAGCACCACTTTGGGCTTGTGAAAGTGCGCCCACAGGTTCAGACAGTCCTTTGTTTGAAACTTTGTATTCTTTGTTGCCTGACAGGGGCGAGTCGGGTTGCTGAGGGCGGCACCACCATTGATATATTGGTTAAAAGTATTATTTTTGTTAAAATTTGTCACAATTATGTTTACAAATTGGTTGTGCAGGTTACCTATATAATCAGAGTTGAAAGCTTTTGCCATGGTGGCATCTGAGTTGTCCCTTGTCAAAGGCATGGTCATGTGACATCAATCTTTTGTTCCTCCGTCAAGTCTCAGGGAAGACATAATTAAATCTGCACACCATGGTCATTTAGGCGTTACCAAAACTTCTCAACTGATTAAGTTGTACTATTGGTGGCCATCCTTGGAATCTCAGGTAAAATTTTGTATTGATTCATGCTCTGAATGTCTATTGTCATATAAAAAATGGAAGTTGATGAGTACACCCTTGCATCCTGTTCCATTTCCCAACAGGCATTGGGACAAGGTTGGTTTCGATTTTTCTGGACCTTATGATGGCTTGCCTCATAACCTCAAGTTCCTCATTTTGATGGTTGACTATCATTCTAAATGGATCTCTCATATGTTTTGTGATTCAGCCAGTACCACTAATGCCATCAAATTCTTGAAGAATGTTTTTGCTGTTGAAGGTTCGCCTTCTATTATTGTAACTGATAATGGTACCCACTTTGTCTTCCATAAGATGTGCACATTTTTAGCAAGAAATTAAGTTACTCATTACAAAGTTGCTTTGTATTCCCCAGCGTCTAATGGTTTGGTTGAAAGTGTGAACAGGTTAGTTAAGGACACCATACACGCAGCTCTTTCATTTGGTCAAGACGTCTAAGATTTTGTGGAGGCCAAATTATGGTCTTATAATATTTCTCCCCATTGTACCACAGGAGTTCCACCTTTTACCCTTTTGAGGGGTAGGAATTCTCACACGAATTTGTGTCCCAATTGGTTGAAAAACAAACATGATAAGCGTGGCCCTGCTGACAGAGGTCTTGTGTCTCGTGTGTTACAGAAGCAGAATTTTATGAAGTCTGCACATGATTCAGGGAAAAGTTTTAATAATTTGGAATTAAAAGTCAACAATTGGGTTCTTATCAAAAACCCCAAAAAGGTTTCTAAGGGCCTGTCTAAATTGTCTGCTCCTGTTCAGATCTCCGCTGTGAGCAAAGGTTCAGTGCTTCTTGCCAATAAGGGGTGGTGGAATAAAAGATCACTTGTGCATCTTTCTGACTCACAGGTTAGTTATTTACTCAAGTTGCCTAAACAGGAGGTTGAACATTGTGACTGGACTTGCTGGTTGCGTGATCTTACTTCTGGTTTACCATCACCTGTGGGTGAATGTAATGCTGGGAAAGCTGTTGCTTCTCAATGTTCAACCTCACACATCAGCTAGCACGACAGTCGTGTCGCTAAGGCTGTTGTGATGACTGGAGATGTTTCTTTGCGAACTGGTGATTCGGGTTCACGTCAAAGGAGATTACCTTCCAGGTTCAATGATTATGTTTTGTCATGAATTTGTAACCAGGACATTTCATAACTTCTTTCGATTTTACTTAAAAGTTATGCTAACCATTGTTTTTCTTCACATGTTTATTTATCTGCATTTTTGCTCATCCTCCACCTTGTTATTTGTAGGGAGAGAGAAGTTGTAGTGTGTATCTTTGCTTGGAGGCATCCTTGCGCTGTCTCCAGTGCGAGGGTGTATTCCCTTCATGATGCATTGTTTAAACCTGGTTCCACGATCGGACTCTGAACGATGCGTGCCAGGATTCTGTCAACGTTAATCAATTGGCGGAGCTCCTGGTACTCGGCGGGAGTGCTCGGTCGTGGGTGCTGAAATACTTTTCATAAAACTTTGTTCAACTTACCTCGATGTCTCCCGCCTCATCTATACTTCAGGCACCCACCGAACTCTGTCCACACCATCTCTTCAACCTCAGATCCAACATATTCAGCACTGAACTGACCACCTTCCTCAATACCTCCATCACCACAGCATCCTTCACAGATGGATAGAAACACATAGACGTCAGACCCCTCCTAAAGAAACCTTCCACCGACCTCAGTGACCTCAAAAACTTCCGGCCAATCTCCCGGTTCCCATACCCAGCCAAAGTACTTGAGAAGCCATCAACCTGCAGATCACCTACTACCTTGAATGGACCCACCTGCTTGATGCCTCACAATCAGGACTCCGGGACAACCACAGCACTGAGACCGCACTGATCGCTGCAACAGATGACATCAGGACCCTCCTCGACCGAGGAGAAACTGTTGCCCTAATCCTCTTCGACCTTTCCGCAGCATTTGACACCGTCTCCCACCACATCATTATCGACAGACTCTACAACATTGGCGTTCAGCAACACGCCCTCAAGTAAATCATCTAATTCCTCAGTCAGGACAAACACAGCATCTGTCTACCTCCCTTCCCCTCCCCTCCCAAGGACATCATAAGCATGCGGCGTGCCCCAAGTTTCATCCCTCAGGTCCACCCTGTTCAACATCTGCATGACCCACCTCGCAGACAACATCAGAGCCCATGGACTCAACATTATCTCCTATTCCGATGACACCCATTCAAGGACCGGTTGGATAACAATGCACACAACAGCAAGGAACTCTTCAACATCGTGAAAGAGCTCTCCAACCCCAACGCCGGAAACAACGACATCACCCCATCGCAAGAACTCTGCAACTCCCTCGCCTCCTACTTCCACAACAAGATCGCGGACATACACAACAGCTTCAACACCCTACCGACGAACGCCACGTCCAACCCGACCGAACCACTGCCCCCCACCTCCACCCTCCGCGCCTGGACCCCGATCTGCACCGAAGAAACCGTCCGCATGATGAACTCCATCCACTCCGGATCTCCGACCGACCCCTGCCCTCACCACGTCTTCAACAAAGCCGACGCCGTCATCGCACCCCACCTGCGGGACATCATCAACACCTCCTTCACCACCGCCACCTTCCCTGAGAGCTGGAAGCATGCCGAACTCAGCGCTCTACTCAAGAAACCAACAGCAGACCCCACCGAACTCAAGAATTACCGCCCCATCTCGCTGCTCCCGTTCCCAGCCAAAGTCATCGAGAAGACCGTCAACAAGCAACTGGCCGCCTTCCTCGAGACGAACGGATCCCTCGACCCCTCACAGTCTGGCTTCCGAGCCAACCACAGCACCGAGACCGCCCTCATCGCTGCCACCGATGACATCCGAACCCTGATGGACAACGGAGAAACAGCGGCCCTCATCCTACTAGACCTCTCCGCGGCCTTCGACACCGTCTGCCACCGCACCCTAGTGCAGCGCCTCAGCAACGTCGGAATCCAGGAGAAGGCACTGGAATGGATCATCTCCTTCCTCGACGGAAGAACACAGAGAGTCCGTCTACCACCGTACAAGTCAGAGGCCACCAAAGTCATCTGCGGCGTCCCTCAAGGATCCTCGCTGAGCCCAACCCTCTTCAACGTCTACATGAGCCCCCTCGCGGCCATCGCACGCCAACACAACCTCAACATCATCTCCTACGCCGACGATACCCAGCTGATCCTCTCCCTGACCAACGACCCCGCCGCCGCCAGAGCCAACCTTCACGAAGGAATGAAAGAGGTAGCCGAGTGGATGTCGACCAGCCGCCTGAAGCTGAACTCGGACAAGACGAAAGTCCTCATCCTGGGATCCTCGCCCTCCGCCTGGGACGACACCTGGTGGCCCCCCGCCCTGGGCACCGCACCCAAACCGACAGACCACGCATGCAACCTGGGCTTCATCCTGGACTCCTCCCTCTCCATGACCAAGCAAGTCAAGGCCGTCTCCTCGTCATGCTTCAACACCCTGCGCATGCTACGGAAGATCTTCCGGTGGATCCCCACCGAGACCAGGAAGAATGTCACCCAGGCACTCGTCACCAGCCGACTGGACTACGGCAACGCCCTCTACGCCGGAACCACCGCCAAGCTCCAGAAGAGACTCCAACGGATCCAGAACGCCTCAGCCAGACTCATCCTCGACATCCCACGACACAGCCACATCTCCGGACACCTAAGAGACCTGCACTGGCTCCCGGTCAACAAGAGAATCACCTTCCGTCTCCTCACCCACGCACACAAAGCTCTTCACGACCAAGGCCCGAGCTACCTCAACAACCGCATCAACTTCTACGCTCCCAAACGACACCTCCGATCAGCCAGTCACGCCCTCGCCGCCGTCCCCCGCATCCGAAGAACGACAACAGGAGGAAGGTCCTTCTCCTACCAGGCCGCCAAGACCTGGAACTCCCTCCCTCCCGACCTGCGCCTGACCCAAGACCACCTCGCCTTCAGGAAGAAGCTCAAGACCTGGCTGTTCGGGTAGTAGCAGCACCCCCCCCCCCCCCGCGCCTGGAGACCCTCCGGGTAAGTAGAGCGCTCTATAAATTCCTATGATTGATTGATTGATTGATTGACCCAACTCGTCCTCTCGCTCACCGACGACCCCTTCAACACCAGAACCAACTTCCGCAATGCCATGACCAAGGTAGCCGACTGGATGAGAAATAGCAGCCTCAAGTTCAGCTCCGACAAAAGAGAGGTGCTGGTGTTCGGGAAGAGCAACTCCGCATAGGACCACAGCTGGTAGCCGGAAGAATTCAGACTCACACCCACACCAACCCACCATGCGTGCAACCTTGGCATAATCCACGACAGCCAACTGACCATGAAACAACAAGTCAATGCTGTTGCTTTCACCTGCTTCCACACCCTCCTCATGCTCCGCAGAATCTTCAGATGGATCCCAGTAAACATCAGAAAGACCGTCACACAAGCCCTCGTCATCAGCTGCCTTAACTACGGCAACGCTCTCTACACCGGAATCCCCACCCAGCTCCTCAGAAGACTCCAGACCATACAGAATGCTGCAGCCAGACTCATCATAGACCTCCCCAAACGGACCCACATCCCTTCACACCTCAGACACCTCCACTGGCTCCCCATACAGTTCATGCTCACATATGCCTTCGAAGCTCTCCACGACCAAAGACGTCCTACTTCCGGCTGAACTTCCATCTACCCTCGAGATAGCTGCGCTCTGCCTCTCTTGCCCTCACACACATCCCCCACGTTCATCACAGCCACAGAGGAGGCCACTCCTTCTCCTTCATCGCCAATAAGACCTGGAATGTCCTCCCCCTTCACCTCCGAATGGCACCCTCCCTGTCGAACTTTAGAAAGCTACTCAACGCAGACGCAGCAACCTCAGCTCCCAGATACCCCTAGGGGTGATCGCGTTGCACTTTATATATTCTGACTGATTGATTGATTGATTGATCGATTTAACTGTTGTTGTGCTCATCCCTAAATTAGAAAGACAGTGCCACCATGCGGCAGACAGCCATAAGTCCTGTATTGCCATTCAAGTGAAGTTGCCAAGTCCCGGAAACCACCGGCTCAAATTAATCACTGGTTAGGATGCTACCTTGACTGATTGCCACTGGTTAGACTATTTGCATATGGTCATGCCATCACTTTTGGGGTGTTTGATTTTCGACATTCCATTGTGTCGCTCCTCATGCTGTCTCTCACTACAGACTTCCACTCATCGAAAGGTCTCAGCCTCTCCCCTCCTTTTCACCCTGACCCTCCATTCATCACCGGTTCCCTGTCTCTTTATCTGAATCTCACTCTTTCCCTCCATTCATCACATGCCTCCATCTCGCGTCCCTCGCTAGCCCTGTCCTTTCATTCATCCCAGATTCGGATCCCCTCTTCCCACCAAGTCCCTAGATTTATCTCAGTTGTTATTCCTTTCCTCTCCCCTTCCAGTCATCATCACATGCCCTCAGTCCCTAGCCCCACCCACCCTGCCCCACTATTCATAACAGGGTCTGTGTGTCTCCTTCCCTCTCACCACGCCTTTTCACACGTGCAAGGGTCGGTCACGCACTTCTCACCTTGTCCACGTCCATCACAGGTGTGTCCTTCCTCGCTTTCCGCAACTCCCCTTCCTATGGGTATTTCAAAAAAGGTAAGTCTCATCTAATAACCATCAAACTGTACATTCTATACCTACTGACGTTTTGAAGTGGGTTATAATACTAGAGATATCTTTTCTTTATTTTTTCACCAATAAACCCTTTTGGCAGCGCCTGGAGGACAGGTCCCAGCCTCAGTCCGCTAACCGCACCTGCAGCCAGACATCTGCGCCTCCCTGCGCCCTGTAACCAAAGACTGCCCGGGGTCTCCCTCACTTAAGGGAGCGCAGATTTCAAGAGAGATTACAGGCTTGCAAGAGCGTCATTTATTCATTCCATATTTTCCCACCTCCTCCCAGGATCCACCTTAAATCTCTCCCCCTCCCCTTCTCCCCTCTCAGGGTGTGTGTGGAAAAGAAAATGTGATCGTACAGAGAGAGGCAGAGAGATAGAACTAGGGAAGAGGGAGCGGGAAGAGATACAGGGACAGAGAGGGGACGGGTGCACTCTCACCACACCTGCCAGACCACGAGAGGGGGCGGCGCACTCACAGATGGTGCTGAGCAAAGACATCTTTTGGACAGACGCTAGGTTGTCGGGCTGTCAGATCTGACATCCACGCCAGGGCGTTCGAGGGGGATTTCGTCTGTATCCGTACGTGTCATCCTTCATCGTGGACTCCACGTTCAACCGCGCGCCACTCGCTTTCGCCATCAACTTATGAAATTGTATGTACACATGTAAAACGCCAATGCGAAGAGCCCTGCCTCGTGCCGGGATTCCCACCCACTCGAAGCGACGCTTATCGGATACTGTAATTGCGATTTGGCGTTCTTTTTAGGAAAATGAGCCAAGTATCCCGGCTGCTCTCCCGGGACAGCGGACGCAACCATTGATTCTGTTCAGTTTTCTTTTTACCAAATACGGCGAAATAAGAAGAAAATTATATTTGCTTCTTTTGTGTATATTAAAGAGATGCAGCACCTTCTAGAGACACCAGAGTGGTAGACATCACTTATTATATATTTATAAAGTAAAAGAACTGGCCTTGCGGGAGTACAGTCACGAGATTTTTAAGGCACGGATGCTGGAGCAAGATACTTGCGTGAAGATAAAGCTGTCTCGTTGACTGTTCAGTGCCCAGAGAAAACTTGAAAACACACTTTGTAAATTTGGCGTTCTACTTTTTAAATCCGTCAACATCTCCGATTATTTCTGCTGCTGGTTGTTCTGGGGATGAAGAGAGAACCTGTAGAAGGATGCTGGCTTTAATCTGCAGAGCTCTGCTAATCTTCCAGGCAGGTGCCGTCACCTACGTAGCAGGTAAGGCAGCACCTTTATGCGAACATTAATAAACATTGCATTTATTTTTTTCACATTTTTTGTAAAGCTCTTAAACATCACAAGTACTCAAGCGCTATAAGGGAATAATGTGACTGGGACCCGCAGGTTGTGGGAAAGCATCTACGAAAGGCGCCTGCAACATTTCCTTCCAATATATTTTCTTTGAGAATCTTGCCCAGGCTGTTCGGCCTAGGATCACACCATTGTCAAAGGGGGGAGTCGCAGTTAGATGTATTTACATAGTGGGTTGTACTGCAATCAAACAACTTCGGAGCGCTTTGGTGAAAGAGGGGCGAGGGTGCAGACGTTTCTTGCCGTTGTGGTTCTATAGGGTCGAGCCCATTATGAAACATGCTGACGAGAACTCGACCCGAGGCGTCCCTCGGAACCCAGGACAACATTCCAGAAGGCGGGGGCTGGGTGCTGCTGGTTTGGGACAGCACCCCGTGGCGGCAGCGCTGCCCCAGTACTGGCTTCAGTCTCAGACGCACCCAGCGAGGAGACTAGAAGCCCAGGGGCGTCCCAGGCTCCCCCGGAGCAAACAGGTGGTTGTTCTCGCGCCCATGAACAGAGAGCGATAGAAACAGGTGCATTTCTCCTGGTACCCTCGGGGTGGGCGGTGGCTGCCAAAAGTGAAGCGCTTTGGGTCTCTCTCTTGATGCCTTAGGAGGTATGGATTGTGACCTGGAAACATCAGTTTATAAATTGAATGATGTAAAGTACAAGCTCGGAATAATGTCTTCATCTGAAGGCAGCAAAACGCTGAACAGTGCTGTTGACCCCTAAAGCAGACAACTCTGAAAAATATTTAACAACCATAGACTTGTTGTGCCTTATCACTCTGATGTTGTCAAGTCGATTTGACAGAAATGAAGCAAGATTAAAGCAAATGCCATATCCCCCAATGATATGGCGAGTCAGGGAACGGTAGATGTTCACCTCCCGTGAGCTGCAGTAGAGGCGAGGCACTCACCGTGAACGGCTATCCAGCTAAGAGTGCACGCGCGTCTTTGGTTCTGGAAGATTTACACCGGCTGTCACTCAGGCCATCGCGTCTATGCACAGTAGGGCGATCCCCTAATTGGCGGGAAAGCCTCTTAAGGCGCCAGTCTCCAAGCGGCTTAAATAGATGGATCCAGCTGAGCCAGCTAACAGAATGTATAAATATTTATCACTAATCCAGAAATCAGAAGATAATTAAAATCGAAAGGTGAGCGACAATCGGGGGTAATAACCAAGAAAACGTGGCCCCCAGTTCTCATCAGACTATTTTTTTTCAGCCCAAATGTAACCATATATGTGCAAAAAGTTACACTTTTTTGTTTGAATAGCTGTGGGTGTAAAAGAGGATAGAAATTAACTCTTTAAATGATTGACAGATGTTAATAAACAGTTTTATTTAGCACGGCTCCTAACATATGTGTCTAGCCTGTTTCTAAGCACTGGCGTGTCATGACGAAAGAGCGAAATAAGGCAGAAAACCCGTAATCTTAAAAAGGGATATTTTGCCCAATTTCCGTATTTGCATCCAGAAGATAATGCATATTTGCGCTCTTATAAATTACGCCTGTTGCAAGAACGGAAGTCAAGCATATGTACATTTTTACCACACATATGGAATGAGCAACATGTGATTGTAAAGGTGTGAGGCGGATGAAGGGTAGGGAAAGTCAAATCACCGCCTTTGCATATGCAAAATGGAAAATGTAAGAGGGCAAAAAACAGTCAATTAAGGGTAGTGGGCAGCTACACAGGAGGTCGAGCCACAGAAGGGGCGTTGACTCACAGAAGTGGACCACACGATCTATGTACATTTTTCTTGAACATGAATTACTCATGTTCTAAACAGGAGCTAAGACATGAAGTTAAACGGCACATTTTTCCAGATTACCATATGCTGTTGAAGTGGAATCACTCCCAAAGACGAGGCAGATCACATCCCAAAACGACACATGAACAATAGGATGAAGAACAGCACTCATGGAAATCAGTATAGAAATGATAGTGACCGGCCGGGCCGGTGGCCATGAATTCCAGGGTCAGCCAATCATCAACACATCACGAATGTTCGGCAAGCAAGGAGGGCTGGCATGGAAAGGATTAGTCTTGCTTGGGTCTGGTTTTGATGGACCCAGCCCAGGTTTGGACTGTCCAGTGTCAGGCCTGGACTAGCCTTACCAAGATTGAAACTGGCCCGTACCACACAAGGCAGACATGGTCCAAACCTAACAGATTTTGACCATACCCGGATTAGGATCGACCTGGGTACGGTTTGAAGTGGTAGGAGCCAGATTATATCGTTATTTGGTCAAATATGAAATAATCCGTGACAAATTCAGGCCAGATTGAATGGATCTGGGACTGATTTTGCCCAACTGGACAGATTAAAAATAAAAGCTATAGCAGCAATGTCAACCTGTATACCAAAGCTGGGGAGGTCGACCTACGACACATGGAAAATACGGTCAGGGTTTCAAGTTATCTGCAGTGAATATATATGAGGCTCATTTACATTTAATTAAATTCCGTGGAGCTAATTTGCATGAGCCTTGGCCGTGCTAAAACCCAGGCTTGACTTTATTATTCGGTGAATCGCCTAGTCCGGCCCTCCACAAGTCCACTCTAGATGCTGATATCAAGTAAGCGTGCCATGCATATGCTAACCAGATGCATCAGTCGAGCATCTCTCGCAGAATTGTCTAGGGTCCTCTGCTTCTTTTTACATCAACGGCTCCGGGCAAGGGCCCAAAACCCATGATTTCAGGTGTCAGCATATCTCCTGGCTGTAGTCAAGAAGTTAGCCCACTTGTTGCTCTTTGAGTTCGTTCATTGTTGAGCCTGAAATGAGGCTGCATGTGTTTGATATTGCAAATTATGGTTTATCTTGCATAAATTACAGGAAAATGCATTGTATGATCTGTAAAATGGAAGTTCATGGCTTGCATCCCCTGCCTTGTGTGAATTTTTAACATATAGACGGACACTACCACCTGATCCTGCCCATCCCGTCTTCCACATTATACCAGATTTGGGCACAAAGGCCCAGTTTCTTCTTTTAAGGTGGAGTAGCACTCAACGTACGATGCCATCTTTTTAGCTAATGATGGAAAGGCGTTTCATTTATTTCAACATCCTCTGAAAAGGGCACTTACTGGAGCATCATTGGCAGACAAAGTCTTCCTCACCACTTAGAGTGGAGCAGAAAAGAATTTCTTTCGGAATTAACTGTACACATTTTGTGCACTATAAATATATTTCTTCTAAATTTGCCAAAATGATCCACATAATTTTATTAAAGATCAGCTGAAGATTATTGCTGTTGCTATAGGGCCACTACCTCCTGCTATACTTTATGTCATATAGAAAATGCGCCTTTTCTAATGAAAAACCTTTGTCATTCCATACAATGTCATGGCGAACTTTCCATGGTAGACAACAGTGTAATCAGGGCAGATATCCACAATAGATTCCAGTTGTCTGGAAGAGATGCGGTGTGCGGTGGCTTGTCACACAGCATCCTATGGAGAGCCACAGAATCTCAATCCACTATAGCCATACGTCACCTTTAATAGACTTTAAGAGTGTTCCGTAGATGAAGATTTAATGTTTGCGTTGAAAACCAGTGCAGTCCTAAGGCCGGAACTGCTGTATATATTTGAATTTATAACTTTCCATAATCGGATCCTTTTCTGCCCATTTAATGCCACTTCACTTTGCATGAACCAAAGAGGCGCTTCTGCAGACATTCTGCCCACAGCCTCTCCAGGGCAGCGAGAATAGCTTCTGAAGGACAAGTGGAGTTTACATTTATAAACGGATGCAGCCACAAGACACGATAGGTCCCGCCCAGAGCACTTCTGCAGGAAGCTGTGAGGACCTTTAATATTTACATAAGGTATTATGGATTCTATATAGTCACTATGTACTAGGAAATGTTCGACCTTTTTCTGCCATTGCACCTATATCTTTTTCATAAACCAACAAGGATAATAGTAATAATAATAATAATAACAACATCAGTGAAAATGAAAGGTATTATATTTGCTGACTCAGTAATGCTCAGCTCATCAGCCTCCGTTTGGTGAAAGGATGACTCAGACCTCTCAGGGCTCGAACCATGACCTCCAGGCTTTGCGGAGGAGCCCACTGAGCTGTGTCCAAGCAGGATTGCATTGTTTATTGCCTAACCTTCAGCTTCTGGCAAATCACTGAGCACAATTATGAACTCACCTGGACTTTCAGAACTAACGAGTGCCCTCTGTCAAAGTTCTTCAGAAATCACAGACCAGGTTTGGCCTGTATGCTGCTTGCCAGGGTGGTGCATGTGAAGCTCGGGAATGGCTCTTATCAGACGAGAGAAACAAGGTAGAAAGTAGAAATACTGGGGAGTGCGCGGTTCAGATCTGATTGAAGAATCGTCTGCTTGTGCTGTGGTTCTGGTCCAAAGAACAGCCATTGAAGGTATAACATGAAATGTGTGGATGCTTCTGTGGAATGTTCTACTGCACACTATAGTGAACGTTTCTCACTTTTTACTGCACTTTTGAAACTGTTTGGTATTGTAACCGTGCTAAGAAGTATAGAGACAGTGATAAGACCTCGCGGATGCAGACAGCCCAGGGGGGCAGCTAATATCGCAGGAAAAGTAAAAAAGAGCAGTACTAACAGGAGTGCATCCAGATGTTTCCACGACCAGCCATGGGTGCCAAGGGACCTCTTTGAATAAGATTGGCTTAACTATTATCCCACTGAGCTATCCTGCAGCATGCATCAGGGACTAGAGCTTACAGGTCAAAATATCAAAGAACCATAGAAGTTCCAAAAATAAAAGTTGAACACCTTATGATCTTCCAGAACAGGGGGACGTTAAGTAGAACAGTAGATAAACGTGCATGCTGGAAACATCTGTATGCAATAGAGATGCAAGTGGTGCAACATCTGGAAGTTGCAGCTTTTAGTGTCTCATCTGCGCAACTAGAGGCAAGGCCTAGATAAAAGCATGGAGGCGGGGCCTCCACGAGTAGTTTTTATTGGATAAACAGGATATCCGCTCCTTTAATTTCCGTTTTAACCCTTACTGTTTGATGGTGTTAGCGCACCTTTGTACGGGAACATTTTAATACAAATCACTGTATGGTTGTTCAAAAACTTGAACCTCTTTGGACTCTTTGTGCACTCATACAAAATATATATTGTTTCAGCGCATTGTGAGCAATGTATTGGTCTAGACCCTTCTTTACAGATATTTTCATTTTTCAATAACAATTTACCCAATATTTTTGGGGGGATTTATCAGAAATCTTGTAACGCCATTTAAGGAAATGTTGCTCTGAATGTCTGGAATATTGGCATACCAAATAAGTGTGGGTTTTCATATGAAATATAGGATGCACAATCACATAATATAAATGAAGAATGCAACATTGGGACATTATCATTGTTTATTGTGCACTGTTCATTTCATGAAAGGTCTCAATTTAAGGACTTTATTGAAAGCAAGCGAAATATGTATTCTAACTCTGTATAACCTAAGGGATTGAGTGATATAAGCTTGCTCTGAGAAGCCGGCCGGGCGAAAGCGCTAAACATAATATTTGACTGATTTTCTGCATTCTCTCCAGTCTCCCTCACACAGGATCACTGACAAGTCCCGACTCACTTTTTTTTTCTGCCGGCTCTCCTAAAAGTGGGAATACCAGACATATATGTATTTTATATTAGGTGTGGTGTGTCAACATGCAATAACATAGGTGCAATGCAATTTGGAAATTTCGAAGCAAATGAATGCGAAATTCTGCTTGAGAGTATCTTTACTTTGGTCACAATTATCACCCTTGGGCTGTATGTAAACCTGCATTAACAATAAAGTTTCAACATTGGCTCATCCTAAGGTTTCTTTCTCTGGGTACCAGTCCTTTGTGCTCTGATTGGTAGCTAGGAGAACATGTTGAGGATGGTATTTGTGAACTTTTTAGCATTTGTTTTTAAGTAAATGGTAATTACACTGAGTCTTATTTGCACAAGAACTTAAGCTTCCAAACAGTTGACCTATGTCTGTGTTCCTCTGCATCTTCTGAGTGGGGGCACCAGACGCATTGGTTTTCTGTGAGCTCTCCATGCCCACAGGTAATAAACTGGGTGCCATGCATTTAAGAAATGAAAGCAAATGAAAGCTAAAGGCTGATTTCTGGTGTCTGAATTTTGGTTGCAGCTATCACTCTTGGGCTGTACAGAAAACTACCACAACCATCTATGGCAACATATGTCCTCCTAAGATTTCTAATGATTGGAGCCAGAATTTCCTCATTCGAATTGGCTGGTCATGAGAATGCCATGGACATGATGTTTGCCAGATTTTCAGTAGAGGGAACAGTGGTTCCTTCAAAGGCACTCAAAATAATGAATACTATATTCTGTATGCCACAAATGAATACATATTTGCAAAGTGGTGTAATACAAAGTTTACATTAAGCACACACCAATACTAATTATAGTTGAACATTTCTCTTTCAGTAATACTGACAGACTATACATATACATATATAAACTTCAGACATAAAAACAATTCCAGAAAAGATAGCAATTGTTGTGCAAGTTTTAAAAAGAAGTTTAAGAAAGTAGAAATGGCACAATGCTCAAGTGCGGTAATTAACTGAAAAAGAAGAAAAACAAATAACACAGAGGAAGGTTGGACGGTCAATCTGAGCAGCTGATTGCAGTGCAAAAACATCTGTCAAATCATAACTGATGATATCCAAGAGGTACCGTCCAGAATTATGAGCGTACGTAATGTTTCAACCTGAGAATAATGGCAATGGAGGGGGTCTACATTAGATGACTTGTCAAAGACATTTGGAGTCACACACGAAAACAATAAGGAGAACTAAAACAGCTCCAGGTTAAAAATTGGCAACCAAAATGGCAGAGTAGCAGTCAGAAATGTGCTTACCTAAAATTGCTTTGGTCAGGGTGTAGAAATGTTAAAAATGGTAGGAAGACCAAAGTTGCTCATATTAAGGTAAGTGAGTGACCCGGTTGGGAGGGTGCCTTTCCACTCACGAGATGTGATCATAGACTCTGAAGGTCGCATTATATTTATCAATGGCCACCTACATTTTAATAAAATGAACCCACATTTTAATAGGGAACATGTAATGTACTAAAAAATATCTAAAGCGCACTATCACCCCGCGGTTATCCTGGCGCTGACTGGCAGCAGTTCCTCTACATGTACATATTTACCCACCGGATGTACAGCCTGCACTACCTTCTAGGGAAGAGATACGTTTAAAGTTTTTTCCTAAACTGAAGGTATTCTTCTATTTGTCTGATATCAGGCGAAAGATTGTTCCACAGACAGGCAGCCGCCCAGCGGAAGGCTCTCCCCTCAAACTTAGAGGTTCTTACTCTGGCGGTACAGACCAGGTGGGCAGTAGAAGAACGAAGATTTCGTGATGGGGCATGCCAGGCAAACTTTTTTTGCAATGGCAGGGGTCCAAGTCCATAAAGGGCCTTAAAAACAATGCATAGTGATATAAACTGGATTCTCTGAGCTAGAGGGAGCCAGTGAAGATCACTAAGAGCCGCAGATGCAGAATCGCCTCGGGTCCTCTTTAAAGCCAACTTAGCAGCAATTGTCTGTATTCTTTGTAATTTCAGAATAAGGAAGTTGGCTGAACCGAGTAGTAGGGCATTACAGTAGTCCAGCCGGCTTAAAATAACACTTCTAACTACTAGAGCCCTAGCAGCCAAAGGGAGCATGGGGAAAATTTTCCGCAGAGCCTTTATGAGTGAGAAACAAGTCCCAACTGTCTTATTCACATGTTTCTCCAGGCTCAGCTTGTCATCAAAAACTACCCCCAAGTTGCGCACTGCTACCGCTGGTATGGGAGGCGTATCTGCCTGAATGGGCCAACAACTGTCTGGAAGAGGACGAAGGATTTTCTTCACAGTGTAGTGTAAAATTTCTATTTACCCACCATTAAATTGCAGAGAGTTGTCCGATAGCCATCTAGCAGTCTTCTGCATGCATTCATGGAAGCTACTGAGTGATGTGGACTCTCTGCCTTCTAGATACAGGATAAGCTGCGTGTCATCTGCATAATTCACCAGCTTGATGTTGTACGATTTAATAATGGTAATCAATGGTCTCAAATAGATATTAAAAAGGATCAGGCTGATAGAAGAGCCTTGAGGAACCCCATGCTGGACTGTTCTGAATTCAGAACAAAAAGGCGGGAGGGCCACAGTTTGTTGCCTGTTTTCCAGGTAAGACTGAAGCCAGTTAAAGGCCAGACCCTCCAGCCCAAGGTAGGCAAGCTGTCTCAGTAATATTCTATTGTTGACCGTGTCGAATGCGGCAGACATATCTAAGAGGATCAGGACGGTTGACTGGCCAATGTCTGGCTGCATTCTAAGTTCATCTAAGACGACTACTAGAGCTGTCTCCGCCCCATGGTCAGGTCGAAAACCAAATTGCACGTCTTCCAGTCCCCGGTTGGTTTCCAGAAATTGGGAAAGGCTTTTACTGACCAGGCCTTCAAGAATTTTTACCGGGTATGGGAGGAGGGAAATAGGTCGATAATTATTAGGGCACAGAGGGTCAAGGGTGGGTTTTTTAATAAAGGTGTCACAATCGCCTGTTTCCAGCAAGAAGGAACTATTCCGCTGTTCAAAGATTGACTACAAATCTGATGGAGCCGTGGTAATAGCTCCCTGCCATACTCCTTCCAGACCTTGTGGGGCAGGGGGTCCATCGGGGACCCAGATTTAGTACTCATGGCAAGCTTGAAAAAACTCTTCTTCGTGGATGTACTAAACTGGCTAAAAATAGCAAGTCTATTCTCATGTGCCCCTTTTTCTGTTTGATAGGCTAATAGCTATGTATATGTCTCCGATACAGGGTCACATGAATTTTCCTTGCTTTCTGATAACCCGGTAATTATTTTTGAGATTTTCTCCTAAAAGAAAGTGGCTAGGCTTTCTCATAGTTCTTCGGTCGCGATAGTTTTATTTTTTGAGCAATCTGGATTGGTCAATTCATCTACTATCTTAAAGACCCTCCAGGTTTTATTGGGAGCCTGAAGAATTGAGCTGGCAAAAAACTCTGCTTTGACTTTTAAAATTTCATTTTTATATTTACTCATTACAGTCTTCAAAGCTTCTTTATTAGCTGTATCATAGCCCTTCCTCCATTTCCTTTCTGCCAATTTACAGCTCTTTTAAATAATTTTTAGGTTCTCGTTAAACCAAGGGGCAGATGGCTTACTCTTAGTCTTCAAGTTTTTTACTGGGATGGTTTAATCAAGGGCCTTGTTGATCTGTTTATAAAATCCCAGATAGTTTGTTTCAACAGGTTTGTTTACATCAAACACATTAGTACCACTGAATATAGGCATTACTTTAGCAATACCAGGCAGTTTATTCCATTCTCTGCCTTGGCTAAACATATACGCATGCAACTCCAACCAAGTGCCCTTTTCCTGACATCTTTCGGTTGTGCTCTCTTCCTGGAGTGGGCTCCCATTGTTACTCGGTGGAGACTTTAACAGTGCACTGAACACTAACCTAGATATATCGTTTCCCCCTCTCCCACAAACACTTGCTGCCTATAATGCACATACGCTGCAGAATTGGCTTGATCACTGGCATTTGGCGGATTTTTGGAGATTGTGAAACATGGACTAGCGGGTGTATTCCTTTTTTTCCAGACCACACGATTTACACATTCATAGATCGCATGGTTAGTTTACTTAACCTTGTCCCCTCCATCACACATATTGATTACTTGGGGCACACTCACTGGGACCCCAACCACCAATATTTACACTTCACCTGGGAGGCTGCTACCCCCACACCCCCCTGGCATCTATAGCGTACAACTTTAGAAGACCCTCCACTCCGCGCAGCGCTTAGTAGCGCAATAGACAATTATTTTGATCATAGCGCGGGCACTGCCACCTTGAGGTTGGTTAAATGGGATGAGTTGAAGGTGACGATTCAAGGTCATAGTCTGGGAGTGAATGGCAGAATGCGCTGCCAAATCGTGGGTGAGCTATCCCAGATCAAATGTAAATTTTGGAACTGGAGACCCAGCTCATGCATGATAAATCGCTCGGCACCTCCCTTTGAGATGCGTGGCCCACCCATGTCGCCCTACTGGAACGTCTTAGATACCATAACTATGTGGCTCATTCTGCCAAAACTCATGCAGCAGCTTATAAATCGGACTCCCTCCTGGCATGTCTGATCAGACAGGAGCAGCCAAACCGCCCAACTGTAATTTTACAGTCCGCTAGCGATTGCCTGATATACACACAATCGGAGATCCATGATGAGCTCACCGGGCACTTCAGCAAGCTATATCAATCACCGCTTAAAGCTGATGGTGCCGAAACAGACGTGTTCCTTTCTACACTCCCCTTCTTACGAATAAACCCTGACCAACACCTGGAGCTTGATGCCCCCATCACTCCATTGAGGGAAAGTCACCGGGTCCTGATGGACTGCCTGCTGAGTTTTACAAAGTACATGCCGACCTGTTGGCTCCCCACTTGCTGACCACGTTCAATTTGTCTTCTCACCTTGTGGTGTCCCTTCCCAAACCAGACAGGGACCCTGCTCTACTTGGCTCCTACAGGCCGCTAGCATTGCTTAACACAGACTATAATATATTGGCCAAAATCATCCTCTGGTGTCCCTGGTCCCTGCGCTAAAACACCAGGGCCAAACAGGTTTGTTCCAGCCCACAATACTTCACTCAATCTGCTGCATCTTTTGCTTTATGTTTTGGGCACCTACCCTCATTCTGGGTTCTGGGTTTTGGACCTGGAGAAGGCCTCTGATTTGCTGGAGCTGCCCTTTCTCTTTGCAGTACTGCCACAATACAGCATAGGGGCCGGTGGCGAAGGTCCATACAGGAACCCTGATCTCCGACCAGGTACATATACGCAGGGGCACCTGGCAAGGTTGTCCCCTTTCCCCTCTTCTCTTTTCCTTGGCTACTGAGCCTCTGGCAGGGGCAGGCCAAAGACTGGGGTATACCTCTAGAGGACAGTCTTGATGTGATCTCTTAGCATGCAGACGATTTGCTTCTCTATTTGTATTTGTATTTGGGTATTTATAAAGCGCAAACTTTCGCTCCGGAGGGAGCATCATGGCGCTGAGCATACGTATAGGGTTCGGGTGATGAGAAATCTAAATAGCTGCCAACACATAAGTATCAGATTGCTGGTAAATCCAGGTCTTCAATTGTTTCCTAAATCTATATCAGAGATGTCTACTCTGTCCCACAATCAATAGCGCACATGCTCAACAACTTTGTCCAATTATCTGGCTTCCGGGTTAATTGGATGAAATCCTGCCTTTTTCCTTTTGTGCCCACAATCTTAGACCCTACATTAACTATCAACCGGGTTGTTATGTCTTTGCAACCAGCGGTATTCAGATACCTAGGTATCAGGATATAACATTCTGAGTCAGACCTGCTTGACGGGAACCTTGTCCGGGCGACCACTTCCGTGAGCCCATGGATGGCCTTCTAGGCCATGCTGCTACTGTTGGGAGCTGGCCATTTACTGCTCTTGAAGATGGTGGTGCTTCCTTGTCTCTGTTATTACTTGTGTAATCTTCTATTATATATATCACCCCTCTTCTTCAGAGCTCTGGAGAGGACGCGCCGCAAATTCATCTGTAGCAAATCCCGCTGCAGAGTGGCATTGACAAAATTATATTTACCTGTAGACCAAGGTGGGCTAGAAACACTGAATTATGAACATTATTACTTTGCTTCCCAACTCTAATTGGTAGCTAGGTGGTTGGCAGGTACGCAACTTGAGGAGGCTACTACACTGGAGGAGGCATTAGGGATGGCTGCTATTCTTCACTTTTTCCACCCCCTCCGCCAAGCCGTCATTACCATCTTCTAGAATGTTGTGGGTGGCAGATCAGCATTTCCGTCATAGCCTCTCCCTTACTAAGTCAACCACGCCATACACCCCAGCAGAGGCAATACTTGGCACACCCAGAGGTCGGTCCACGACTACAATGGAAGAGCTGACCATCCGGCATGAGTCAGGACTACACCCACTAGGTGACCTCTATCAGGAGGGGCTCCTTATTCCCTATGAGACCCTGATGGCAGAGAAGGGAATGCCCCCGTGCATCATTGTGCCTTAACTTGGAAAAAGCATTAACAAGACCATTGATATACAAAGACTGGACTGCACTGCTAGAGAACCCAATGTATGTACCCCGAAATGGCAGATTTCGGCTCATACAATTCTATATAGTACACCAAGCTTATTTAACCCCAGCCGACATTAGCTGCTATTTTAACAGAACAGATGCCTCCTGTCCTGGATGTCGCCAGCTCAATGCTGACTTTCTCCATATGCCACAGGCCTGCTCAGCCTTACAATATTACTTGCACAAGATAACACACCACCTTTCCATCTGCACGGGAAGACCTGCACGACATACTAGTGAGGTCTGCTTGGTGGGACTCTACCACTGGGATAAAAACACACACCTACCTCCCGGTTTTTGGACCTGGGATTATTGGTGGCTGAGTACCTCATTACCTGCGGATCGATATTACCTGAGCCTCGGACGTGGCAGGCCTGATCACATTCTATTATCACTTGGACCCAAGAGGAGAGCGTTGCGCTCCATAGAGAAGACATCTGGGCTCCAGGAATATCCACTCTCAGCTAACTGGGATACTGCTCTGCCCGACCTTCAGACATCCTTGCACGATGATGCTCCAACTGCGGGCGATGCCAAAGATTGAAGAGCGGGGGGGGGGGGGGGGGGGGGGTGTATGGGAGGGGGGGGGGGGTAGAGGGGCACTGCGCACCACCTCAGAGACCATAGACTTTTCTATGCACACTGTTGTGCTTTGGGATGTCAAACCAAACCGTGCAGGAGACAGAGAGCAAAAATGTAGAGAATTCGGACTGCTTTGCTATTTATGGCTGTTGCGGTTGTTCTTTTTCTATAGCATGACTGTTTGATGGATAGTAAAGGTGCTGTTTTACTTTGTGATTTGACGTCCCAATTGCATTGGCTGATTTTGGTGATGTGTATTGATACCATGTGTACTATGCCCACCTACATGACTTTACATATGTCTCCTCATCATTTTCCATGTCACTGTGTCTAGATTGCGAAAGGACAACTGTTCTGTTTTGGCACATCGTACCCTGTGCGGATGTTGTATGTATATGACGGTCTAACATGCATTTTACATTGAATGCAAAAATAATAAACAGATCAAACAAAAATAAATAAAAGGTAAGTGAATGAATGGGGAGACACGCAGGTGGCCACCTAATGACCAATCCCTTACCTAATTGATTTTCTTTTACTCCTGGCATTGGAAAACAACTGATTATCAGTACTGATAGTATCAAGGAACATCGATGGTGAGCACTATCTGCAGTGCACTCCAACAGGGGCTAGATCAGGCAAAAAGCTACATTAAAAACATAGCACAAGGCAAATTAGTCAAATATAAAAAACATTGCAACACTGGCTTACCCATCACTGGGAGGGAAGCAAGCTGGGGCACAGTCCATGTCTGTCGGTATGCAGCATGTAAAGCAGCTAGTGCGCTCAGAGAAAAAGACTCTAAGATGGCTCTGTCAGTGTCAGTGAGTGCGGCCAAAAGCGATTATAGAAGCTGGACCACAAAACATTAGAAGTATGCCGTGTCAGCATATCCGTAGATGGGCAAATCAAAAATGTGGAAAAGACAAACATTTAAAAAGTAGGAAAAGAATAGGGAACTAAAATCGGAAAATCATCCGTTCTACCACTGGAAGACAAACTGGGCAATTAATAGGAATCCAGAGTGGAAGTAAGACTATTATCAAATAAGTATTGTTGAAGCCAATGGGTCATACCTTTGGCACCTATTGGGTTTGCCAATGTTTTCTAGTCATGCTGCACAGCATAGCTGAAGATGTGCAGCATGGCAAATTAATTTAAAAAATATTTTTACGTAGCCAGCCGTGAAATTTTATAGGTGCACCTACCATGCATCCATGCTTCTACAAAATGACAGTGCCACATTTTTTTGGTAGTTATTGATCTGAGTTGGATTGGTAACAAAAAAAAAAAAACATTGAAAGCGTTTTTTACAAAACGGATTGGATGGAACTTACACCGGGAAGGAAGCAATGGGGAGGCAGACCAAATATGGGGAAGGTGGCGAAAGCAACATTGGGTGGAAACAAGATGGGGGTGCCCAAATGGTGTGGTGGAAACAACACAGGGGCATAGGAGGGAGAAGCAACACAAAGGGCATGAGTGAGTGAAGCACCACAGATAGTGCAGGTGGGGGAAGTAGATGATTCAAAGAGAAAGCAAAGTGGAGCACTGTGGGGAGCGAACAGGTGAAAGAGAGCAATATAGAGGAGGCAGGGGAGAAGCACACAGACAAGAAAGCAACAGGGGAGGAGTACAAGAGGATGCGCACAACATGGAAGGCTGGCGAGAAGCATACAGGCAACGGAGAGCAACAAACAGTGGAGGAGCAGAGAAGTATATATTGGAGATAGCTGGAAAACACATGCACTCCCATAGACTGCTTAACACAAGATAAAAAAATAGTGCTATATAAGCAAGCAATGGAAGCATAGAAGCCATACAATCAAAAGAAATGGTAAAGAGGCTATTCTTCATGGGAGGGGCAAACACAAGATTGACAAGCTTGGGTACCAAAAAGAAGAAGGCACATGAGAGTGACAGGAAGGCAAACACATGGAAAGCAATAGGCAGGTTCCAAGTCCCTGAATGTTCTTGCTAAGCCCTCAATAGTGGATGCTTTCTCTAATAGGCGAAACCTAAACAGAACAAGAGAGTCATAGTTTCAGCAATAATTTCCTCATAACATGATCATTCTCTTAATTCTTCCTCAGGCAGGAACTCATCCCTTCTAAGGTTTGGCTCACACCTGTGTTGCCCTGGGTTTTTTCTAGGTGTTCTGTATACCCATCAGGGGTAACAAGCGCTATATAAATACAAACCATTTTTCCTCCTCTATCCTTCTGCTATCATTCCAAATCCAAATAACTGACTAACCTATCCACCACTTAAAATGTACTTGCATGTTTCACTATACTAATTCAACACTAATCCTCTATGGGTCCCAGAGTAGCGTGCTACTCACCGAAAAAGTGCTTCGATGCCTCGTCAGGGATAGAAAGCGCTATATAAATGCAATTACAATACAATATAATGCAATATCAGACATTTGTGGGTTTTGAATAGGGCCGGATGGAAACTTTTGTTCAGCTCCAAGAAATGGCAGTATTTTACAACTCCATGTTACTCTTGTAACATGGGTTCCAGCCATATTCTGCCAAATAACATGTGGTGGAATGTTTCTCCTGCAAGGCTCCAGAAATGCGAGCTGGTGAGCGCAAGCATGATTTGACATTCTCTAGTGCGGTTTCTTGTTGCTAGGAAGACTTCTAACATGAGCCGTTTTGAGTAGTTGCGGTCATAGGGCTGTTTTTCAAGTAGATTTTCTACTCGAGTGGGAGCAAAATCAACTTGAACTCTTGTGCACCACATGATGTCTTCTGTGCTCATTTTCCAGCACTGAACGCGCTACCGGTGCTAAATTGCAGCTCTAGCAGACTGATGTGCATATTTCCGCCCACTGGTGGAAGTCCGCTGAATCTTGCAGAGGTTTCATGTAACTCTGCGGAATTCCATGGAGTGAAATTCCACGAGTGTCACCCACCCCCAAGGTATCAATGGGTTTGAACAGGCTGCCATTCATTAGTTAGAAGTGAATGTTTTTGAAGAAGGGAGATTTTATGGGAAATGTCTGCAATATTTGGGCCCTGTTTTAGTCAGCACCTACACTGGAATGCCTCCGGGTACCTATGCACTATATAAGTGCTTATGGAATGGAATAGACTAGAATAGAAACCTTCCAACTCCAGACATTTTTTAAAACTAGAAATCCAGGGGAATCCAGCATCCTTTATAAATGTCCTAGTCTCTGTAAAAACACTTGGAATTATTTCAGTTTTCCAGAACCGAAAACTCAAGAACTTTTGGAAAAAGTCAAAAGTCCTACCATGTGGTGTTTGCTTTCTTCTCCCTCTGAAAACAGTATACACAAGTGGATGGACCCACTGCATGGGATTCAAGTCGGCAAAAAATGTGACCATGAGAAGAACATTGAAAGAAATTGGGTTACTGATTGAGGAGGTGAAACCCCACTCAAGCAGCAACCACAATCCTTTTCAGGGTGAAGTCACAAGAAACCTCAAATTAACCCGTGCTCAACCTTCTGATAGCTTGGCACAGAGCAGTCAGGCTTAACTTGGAGGCAATGTTATGCAGCACTTCAAATAGTAATGAAGTGAAAATACAACACATAGAGAATCCACCCCAAATTTAGAAAAATGTAGTACATTTCAATAAATAAATCAAGAACAAAATGACAAAAATCCAATGAGTCGAACTAGAGCAAAGCAATTTTAAAGATTTCAAGGAGCCTAGCACCAAAAAGCAAAAATCACCAACTGTGGTTATCTGGTCACAGTGGACATGGACAAAGTCACAAATTTAGCCAGCGGCAATAGAGCATGGGCCAAATCCAGGGATCCACTTAGGTCCACTGAACACAGTACCTTAATGTTGGTTGTGAAGAGATGCAGAGTCCGTGTTGGGGATGCACTGCACAGCAGAGACAATGCAAAGTCCGGGCGAGGAGAATTGTTGTGCATCGGTAGTTCCGGGGGGCTGCAAATTGCGACGCAATGCCTTTGTGTGGAGATGCGTCACACAGGGGCATTTCTGATGGACTGCGAAGTACAAGGCGATGTCCGTACGTGGAGATGGGTCGCTCAGTGGTGGTTCTGATGGGCTGAGATGCGAAGTCCTTGCGCCATGCAGCAGAGTCGATGCGCTGGTTCTGAGAGTGATGCATTGGGCAGCAAAGGCAATGCGCCGGTTCTGCGGGCGATGTGCCATGGAGGAGATGGTTCTGCTGAATCCACAGATGGTTGTAGAAGCACCTTCAGGCCCACTTGCAAGTTTCCAGGACTGGGAGTGGCATCACCTGGGAGAGCAGGACTCACAGGTGGCAGAGTCCAGGTGCTGGGCTCAAGTTTATTGGAAGCCACTGCTGTCCCTGGAGCTTCTGATTAGGAGGCCAGTCAACTGACCTTTGAAGTCACTCTGGGGTTCTGGGTTTAGAGAGGCAGGTCCAGTCCTTCAAATCCAGGCAAGAAGGCAGTAGGTCAGCACAGCAGGGCAACAGACCTTCTGGCCAGGCAGTCCAGCAGAGTGTCAGTCCTTTCAGTAGCACAGCAGTTCTTCTTCCTGGCAGAGTCCTCAGGTCCAGAAGAGTTGGGACTAAGAGTTCAAAGTTTATAACTAGTGCTCACTTTGAAGTTGAGTAAACTTCTAAAAGTTTGCACCCCCTTAAGGTATCAGGCACCCCCTTCCTCCCTGTCCTGGCCCTAGTGTGTTTGAGGTCACAAAAGCCCATTGTCAAGCCCTTTGTGAGAGTGCTCATGCAGGGCCTTTGTGATGCGCAAATGTGGTTGGAGACATTTCCTCCCTCTTTTTAACTCAGAGTGGACCATCCTGCCAACAACTACCTTTCCTTTGTCTCACTGTCTAAGAGCAAACCACAAAGGCCAACTGCCAGCTAAACCTAGTCATGTGACCCAGGAGCAGACTGCAGAACCAAACGGTTAGGGCAAGACAATACCAACTTTCTAAAAGTGGCATTTTCAGAATTGTGACAATAAAAATCAGACTTTACTAATAAAGAGGACTTTTAGACACCAACTCTAAATGAATTTCTGCTCAGATTTGGAAGTTATCACTCATTAAATGTAATAAGGTAACTCCAATGTCATCCTGAGAAAGAAGTAGGCCATGGAGTAGTGAAAAACGAATTTAGGAGGTTTCACTACCAGGACATGTCAAAAGTATAGGTTCAATTTTTAAATATGGAGCACCCTGCCCACTGGGCTGTTCAGGGCCAACCCTAGAGGTGACTTATATGCATTAAAAAAAGGATTGGGCCTGGCAAAAGGTTTATTTTGCCAGGTCGACATGGCATTTTAAAACTGCACATACAGGCTCTAATTGAAGGGCTTAGGCATGTTTAAAGGTCTACTTAAGTGAGTGGCATGATAAGTGCTGCCGTCCTAGTAGTAGCATTTAATTTACAGGCCCTGGGAACATGAAGTACCACTTTACTTGGGGCTTACAAGCAAATTAAATATGCCAATTGGGTGTAAGACACATCTAATATATTCTAAGGAGAGAGCACAGGCACTTTAGTACTAGTTAGCAGTGGTAAAGAGTACAGAGTCATAAAAGCCAACAAAAACAGGTTCCAAAAACAAAACAGGAGGGTGAAGGCAATTTTTAAATGACCCTGCAGAAGGGACCAGAACCGTATCAACACTATATTGACTTGACACAGCCACAGTTTTGCACTGTTACCGTCAATTACCATCGGACCTCCCACACAAGTTAGGAATATGTTTAAATAGGTAGAATGCTGAGTCAGGGGACTTTTCCCATTATCTACAAATTCCAATACTCTCTGTCACAGAACTATGAGGCCATATATTGTTTGAACCAAAGATCGATGTTCGGAAGGCTCTCTGGGGAAGAAAATGTGGTGGTATCCACACAAGTCACACCTCCTCTAAGAGTTAATTTTTACAAATGTTCGGAGTTGGTCGGCTTCCCTAGGTGATGGACGACCTGAGCCAAAATACTGATGCTACCCACATCTCAAATTTCAATCTAATTCCAAGCTACTTTCTTCTGCTTTACGTAGTTTCATTTTCGAGCCTTTTCTATCCTGTGTTATAAGTCCACCCACATTGTGGAGGTATTGTTTTAACTGGGAGAAGTGTGGAAATGCCAAATAGTAGGACATTTGTTATTAGTCATTGAATTTCTCTATCTTTTTTACTTCCTTTTTATGCCATGGCCTTCACAAAAACGTTTTTATTAAAGTTCCTCAGAATCACATGGAATTTTGGGTAATCCAGAATTCAGAGTGGTAGGGTTGCCTCCTATGCTTACACTTATAATCTTGGGTACATTTCTAACTGTATAGTTTAGTTCATCCTCAATTTCTATTAATTAGATTTTCATTAACAAGTTAGACATGGTTCGTACAAAATGAAATGAAAAAATTGTTATAAACCACAGCTTGACTGCTGGTTTGGGGAATCATGGGTTGTTAAATACATTGAAAACTCTATACTTTTCTCCAACTGGATCAGCGTGAAGGATATAATGATGTATTATTATTTTGTAGTTTTGCTACCTAGTCAGAAATTACAGTGTATTCACCATTTGTGATTACATCAATTCATTTCTTTGGGGAATCCCTAAGCAAGTTACACAAATGTTGCATTGCTAAACTTGAAGTTCTGTCTACTTTCCCACAATCTATAGCCTTCTAGGATTTTCTATGCCTCACACAGTTTTCCCCTCCATTTGCAAGTTGGTGTAAAACCTTGTCTTATTATTTACTGGTCACTGATGATTGTGTTTATGTGCCCAGTAAAAAAAGTCAGACACTGGATGTTTTTTTTGTCTAATTAGAAATCCAAACTGCGTCTGGCTCCATGCTGGGTCATAAAACGGAGGGCCTGTGCCCCAGAAAGGAGCCAGAACTGTTTGCATTTTTCAGGCTAATGAAAAATCAAAACTGTGCCTAGCTGCTTGCTGGGGCCAGTGGCGTAGGAAGAGGGGTGGGGTGGGTGCGGGCCGCCCTGGGTGTCATCTCTGAGGGGGTGACAAAAATATGTGTTTTAAACACATATTTTTGCCATTTTGGCATGCCAGGGGTGACAAGAAATTTTCCGCACTGGGTACCACCTGACCTTGCTACGCCACTGGCTGGGGCGCAAACATATAGCACCTTCCTCTCACAATGCTTTCTTGACAGTAGTATTGTGAGACAAAGGAGCTGTGCGAAATTGACTCAGGAAGTAGCGATTGAAAGGGGAAGGTATAAAATTAATCCTAGTCCTCTCCCTCCAATCCGCTTTTCGATGTTCATTTCTTCTGTTGGATAGAGCGAGAGTGGGAGAAGCTGGGTTGTTCCATCTACCACCTCTCCCACCTCCCTACCTCTCCATCCCCAGAAAAAGAGAATTGGACTGATGGGCAAGGATAAAAAGGCGTTGGGGGTGTAATAGACGCACTTGTACCCTCCTATAGGTAGCCATGTGAACAGGCACGATTCTGGGAAGGATCTTCTGGGAAGGATCAATGAGGGGCTAGGGAATCCTGCCTAGACCCTTCAGTTAAGTGGGTGACATCAATCATGACATAACACTCATATCAATGAGGCTGCCGGGAGGTGAGCAACAGCTTCCACATTCAGGAAGTTGCCATTGCCCGGAAGGGACCAGGCATCTGTAAACTCATTTACACCATCCCAACTCGGAAAAAGTCCCTTTGACCCATCAGAAGAACTAAAATATTAATACAAAATGGACACCATACGTTAAATGTCAGTGAAGACAGTGAATATCTCAGCTGCGTGTGGTAACTTGAATGGGCTGCTGGTGGCTGTTTACACTAAATTTTACACCAACTGAAACTGGGTAGCCAGGCCAAATAAAAGGTGCTCTCCAATGCTATCCGGGATCTAGTAAAGGACAATTAGTAACATTGAAGTGGTGTTCTAGAACGACGTTTGGCTACCATTCAACCCCAAACATAACCCCTGGAGTTAGGGGTTAATAAATGATAAACATAAAAAGTCATGAGCCAAATGAAAGTCGAATGTCCAATTTCAGGAGTTGTGAAGTGCCAAGTAGTTAAATTTCAGAGCCACCATGTGGTTCATACAGCGTCAATGTATTTACAAGAACAGCCAGCCAACACGTGTTTCGTCGAATGGCAAATAGGTCATTGACTTTACAGGGCTGAAAAGTAGCAACGCAAAGTGTAGCTAATTTAAGGCCATAGAAGCCTATATCAGTTCCAGTATCCAAACAGTGACAAATTATCAACCATCACAAGCTGGAGAGTACTCCACATGGACTCTGTATGTGGTATTATCACTCAGTGGAAATACCGTGCAAAGAGTCCAGGGGTTCCCCAAAAGTGTACATGGCTCAATGCAAAACCTAAAGTGCTCTATTAGTGGTAGCGTGGGTGAGCAACCTTAGGACTATCACAGAGGAGTGTAAGACATTTATTGCACACACATGATCAATAATGGACACACGACTCAAGAAGAAGATCCAGACCAATTTTCCAAAATTATACTTTGTTTGTATTTTATTTTAAGACCAAGTCTTTGTTGGTAAGCTAAGTACATTTCAAGAAAAGTTACCTTTTACTTTCAAATGTCACCAGTGCAATATTCGAATAGTTCAATATTCCTGTGGAGGGAATCAACTGAGGAGTGTATCAAGCGAGTATACAACTTACAGTTCCAATCCTTGTGTGGCCAGACCCACACGGAGTACAGGGTTGGTCGTGGGGAACTGGGGCAACCGTACAGTGCAGATTCCAGTATCTTCGCCAAGGCGATCAATATGGACAATGGTCTTTATCCTTGCATCGGTAGGAGTAATAAGTGGGATAGGTTTCAACAGGTGGCCAACACAGTTACTGTTGCAGGTTGCTGGCGGTCAATGGCTGTAGATCTAATGGGGGTCCACCTTTGTCAGATCGTCTTGGAGAGATCACGGTTGGGTTGGCGGTGCAGGAGGCAAACAACAGGGCCACTGGCAGATGGGTACAGGCTCTCAGGCCCAGAGCTGTGGGCAACTCGGGTCATTGGGCCGAAAGGATCCCTCTGGGTCGTGGAGGTCGTCCAGTTGCAAGGCGTCCTTCATGCAGGGTAGTGTCACATTGACACAAGTCCCGTTCCTCTACCACTGCAGTCTTTGTGAGATCTTTGGTAGCAGTGAGTCATGTCGACACCAGTGTCGGTTCTCAACTACGGTGATTCTTGTAGTTATTTTGCATCAGGGAGTAGCGTCGACCATGGTCGATCATCCCTGTGGCGGTTCTTGGAGTTTTTTTCTTCTTGGACAGGGCTGCTGTCCGCAGGAGATAGGAGTCTTTGTCGAAGACAGCAGTGTTTCCAGGGTTTCCGAGGTAGCTTGCTGCAAGACCGGTCACAGGTTTACAGAAACTGGAGACAGTCCAGTAGGGCTGGGGCCAAGGCAGTTGCCATCTTCAGTCTTCTCTGCATGGCTGTCTTCTTGCTTCTTAGGTCATCACAGATTTGAGGGTCAGGTCTGGGGGTGCCACCTAAATACTAAATTTAGGAGATTTTAGGGGAGTAGCAAGTAGGGCCAATGGACACCTTACCTGGAGTGGCTACACCCTCTATTATGCCACCCTCCTGTAGGAGGGGGCATAGATCTAGCCCTGTTTGGAGGGGTCCCCTCATCTTCAAGATGGGGAGGGACTGAAAGGAGTGCTTCACCTCGCCTCCCCACCTTGGGGGTGGAGTTGGCAGAGGTGGGCACACCTCCTACTCTTCTAAGTTTTCCTGATGGTTTTCCAACCCAATGTGAGGGTGTAAACCAGGGGCTGCCATCTGCTGCTAGCAGCAGAGGCTGGGGGTCGCATTACCAAGGCAGCAGGCCTTTGAATCTTCCCTCTTCGAGCACTGGGCCATCCTGGGGAGGAGCTTTGACACCCCTGCCTGGGATGTGCATTGCTTCTGGTCCCAGAGAGTAGGGGCTCTCTACCCAGGGGTCCAGAAACATGTCTGGTGGTGGCAGGTGCCCTCTGAGTACATGTGTTAAGAAGATTCCCACTGGTATTAGTGGAGATTTAGTACAAGGAGCTGTTTGGTACCAAACACTCCTGGGTTCTGTGAAGCCATCATGGTGCTGTGGAACTCAGGTTGTCAAGTTCCCAGCCCATGTACTCTCTGTGGCTTCACTGGCACTGACAATATTAAGGAATAGACCCTACTACTGCAGGGGCTTATCTGCCCATGCAGATATGCCCACACCTGGGATATAGTGCACCCTGCCTTAGGGCTGGTAAGGCCTGCTAGACGGGTGACTTACCTATATCTTAGGCTGCGCTAGCATGGCATTGTTCACAGGCAGTGTGCCATGTCGACTTGGTCATTCTTTCACCTCACAGGACCATGCCAGCTGCAGGGGCAGTGACATGGTCCTAATGAGGGGGTCCCATGGGACCCTTGTTAGAGTCGGGGATCTCTGGTTGGCGCAAGGTTGCCCTTGTGTCAAGCAGGAACCCTATCCTCCACGTCAGGGCGCAGGATAACCCCTCGCGAATGACCCTTGCTCACCCTCTAGGTGCGTGGCGTGAGCAGCCAAGGCGATTCCTCAGGCGTTGTTGGTTAAGCACTTACAATCATACACACAGTAAATACATCAATCCCCCCAGAAACGGACACCAGACTTGGATATCTATAAAAATACGATTCTTTATGTAAAAATAAGGTATATATATCTCAACAGACTTATCACACGACCAATAACGTTTTCGCTAGGCCACCAGGTTATATAGCAGGCAAATGTTCTGGGTTCGTAGTTTCAAATGGATACTTTGTAGTCTCTTGCAAATGTTACTTGTGGTTCCAGTACTCACAGAGATCGGCTCCTGCGAACGGGGAAATAAGGCGTTGCGGGCCCCGAGCCCGATACTGGAACTTCTTTCGTGATGTGGAGAGTCGGCACAGGTCGGTGCGACTCCCAGCTTGGGAAGTGTTCTTGGGTCCTCAATCAGCAGGTGTGGGCGAGTAGGCAGGCGCGGCCCGCGACCCTTTAGCACGGCGGTGCAGGAGGGTCTCCACAGCGGGGGCGGCGCGGCCTGAGATGTCCGAGGATAGCGAAGCGGGGTCACAGGGCACAGTCAGTGCAGCTGGATGACCCGGCGTAGATCACAGTCGTCGGACGGCTTCCGGCAGGAGGGGTGATAGCGCGTTCAGCGCGCTCCAGTAGCAGGCGGTGACAGGGATGCAGGCGGCCTGGCCCGGGGACAGAGAGCGACTCGGGACGGAGCGGGGCTCTCACGGGTTTGAGGCAGGCGAGCTTCTGGGTGTCACGGCCCTAGGAGGGCGATGAGGGGCGCAGTCTCTTTCCAGCGGGATGCACACACGGCTCGAATTGGAGGACGAGCAAGAAGCACAGAGAACCCACTGTTCCTGGGGTTCAGTTCAGGGGGCAAGCTCAGATCAAGCCCTTGGAGAATGTTCAAGCACAAAGTAGCAAAGTCTTTTCAGTAAGTCTCTTCCTCTCCTCTCTCAGCAAGGCAAGCAGCAGGCCAGCTCCTCCGGCGTCTTCTTCTCCTTCTAGTCGGGCAGAGGGTCTTTGTGGTAAACAGGATTCTGATTTCTTAGGAGCCAGGCTCCTACTTTTATACCATGATTCTTTTGTTCTTTAGCGCCAGGGGGCCTAGGCCTGGCTCAGTCCAGTTCTGGAGCACTTTGTTATGGTGACTCTGCTCTTTCCTTTCAGCAGCAGGGCAGAGACATCAGCCGCCCCACAGGGGGTGGCGCCGGCTTTGTGGTGGCAGAGCACAGGTCCATTCAAGAGTCAAGGTGTACTCCTCCCACCCATCCAGGTGTAATCTCTCTACCCACCACCTGGCAGCCAACCTGTCTCTGGGGATTCCCCAACCCTGCTCCCTACTGTTGCCAGGCAGAACACATACACACAGCAGAGGCGGACTGAGATGGTCAGGTCAGTAAATACTAACTTTCTAAAAGTAGTATTTACAAACCCAGGATATTAAAATAGACTTGACTACAAGCCGTATTTTATCATCCTGAGTTCAGGCATACTAAACTTGACACTTCTACCATGCTCTCTGAGTCCACTGGGGTCACAGCGTCGGCGTGATCCCGGCAGCCCATTCTGGCCTATGGAGAGCAGGTAGCCTTCAATAGTGAAGAACGAAAATGGCTGTAATTCACTACTAAGACATGCCACACACATCAGGGCATGTCCTACCTTATGCCTACAATGCACCCTGCCCTTGGGCCTACCAGAGGGGTGGCTAATATGTAGGTAAGGGAAGGTTTAGGGACTGGCAAGTGGGGGCACTTGCGCAGTCAGCGCGACGTTACCGGACCGCGCACAGGGTCTGCGGTGGCAGACCCTAGACACATTTTACAAGGCCGCTTCCGTGGGTGGCGCAACCAGCGCTGCAAGCCCACCAGCAGCATTGGCATTCACAAGCCCTGGCACCCCTGGTGCACTTTACTGGGGACTGACAGTGAATCCAATAACCCAATCATGGACATCAATTACAGGTACACTTCACTTAGGGAGCACTTGCACTGCGGCACGGATTAGCCGTGGCGCAGTGCCCTGAGCGGACAACACCAGCAAAACAGTCGAGGCACACCATCAAAAAGTGGAAGGGAAACTCACGCCAAGGTGCCAGGTCTAACACGTGTCCCCTCCAGCTGAAATGTGGGGAGAACTACCCTTGCCCAGGGGGTTCCTCGTCACTAAGGCGGAAATACCTGGACAGACCGTCAGCGTTGGCGTGATCTGTACCAGGACGGTGTTCCACCGTAAAGTCCATACCCTGTAGGGAGATGGACCACCTCAACAGCTTCGGGTTTTCACCCCTCATTTGCATCAACCATCTGAGGGGCCTGTGGTCCGTCTGAACCCGGAAGTGAGACCCAAACAAGTAGGGTCTTAGCTTCTTCAGCGCCCAGACCACAGCAAATGCTTCTCGCTCAATTGCACTCCACCTACTTTCCCGTGGAAGTAACCTCCTACTGATGAAGGCTACGGGTTGGTCCCAGCCCTCCTCAGTCATCTGTGAGAGAACAGCCCCTACACCATGCTCTGAAGCGTCTGTCTGTACTAGGAATTCCTTGGAGAAGTCAGGGGCCAAGAGCACGGGCGCCGTGCACATGGCAGTCTTCAGGGTGTCGAAAGCTTTCTGACAGGTGTCAGTCCAAATCACGTTCCTGGGCTGCTTCTTCGAAGTCAGCTCTGTCAAGGGGGCAACGATCGTTCCATAGCCCTTGACAAACCTCCTGTAGTACCCAGTGAGCCCCAGGAAGGCCCTCACTGCGGTCTGCGTCTTGGGGGGTTCCCAAGCCAGGATGGTCTCAATTTTGGGTTGCAAGGGTGCCACCTTGCCACTCCCCACTTGGTGTCCCAAGTACACCACGGAACCCTGCCCGATCTGGCACTTGCTTGCCTTGATCGTGAGGCCTGCTCGGCGCAGCGCCATCAACACTTCCCAGAGGTGGCGCAGGTGTTCAGGCCAGGTGGCACTGAACACTGCGATGTCATCCAGGTAGGCGGCACTGAACGCATCCAGCCCAACCAGTACCTGGTTGACCAACCTCTGAAAGGTGGCAGGGGCATTCTTCATCCCAAATGGCATGACTCGGAACTGGAAGTGCCCATCTGGTGTAGAGAATGCTGACCTCTCTTTGGCCCCATCGGTCAAGGCGATCTGCCAGTACCCAGACGTTAAATCAAACGTACTGAGGAACCGGGCAGCCCCCAGCCGATCAATGAGCTCATCAGCTCTGGGGATGGGGTGCGCGTCAGTCTTCGTGACTGAATTGAGTCCTCTGTAGTCCACACAGAACCGGAGTTCAGGTGTGGCTCCCGGCGCAGCAGCCTTTGGGACCAAGACCACGGGGCTGGACCAAGGACTGCTGGAGGACTCAACCACCCCTAGCGCAAGCATTTTGGAGACCTCCTCCTTAATGCAAGCTCTGACCCTGTCAGTTACCCTGTAAGCCTTGTGCTTCACGGGTAAGCTGTCTCCTGTGTCCACATCATGGACGCACCAATCTGTGACACCAGGAACCAGGGAGAATCGGTCGGAAAATTGTCCCAGCAAGTGGCGGCAGTCTTCCTGTTGTTCGGGCGTCAGGGTGGGTGAGAGGTTAACTCCATCCACTGACCCATCTTTCTCAGAGGCCACTAAGAGGTCAGGGAGAGGCTCGGTCTCCTCTTCCATTCCATCATCAGTGGCCAGCAGCATGCCCACTTCGGTCCTCTCTAAGTGGGGCTTAAGGCGGTTAACATGTAGGACCCTCAAAGGGTTCCTGGGAGTCTGCATGTCCACCAAGTAGGTGATAGGACTTTTGCGCTCCACAACCTCAAATGGACCTGTCCACTTATCTTGAAGTGCACAAGGCTCCACTGGGGCCAAGACCCACACCTTTTGTCCAGGTTGAAGCTCTACCAGAGTGGCATTCCGGTCGTACCACCGCTTCATCTCTTCCTGGCTGGCTTCCAGATTTGCCTCAGCAAGTTGCCTGAAACGCCGAGTCTGGTTTCGGAAGGCCAGCATGTAACTGTATACATTCTGGGGAGGTTTCCTGGGAGATTGCTCCCAGCCTTCCTTTACCAAACTCAGAGGTCCTCTTACCGGGTGACCGTACAGAAGCTCAAAGGGGCTGAACCCTAGAGACTTCTGTGGCACCTCTCGGTAAGCGAAGAGCAGGCATGGCAAGAGGACGTCCCACTTACGCCTCATTGGACCGTCCAGGCCCATGATCATGCCTTTGAGGGTTCGGTTGAATCTCTCAACCAACCCATTTCCTTGGGGGTGGTAAGGAGTGGTGAACTTGTAAGTTACCCCACACTCCTTCCACAGGGATTTCATATATGTGGATATGAAATTGGTCCCCCTGTCGCTCACCACCTCTAGAGGGAATCCCACTCGGGAGAAAATTCCCATCAGCGCCCGTCCCACCACGGGGGCCGTCACTGTCCTCAGAGGGATGGCTTCAGGGTACCGGGTGGCATGGTCCACCAAGACCAGGATGAACCTGTTGCCCAGGGCTGTCTTGGGGTCCAGAGGCCCCACAATGTCAATACCCACTCGTTGGAATGGCGTACCGACCACAGGGAAAGGTTGCAGAGGAGCCTTATGCTTCCCTCCGCTCTTACCACTTGCCTGGCAAGTCTGACAGGTTCTGCAGTAGGAATCGGAATTCTTGTGCATTTGGGGCCAGTAAAAGTGGGTGACAAGCCTGTCATAGGTCTTGTCCATCCCCAAATGTCCTGCTAAAGGCACATCGTGAGCCAGCCCCAGTAGGAAGGTTCTGAACTTCTGGGGTACCACCAGCACACGGGCTGACCCAGGTTCAGCAGCCTTAGGCTCGGAATACAGGAGGTCACTCTCCCAGTACACGTAGTGTGTTTTGGCCTGAACACCATTGGCCTGGTCTGCAGCCTGTTGCCGCATACCCACGAGAGAAGGGCATTCTTTCTGCTCCCTGCAGAACTCCTCCCTGGAGGGACCTCCTTCTTGCTGCCAATGGGTCAGCTCAGGCAGATCTCCCAGTTCGGCAATCTGTTCCCCGGTAGGCTCCAGAGTATCCCCCTCGGGGTCTACTTCCTCCTGGGCCGTGGGAACTTCGGGGGCCGGTTTCCCGCGCCTCCTGCGCCTTCTCCCTAAGGCCGGTTCCTGGACCTCTCCCTCAGGCTCCAGGACCCTCTCAACACCCCTACTGGCTGCCATGGACCGGGTGGTCACGCACGCCCAGTCGGGTAGACCCACCATCCGCAGATGCGTGGTCTTCTCCACCTTTTCCCAAGGGGAACTCTCCAGGTCGTTCCCTAGCAGACAGTCTACAGGCATGTCAGTTCTCACAGCGACTTGTAGAGTACCAGAGACCTCCCCCCACTCAAAGGGAACTTGAGCCATTGGACAACGACTCTCTATGTTGTCAGCATTGACAACCCTACAGTAGGCATTGGGTACAATCTGCTCTTGAGACACCAGGTGTTGCCTCACCGAGGTCACGCTGGCTCCTGTATCTCTAAGAGCCTCAACCTTCTTTCCATTGATGGTCACCACCTGCCCATATTTCTTAGTGTTAGAGGGCAGGTAGGTTACAGGGACCATCTCACTGTCTCCTAGCGAGACTAGGGTCATCTGCCCGGGACCCCCACCCTCCTGGACTGCTACTTCCTCCCCAAAGTTAACACTAGCTACTTGCCGGGGTGGAGCACCAGTGGGTGCGGTCTTACCAAACAGGCGACACTTAGGATCAGAGGCAATGTGACCCGGATCACCACACTTATAACAATTGAAGGGCCCCTTTGGAACAGGTCTACCTGTCGGGGCCCCGTTCTGCTGCGGGGTTGGGGGAGGCTGAGAACCCTTCTGCTGGTTCCCTTGGGAATTACTTTGGGGGCCTTTTTGGAACCCCTTCTGTTTACCCTTGTCCCCCCCACTCTTCTGCTGGGGACCCTGCCCACCTTTGGCGGAGTCTCCCACTTGACCCTTGTGGACCCTGGTGCTGAGCCAGCGGTCCGCCTCCTCAGCAAGCTTCCTCGGGTTGGACAGCTTGCTATCTATCAGGTGCTGGCGTAGCTCAGGAAAACATTGACTGGACAAGTGCTCCCATGCAATTAAATCAAGCAGCCCTTGATAATCATTCACTTTGCTACCCTTCACCCAACCATCCAGCGCTCTGCAGAAAAAGGTCACATATTCCACATACGTACTCTCAGGGATCTTCTTCGTCTCCCTGAACCGCTGTCTATATAGCTCCGGAGTTAACCCATACCTGGTCATTAAAGCTTCCTTCATATGGGGGTATGAGGTTTGGAGATCTAAGGGTAAATCTAACAGTGTGTCACGCCCTTCAGCAAGGAACCTTCCCCACAACCCCGCTCCCCAGTCTTTCTCAGGGACCCGGTGTGAGGACATGGCCACCTCGTAGGCCCTAAACCACTGCCCTATGTCATCCTTTCTGAAATACTCCTTTACTACATCTTTGGGGATGTACACCTTGGACTCTACCTGCGCTGGTGGAGTGCTGCCACCAGAAGGAGCGGTGTCCAAACTTTTCGCCTTCAGCTCCAACTCCTTCAATCTGATATCATGATCCATTTGGCGTTGTTGTGCCTCCAGGGCCAACTTCTGCTTTTCCATTTCCATTTGTCCTGCCAACTTTGCCATCTCCATTGCATGCGCCCTGTCTGCTGCCCTGTCTGCCAGCTCCTCTGGCGACCGGACTCTGCTGGGCTCCTCAAGGTTGTCGGGTGGAACGATGTCCCCCGCATTCCGTAGGTCTCGTGACTCCTTCCAGGCTCTCAACGCCTTGGTGTACTGGGGCTTCCTCTTGCATCCAGCATGGGGGACTCTGAATTGTACACTGTAGCCTTTCAATTGCTCCATCGTGTAGCCTTCCAGTCTCTCCCAATCCACCTCATCGATTCCAGAAATCACAGAGAGTGCTCTCCCAGCGGAGTGTGAGCCAGGCATGGTTGCAGTAATGGCAGATGTCTCAACAAAGTTCAACAATTAAGCCTGTGGCTGCGTTATTTGGTCTGCTCTCACTATCTGGTGATTAATAATTCACTGTATGCAAATTACAAGTGCAAATCCGGAATCCGCACCGCTGCCACCAATGTTAGAGTCGGGGATCTCTGGTTGGCGCAAGGTTGCCCTTGTGTCAAGCAGGAACCCTATCCTCCACGTCAGGGCGCAGGATAACCCCTCGCGAATGACCCTTGCTCACCCTCTAGGTGCGTGGCGTGAGCAGCCAAGGCGATTCCTCAGGCGTTGTTGGTTAAGCACTTACAATCATACACACAGTAAATACATCAATCCCCCCAGAAACGGACACCAGACTTGGATATCTATAAAAATACGATTCTTTATGTAAAAATAAGGTATATATATCTCAACAGACTTATCACACGACCAATAACGTTTTCGCTAGGCCACCAGGTTATATAGCAGGCAAATGTTCTGGGTTCGTAGTTTCAAATGGATACTTTGTAGTCTCTTGCAAATGTTACTTGTGGTTCCAGTACTCACAGAGATCGGCTCCTGCGAACGGGGAAATAAGGCGTTGCGGGCCCCGAGCCCGATACTGGAACTTCTTTCGTGATGTGGAGAGTCGGCACAGGTCGGTGCGACTCCCAGCTTGGGAAGTGTTCTTGGGTCCTCAATCAGCAGGTGTGGGCGAGTAGGCAGGCGCGGCCCGCGACCCTTTAGCACGGCGGTGCAGGAGGGTCTCCACAGCGGGGGCGGCGCGGCCTGAGATGTCCGAGGATAGCGAAGCGGGGTCACAGGGCACAGTCAGTGCAGCTGGATGACCCGGCGTAGATCACAGTCGTCGGACGGCTTCCGGCAGGAGGGGTGATAGCGCGTTCAGCGCGCTCCAGTAGCAGGCGGTGACAGGGATGCAGGCGGCCTGGCCCGGGGACAGAGAGCGACTCGGGACGGAGCGGGGCTCTCACGGGTTTGAGGCAGGCGAGCTTCTGGGTGTCACGGCCCTAGGAGGGCGATGAGGGGCGCAGTCTCTTTCCAGCGGGATGCACACACGGCTCGAATTGGAGGACGAGCAAGAAGCACAGAGAACCCACTGTTCCTGGGGTTCAGTTCAGGGGGCAAGCTCAGATCAAGCCCTTGGAGAATGTTCAAGCACAAAGTAGCAAAGTCTTTTCAGTAAGTCTCTTCCTCTCCTCTCTCAGCAAGGCAAGCAGCAGGCCAGCTCCTCCGGCGTCTTCTTCTCCTTCTAGTCGGGCAGAGGGTCTTTGTGGTAAACAGGATTCTGATTTCTTAGGAGCCAGGCTCCTACTTTTATACCATGATTCTTTTGTTCTTTAGCGCCAGGGGGCCTAGGCCTGGCTCAGTCCAGTTCTGGAGCACTTTGTTATGGTGACTCTGCTCTTTCCTTTCAGCAGCAGGGCAGAGACATCAGCCGCCCCACAGGGGGTGGCGCCGGCTTTGTGGTGGCAGAGCACAGGTCCATTCAAGAGTCAAGGTGTACTCCTCCCACCCATCCAGGTGTAATCTCTCTACCCACCACCTGGCAGCCAACCTGTCTCTGGGGATTCCCCAACCCTGCTCCCTACTGTTGCCAGGCAGAACACATACACACAGCAGAGGCGGACTGAGATGGTCAGGTCAGTAAATACTAACTTTCTAAAAGTAGTATTTACAAACCCAGGATATTAAAATAGACTTGACTACAAGCCGTATTTTATCATCCTGAGTTCAGGCATACTAAACTTGACACTTCTACCATGCTCTCTGAGTCCACTGGGGTCACAGCGTCGGCGTGATCCCGGCAGCCCATTCTGGCCTATGGAGAGCAGGTAGCCTTCAATAGTGAAGAACGAAAATGGCTGTAATTCACTACTAAGACATGCCACACACATCAGGGCATGTCCTACCTTATGCCTACAATGCACCCTGCCCTTGGGCCTACCAGAGGGGTGGCTAATATGTAGGTAAGGGAAGGTTTAGGGACTGGCAAGTGGGGGCACTTGCGCAGTCAGCGCGACGGTCCCGGACCGCGCACAGGGTCTGCGGTGGCAGACCCTAGACACATTTTACAAGGCCGCTTCCGTGGGTGGCGCAACCAGCGCTGCAAGCCCACCAGCAGCATTGGCATTCACAAGCCCTGGCACCCCTGGTGCACTTTACTGGGGACTGACAGTGAATCCAATAACCCAATCATGGACATCAATTACAGGTACACTTCACTTAGGGAGCACTTGCACTGCGGCACGGATTAGCCGTGGCGCAGTGCCCTGAGCGGACAACACCAGCAAAACAGTCGAGGCACACCATCAAAAAGTGGAAGGGAAACTCACGCCAAGGTGCCAGGTCTAACAACCCTCTTCAGCCTCCAGGCCCTGGATAAGCAAGGTACCACTTACTTGGTACTTACAGGGGGCAGAAGTACCAATTGTTGACATCTTTTTTTATAGGGAAAGAACACTGGACCAGTACTTCACAGTCAAAGTTGCTGGTTGACAGGAAACTGTCTCCAGCTTAATGCCACAAAAACGGAGGTAATGGTTGTCGGGAAGGGAGTAGAGCTATGGGGCGATCTGTGGTGGCCTTCTGAGCTGGGCCCCACTCCGACCTCGGTGTCGGAGGTGAAAAATCTGGGGGTCTGGTTGGACGCTGGCCTTACCTTTGTAGGGCATACCAAAAAAACTGCAGCCGGTTGTTTTGGTCTGTTAAGAGGACTTAGACCAGTTCTTAAATGTTTCGATGCCCCAACCAGACAGCTTGTAGTCCAGGCAACTATCATCTCTCGTCTGGACTACGCTAGCTCTCTCCTGGCTGGGGCCAACCAGGCTGAGTTAACTCGCCTACAGCGGGTTCAAAACGCTGCGGCTAGAGCCATTGTTGGCCTACCCAGATTTTGCCCGGTGGCGAATGTCCTCCACTCCCTGCATTGGCTCCCTGTAAGGAAGCGTATTCTTTTTAAGGTCCTTTGTTTGGCCTTTAAAATCTTAAGAGGTATAGGCCCTGAAATCTTGTCCAACTGTATCTCTTTCTATGTCCCCACCCGCAGTCTCCGATCTCAGGGCCAGGCCCTTGCTGTGGTCCCCAGATTTAGACTCAGCCGGATGGGGGGGTCATTCCTTCAGCGTGAAAGCTGCACTAATTTGGAACACCCTCCCAGTTGAAGTCCGTCAGTTAGATGATCTGCTGTCTTTCCGGAGAGCTATTAAAACATTCTTGTTTTAGTTGTCCATTTTAGGTCTTTTTTCCTGTTGTGTTATGTTTCTTCTTGTCTCTGCGCCGGGACGCTCCTTGGCTGGAGTAGCTGTGCGCATAACAAATTAATATAACATAACATAACATAACATAACATAACATAACATAACATTCAAAGCCAGGCAAAAAGTGGGGGTGGTGGGGTACTGCAACAGAACCCAATTTTCTCGCACTAATGTGTTCTTCTCTTTCATTTACAATTTCTGTAATAATGTATGTACTTTTAACTTTTGACTCGTCTTATGGCTGAATCTTTTAAGTGTGTTCTACTTATTATATGTGTTTTAAATTGTCTGCATTTTTATGGCTCTGATGGCCGATATAAAGTGATTTGAACTGATACAGTTACCAAGTTTTCTTGACACACCAAGTCCAATTCGGTAGTATCATCAGACAACAAAGATGATGCCCATGTTGGACTTCTAAACTCTTGGAAACAGAGCTTCAATCTCAAGGTTGTAACCCAGGCCCCTGCAGCATGCATAGAGAACATGCGAAGTGCGCATGACTGTTTTGGGCGGCTCGAGAGTGCCGGCAAAACAGTCACTTAGAGGGTTCACTCACTCCTCCCCTGCCCTGCAGCCCCACCGCCCCCTCACAAAAAGCTGCCTCAGCAGGAGGACAAAATAAAATGAAAATAACATTATGTTTTTATCATTTTATTTTTTCATTTCTTTTACTGCTGCAGAGTAGTGGGGAGACGCTCCTCCGCCTTAGCGGAGGAGCCGCCACTGGCCTTCACGGGGTCCCATACAGCCTCAAACCAATTTGTATCTGTGAGATATGGGAGACTAAGGGGACCCGCCTCATATTCTGTAGGAGTCCTCATTGTGGTGATTTAACCCCTGCCCTCTGCCTGGGAAGGGGAATGCCCAGGGTGTTCACTTGCTAGCCTGGGGAGCCCAGGGGAGGCCTCGCTCGCTTGCAGTGCAATGATGGACCACACACACAGTCTGCTAGTTGGGCGCGAACTGCCGTTCGTCCGCCCGTTTATTATTTATAGCTACGCGCCCACGTCCTTGACGTGAGCGCAGCCTGCACGCGCCTGACAGCGCTCTAGCGGAAACGCTAGAGCGCTAACTGTAACATCCCTTCTCAACTCAGTCCTTGACGACAGTTCTTTTATTACTTCGCTGCGTCACTTACTTGGCACGCAAAGTCTCTCAGCCGGCTGCTGGGCCTGGGGTTCTCCCTCAGCTTATACCTGGTGGCCCTTCGGGCACCGGGGGACGAGGTTTCCGGTGGTATCTCTTGCCTTGGTCCACCTCCGGTGCCTTCGGCGCCACCTGGCTCAGAGTCTGTGTTGCTCCGTGGGTCGGAGCAGGATGTGTCCCCTGCGTCGTCACCCACGTCGTGGCCCACATCGAGGTCTGCTGTCTCATGGTTATCTGCGGGCCTCCTCACCACCTTGAACCACGATATGTTCCGGGTGACCAGGTCTCTCCCTCGACGCGCTGTCAACATGGTCCCTCGCTGGTCGACCACTCTCCAGTATCCCTTTTCATATCGAGTTTTAAACTTTCCTCCTGGCCGGCGCTCTTTGACGACCACTGTGTCACCTGCTTGAACTTCTCGGGTTACGGCCCTCCGAGCCTCACTGACTCTGTTGTTTCGCCTTTGGCGCCTTCGGAACGCTTCTTCTTTGCTGAAAGGTGGTGCCACCCAGCCTGGGGCTACTGGTAGCCCATCTCTGCGAGCTCCTTGGAACATCAGCGCCCAGGGGGCTTGTCGGGTGGAGCAGTGGGGAGTACTGCGGTATTCCCCTAGGAATCGCTGTAGCTCTTGTTCCGGGTCTAGTTGTTCGGACACTGCGATACGTAGTACCTTATTGATGGTCCGCATAAAGCGCTCCACTTCCCCGTTGGCTTGGGGCCATTGCGGGGTGATACGCCTGTGTCTGACGCCGTGTGTCCTCAAGAGCTCTTCGAACTCGTGCCCTTGGAACGGGGGTCCATTGTCACTCCGCAGTTCCTCGGGGTACCCGAACATCCCAAATACCTTCTCCAGGGCAGGTTTCACGTGGACAAATGCGGTGGACGGTAGGGCTTCCGCAATAGGGTACTTTGAATAGCTGTCCATGATGACGAGGGTGACTCGCCCATCAGGTAGGCTCCCAAAGTCCACGCTGATCTTCCCCCAGGGGGCGTGCCTGTGTTCTTCAGTCATGATGGGCGCCGGTGGTTGGGCTTCTCCTGTTAGCTGGCATGACTGGCAGCTACGGACGGTGTCGGTGACGTAGTCGTCCATGCCCGGGAACCAGACCTTCTCCCTCATCCGGGCCTTCATCTTCTCTGTACCTTGGTGCCCCTTGTGTGCTAACTGGGTCGCTCTTGTCCGGAGTGCACTAGGAATGACGATTCGGGACCCTCGTAGAAGGAGTCCCCCTCTGGTCATGCTCAGCTCGTGTCGTACCCTCCACATTTGTTGAAGATCCTCCCAGTCTCCACTGGCCCACGAGTTTGCTGTTTGTAGAAACGATTGCCAGTTTCCCTCGAGGATGGTATTCTTGACCTTGAATATCACGGGGTCTTGGTCGGCTACTTCTTGGAGTTCTCCAATCGTAATGGCCCTGGGGCACGTCAGTTCCGCCACCATGTCGAGGTGTTCCTCGGCGTCGTCCTCCGTGTCCCTGTACTCGGGTGCACTGTCGTGTTCTGGGTGATGGGACAGGAAGTCTGCCGGGTTTTTGGCCCCTGGCCGGTACACTACAGTCATGTGATATTGTTGCAGACCGATGGCCCACCGCTCTATGCGTGGGGGCGGGTGTGGAGCTGTTCCCCGGAACAATGGCACGAGTGGCTGGTGGTCCGTCACCACTGTGAATGGGTGCCCGCACACGTAAAGGTGGAAATGGCGGCAGCCCCACCGGATCGCCAGTGCCTCCCGCTCGATCTGGGAGTATTGCTTCTCCATGTCGGTGAGGGCCTTGCTAGCGTACGCCAGAGTTGCCCACTGTCCCGGTTCCTGTTCTTGTGTCAGGACTGCCCCTAGCCCTACGGGGCTGGCATCCACTAGGATTTCGGTTTTCTTGGTCGGGTCAAAGTAGACCAGTGTTGTCTGATCTAGAAGCGCTTCTTTGATCGCTTCGAAGGCTCGCTCTTCGGCATCCATCCACTGCCACGCCACGTCTGTCTTGGTGAGGCGTCTCAGGGACTCAGCTAGGGTGGCCAGATTCGGGACGAACCTTCCGCAGTATGTGGCCATCCCTAGGAAACTGCGTACCTCCGCCACTGACGCGGGTGCCGCGGCTGTTTTGATGGCTAGCGACTTTCGAGGGTCCACTTGGATGCCCTCCTTGGTAAAAACATAGCCGAAGAACTCTATCTTCTGCTGGAACAGCTGGCACTTCTCCCGGTGTAGGGTGACACCGTGTTCTTGGAGGCGCGTGAGGGTGGCCCTGACGTGTCGGTAGTGCTCCTCGACTGTCTTGGAATAAATGAGGATGTCATCACTCACGTTCAGGACACCAGGCAGCCCGACCAGGATGTCTCTAATTGTGTTCTGAAAGATTTCAGCCGCCGACGAGATCCCGAAGTTAAGGCGCTTGTATCGCCGTAGACCCAAATGCGTGCTGAAGGTGGTGATGTACCGGCTGTCCTTGGCTAGGGTGAGTTGGTGGTACCCCGCATTTAAGTCCAGTTTCGAGAACCATCGGGCACCGTTTAGGTCAGAGACAATGTCATCCATGGTCGGCGTGATGTGCCTCTCCCTTGTGATGGCCTTGTTCGGGAGGCGCATGTCGATACATAGCCGGATCTTCCCTGGTTGTCGTGGTTTCTCGGCTATGACCATTGGTGACACCCAGGGTGTGGGCCCCGTAACATTTTCTATAACGCCTTGTTCCTCCAGCCGTCGGAGTTCCTCTTCTACTAATGGGCATAGGTGAAACGGGATGCGCCGGTGCCGGAGGGCTGTTGGTTGCACCGCGGTGTCTATGTGGAGTCGTACTGGTGGCCTCTTGATTTTTCCTAGGCCCGAGAATAAGCCCTGAAATTCTCCCAACAAGTCGTCAACTTGTCGGTCTTGGACTACTCTGAGGAACGAGATCAGTCCTAGATCTTCGGCCGCATGGCCGCTGAGAAGTGTGTCTACTTCCTGGTTGATGACATGAATGTCGATGACGATTTCCGCCTTTTCTGACTGCACTGCGACCCTCATCTTGCCCTTCAGCGGAAGCGGCGTGTCGCTTCCGTAAGCGAATATCTTGGCCTTCGACGGGCGGAGCTCCGGCCGTGGTTTGAGGCGATTGTATTGTTGCACCCCCATAACTGTCACTGACGCTCCGGTATCTATCACAGCGTTCACCTCTGATCCGGCAATCAGAATGTCGCAGCGCGGCTGAGGTCGCCGGATGCACTTGAGGGCTCTGGTAAACAATATGAGGTACGTTTCTCCCTCATCGTCGGACTCAGTGTCTGATTCTGGGTACTCCCTGACTGGTTCTCTCTTGGGCCGTGGCTGCGATGATAAGGATGTGTGTGATAGTTGCCGCACTAGCTTCCTCATCGGCTTGTCCCGCCTGTGGCTGCTCCGTTGCATCTTCCTGCGGTAGACGGACGCGAAGTGGTTGTCGATGCCACAGTTGGTGCATGTTTTCCCACGGGCTGGGCACGCCTTGAGGGGGTGTTCATCGTACCCGCAGTATCCACACGACCTGGCTGGATCGAGGGCTCGCCGGTCGTGGGGCTTAGGTGGTCGTTCTTTCTTCCGTACTGCGTCCGCTTTCTCCACTTTGACCTCCACCTTGCTGGCCGCTCCTTTCACTAGGGCTAGATCCATTTCCTCTGCACGTGCTGCTGACAGGTCGTGAGTCCGGGCCAGGACGAGGATGTCGTTCATCGTGATGTTCGGTTTGCGAAGTATCATGCCTCGTAGCGTCTTACTTCGGAACCCCAGGATCAGCTGCGCTCTGATTTCCTCTTTTGCCCGGTCGCCGACCAGGTGCGTGTCCGCAAGGACTCTCAGCCTCGCGTGGAACGCGTCAACCGACTCCCCCTCACGCTGTTTCGCTTGGCGAAGCTTGAAGTGCTCGTAATCAGGGTTGACCTGGGGGTCAAAGTGTGCGTTCAAGGCTGCAACCGCTGCTGCGTAGTCCGACGGGGGACCCGTGTCCGGCAGGTGCTTGAACAGGAGGTAGATCTCTTCCCCGCGTAGTGGAGTAGTAGAGAGCGTTTCACCGTTCCATCCGTCTCTCTGGACCCGATGAAGTAGTTTTCCAGCCTCCCCAGCCATGTCTGCCATCTCGGCACGGCGGTCGTGGGGTCTGCGACCTCGCTAAACGGAGGTAGCACTCCGGACGCGGGGTGATGGGGCAGTGTCCCTGCAGGGCCGGGCGTCTCATCATCTCCCATCGTGGCGTCAAAGTCCCTGGTGTGTGACCAGGAGTCGTCGTTCACTCACGTGGTGGGTCGGTCGCTGCACGTGGTCAGGTGTAGCGCGCTGCGCCGTCAGGCGAGACCTCTGTAGCTGTTCTGCCGGGCAGCAGGAATTTCAAGGGATTTCAGGGGGTTCAGAGGTCACCCCTCGTCGCCAGTGTGGTGATTTAACCCCTGCCCTCTGCCTGGGAAGGGGAATGCCCAGGGTGTTCACTTGCTAGCCTGGGGAGCCCAGGGGAGGCCTCGCTCGCTTGCAGTGCAATGATGGACCACACACACAGTCTGCTAGTTGGGCGCGAACTGCCGTTCGTCCGCCCGTTTATTATTTATAGCTACGCGCCCACGTCCTTGACGTGAGCGCAGCCTGCGCGCGTTTGACAGCGCTCTAGCGGAAACGCTAGAGCGCTAACTGTAACACTCATCACTGCTCCACTAGTATCATTAGAGAAAGGGACAAGCCTTATTAAAGTTTATCAAACCCTGACCCTGAAGAAGTAGATTTGAGCAGATGTTTCCCAGTTCTCTTCAGTTAGTATGCCCCTCTTTTTTAGGACATCTGTGCCATAAGAGAAGAGGACCAACCTCATGCAAATCATCTCAATTTAAACAGGAAACAGGAGCGCTTTCTACGACTTGCTAGACTTTCTTCCTTCCGTGTTTGATAAAATGCGTGTCAAGGATGGCATAGAGGCTCTGTTATACACTTTCGAAAGCCCCTAAATACTGGCAGGTAGTGCCTGTGCTATATAGATTTACTAGATGTACAAAAGCAAAATCGGATTATGTGACATAAAAACACCTTCATTTACATCACGTCTCTTTTGACTCTTACGAGAAATCAATAGCACCTATTAGATTATCCCCTCTTCTAGGAAAACAGAAATCTCATCCTAACTCTCTGATGTACCTTTACTCGTCTGTCCATGTCTTTTAGGCTATTATCAGATTTTCAATCGATATCGTATCATTCAACTATTTTGTAGATCGTGTTTCTCTTCCATTACTGAATGGTATGTGCAGTTCTCAAAAAGGCTAGAAATCAGTGCAACAAACGTAAGATCTGATTTGGGGTAACATTGAACGGAAGGTAAAAGAAGGGTGCAGAACCAGACAATTCTGTATTGCAGCCAGTCACCTTGAAAAATATTTTTGTAGTGAGGGGCCTCAGAGTGAATGGGAGAGAACAACGGGCAGCGTAACCAGATTAGATCATGTCAATGGACACATCACATTTCAGATTCAGGTTTTTTGTGTATCTTGTATTTCATTTGAATTTGTTTAATTGTTGTACCCCAATAAAACAACTTTTACAATGCATTTGGTTTCCAAATGGAAGGGCAGGGCTGGAGCATGTCGTCAGATGTATGGGTAGCAGGGGTTAGTAGGGAGCAGCTGTACCCGGGATAGCAGGGTCATCAGTGAGGGTAGCAGTGAAAGTAACTGGCCCAAGTTGTAGCAGAAAAACATCAAAACCACATTGGCCCCTTTGAAAAAATTGAAAACTGAGTTTAAATGACGAATCTATACCATTTAGCCGTCATCCAGTAGCAATGGTGCCACAAAAGGGTATTCCCTAAAAGGGTTAATTTTACGTTATGTATCTGCTCCTTATGCTTGGGCATCCAAGTCCTGTATCTATAGAAAGATTGCTCTAGATATTGCTAGTTTGGGAGGTAGTATGCAGGCATGAGAGCAGGACTGGGGTGTAGGTGGAGTATATGAATGAATTACCCCCACCCCTTGACCACCTCACAGCTGCAGCACCTGGTGTGGATTTCAGTCTTCTAGGAAATGGCAGCATCATACCTGTGGCTGTATATATTCCACCGTCTCATTGAGAAGGATTCTGTTGCCAAAGACTTGTTAGTGCTTAGTGGACAACACTGGGCATGGCTCCACAGGCCACAGCATCCGTGCCTCCTGTAGACATCTGTGCACAACCAGAAGGGGCAAGAATTAGAGTCAGGGCTAGGGCGCTCGACCTCGAATCTGGGTAACTGGGTTCGAGTCTCATCAATGACTCTGAACATCCTGTGATTCTGGGCAAGTCACTTAATCTCCCCCCTTGCCAAACAAAAATGAATGTGTCCTCATGTAATGCAACGGGTGCTATGTAAAGCGCTCTGATACCCGATTCCGGTCAAGTTCGCGCTATATAAAACTCTGTAAAATAAAAAATAAAAATAAAGGAAGCCACATACCATTATTCTGATTCACAAAGAATATTGTAGGAGTAGGTGTTACCTGCTCTTATAGTACTCCAGGCTTACCCCTAGAATCCGGAACTCCTATAAGAATAAGGAACAGCAAACTCCTTGTGGAACAGGCCTAGTCTTTCTTTTTAAGATTCTTGTTGTCTGGGTTTCGTTGGCACCGAAAGTTGGATGTTAATTTACATATCCTGGCGAGGGTTCAAAACTATGAATTCAGTTTGCGATGATCGCTGCCATGCAGTCTTTGTTATGACATCGGTGTTATAATCCTGAGGTGTCCAAGAAAGGTCGAGGAGGGCAGGATCCATAGGTATTATACTCCTGAGATATCCAAGAAAGGTCTAGGAGGGCAGGATCCACAGGTGTATAATCCTTAGGTATCCAAGAAAGGTCTAGTAGGGCGGGATCCATGCCAGATACTATCAGGATACCCAGTGATGTTGTAAATGAGTTATATTTTGCAACACATTGCATTTTAATTGAACTAATAAAGATATAATGAAACCTGGCATGGGTCAAGCTCACTTCACCCATATGGGCGAACCCTACAGTAATCCTAGTTTAACAAACAGGATTCCTGCAGCAGTCTCGGGTCTTCTGATACATTCATTTATTTCAAGCCAGTACCAGAAGGTTAAGCTAGGTCTGTTTTTTTCAGAAGCCCGCAACAATTTTCTATGTTTTCGGGAAGATCCACAAAAACAAGAGTCCTTAAACAGAATATTCCTTTAAGTAGTTGTTAGACCTGGCAGCCTTGGTGTGGGTTTCCCCTGCATTTTTTGCCTTTGCCTCCTTTGTTTTGCTGTGTGTTGGACTTTGCTTTGCTGGTCTAATGCTTTGGCCCCTTTGCCACTGCTGTTCAGTGCCAAAGTGCAAGTTCTCCCTGTAAATTGTTGTTATGGAGTGGTGATTCCATGATTGGCATATTTTATTTACTAGTCAGTCTCTAGTACAGTGCAGTGTGTGTGCCCAGGGCCTGTAAATCAAATGCTGCTACTGGGCTTGCAGCACTGATTGTGCCACCCACATAAGCAGCCTGCAAATGTAACTCAGACCTGCCACTGCAGTATCTGTGCACAGTTTGGTACTGCCATGTCGACCTGGCAAGTGCACCAACTTGAAAGGCCCTAACCTTGCCTTTTGTTACATATTGGTCATCCCTAAGGTAGGCCCAAGGTAACCTTGGGGGCAGTGTGCATAGAATGTGAAAGGTAGGACATGTCTTGATGTGTGTAGCATGTCCTGATAGTGAAATACTGCCAATTTATTTTTTCACTATTGTAAGGCTAACTGTCCCATAGGATAGAATGGGGAGTTTACTTATAACCTTTTATGAGTATTACTACCCATGGGAACAAGATAGGAAAATAAAGTTTGATATGCCTGAATTCAGAATGTTAAGATGCATCTTTTAGTGAGGGTGATTTTTACATTCTGAGTTTTAAAATACCACTTTTAGGAAGAATTTATTTTCTTGCCTAACCATCAAGTGTCCCTCTGCTAGGTTGTTAATTGACTGTCTGACTTTGGAGTGGCAGAGGCTAGGGATGGGCATTCTGTTCAGACAGGCACTTGGGGGGGGGGGGGTTTAGGTGTGTCCTGCCTTTCCAGGGTGAGTCAGGGCTGGGCTGAATGAACCTGGACAGCATTCAGAGTAGGGGAGGAGATTTCTTTCACACCTGAATGGGCCGGGTCTGCCTTAGACAATGCTGTCTCCACCTCCTACCAGGAAGCTGCACCAGAGAGGACAACACTAGATTTGGCTGGGCAAAGAGCTTCTCTGCCACAGAGAACAAAAGATTTTGTAGTATAAAAAGAGGGGCCCAGACCCCAGACTTTTAGATCACTTCTGGGAATTAAGAGAAACCTTTACCTAGGAGAAGAGCTTGAGAAACTGAGGAGGAATACTGCCCCTGTGAAGTTTGCTGTCTGGGGTTGGCCTGCAGTGGCTACTTTCTGCCAAGGAAAGGAGAAGGACTTTGCTGTGTGCTGTGTCCCCTGCTTGAGGAAGATCTCCAAGTGCTTGAAATAGAGCTTGCTTCCTGTTCTAAAGTCTCAGGGACACAAAGTCTTCGCCCCCAGCGCCCCCTGAACTCCTTTGCTGGGAGTTCTGACCTGCTGAGAGGTGCCTGCCAGTGGTCCTGACCTCTGGAGGTTGTTTTGGTACTGGGAACTGCAAGAACTGTGAAAATCGAGGCATCGCCTGTTTCCGACACATCGGAGCGGTGCGAGAAATGTTTTTCAACACATCGCCACCGACGAAGAATTGACGCAGCGCCTACTCGCGGCTGAAGTGTCTGCCATGCGATGAATCCTGTGCACTGCTTTCTGACGTCCGAGATCACTGTGCTGATTCTGACGCAGGCCCTGTTGGAAAAGAACCGACGCATTGAGGGGACGTGGCTGAAGTCATTGCAGCGCATCCTGAGTCTTCGCGCATCGCATCGTACCAGATCGTCCCGCATCGCATCGAAGTGTCAAGTCTGTCACATTGTTAGGGGACACAGTAAGAAACAGATGCATCACCTCCCCACGCAGTAAGAAATCGACGCATCACCTCTTTTCCAGTAAGGAACCGATGCATCACCTCCCCTGCGCAGCAGTAAGGAACCGATGCATCACCTCCCCGGAGCAAGGAACCGACTCGTCACCTAACCTGAGTGTAAGGAACTGACCCATCACCTTCCGTGCGACCCTATTTGCTTGCCTTTTTCAACGCATCCAAGGTACCTTGTGTAAAAGTGTTGCATCACACATTTTCTTGGAACAGAACTGTTTCTACCTTTTAAGAATCATAGTTTTAGCACTGTATTGTGGATTTTTGTTGTTTTGGTCCTGTTTTGGTTTAGATAAAGATTGCTTATTTTTCAAAACTGGTGTGGTGTCCATTTGTAGTGTTTTCGTTGTATTACTGTATATGTTCACAAATGCTTTACACACTGCCTCTGAGATAAGCCTGTCTGCTCGTGCCAAGCTACCAAGTGGGTGAGCAGGGGTTATTTTAGAAGTGTATACCCCTTACCCTCACTAGGAAGAAGGGTCCCTACTTGGACAACGGTGCAAACCATTGCCAACTAGAGACCCCCATTTGTAACAGAAGTCTTACATGTGCCTTCACATTTACCTGCGACCTCCTGGTCAAGTTGTTCAGCCAAATGGCAGCATTCAAGATACAAACCCCACAAGTGGGTGGAGGTACCTGGCATATTGCTAAGGTGGCTAGTGGCGATCCAGTTTGCAGTGGTTTTGTATTTTTATTCTTTACATTTCAGAAATTGTTTAGTACCTGTTATACACTGCGTACACCAACACAGGGTAGACCTGGTAAACCTATAGAATTGAATTTGAATTTTATTACATTTGCATATTTACTTAAAACCATTGCAATTCAAATTTCAGATAATACAATAAAAGCATGATAAGATAATAATTACACATGTGCAAAATTCATGTATTCTTAAAAGCTTAAAACTGTTAAATTACTATCAAATAAAAATTGCTTTGTTCTTCATACACATAGCTCTCAATGTAAATTATGCATTCTGCCCGGCTTCATAAGTCTGTCTGGGCAGCGCTATTATCCAAAAGGGGATGTTATTGCGAGTCCAGTCCAAGTGCTTATATGGAGGTTTCCCAAGTCGACCTTATTGGTGGCAGTCTCATGTCATAGTTAAAAGAGTGCACACAGTAGTTGCGGCTTCCCCTTAGCCTACGTGGAGTGTAGGCGTTCAATGGCATTTTTTTCTCGGCTGCATCTAGGAATCTCACTAGACTACAGTTTAATTGAGGTGTTGTTGGGTTAAAGCATGCCAAAACTGCTTGTCTCCTTGAGCGAATATTCCGTTGGTTTAGGGGGACTCTTAGCAGCTGTCTCTATTCCTGTATCAGCTCCTTGCAGGAGCATAATAAATGGGTAATGCCGCCCTGGCCATTTTTGCACAGACTACAAGATGTTCGAGATGGCTCCCTCTTCCATGGTGGAAGGTTCTGAGTGCACGGGATCAAGCCAAGGAGAAGTTTGAAGAATTTTAATTTCTGTGATTTTGGGTAGTCCAGAATGAAATATTTTTGAGGGGCCAAGACTTTGTAATTCTTCACAATCATCCAGGCATGCGATCTTTCTGAAAAAGCTGCTTTGTACTCCACCAACGCCAATTTTTTCAAGGATTTCCACACTAATTTCTTAAAAGCTGAATGGTGGATCTGCGTGTTCCAAAGGGCCAAGAGTCCAGTGCATGCTAGAGCCTCCTGAAGATAGCTTCTTGCAGGAGAATCCTCCCTCTGCTGAAGATCTTGCCATAGAAGCTGATTTAGAGTTTAGGGGGCCGATAGTCTAATTTTGTTCCAGCAGTTGATATATGTGCCGTATCTGGCCCATGATTGCTTCAGTAGGCTGAATTCCAGCCTAATTTGCGCCGGAGAAGTGTAGTTTGGAAGGTTAAACGTGGTTCTGTATGCTTTTACTAAGGTTGTGTCCAACAGTTTTGCAGCTATCCACCTTAAGGCTTCACTACCATAAGTAATTGTGGGTAGAATTTTGACCTGTGCTACTTTTAGTAGGGGACTTAATGTTGGGCCCAGTAGTGTAGATGTTAAGCTTTTCATGGTTAATGCTAGCACCAACCCCTTTCTTTTAATCTCCTCTAGGTGTCGGGCAAATGTTCCTTCTTTCTCAATGTAAACACCTAGGTAATTATAGACTCCTGCTGAGTCTATTTGTGTGCCGCCCAGCTGCCAGCTTCTCTCTGCCTTCCTTTTGTTGTTAATTGACATAGTTCTAGTTTTCTTTAAGTTGATTGACAGCTTGTTTGCTTCAGCGTAGTCCTGCATGCTGTTGAGAAGATGTTGCAAGCCTACTACTGTGTGGCTGAGCAAGATTATGTCGTCCACGTAAAGGATATTGGACAGAGTTGCGCCCCCCATCCTAGGTGCGTGAGAGTTGCTGGTGCTGTGTAATTGCGGAAGGTCTGCCATGAATAAGTTGAATAACATGGGTGCCAGCACGCAGCCTTGTTTGAGGCCCTTTGTTGTTTTCACTTTCCTTGTCAAATGCGTCCCTATGCCAAGTTTTACCTGTACCCAAGTATCGGTATGGAGGAGCATTATCATTTTTAAGAGAGCATTTTGGATCCTCCAGCTTGCCAGCTTCACCCATAGTCTTGATCTGTCCACATTGTCAAAGGCGGCGCCAAAATTGATAAAACAAAGGTGCCGCTGCATTTTCTTTGAAATTGTGGCGTCTATGAGCAGGGATAATGTCAAGATGTTCGTTGTTGTGCTATTTCTCTTACGAAAGCCTGTATGATTTATTAGAATTATATCATTTGTGTCCGCCCAGGCTGTAAGCTCTTCCAGCAACATGACCGCAAAATATTGAGCCTCATTATTGATTAGTGCTACCAGACGATAATTGCTGGGTGAAGCCTTGTCGCCACTTTTGTGGATAGGAACGATCGTGGAGCCTTTCCATGAATCAGGGATGGCGCTCCGTTGTTTCACTTCCAGGAATATTGGATGAAGTTTTCTTGCCCACTCTGTCGCCCTCTGTTTAAACAGAGCGGGCGGGATTCCATTTGGGCCTGGTGTCCTTTCCTTTCGTCCCTTTGTGATCTGCTGATTAATTAACAGATGCGCAGCTTCGTCTGACGTTTCCTCCAGAAGTTGATTTGTGTTTGAGGATATATATGAGACTCTGTTGTTTATAATATTATCCGCATTGTGGTCAGTTGAAGCTGCCCTGCTCTGGTCCTGGTGAAGGGAGCCTGCTGTAAAGTAGTTGAAGTGGGTGTGCAGATAATTGGGCCAGGTTTCCTCTAATTAGTGTGACGGAATTCCCCCACGTTGCGGGTTAATGATTGTGTTGACCATTTTCCAGAAACGGGCGCTGTCATTTTGTTTTATGTTTTGAAGAAGTTTGGCCCAGGTGTCATCTTCATGGTTTTTGTTAATGCCCCATTTCAACTTCTTTAGATTAGTTCTTTGTTGACGCAAAGAGGACAGTAGCAAGAGGTTCCCAGGATCATGTCACAAGGATCTTATTGAGCTGTTTATTGTTTTTTTGAGGCTTCTAATTTGCGCGCTTTGTGCTGCAGTTAACCTTTTCGCTTGCTCGAATGGCAGTGTGCTTAATTTTTATTTGCGACGCGTGTAGTTTGATGAGCGCCTTGGCGAAGTGTTCCCAGATTTGAATGTAGTCCATATTGGTCGATATGAGAGTATGGGATTCAATACTGATTCTAACAGGGATTCGATGTCATTTGCCATGAATTTAATTCTCTTGTAGTCTGACGTATAGATGGTGCCCAAGACTGAGGCAAACTGGATACCAGAGGGAGCAGTTGCGGCTAAAGTTATTTCTTGTGGGCGATGATCACTATCTCCCTTGTCCCCCGTTCTGAAATTGATGATAAAAGAAAACAACGAGAGACTAGTAAAGGTATAGTCCAAAATCGAGGAAGTTGTTGCAGTTTAATAACTGGCTACAGGAGGAGTGTCGCCTGCGAATCTTCCGTTAAGGGCCCTAAGATTGGAGTGTTCCAGGTCCTCGAGAAGGCTTCTGTTTGTCTTGTTGGTTTTTCTGTTGATGAAGACGCCTTGTGTTGGTATATTGCAGTATGAAGTTTGGAATCTTGCTTCATATTCATCTGATGATCCCAATAAGTATTGGTTCAAGACCCCGACAGAATGATATTTGATGATTCAGTGCTGCCTATATAAGTAATTATTTGGCCAAATAGCTTCACTGAATCTGTTTCTAAACGTTTAGGGTGGATAAATGCGTTGACAATCGTTACTTCTTTTTGTGCGCCCACCAGAGAGAGAGTGAGTTTGGTTCGTAAGGCAACCTCTGTTCCTGGATCGACTGTAGCTGCTGTAGGTATGGTACTTGTCGATATATAAGTTGCCAGCCCACCTGAACAGTGACCGGTTTTTCTGCCTTTTGTAGCTGGTATGGTGAAGGAGTGGAACCCGTGTATATTTAATGGTTCAGTCAGCCATGTTTCCTGCAACAGGATTATATCAACCGTTTTGAAATATTGCAGAAAGTCAGGATCAGAAGCTTTTGAGGCTAGGCCATTGATGTTCCATGACCAAAGCGAAAACACTGGTAAACCTATAGGGTTAGGCTTCAACTACCTGTTGAAAAGATTGGGTTGCTCCAACAACCTTACAGCTTGATAAAGTTTTAATGTTAATGCAAATTCGGGCTGATTTCTTGAACTGATTTCAGGTCGGCCTTGCCACCTGCAGTTATCTATTTACATTCTTATCAACTTATGTTTCTGGCTACATAATGATTGTGAACATTACAAGGATCACAAATTGCCATTTCAGAAACAAACAGTCGGATTGAGCAAGATATTGGATTTATGTAAAGTAATCTCACATCAGTCACACTCACAATTTGTACCATGTTATCGTCATTTGCACTACTGTGAACAAAACCACCACTATCATTGTGCCCGTGAATATTTACAAGCAGTGTTTTAATTCACTGGAGAAAAGTAAACATTTTTTTTTCTTTAAGTTAAACTATTCCCTAATGAATATATGTGGGCTAGGCTAACAAAGTCCCTGATGTTTTTTTGCATATTATCCACTGGGTTATACTATACCAAGTACATTTTAGTCTCGGTGGGGATGGGCTCACTTCCCATGCATTACATTTCATTCACGTTTTAAAGATGCCTCAATAGGAGTGCATGATTGCTACAATCTTTGTACACAGGTCTCTTCCTCCATGGGAGGTCAACGTGTTTCAGCTCTCAGTAGATGGCTCATGCTGTGGGGCCTTCATCAAGACAGGGGACCTTATGAACTGTGTTGTTTATCCAGTGTTTTGTATAAGGCGTAGACTGCCGCTTCAATGCAATGATCTCTACTTTCATTCAGGGCTGTATGCGGATATGGATTTGTTATTTTATAGATGCTCATCTCTGTTACTTTGCTTATTTTGGCACCTTCCTGCTCCCCTAACTTCGAGTGGCATTGGAGCCACACAAGTGGTCTGAGGCTACCATAATTAGCTTAACAACAGTATTACATGTCATTCTGTAAGAAGGCAGGTTTTTTTCCCTACCCTGATGGTCAGAGAATTTTCCAACTTGTGTGAAATAATTTTGAGCAGGTTGTACAAGGTAGATTGGTTGAGTAAAAACTTCTAGTCTTCTCTATTTGGCTTGGATCACAGGGGCCTGAGAGAGTAAAGAACTAATAAAGAGTAAAGTTCAAGATGAAGTCTGAGGGGAATGTTGGCCCTTAAACTAGATGTGATCTTGGTGTTAATGTCCTCTTGGACAATGACAGCCAATATGTTTCTCAACAAGGCAATTGTGATGACATTCCCTGTCTTCATGAGAATAAAAACGCAGTCCCTGTTTTTTCTACCTGTATGTTGGTATTCCAAGGCGGGGCAGAAGAGCAGGTGTCAAGTGTATGATGTTTATACCTACTCTTGGCAGAGGTGGACTGTGAACTTTTAAAGTTAGAACTTTTACTCTCCCCATTAGCCAATGAGTAGGCCCTTGCGCCTTGCTGCCTAATTATCAACAAGTAATTCAAATATATAAAGACAACAAAGTATATTGATGCAAACTGAAATGGTCCTTTTCGCATAGAGATCGTGAAGGAAGGCCATGGATGAAAAGAAAGGTATAGATTTATTAAGACTTTATTACGGCGCGAGCGCTACGAAAAGTAGCGGCTGTGAGTTACAGTCCAGTACAAATGATGTTTTGTGCTAGTTAGGTGCCCTTTTGCAGGGGTGTGAGAAATTCACATAATTTGCTTTTACATAATTATGTGAAATTTCTTTAAAATGCCAGGGGGCACATTTATGTTAGACTTGCGCCACTTTTACGCCACCGTTGCGTCACTATTGTGACGCAGCGGCGGCGTAAACCCTGTGCCACGTTGCGCCCTATTTACATCGTGATGCATCTATGGAGATGCGTCACGGTGTAAAGCCCTGCGCCACATTAAAAAGCCTCGAAAAAGTGACGCTGTAAAATCTACAAGATTTCACTCAGTCACTTTTCCTACGCTGCTGCGTCAAAACCTTGCGCCTGCTTGAAGCAGGCGTAAGGCATGACGCAGCATGTAAGGTATGGGCAGCCCCTAAACATTGCTGGAGTTGCGTCGTGCTTGCGACACGACTCCAGCAATGCGCCGCCCTTACGCCATCAGATGCGTCACGCATCTGTTTATCCTTGCGCCACGATGAGCTGCATTGTAAATGCGGCGCATCTGTGGTGGCGCAAGGGTAAACTTGCGTGACGCATCTTTCCTGGCGCATACCTGCTGATTTGCAGGGATGCGCCAGGAAACATAAATCTGCCCCCACGTATTTACTCAAAATGTAAACCCATCATTAGAGATCTATTTTAGCACTAAATGCATTGTTCCATCAATTTTTGCTTCGAGGACACATTTGGTACTACGAAGAGGGCCAAAAGAAAAAGCATCGCAAACAATAGCCACTCGCATTCCCTTGTTCCTGTGCATTTGATATAAATGTATACCAAGAACGGCGGGTAATGACATATTGGCGTAATTTGGGGAATTTTTTAACAAGCATAAAGCAAAATTCATGAAATTATGCAAATTAAAAATTCACCTAGGCCTACCCTTGTGTCTTGCAATTCTGCAGTTGTCTACAGTTGTCTACACATAGGAATTTGTACTGGAATGATGTGCTTGTAGTATAAATTCCAAGAAAAACTGTTTTCACTCTCCTCTCTGCCACAGCGCAATGCTGTGCATCATTCAAGGCAGCCCATTTGTGCGCCTGCACAACAGATACCCTATTTCTTCCCTTTGAGCAGCCCAGCAACTTTAGATCTAGGTTGCTCCGGAGTCATGAGGCGCTGGACCAAAGCCCCCAAGAATTGTCTTTTCAAGTATCTGTCAAACCTGAGGACCACAGGGAGCATTCTGTCACTGTGGTTGTGGTATGTCTGGATCATCTCTGACCCGTCTGCTAACATTTGTGACTTTGGGGGAAGATAAGCCTCAAAAGAATATATAGGTTTTCTTCTTCATGACCCCATTACTGGGGATAGTGTTTTATTCAATTTTTTTTCTAGCCAAGTCTTCTATACCTCCAGGTATAAATTTGCAGTAGAATCCTGATCATAAGTTCCGTTGTTTCCAACACATGTCCCGTCAATTAAGAATCTTAACCGTGACTGTCAGCTTCTGGAACATGCGCCGCTGAACTGTGGAGCCCGTGGTGGATGTCCTGTTTTTCGCTCTTAGCCACATTCTAACGCCGAGCCTCACTCATTGATTTTGAGGTCAGCTCCCCAACTAGTCTCCCTTTTTAACTCAGACAGTGAACAGTTCCCTAGTCACTAGAACCCTGGTAGCTGCATTAACCGTAGAACGGACAATGTGTGTACTGGATTTTGGCATACTAAATTAATATTTTTTACCTTGAGTGAGTACCCTGTTCCATTATGGGTGTTGGGTGTTTGGGTTTACTGTTTGGCAGTGCTTTAAATGGGAAAAAATAAGTGCAGGTACTCATTAAATTGAGCTAGGGGCGTGGCTAGTGGGCGGGGTTACAGGCGCAGCGAGACATGATGATATAAAAACACTTCTATTGAGTATTCATTGTGCCGTTGCATTGCCCTAGATAGTGGTCTCAAACTCCCATACGTGCAGATCAACAGCTAAAACCCTGAATGAGCCAATCCATCAACAGTACTTTGTTCACTCTCAGGCTAATAATCGATGTCTAGGACAGGAGAGACTCTGCCACGTACACAGGTTGCAGGATAGAAAATAACATGTTAGAAATGTATTAATATAAACAAAATGTGTTAACTCGTTACACAAAATTAAGCCCAAACACCAAATGTTCATATTTTCTTGTTTTGTAAGATTTGCAGCTTCTTAATATTATAATAATTTTAATGTTCCTACTTGCTTGCATTTGAAGCAATCCTTATATATTCAAGAGTGCACACACACAAACAATAACATTCCACGCATTTCTTTTCAAATACCTGCTGATTCTCTTCCTCTACGAGTTTGTTTCTCTCCCAGAGACACACACTCTCTACCTGTTTTCACATCTCTAATCTTGTGACCCCTCCCGCACTCAATTCTCTCCCGTTTGTAGCTAATTCTGTCCCACTCTCTTGACCCCAATTGTATCCTATCACTCTCTCTACCATCACTCTTTCTATTGCTAATCTGCCATCTCCGCACCTCTCTTCTGCTTTCGATAGCCGTCTGGATCTCTCCCCTATCTATCCGTCCTTCCCCCTTCTGCCTCTCTCTCTTTTCCTACTTTAAATTCTCTGCCCCTTCCACCTCACTCGTCACCTTCACTCACCTCCATTCTCCCTCCTTTCACCTCGACAGAAGGTCCCAGGACCGGAGAGCTTGTAGTGGCAGACAGTAAGCACAGCGGGGTCCCGAGCGCATGCAGAGTCCAGATAGAGTTCAGGGGAAGTACAATACTGGCCTCCCATGGAGAGGTCATTTGACCTTTTCCCACCTCACCTGGGCACTTTTCAGAGGGTCAACCTTGCTCTCAAATTCCCCTTGCTCCACGCACTCGACATTTAAAACTATAAAATCCCTCACTGTCAATGCGATTTGTGCAGAGGTTAAATGATGCGCGCCTCACCTCCGGTGCCACCTGCGCGCGTTTCTTTCTGCCTGGACTCGACCTTGGATTGCTTGCGACTAGTGGGGGTCTTTGGTCGGAGGCACCTGCCTTTGATAGCTGCTGCTGCACAACCTCCCACCACATACAAGAGGCATGCAGCGCCGCTCTGCCAAGCGTCCCACCCCGGTCTTGCTCCCGGGGACCCAGGCTGCAGAAAGGCACCGTAGTGAGAGGGATTCTCCATCTCTGGACTCCCGGGCTGCTCTTATGTTTCGGGACCGACAGTTGTCCTCCTCTCCACTCCGTTACTCATTCCACTAAACGTGCCACAGATGAGTAATCTGACTTTCAGGATTAGCAATTTATGTGAATTTGTCGTCTCTGTTTTCCATGATCTTGCTCTTATCTGCATCTATGAACCATTTAAGCGCTGCTGTTACTACCCACGCGGTACTAAGCGCTATACCAGTGCATTTAGCATAACATTTCTCTACTCGCTCTTCCGGCTGCCAGCATTCCGAGGGGTTCCGCTTGTATGGTGTACTGTTGAGGTGTGCGATATTGAGTTAAGCTCTTTCCTAAAATATGAGGCGGGGAGGATGTGCCCTCATTCTCGAGGACACACCTGTGGGTGCAGCTTCCTGTGCCCCCTCTCTTTCTCTTCTCGGTTAATTTGGACTTTGCCTTAATCTTGTGTTATTATATATCACCGCCGCCAGTTCTACGGTTTGCTGTTTTAGTTTAGTGTCAGTGTTTGGACTGTTTTGCTTGAAACTCAGTTGCACAGTGACAGGCCCAAACCCATTGAGTGGCACACATTTCCCCCACTGTTGCCATGGAAGAACAGTTGAAGGCAGATGTACGACAGTAAAACTTGGCAGCAAATGTACTAGGCTTTCATGCAACAGAGCACTAGATTGGGTGAAAATGATAGAGCAGAATAGTGGCATAACTATTAATAAATGGAACTGTTGCTCTCTCCCTTAACACTGGTGTATTTTAGGTTGCCTTGACTCAACACACACACCCTTGCACCATAGTGCAGTGGTGTTTGCATGATGTGAAGCATAGGTTTTGTGTTGGAATGTGGCCCACCCAGTGCAAAATACTTTGCTTTGACATAGTTTAGCACTTTCAAAACTTTGCATGTATAAAGCGCCAGCTGCATCAGAGTACTGGCACAAGTATGTGCTTGATGCTGGTGTAGATGGACATTAAAGCCCTGTAAAAACTCATCTGAAATGTTTACTCCTGTCCTGAACTCTGCCAATAACCGGGCCCTGTGATATTTCACCTTTAAACCAGACAGGGCTTGGCGAGATTGGCGGGCCCACTTACACTGCACTTGATGTACAGGTAATGTTTTCTAAATCCGAAGGGCTGGTGGTAATGGACTCTCAAAAAGCCCGGACCTTAGCCTTGGTTGACTACTGACAGAACCAAGCTTGATATCAATAAAAGAAAAAAGTATGAAAAATAGTTATTTTTGCTAGTGATACAATTACACTAAATAAATGTATTATTGGAACAAAAAAAAAAACCAGCTCATAGCAGGGACAAGTTCCTCCTGTACTCAGAAAAACATTAATGTAATGAGTCACTGGTCTAGAAGACAGTGTCCTCACAAACTACTCCAAAAAGTGATTCAAGATAGAAGAGGACATTATTATGCACTTTTGTCTCTTCAATCAAAATGTCCATTCTGCCCTTGCTTTTATTTTTGTTCTTAATCTCCCCATCAAACTTAATAAGGCTTTTTAAAAGAGTTAGATTCTTTAATGGTCAAGTTTTTAACGAATGCTAGAAACTGAAGGGCAGGGTATTCGAATATTTCAGCCAGAAAAGGAACAGGGGGCATATTATCAACGGCATGCGCTGAATATCGCAAATCACGCTTAGCGCAAATTTGATTATCGCCGTCTATCGCTGGATTACATCACCGTGTTAGCGGCGTATTAGCAACGCTTAGCTCACAGGCGATGTACAAACCAGCGATAGACGGCGATAATCATCATTAGCGTGTGAAATCAAGCGATGATTTCACAGCGCTAATGAAAATCTTGTTAATATGGGAGTGTGGCCTTAACCTGTCAATCCACCTCCCATACTAAACATGCTTAAGTCAGGTTTTGACCAGATGATAGGATCCGTCGATATCCGGGGTTAGCGGGACTTTTAATATCGCTTCGCAAGACCGGGGCCGCCTTGTTAATACAGCGTTGTTGTGTTAGCGCCCTCTTTCATGATGTATTTTTGAAGGAACGCCTACTTTGCATCTCATTAGCGATGTTTATCGCTGGCATGAGATGAGTTACGTAGGGGCATATCAACAACAACCGGCGATAATTATCGCTAAGCGCACTTAGCGCTAGGATAATTATCGCCGGCTAGCGTTGATTTTTTTCGCCGAGATAGCGTGCTATTAGCAACGCTTATCTCAATAGCGATAAAAATCCTCACGCTAAGTGGCTAACGTGAGATTATCGCTGGAAACCCAGCGATAATCTCACGTTAGCTTGTTGATAGGGACAGACAAATTTAGCCATGATATCCTCCGTCCATAGGATATCATGGCTAAGTCAGAAAAACACCAGACGTAAAAAAGCAGCGTTAACCGTGGTTAGCGCTGCTTTTTTTGTCTCTAACAGGGTTAGCGATATTCTTGATAATAGGAGAAATGTCGCTTAGCGACATTTCTCCTATTATTTTATTCTGGAACGCCCCCTTTGCATCTCATTAGAGATGCAAGGGGAAGCGTAGAGTAAAAGGGTGCTAACATGCAAATTTGCATGTTAGCACCCTGTTGTTGATAGGGTGCTAGTTTTATCTCTGCTTTTTTGGCTTTTAAAGCCAAAAAAGCAGAGATAAAGCCCTTGTTGATATGCCCCAAAATCGGCTGCTAACATGCGCTAATGCATGTTAGCGACGCCTGATTAATAGGGCGATAAAAATATCGCTGCTTTAGCGGCAAAAAGTGCCGCTAAAGCGGCGATACTGCCCTTGATAATATGCCCCAGGGTGAGCTGGCCCTACTTGATTTTTTTTTTCCTATTATCAGTCCACATGGTCGGATATGATGGTGCGTAGAACTACGGCTTGGGGCAGGCTTGAGAACTGTTTATTAATTAAAATGGTGCAAGAAGTAGAAAGCAATCTTCCAGTTTTTTTTCAGGCGGCTAGATTGCCGAAAAGGACAAGGTATAAGGTGCTAGTAGAAATAGACCCGGGTCTTAAATACTTCTTTAAAGTGAGACAAGTACCGCCATGCTATAGATTGGTCTGGCTACAGGATTGCCAAGCCCTAGAATTACCAGTTTCAAAGTCTGCCTGGGTCACTTTCATGTTGGCAAGAGGGCTTTTAACCTGGGAGGAAATGCAAACGCGCCTGGGGAGGGAGTGGCTAGGTTTTGGCAGCTTGTCAGACTTTTGTCAAACAATCTTCAAGAAAAGAGAAGCTCGACCCAGGCACTGATGAAGCCGGTAATTAACACATAACTGACTGGGATAGGCAACTGGTATAGGGCGCTTAGGGAGTACTCAGGGACTCTTTCCAGATGGGTGATTATTTAAATGAAATTGCAACCAGATGCCGGATGCCTATTGGAGAATGGGTGTATATCTCTAGGTCAGGGTATGAATCCCTTAGAGCAGCTAATTTCATAAGAATGGGATTCTTTGCAGGGTGGATGACATACTATACCCCGTTGTCAATTCATAAAATGTTCGCAATGATCCTGAATTAATTCTTTAGATGCCCATAAAATGATGAAGGGGATTGGTTGCCTATGTATTTCTTATGCCCCAAGCTGCTTCCATTTTTGAAAGGATGTTTTCAAGTCTTGAGCGCCTGTACACAAGCTGCAATTCAACCAGAAACGATGGTAGTTTTGTTTGGGGTATCTATGCCAACACTAAAATTCAACAAATATTTCCTTTATTGTATCGTGGCATCACTAGCAATAGATCGATCTTTGGTTTTACAGTACAGATGCTCAACTAATGTTCCAACGCTAAAGATCTGGCTAGATAAATTGAAAAGGACTGGTGCCTTTGATGAAGCTTCTACCAGGAGGGTGGGTAATATTAATAGGTAAGAACCTATTTGGGCGCGGCTAGAGGTTAAATCTGCAAGTTAGATATGCACTTTGGGAAGGCTATAAAACAGGAGAGTAAGGTATAATTGTTTATTCTTGTTGTCTTATGCTAGTTTTCAGTATGCCAAGCACTAAGCACTTTAATGATGTACACAATAAAATGTTACTAATGTATGTCTAGATGTAGGGTCCACCTTTATAATGATCCAGGAATGAGATAGCCTTAAGGCTGAGTTTCCTGCTGTACTAGGATTGAATCCTAGTATTGGTATCGAATAATACTTACAGGGGTATTTTCACAATCACGTGTGATAACTACCGCAAGAGTAGCTTAACGTAACTCTCAACATCGCAGCCTAACAAGGGAAAATTACGCCGTGCCAACCAAGTATTCACAACGCGGCAGTAGCATGCGATAGTCACCAGATAACGCGTCAAATGTCAGCGTGAAAATCAACACCACGCCGCAAAAATGCAAAACGCGAAAGCAAACAATCATGCCAATCTCGGTACAAAAATCAGCGGAAAGCAGCCACAAGCCTGCAAATCCCACGCGCCTGGCGTGAAAATTCACTATAAAAGAAAGAAAAAAAACACCAAAACCTATTCAAACTGCATAGCACCATGGATGCATCCGTACCGAGTGCAGAGGACAAGCCGAACCCCACAAGCCCCACGGAGGGTCAGCCAGGAACCCCGTGTTCGGGGAAGGGCAAGGGGAAGAGGAAGACAGGGTTCAGTCCGCAGGAAGACCGGATCATTGTCACGGAGGTGACGGAACACCATCAACTGTTCGGCACCTCCACTGCGGCACTGGCAACCCAAACGGAAATATGGCAGTCGGAGTGTTGAGGAGGTCAATGGAGGAGGTCAAGAGGCGCTGGCATGAAGTGCACAGCCAAACCAAACCGAAACTCACCGCCAACAGGAAGGCAGAAACGGCAACAGGAGGTGGGCGTCCTGCGACACAGGAGGAGCTGGATGAGCTGGAGGAAATGGTGGCCACAGTCAGCAGTGTGGAGATGGTGGCAGGATTTGTGGGCCTGGACACAACTCGATACAACCTGACCCAACAGCAACAGGGTGAGGAACGACTAGGGACTGGGGGGACGGGGGGAGATGGGCACAATGGCACACATGCACAATTATGTGTAGCACACTGCACACCGACAATGATCGTGGAACATGTCCCTGATTTTTTATTTATTTAATTTATTCATGTGTTTTATAGAGCGTGAACTTGACCCGTTAGGGTATCAGACGCTTTACAGGAAAACATAGCCACGTACAGAATAGGCATTGCATCATCCAGTTATGGATCAAACGAGAGAGTGCAGGGTGCAGGATACATAAGGGAGATAGGGCACGTATTTACAGATTAAATATCCAAATACTCAAGACGAGATAACATATTTACAGATTACGTTAACCAATGTTCGCGACAGGCCCCAGGTTTCTGATGGGGTGAGCTAGATAATCCGAAGGGAGGTAATAGATGGCCATAGATCAGGGCCGTAGTGGTAGTAGAGGCAAGGTTTAAACAAGAAATTTACCCATAAGGAATGTTTTGGCATCCTTTTTTAAGCGAGTCAGAGAGGGTATTCTTCTGATGTCAGGTGGGAGAGAGTTCCATATTCTTGGAGCAGCCCCGGAGAAAGCCCGGTTGTAAGTTGTTTTTTTCCGAAAGCGTGCAGGTTGGAGCAGGAGGTCTCTGGCAGATCGTAAGTTTCTGATTTCTCCGTAGATCACAAGTTTCTGCCTCAGATATGCAGGGAGCTTTGTGCGTGATACATGCTACTTTGAGCTGTATTCTTGCCTCCAGGGGAAGCCAGTTGAGAGCTTTCAAGTGCTCATATTTCCTCGTGCCGGTGAGTAGTCTGGCGGCGCATTGAGGCAGGATTTTAGAGGTGCCAGGGAGATCTTGGGTAGACCCGAGAGGGTAGAACAGCCATATTCCAGTCTGGAGATGACAAGTGCTTAGACTGCCATTTTTTGGTCGGGAGCATCGAGAAAGGGTTTCAATTTCCTATGGTAGCTCAGGTGGAATCTGGCTGATTTGGCCGTTGAATTGATGTGGTCCCGCATGTTCAGGTTGCTGTTGAGGGTAATTCCCAGGGATTTGGCAGAATCCACGATGGTCGGTGGGTAATTCAAGGCTGTGATAGCCTTAATCCATGATTGAATCTCAAGGTTGGTATTGGGCGGGGCGATCAGGAGAAATTCAGTTTTCTTTGCGTTGAGTTTGAGTTGATTGGATGTGAGCCATTGAACAGTGAGTTTCAAGGCTTCGTTCAGGGAGAGGATCTCTTCGAGAGATGAGGTTTTGATGCAGAACTGAGTGTCATCAGCGTACATATGATAGGAGATATTAGCAGTGCGTAGCACTTCGGTAAGCGGTTCCAGGTAAAGATTGAAGAGGGTGGGGGACAGTGTTGATCCTTGAGGGACTCCAACCATAACCGGGGATGGTGCCGATAGGTTGCCGTTGACAAGGAATCTCTGGGACCGGTTTTGGAGGAAGGACCTGAACCATTCTAGAACAGTGCCATCCAAACCCATCCTGAATTTGAGGCGCTCAAGTAGTTTTTCGTGGTTGACCGTGTCGAAGGCCGAGGATAAGTCCAGGAGGATTAGGAGACAGGTTTTGCCTTGGTCAAGGGCTTGGAGAGCATCGTCAACGATGTGAAGCATAGTGGTTTCGGTGCTGTGCCCTGGTCTAAATCCGGATTGGAAGTCATCGAGCAGGTGGAAGTTGTTGATGTGTTGACTTAGCTGCTGCTGCACACATTTCTCCATCGCTTTGGCTAAGAAGGGGATGTTGGAGATGGGTCTGAAGTTGTCAGGGGAGGCTGGATCCAGCGATGGCTTTATCAGAATGGGGAGGACTTGTTCGGCTTTTAGAGAGTCGGGCATTGTTCCCTGCCGGAGAGAGGCGTTAATTATTGTAGTCCAGCTAGGAATAATGGATTGGGTAACGGCAGCTAGGCAGTTGAAAGGGAGCGGGTCATTAAAATGGTTATTAGGGTTTAGGGAAGATAGGATTTTGTACACGGAGTCGTCATCATAGAGTTTGAGGTCAGTCCAGTGAGCATGGTTTTTGGTTGAAGCCTGTGGGGGCGCCGTGCCTGGAGGAGGCAGGTCGAGAGGTGTTTGAGGGTATGTGATGGAGTTGAGTTTGTTTCCAAGGGTTGAGATTTTGTCAGTGAAGAAGGAGGAGAATTCCTATGAGGATATAAGAGACTTGGGTGTTTCTTTTGAAGTTTTGGATAGCCTTGGCACACTGCAGCACACATAGAAACACCAAGTAGGCCCACGTCCACAATGTGCACAAAGTGGCCCCCCTCCCTATCACCAATATCACAACCGACCCATGCACATGTGCTGAATCCAGCAAAGCAGCGGCTCTGTGACCCACACTGACTATGCAAGTGACACTGCATGCCCGATAGCATGGCAGCAGCCAAAAAACATGACATGGCCCATGAATCGACATGGAGGTGGCCCAGTGCGGATCACATCCGCAAAGGAGCAGGTCACACTCTGACATATCCACGTGCACCCACAACACATGCCATACAATACACGCAGCAGACAAACAATGCACAAGGCCACAAAATCTGTCCGAGAGCACATATGAACCAAGTCAAAACAAATCAGCCCCCTAAAAGCACACAATTTAAAGGCACCCCGCCTCAAAGGGAGAAGGCTACATAAAATCAGAGTTGCAGGGGCAACTTCCCCACAATGCAGCACACACACATAGCAAGCACAGGACATCAGCAATGACGACAATGTAGCACAAAGTGCAACACCAACACCACAGGACAGGGCTCACAACAGGTTCCGCACGTGCATAGTAACCGTCCACTCACATCTGGCATTTTGCCTGATACTGTGTGATCACAATGTATGGGTACTACCACACATCCGTTATGTAGTCGAAAAACACACTGACTGCCATCAAATAGACAGCTCCCCCGAAACAGTCACAATGTACATTGGCATGCAGTCTGAATGTAAACATCTGCAAATCTTCAACATACATGTGTAATAACACTGTTAACCATCTCCCCTTTACATTGCAGAGGGACAAACAACACCTCCTGCAGAGCACACCACACTTCCTATCATTGATGATGAAGAGGACACCCTGCACATATGTCAAGATACCCTCCAATGGATAATGGACAGCCTCCACACCCCATCCCCATACCCAGGAGCAGGGCAGGCCAGCTGACCCAAGGTGACCCCACCACCTGCACAGACCACACAGCAGGCCACACACACCACCACGGCTGTCTCCTAGGACCCCCGACCAATACATGGAGTTCCAACAGCATGTGTGGTGTTGCCAGGTGGAGTTGGCTGAAATGCTGCAGGTGGGTTTCGAGCTCGTGGCAGCCAAACTCGATGCCATATGTGGGTGTCTGAGTCCCATCATGGACCACGTACAGTGCCTATCGGACAGCCCCTGTATGCACCATGCTCCACCACAGACCTTGGCTGACCTCGCTGGGGCCATTAATCGAATGCAAGAACTGTCTGGTCAGACAGGCACCAGCGATGACAGCACAGAGTTGGCACAGATGCGGAGGTCAATGGAGACCATGGAGCAGATGCTGACTGGAAGTATGGCTGCCACGGCTGGGCACCAGCGAGTAGTAGCTGGGAACTTCAATGCCCTGCGGTTCATCATCTTGCCATTGCTGCCACTGAGCTTGTCCCAGATGACTGAAGCGGGAACATCAACACACACAGCTCCGACCTCTGACGTGTCAGTGGCACACAGTGATGCTGTCCCATCACCTTCGAAGTCTGATGTGTCAGTGGCACACAGTGATGCAGCCATCACCCTGCCACAAACACCGGACACACCAGGCACAGAACCCGTATCAGGGGAGTAAGATCGGGATGGTAATTACTGTGTGAGGAAGGAGACAGTAGCATCCATCACTGCCAAATGGCCAGTCCCTGCCTGGTTCTGCCCTATGCATCATGCCCTGGGACAATACCTCCCACTGACCCCCAGAAAACTCTGCGACATTCACCCGGACCCCGACACGGACTGACATATCTTCACTGCTGGACAATTACACAGCAATCCTGCTGCAGACTGCGCTCCCCCTCTTCCTAATCACTTCTCAATCCCCAAAGGACTCTGGTTGGCCCACCACTGGGCTTCCATGTAATGTGGGCTTGGATGGCCATGTACAGCTCCAGCTCCGTCAATCACCTGAATGTGAATATAACATTCTAAATCACACAGATATGTCATGACTAAGTTCACTCACGTATGGCAGTATGGCTGAATGTAGGGACAATGAATGCACATGAAGGTACACCCTGGTAACTGACATCAATGCGCATGTGTATCCCTGAGCCACATGGCCAATTGGATGACTGTGAAGGTGAGTACTAGCTGTGTCCCCATTGCACATCAACAACAGTCTCACAACCCCCCAACGTAGGCACACGTCCATGTATTGAATAGGGAGGTGTGTAGGAATGACCAAATCGGTGGCAGGCCAGGAGTGGTGTCCTACATCACATGTGACAACGGAACTTCACGTCACATACCTACTCACACACATCTGTGTGGACACATTCTGTTATGATATATGACATTGATCCACATGGTCAGAGGTTGGACACTGTTAGAACTGGGGTCACCAATTCCGACGTGGTAGCTTGGCGTGAGGTAGGAAGGCGCCCGAAGGCAATGTGTAAAGCGGTTGTGCAGCACTCACTCAGTAATGCACACACAATGAAGGACACCACACCAAGTTGTTTGGTAAAACAAGATCTTTTATCTAATGCAAGTCACGGCGAATAAATTAATTTCAGTACTAACGCAGATTATTTCAGGGCAACACTAAGTTCATTCAAGTCCATGGATCAGTGAATCTCAAGGTAACAATTAATTCATCCAGGTAAATAGAGCAGAAAATCTCGGGGCAACTTTGAATTCATTTCGACACAAAACAGGCATAAATTCATTCAACGGTGTAGTACCACAATCTCATGGCAACAGGCAATTCATTTTAGCTCCACAACAGATGCAAATTCATATTTGGAGTCCGGCGAAAGGAGACAGCGATACACCCCCCCATTGAGATCCACGAGAAAGTAACAGGAAGACTTAACGAAGTATACCAGGAATCCGAAATTTCACTTGATAACGTGCCAAATCCTCAACAGGGGACCTCCTTGCGTCACAGGATAGTGTGACCCGGAATTATCGTCACACTTTATACCACTATTGATAACAGTTTTTCAGCCGTAATCAAGTCGCATGTACTATTTTACGGAGGCGACGAAACATGTGTTGGCTTGATGAACTACTGTTGAAAGAGGAATATTAAAGAAAAGAAACTGCAAAGAAAGAAGCGAAAGACTAACTTATTGTGTTTCATGCCGTAAATGGTTTTGCATTTATGCTAATTGATACTTGACGAGTGCTTGGGTATACCTTTTGAAGACTGTTTTGTTGCTCTGCCACAATAATTTAGGGCGGCTGGTGGTTCTCCCCAACCCTTTAGCACCGTGAATAACGTAATCTCCACTAGATAACAGGTGAATCGACCACAAGCGCCTATTACCTATCAACAATACCACTACCCACAACAAGTAAAAATGCAAATTCATATAGGAGCAGGAGGGTGTAAACATATTATCAAAACAGTTCCTGGACAGGGGGACATCAAGGGAACATGCATGGTAACAACCTAACCCGGCGGCCTATGGTGCGCACCAGCAGTCAGCACTGGGAAGGCAGTCCCCTATCTAGCTTTGGTCCCCAGCTATTAGCTGTTCCAGGTGGCGAGAGGAAGTTAATTGGGGTTTTGGGGCCCAGGGACAGTCTCCTGAGTGGAGGGGCGGTCACGGGGCTGCCTTGCTCATCGTGGGAGGTTCCTGGGCAGCCCTCTATTCCGGCAGACTCTCCGCCCTTCCCCAGGGTGATTACCTTGTACCGGGGGCTCCGTTCTCCTTAGGGAGTTCCAGCTCAGGCGGGAGCCCCGTGGCTCTTCCTCGCGCTCTTCTCACGCGCGGTCAGGGCAAGGCAGGGGGGGCTCCCGCTCAGCTCGGAGCCCCCACGGGAGGTGTCAGAGCCGGTCCCGGCTCTCCGGCGTCTTCTTCGATCCGGGACCAATCTGGGCACAGGCCTCGTAGTGCGCCCGCAATGACCAATCCCTGCGCGGCTCGCTGGGGGCACGGCAGCCTCTTCCAATGGCTGTGCGGCACTGGCAGGGGCGTGGCTGGTGATGCGGCCGGCGCCCCCGTCACGTGAGGCAGGATGCGCTGGCTTCTTTGGCCTGGTGCGGGCCTCCCCAATACTGCAGCGGCCCTCTCCAGGCTTCGGGGGCCGCGGCGGTGACTTCGGCAGCAGGAGATCCTCGTGGGCAGTAGGCGCCGGGTCCGCGGCGGTGATTCTCGGGCCCACGGTGCACTCGGCGGCAGCACCCAACCAAGGCACACCCATCAACGACACAGGCGGCGCCTCCTTCTACACAGCGCCCGGGCTGCAGCGGTGATCCTCGGCAGGCGAGCGCTCCCAGGGCTTAGTGCGAGGACGCAGGTGCCGGGCTGCGGCGGTGATTTGGGGACGTGCAGCACTTAGCGGTCACAGCGCTTGGAAGTCACCACATGAAAGGGGCACAGCAGTAGCTCTGCTAAATCGTGGGCTGCAGCGGTGATGGCTTGCAGCGCTTAGAGTTCCCAGCGCTTGTGAGACATAGCAGGCGGGGGGAGGTACGGCAGCAGTTCGGTGATGATATGGCAAAGTAGCGCTTAGAGGCTACACAGCGCTTGGGGACACTATGGGTGAATTATTCCTCTGGGGGGCACAGTTCTGGCAGTGCAGTGCTAGGAGGGCACAGCTGTAGATCCTCCAGTGGCTCACAACAAACAACCCACGTCCTCAGTACAGCGCTTATCTCAGGGGGAAGGAAGATGGCAGGTCTCAGTTGCAGGCTTGTGAGGGGGAGAAGGGGGTTGAGTTGGCAGGCATCAGAGGCAGGAGGATTCCCTGCAGAACACTGGAGTTGGTCCCCTGGGTTTCCCCCTCACCAGGCAAGATCAGCAGGCAGGCAGAGTCCCTCATCTAACTTGGGTACAGCAGTGCCTAGACTCAGTCAGTCCCAGTAGTGTAGGTTTCTCCCCTAGGCCCAACCGCCTATGCTCCGGCAGAGGTTCCCCCAGGTCCAGTGGTGCCCCAACTGACTAGTTCAATTTCCCTCCTTTCCTCTTATACCCCTAGGTCAGGTGACCCTTCTGTAAAGGAGGCAAAGCATAACACCTCCAAGGGCTGGAAGTTTCCAGGAGCTTCCACATATCTGTCTATGGGACAAAAAGGCGGGATGGTAAAGATACAGTATCAAGATGTCCCAGCCTGCTCCTAACCACTAGTGCGTGTATGCAATGGCCACTCCGCAGTAGCATGGGCCTGTGGCAGCCATGTTATTAGGAGAGAGCACCTGCACCTCAGCACTGTTTGGCAGTGGTAAGGCGCCCAGAGACCTAGGGCCAACAAAAAGATGGTGGCAAAAACTGAGGCGACAAGGTCAAAAATACGGGGTACGACAACCCTAGTGCTGACAGGTCTAACAGACACCATACTCACATTGCTGAAGTCACGTTAGGGGAACAGGTCAGCCAGCAACTAGCCCAAAACAATGTCTGGCTCACAGAGGTGGAGCTTGCAAAAGGGAGCCACCCCCATTGCACATGCGTCAGTCAGTTCCTGCCTGTGTAGGGACGATGCTCATTATGGCACATAAGTGGACAATCTAATCAACACACATCACAGTTAGACACCAGTGGAGTTGTATAGACTTTATTGGCATGTGCATGTCAGTACGGACGAGGCTACGGCCATGACAGGCAGGGACATGCTTAAGACACTTGCACGCAGCATGAGAACATGTCGAGGTTCAGAAAATGGTGAGGCAAAAATGGACAACAATCATCATGGATGGCAACGGTCTCAGCCCACCTTGCCTTGCTGGATGAGTCATGTGTTGTTTGGTGTCTGCCCATTGCCCCGTGTGAGGGGGCACGACTCACTGCCTATGGGATCTGCATAGTGCTCTGCCACCGGAGTGCGCCGATTGTCTGCACTGCTGACAGTGATCAGGTGAAAGGGTCCGTCAGGTTCACATGTCGTGCTACATTGCCATGTGTGTACTCTCCCCCCAGCAGTGTGTCCGAACTGATAATGCTGCCAAACGATGCTGTGTTGCTCCGACCATGGACCTGTATCACCTTGCACAGGTGTGTGTATACACGCGTAGTTCCACGCACACGCATCCAGTCCTGACGAAGGCAGACATGTCCTCTGTTGTGGCGGGATATGTGAGCATTTCCCATGATGCAACAAGTTGTTGGGACCTGTGCTGTGGGGGACAATCCGATGTGGCTGCAGGAACGTAGTTACTCGTCCATGAATGCCCGTGCAGCTTCATGTGCAATGTGTTCCAATAGTACGTTGTTGTCGTGTTCAAGGAACACCAGGGTGAGCCAATCCATTAACTGGTCCGGGCAGGTGTGCTCAGCCCACGCCGTTTCACCTATCCGCAACACAGCCCAATAGGGGAGCGCCTCGATGTGGTCACTGCACACGAGGAATTGTACAATCTCCCATGCGCGACTGCCAATACATACGCAGTATGTCAAGGCATCCCATGCACGGCTGTCTCGGTTACACTCCTGTTCATGATCCAACAGGGGGCGCAGACACAAGTCATAAACCAATTAATCTACGGTTGTGTTGTATAGACAGACATCCATGGGACACTCGAATGTGCATGTTCGGCAGAGTAACCAGGGCTGGACGCAGGTGACGTAGGCAAGGCGGAAGCTCAGCCGGTAACTGATCCGCAGCACTGCCAGTGTCAGTGCGCTCAGTAGATGCAGCATACGTGCACGGTACTGTTCCACATGATGGGGGTTGTGCATGTTCCCAGCGATGGCCTGCCATTGCATTGGTGCATCTTGTGGAACTGGCACTCTTCTGAACTGCGGCAGTTGTGTGGAGGATATGCCACAGCTCTGAGCAAAGATTCGAATGCGTGTGCAACATTGGGGAGAATGAGTTGCTGTTTCTGTGAGTGTCAAGGGCATCCCATGTGGGGGTACCTCAGGCAGGGGCTTCTGTGTGTGGGGTGTGGATAAGTCGGATAGTTCATTTGCGCATTGCGTGGTGTGGGAGTCGTCCCCATCTGGCATGGCATCTCTCTCAGGGTGTTCCAGTCGCGTTCTGGACCAAGGTCAGAGGTGCAGGTGTCCTCCCAACTTCTGCATTGGAACAAAGGAGCTTTCATCCCTGATGTTTGTCTGACTACTACTTGATTTTTCAGAATGTGATGTGGCTTTGGCACTGAGATTGGGACAAGGACTTGAGCTCATGGTGTACAGATGGCGATACACACACACAAGTTGGCATGTTGGGCCAGGTGCCCGAGAGGTCTTGCGCTGCTTGTGCAATCTCACTCCATCTCTCTTCCTCGCTCTCTCCCTCTCTTTTCTTTGTTGGGCACATAGCACACCTTCTTCTCTTGGGTTTTGTCTTCCAGGCTGTGTCTTACAGATTGTCTAGTGAGGACCCGCTAGGACTCATCCGAATGGTTGTTTTGGCTTTTGTTTGAATGGTGTTTTGTGTTGGTGATTGCATTGCTGTATGAATGATTCTCCATTTTCTGGCCACGCATGTATGTTGATTTTCCTGCTTGTGTGACATCAGGCAAAATATTTGTTTTGGGATTCGTGGTGTTGGTGTGCGGCTTCTTTGTCCGGGGTTGGGTCGGGCCCGGTGGGGGTGCTGCAGGCCTGGGGGTGGTGTCGGTGTGTGTTGTGGCCCTCTCGGGTGTCCGTGCAGCATGTTCAGTTGCTCGGGGGCATCTGTTGTTCTTCATGTGTGGCTATGGGCTGTGCTCCCTTTTCTGGTGTAGGTTGTGGTCCGACTTTGCACCAAGTTTGAGCAGGTGTTAATTTCCTGCTGCTAACGTGCCTTATCACCTGTTTTGTGTTCCTATCGCAGATCTGTCTGGTCGTTGAGAATGTTGCGGAGTGATGTTGTTGCTGCTTTTTGCTCGGGAACGCCTACTCTGCATCTCATTAGCGATAGTTGCCGGGATCATCCTTGGCGATGTTTGTTGCAGCTGCTAATGCCAGAAAAGTGGTGCTGTAGGCTGTTTGCAACGGCTTGTGAATGGGGCGATAAATTTATCACGACTTTGGCTGAGCTAAAGTGCTGTTAAATCGGAACTAGCTCCTTGTGAATATGGTCCACAGTTGGGTAAAAAGGTTCTGGCACATTTGCACTTTAACGGTTGAAATACTGCTGTTTCCGTGCTATATGCACTTTTCCAACCTTGCACTTTACCTGATTATATGCTGCTGTATCTAAAACATGTATTGTAAAGAGTAATGAGATTTTGACACATTTGCACTTTAACGATGAAAATGCTATTGTTTCTTTGCTACATGCAGTGTTCCACTTTTGCACTTAACCTGAATATACGCTGCTTTATCTAATACATGTATAGTAAGGAAGAGGTTGACTTTACTATTAAGCGGTTAATGTGAGTACGTGCAATATGTAAGAGTTTAGAACGAGTGCTTTTTTGAGATGTATATTTGAACGTAAATGTTTTTACTCTTTTGCTATGGGTTTTAATATTGGATGAGCGATTCTGGTATTTATTGTACTTTATAAATCCTGCCCAACTTAAAAATGTATACAAGTCTTCATTGTTTTGTTTTTGTTTCTTCCCATTATGTGTTCTAATCTATGCCAGATAGCATGTCTTGTTGTCTAGCATATGATGTTATCTGCTCGACTAAAAAAAAGTACAAAAAAAAAAAGACATTGTTGTGCACTTCTCAACAATAATTATGTTTGGAATAAAACGTCTCTAGTGATTGGAGATTAATTGGTCATGAGCGGTGCTAGGAAAGAGCTGAAGCTATGCCAGATTTTGATAATGGTTCCTGTACCGAAGGCTTTCAAATTAGCTGACACTTTTCCAAAATGGGAATAAGACACCGAACTTTGGGGAGGGGGGTGGGGGGGGGGCTTTGTAGACCACTGCCAGGGAATATATCGGTTATTAAATGCCCTGACACCGATTTATATGCCTTAGCCTTACACAATCAGTCTAGCCCAATGTAAAAGGGCTATAATGCTATTATAAGATTTCACCTACTGAGGTTGGAATACTCTATATTAAAAATGGAAAAACCGAAAGAAGGACTTTAGAGAGTGTTGTAGCAGAAGTTCTATACTAGTCATTACTAGGCCCCGACCCAATGCATTGTCTATAATATAGAAGTGCAGTGAGTGGGTTATACAGAGATATCACCAAGATATATCCATTCAATGTTAAATACAGGACTGGTATGACTGGTAACTAAAGATATCTCTTTTTGCATTTAGATAAACATGTGCCTTGCAGATCTAAGACCCCAGCACGTGACGAGTCAGAATAGTGCTGTCCAATGTCTATATATTTTTTCTTATCCCATTCCACTTTTTGTGTTTCTGCAAGTGGCCCTAATCATTTTGTACATGCGTTATTGGTAGGAGTGATGAGAAACATAAGAGTGCATCGCTCCCACTGAATCCCAACTACAAGCCCCATTATCATCCATCTGGAACTATGGATTTGTAGGAAAAATGTCGGTCAAGTGGCAGTTTGCACACAGATGTCACTGATTTATGGCGTTAACACCATCTTTAAAATGTTGAACGTTTTTTAACACAACTTTGTTCAGTGGCGACTCTCTTCATAAACGTAATGCCTCTATCAAGGTACTAGATACCCCAGCACGTTTGCATTAATCAGTGTCAGATCACTTTTCGCCCAAACCTCAGACTTTTTCCGATGACTGAACTAAGGTTGCTTTTGTTTTGTTTTATGCAAATGGGAATTCGGCAAACAGGAGAATTCTATGGGAAGAGAGAACTGATCCATTGCTTTGTAATTTTATTGTCTTCTTGGATCAGATGTGGAAAACACATACCCTTTCTTTAGATAATAAGCTGAAAGAGTGCAATCAATATCTATTAAGTTATTACCATATTTAATAGCATGGTAGCTGTAACTAATTGCAGAGGCAAAAATTACATTTTTTTAATCAAGTGAGGTGAAGTGAACTGGGGGATGTTTTGGCACATGTGGTTAACTCTCCTACCAGGTATGATGGGCTCATAGAGATAGTGGTGCACCTACATCATTGTTTATCTGAACATCATTCAGAAAAGACCAAGATATTAGCAGTTTGGCGTGAACTAGTAGATAATAGAGTGATTACAGATTCTTATTCTCTCCAGTTAGATAGTGCAGGAGATAGTGTAGGAGAGTCCACATCTGAAGACACATCTTTAACATTGTCCACTAAAAGGCCACAGGCGGCATAAAACTAATTTCCTCTGTGAAGAAAAGAGCTTCCTTGTTGAGTGAACAAATTAAGTCAGTTCCCAGATTGGTAACACGTCCTGTGGTTCATTTGATAATCCCCATGAAGATAATGTTGTCCGAAGATGTTATTTTAATTATTTGTATTAGTTTCACCAACAACATTGACATCATCAAAGGAAATATACTTCTCTTATCATCATCTAAAATGTCCTTTTAACAGTGATTACAGTAGAAATCAGTACATCCTCTTCAGCATTATGAAAGCCAGCTTGCATTGTGCTGGGACTGGTATGGAACAAAATATTGTATTCTAACATTCTCCTAATTCAGGGTGGTCTATTATTCGAAGGGCCCAATAACCTGACTAACATTTCATTCCATTCACTCTAATCATCCATGGGCTTTTTGTCCTTTTGCGCAGCTTTACTATGCTTTTCATCAGAAACAAAACGAGGGAGTTATCCTTAAGTCCACAAGGATGTAGAACAAATATATGTAGAAAAAGTATAGTGAAGATACAGGAGAGAAAAAGGTTTTTTTTTCTTTTTAAGAAAAAGGTTTTTCTTTTTAAAAAAACCCTCACTCACCAACCTAGTTGGTGACATGCTTCATCATCGGGGCCCACCCAAATGGTCTAATACCATCCGGGGGTGCTTCATCGCCTGATTACAGCGGAGCGGGTCAAGATGTTACGTGATAGTGCACGTGAGTTAGTGATATAAGTGAGGTTTAAAAATACCTCAAGGGGGCGTGGCCTGCAGCCAACAACGATGGCCGCGAACTAGCGAAGCTCCGGGAGCGGAGTAGTTTCCCCTGAATATCCGTCGCTTCATCCGCATTCTTATCCTGCCCCAAAGACAGCCATCGAGAACGGAAGACAAGAGGTACCGATCGATCCGGCCCTCAGTCCGAACTGAGCACCGGAGGGCGTGCGGTAAGATGCGGCCTTGTTCAGCGCCGGCAGCCGGGGCCTGGATTTCGGCAGCGACCCGGGAACAGACAGCGAGGCCTACGTGGGATGAGAAGCACTGGCCCTGAGCAGCACAGAGAGAGGCAGCGGAGGCGGGGGATGCCTGAAGGGGACACATCGACATTAGCGGTGGTGACCACAGCAGGAACGATAGTGTCAACATCGGCGCGCAGTGAGCAGGGAGCGCATAAACAGCTAGGCCCCGAAGGCATGAGGGAGAATAGCGGCCCGATCCCCCCCGGGACCTCTCTGGACTGAGTTTAAATTAGAACCGGAGCAGCAGTGGAGGGCGCGCGGGAAGCAGCGGCCCGCTCGGCACTCGCAGCCGGGGCCTGTATCTGCAGGAGGCCCTTGAAATGAAAGCGAGACTCGGCGGGGGACGAGAGGTACCGGCTCAGGACAAAGCGGAGGGAAACAGCAGCGGCGAGGGACGCCTATGGGGTTCGCATCAACGGTGGAGGTGGTGACCGCATCGGAAACGGTCATATTAGCATCGGCGCGAAGTGTGCCCGGAGTGAGGATAAAAGAGACCGGCAAGGCCGCGTGATGCCAACTGCCTTGCAACGAGGAGGGGACGAGCAAACAGCCGGGGCCTGAAGGTAAGAGGCCCATGGAATATTAAGAACTGGGTTAAAAAAGGAGGTTTAGAAGAGCCTCGTCGCGCTCAGAACCAAGTACCACTTTGAGACGGACCACTGCCAGCCCAAATAACGTGGGAGAAGCTCCGGGAGAGCAGAAACAACTGAAGCGGGCATGCAAAGAACTTCATGTGCGGTGTGACACCCAGGACCCCTCGCATGGTGGGGCTCAAACCACAAACAGACAGGAACTGCCTCTCGCTGCGGGTGGGGAACGGCGGGGACCCCAGACCCCACAGACCAGTTTTTGCCCAACAGACGGGGAAAACCGACAGGCCGCGCTTGGCAGCGCGCCCAGCGGCAGGCGGCGGGGACTACCTGTCAGAACTGACCAGACCAGGAGAAGATGGGGGCAAGGGCCAACGCGTGACCGCACAGGCAAAACTCGACAAATACGCCTTCGCCAAAGACTTCAATTGCCCGCCTGAGCGTAAAGGGCTTTCAGATGGGACCCTGGACTCCGGGGGAGCAACCAAAGTGACGTTAGAAGATATTATGGCAGCTCTTACCAACGTGCAATCTACGGTGGGTTCGATCTCTGCGGACATTACCTTCCTCTGAGCAGATTTTCAAAAAATGACCGCCAGGGTGACGGAAGTGGAACAAGTGACGAAATCCCTCACTAAAGACACTGCCTCGTTACTCCACAGAGTTGGTCAGTTAGAGACTGAAAATAGACTCATGGCGGCGAAACTGGACAATCAGGAGGGGCGCTCGCGGCGAAACAACGTTAGAATTACCGGGGTCCCGGAAATCGAAGGGAGCCACGCCATGGACCTCTATGTAGAAGATCTTATACAGTCTAAGCTTCAGCCTCGAGGGCTCTCCACCCTCTTTGCCGTGGAAAGGGCGCACAGAGTACCGGGAGGGAAGCCCAAGCCCGGGGCGCCCCCCCGACCTATAATGGCCCGCATCTTTAACTTTCGGGATCGGGACGCTATCTTGCAGGCAGCGAGGGTGGCACCGCCAGTGCGTATCCAGAATTCCCGGATCTCCTTCTTCCCGGACTATACGGCGGCGGTTGCCCAGCGTCGCAGAAGCTTCATGGAGGTGAAAAAAGAACTTCGCAGAAAGGAACTTCCATACTCAATGCTGTTTCTGGCTAAACTGAGGGTGGTGGCGGATGGAAAGACATGCTTCTTTGAAACGCCAGAGGAGGCCCACGACTGGCTTGAGGGATGGCAGCGAGTGGAAGGTAATGGGAGATCAAGGAGGCGACAGCGACACAATAAAGATGAAGAAGAGGACCCCAAGATATCCGGAAAGGAGCTGAGGGAGGCACATTCCACGAATGCAGACACTGGGGAGTGATAAAGCTAGAAGTTGCAGCAGAACTTGCGATGTGGAAGTGAGGTGAACCCATCACGAGGTGCGAACTGCCCGTGCGAAGAGAATGTGGCCTATGACGACCCTCTGTCGTGGGTGATGCTGGCGACGGCTCAGGATAGCAGGAATGATCGGGACGATATACAGCGAATACTGACTGCAAGACTGTCTTGAAGGTTGGGGGGAAGCTGCAATGGCTCTTGGACTTCTATCCCCCGACACGCAAGTACTGTTTATGGGATTAAAGCACTCTGCTATGTTGGGGTGGCGGGTAGTTGGGGATCCGTCTGGCAGGGAAATGGGAGGGGGGTGGTGAATGGGGGTTGTTTTCCATTAATGGATTTTTGGATTTTCGTGTTTTTTGTTGGTTTTTTATTGTTCATTGGGCACCTTGAGTTTGTATTGAGAGTACACCCACATGAGATACGTTTATGTATTAAAAATGTGACAGCAATGTTGACTACACCAAAGGATGAGATCATGACACATGATTGCACACACACGCAACACAAAAAATACCAGGATAAGTGCGAGTGCACAGCTGAATGATCGCCATGCCCTGGGCGCCCTGCTGCCAGTGATATCTTGGAATGTGAACAGCCTGGGCAATAAAATTAAGAGAGGGCTGTTGCTACAGCACATTAAGAGGCATAGTCCATCGGTGGCTCTCCTGCAAGAGACACATTTGGTCGGCACGGCCGTGAAAGCACTCGATAGATGGGGTTTTAAAATGATAGCGCACTCGGAGTTCACCTCCGGTTCCAGGGGAGTTGGGATCCGCCTCCGTAAAAGTTGTCCCTTGGTGGTGACCGGGAAGTGGGCAGACGACCAAGGCCAATTTGCTGCGATATCGGGGCAATGGGAAGGATGCAACTTCAATTTTGTTACGGCATACATCCCCCCGGCACTGCACTCGTTTGCTTTTCCAGCCCTGGGAAGTTTCCTGCTGGGCCTACCCCCTGGAGAACTAATCATAGGGGGTGACTTCAAGGCCACAGCAGACGCTGAGTGGGATAGACACCCCCCGAGAGGACAGAGTGCAACCCCCACACCCCTGCGAGACTTTATGGATGCCATGGGGCTCCTTGATGGTTGGCGCATGTGGCACCCCACAGACCGTCAGTACACACATCATGCTAGCGCGCACAATAGTCTCTCGCGTATTGATTACTTCCTCACCTCACCTACCTGTATTGATCGACTGCAGGAGATTAAACACCTCCCCAGGGGCATATCGGATCACTCGCCAGTGTTGCTAACGTATTCCTCATGCCTCTCAGGCAGAAGACGCACCTTTCCGATACATCCTGGATACATGAGGGTCCCGGGCGTGAGAAAGGCATTACACAAAACTACGAAGCATTACTTTCCGGAGAACATACAGTCTGTTTCCTCGCCCATTGTCCTCTGGGAGGCCTATAAAACTGTGCTGCGCGGACAGGCCATTGCAGTAATTACAGCCCATAAACGAGACGCGGCACAACAGGTGTTAAAGGCAGAGGAAGTAGTGGCCACGGCAGAAAGAGAACACGCCAGAAACCCCACCGACATTAATGTGCACACGCTTAACCTCGCTAAACAAACATATAAAGACTATCTATGGGAGGCGGCTCGGATACGCCTCACGAAAATGCAGCATACAGTATACGAGATGGGGGATAAAGCGGGCAGATTGCTAGTGTGGCTAGACAAAAAAGAAAAAGTCAACCGGTGGGTGGCGCGGCTAAGACTGGCCTCCGGGGAGATCGTGACAAACCCGGATGACATAGTGATGGCCTTCGCGCATCACTATGAACAGGTGTACACCTCTGCAGTGGCGGCCACAGCTGAGGACAACTTAGCATTCCTAAAAGACATACGACTTCCAAGACTGACTCCGGAAGACGCGCTAGCACAAGAAGAGGATCTCTCAGTAGAAGAGGTTGCCTTAGCCGTTAACGGCCTCCAGCCGGGGAAAGCATTGGGACCGAATGGGATTCCAGTGGAGTTGTTCAAGCGAGAGGCGAATACGATGGTTCCGCACTTGCTGAAAATGTATGAGGCCAGTCTGAAGGAAGGTATACTTCCACGGGACCTAAGGGTCGCGACACTGGTGGCAATATTAAAACCTGGGAAGCCTCCTGATGAATGTACCTCCTACAGACCTATCTCACTTCTCAATGTGGAAGCCAAAATATTGGCAAAAATATTAGCGACCCGTATACAACCTCATTTATGGACACTCATTCACCCAGACCAGTCAGGCTTTATGCCCGGGCGAAACACTGCAATGAATATTAGGCGCTTACACGGTATACTGGCCAGTGGGCCTTACATACACGAGGATGCAGTTATTCTCTCACTAGATGCGAGTATGGCGTTTGACCGAGTGGAGTGGCCCTTTCTCTTCGCAGGGCTTGTGCATTTGGGTTTCGGGCCCAAATTTTGCGCATGGGTGCGGTTACTGTATACAAGACCTCTGGCGCAGGTGGCGGTGAATGGCAGACTCTCAAAAGACTTTGTACTGGGGTCGAGGAACTAGACAGGGATGTCCTCTCTCCCCACTGCTATTCGCCCTGGTGCTGGAACCACTGGTAGCATGGATAAGGCAGGATCCAGTTATATCTAAAATGGACGGAGAGCTGGGATGACTGTATCTCACTATACGCGGACGATATTTTGGTATATCTGACGCAACCAAAGCGGTCCATAGGGGGATTACTGGACATCTGTGAATCATATGGTAGACTCTCAGGTTATTCGATTAACTGGGCAAAGTCAGTGCTTTACGTCCTACATGGGCCAACGCCGCAGCTCCCCAAAGGAGTGACAATACCAGTGGCGGAGGATGGTTTCAAATATCTGGGCATAAACATCACGCCTGATCCAGCACGATTCCTAGAACGCAACTTGCTTCCTCCCCTGAAAAGACTACGAAGCGATGTCAAATATTGGCATTCCCTTCCACTGACGTTGCTGGGGAGAGCGGCGTTGTTCAAAATGATGGCTCTCCCTCGTTTCCTTTACGCACTGCAGAATGCGCCTGCTGCGGTCCCAGACTCTTACTTTAAGCCGGTCGAGGCAGAGGTGGGCTGTCTGCTGTAGGAGGGTAAACCGCACCGAATAGCTCTGCAAACTCATGCGGAGTTGGTATGATGGTGGAATCGCGCTGCCCAACATACATCTATACTACTGGGCCTCCCAGCTCATTATAATCAATCAATGGCTACACGGAACGCAAGATGAACCCGCTTTGCGAATGGACAGACACATGTTGGGACTAAAGGGAGTCCTCCACGCCCTGTATGATAAATCAGGGAAAAATAAGCTAACGGGCCCCACAGCTCACACCGTGCAGATATGGTACATGGCGCAGCGCAGGTTGGGATGGGAGGGGGTAATCACGCAGCAGACGCCGCTATGGGTCTCCCCTAAAATAGGTATGCGACACTTGAGTAAAGAATTTGTGGGGTGGGACCTTAGAGGCATCTCGAGGGTCGGAGATCTATGGAAGAAAGGGAAGGTGATATCGTTTGAGAAACTGCAGACAGAGTATCAGATGGAGCGGACGGAGCACTTTAGATTTTTGCAAATACAACATGCACTATAGAAAGCCATACCCAGAGGGACCATCATACCCGAATCTTCCCCACTTGAGGATCGGTTACTTACGGACCATCTAGCCAAGAAGGCTATATCAGTGACATATCGTAAACTGGTGAACCATCAAAAAGACCCCACAGAGATCCTTAAAAGGAACTGGGAGGTAGAGGTGGGGAAAATGGACGAACAAGAATGGCATGAGGCGCTGGCGTCTCCGCGAGAGGTAACGATCCCATCCAAAATAAAGCTGGTGCAGCTTAAAATACTGCACCGGATATATTACACTAGACATACGCTCCATAAAATAGGGAAGGCAGTTACTCCGCTCTGTGTACGAGGATTTGGCCTCCAGGGCACCTTCTTTCATACCATATGGGACTGTCCTGACATTACTCTGTATTGGAGAGAGGTTATGGCGACGGTCTCCCTGGTTACCGGTCATGAGGTCCCGCCAGAGCCACGGATGTGTTTGCTGAATGTGTGGGACGCTACTGATCTTAATCATGCTGAACGGACCTGGGTGGCCGTTGGACTGGCATTAGCAAAGAGGAATATTGCGCAATACTGCGGGGCGCAGTCAGCCCCCTCCTATGTGAGGTGGTGCCGAGACCTAGACGGTGCTATGACGGCGGAAAGGGTGGTGTGTGCAAACAGGGGTTGCCCCCGGAGATGGCAGCGGATATGGGGTAAGTGGAACACGTTCAGGGGCAATATATGCAAAACCCCTCAGTTGGACTCAGAGTCAGAGCTGAGCGAATAAAATAGGGGCATCAACACGCCATATAAGGGTGGCACAACCAGAGAATGGGAAAAGCTGTAGGTTGGGGATGTGCGATGTGTGAATATGTTGGACGCAACTACATAACAGTGCTACAAAAAGTGTTTAAGATTACTCATGAAGGTAACAAACTGTGTCATACGAAAGAAACATGTATCGATAAAAGGTGTACAATGCTTATTAATAAAAACAGTTTAATAAAAATAAAAAAAATACCTCAAGACCCCCTAAGTAATTTAATATGGAGTCAAGAGGTAAGAATAAAAACAACAATAGTGATGATATCTCTAAAGGTATAATGGCCTTTGGTATCTGGTGTTACTAGTGTTATACTAGTGATGTTAGATAAGGTCTTTCAGGTCAACATGTTTCTGCCATCTGTAGCAATGCTGGGCTTTCGTCAGGACCTAAATTGTTGGAAGGAGGGGTATGCACGCACTAAGGTGCACCCTTCTCTCTTCCAAAAATGTACCACCCCGTATACTCACGGAGTAGTTGAATTAGGGATCTTTTTCATGCGATCTGTGAAAAGAAGAAAGATAAAACTCCTGCATCAAATACCGTGTCTTTGCTTATTTAGATATTTGACTGCAATAAATGCCGGCAAACCCACACATACCTATGTGTGATATATCAACAAATAGATGCTGCCAATTGGAGCCTACGTGATAAAGCGAGTGCCATGTATTAGCAGTTATTGCACACACAAACATACTGTGTTCCATTCTGATAAATACTAGAATCAGAATGAGTTCCTTCCACATTCGTTGCTGCTTCTTCTCATGCAGAAAAACAGCTCGTGGAAGTTCGAGCTTTCAAGAAAAACGTGACTACTTTAAAAGTGAAACCGATCAGAGGCGATCGAATTGTGAATCTAGGATTAAATTCCAGGAAGTAACCGTGGTAATGTTTCGTAATTGTTACTCTCATTGTTGTTCCTTACATATTAATGCACGAACTACTGCCCCATGGAGCCTCAGGGAGGGGGCGTCAGGTAATGGTTCAGTGCTGTGGCAAAAGAAAAAAGTATGGCGATGCGAGAATTAATCTATCGTGCCGGTAAGCGGTGGCATTAAGGTTATCAGGGACATCGCTTACCCGGTGAACCCGTGGTTCTGTAGTTCGCAAACTAGACTAAAAATCTACAAAAATGACGGCCGAAAATGATCGAAATTCGGTCTGAACAAACCGGTGTGCCCAGGAGGAAGCTTACAATATCAAAATAAGAAGGGATATTGTTATAAATAAATTAGAAATAATACAAGTCACCAGCTGAAAATTCGGCAAATATGGATAAATTCGAAAATCAGTAACCAGGGGGACCGGGGATCGAACCCGTGGTTCTGTAGTTCGCAAATAAGACTTAAAAACTACGAAATGGCGGCCGAAAACGATCGAAACTCGGTCTGAACAAACCGGTGTGCCCAGGAGGAAGTTTACAATATTAAAAGAAAAGGGGACAGTGTTATAAATAAATCAGAAATAATAATAGTCACCAGCTTAAAATTCGGCAAACAGGAGGACCCGGGATTGAACCCATGGACCTGTAGTCCTTAAAGGATTGATGCAAAAAACTACTAAAATGGCGCCGATAGACGTCTACCTTAATTGAATGTTAAATACCAATGTGGCAGGTAATAGGCATCCAATTAAGTATGCCTAGGGGTATTTAAAGCCTGCACAAACGACTGCATTCACAAGTTGCGGTTGGAAGTAGGACGTTGTGACAAGCAGGCTCGCTGATTTTTAAAGGTAAGGACCGCTTTGGTGCAAACTAGATGGATAGAAGACTTGAGTAAGCAGTGGGCACTCGAATGTATGTAGAGTGAGGGAGAGAATCTTTTCTCCTATGCAGGATTCCAAGAATGAAATCCTAGGAAAGGGGGAAAGTTGTGGTACTCCTTTTCTGAAGACCATAGTCTATCAGCTTGCATTACGTGACAATGAGAGTAGAGGTCATACTTGTAATTAGCAAATTTGGCAAAATCTGGGGAATGCGATAAGAAGATTCTTCTATGCGAGGATCTAAATAAAACCTCCTCCAATATGACTTTTAATACACAGGTTGGGAGTAAAAGTAAAAACACCCCCAAGAAAACCTACAGTGTGGCTGACAGCGCTTAAAGAAAAGAAGACAGCGTTGTCAAGATTCAGGCTGCCACAAGATATTGCAGGCTCTAACTGGTATGTACTGAACCCCTTTCTAATTTAGAAGGAGTAGGAGATAGGTAGATGTCTAAAGCCATGATCTATGGATAACTGTACACTTAAATTGAACGTCATGTTATTCCGGTACAGGTATCAGGACACCACTTGAAAAGGTGCAGGGAAGGACAGCCTGAACTTAAACATTAGGCAAAAAACCTATTGGTAGGTATATGGATGTAATTGTTGAGAATAAACACCAGTGCCATGACATCATTATTTGAAGTATATAGCATTATCTATGTACCTTACAGGCACAGCTAAACAACTGAATACAGGCGGTGCATATCGAAAGACGTACCTGCTTTAAGACACCATTGAACATGTGTCAACGTGACTTTTTAAAAGTAAGTGTTTTGCTTAAGAGCATGAGAATAGGCTAATAGGCTCAAAAAGTATGGTGAAATAACTCCATGCTCTTTTTGTAGAATTCTATGACTCCACTGACTATGATGCAAGTGGTCTAAAATCACAAAAGTTGAGAGGTGATAAAGTCGTCCTAAACACCCACAGAAGGACTTCAACACCTACACTTAAAGTAAGGGCAGACAACATGTAATAGTGACATTAACAGCATAGCCCAGAACTAGAATCAACTCTCCATAGGGAAATGGTATTAATTATATGCATTCTCTTTTTTAGAAAGAAGAACAAAACTTTGGTTTTAAATTCTCGTCCGTCCTGAGGAAGGTGCTACTATTGTAACCTATGCACCGAAACGCGTCGACAGTGGGACTTTTTAAAGCATATGAAATGTATTTGTGTAGTATTTAATTTGCAATTTTGAAAGTACATGATTTGAACTGTGTGTGACTCTGAGATAGATACCGTAATACGGAATTGTTAGATAGCATATATAAGAGTGTACCAGAGCACCCAATCAGAGTATATATTGAATGCAATTTTAAAATATGATTTTATTGAATATAAGTGTTTTCCTATGAAAAATAAATTTTGAGAGTAACAAAAAGTATATTCTAGTCTGGAGTAATAATATTTGTCCAGTGTCACAGTCAAAAATCAAAGGTTATTGATCTAAATGTGTAGGCCTCATGGCCACCAACTAAAAGAGTAATACACAGAAAGGAATCTTTTTTTGATAAATATCTGACACCCAGTCCTTTCTGGTCCCTGGGAAACTCTCTTTTTTTTTAGGAAGATTTTACTTACACCACGTTGCCTGGCCGCCCTCAGTCTCACCTACCATCGAGTGCCTCCCGGGACCGAATGTTGCCGGTGCATTCTAGGCGGCATGTTTTTGCTGTTTGCTTCCGCATCACGTGGTATCGGAACACGTGATGGGGCGGGGATTTGGTGTAGTTCTAATTCAATAGAAAACGGACTGACTGTAGTTCCATAGACGAATTTGACTTCCTTGGCTGTTTTGAGATGAAAAATTCGGTGAGCACTCACTAAAGCTAATGTAAACATTGGATTAGCATTCGACTATTTTATAACCGTGAAGTGTGGTTGCCTAGACATATTAGTAATCATATGTCATTTTCTATGTGCATTGTTATTTTTGTATACTGCTCCAGGGAACATTATCATTGAGACCAGAAACATTCGTGGATAATCTATAAATCCAACGTTGCTCTTTCTCAAAGAGTTTTTTGTTGTCTGCATTTGGTAGCATTTCGATTACAGACCATTTGAGTTCATTTGGTGAGTGTGTGGATGTAATGTAATGGTTTGTCAATTTTGTGGTGTTATTTTTGCTGCTAATGTTGCTCCTGTGTTCACATATCTGCGTTTTTATTTTGCGGCTAGTCATTCCTATGTAGCGGAGTCCGCACGGATAGGTGATGATGTAGACAACATTCGTACTATTACAGTTCGTATGCATTCTCTGTGTCCAAGTCCTACTGGGTTCAAGAGACAGGGTTTTGCTGACTGTAGTCAGGTTACAGACACTGCAACCACCACAAGGGAAATGACCGATTACCGGGGGTAACCCCATGCATTTAACACAGTAATATTGACCTGCTGTATTGATTTTAGAGGGCGTGTGTTTACCAATGTGTCTTTTATGTTTCTCGCCCTTTTGTAAGAAAAGAGTGGTTTTTGCCATTTTAAATTCCCAATGTTTAGGATTGCCCAGTGCTTATTGATACATTTGTTTACCTGATTCGAGATTGGATTGTAAGTTGTTACACAAGTCAGTGGTGCACTGTCCAGATCTTTTTGTATGGTCTCTAAAAGGGCCTCTCTTGGTTGATTCCTGGCACGTTTTTGGCAATTTGTCAGTATCCTTTTAGGGTAACCTCGATTAGTGAGTTTTTCAGTTAGATCATTTGCTTGTTGTTTATACACGCTAATGTCACTACAATTGCGTCTTATCCTAAGGTACTGACCATACGGCAGGTTTTCTCTTAATGGCCTTGGATGGAAGCTCTCGAATCTGAGAAGAGTATTCTTTACCGTAGGTTTGTAATGGCTTTTAGTTGTAATCTTTTTGACTTTGATCATGAGTTCGATGTCCAGAAACACTAATGAGTGTTGGTCTATAGTGTTCGTGAATTTCAAATTGTCATTACACTGATTCAACCAGTCACAAAATTCCAAAAGGGGTTCCATGGGACCTTGCCAGATTACCAATACGTCATCAATATAACGTGTCCAGACCTTTATGTAACGTTTGTAAGGGTTACCATCATGTAGTATGTATTTTTTCTCGAAATCGTATACATAGAGGCCCGCCACACTTGGGGCGAAGGTACTACCCATTGAAGTTCCGTTGATTTGCCAGTATAGTTTACCCTCAAACTCAAAAAAGTTATTTTTTAATGCGAGTGTGGCACAATCCATAATTAGAGACTTTGGTGTTTTGTATTTCCAGTCTGTCTCATTGAGGGTCGACCTTAGTACCTCTAATGTCTCATCCTGTGGTATGCATGTGTATAAGCTTTCAATATCAAAACTCACAAGTATGGTGGATTCGTTTACAGTTATTTCTTGTAGCATATGTAAAATACTTTTTGTATCCTGTAAATATGTGTTAGTATTTTGGACTAGTTCCTTAAAGAAGAAGTCACAAAATCTCGATAGTGGTTCGAGTTGTGAGCCTATTCCAGATACAATTGGTCTGCCTGGTGGTGGTAGCTTGTTCTTATGCATATTTGGCAATGTGTAGAAGTAAGGAATTTTACTTTCATTTGTAGTTAAAAAGTCTGCTTCATGTTTTGAGATATAACCCATGGACTCGGCCTCATCTACAATGCTCTGGATTTGCCTCTTCAGGTCTTCCGAAGGGTCGGCTGTCAGAGGAAAACAATTCCTTCCGTCAGAGAGAAGTCTTAAGCATTCCATTTGGTATGCGGTTTTATTCTGTATCACTATGCCACCCCCTTTGTCAGCTGGCTTTATGACAATGGTCGTGTCACTTCTAAGACATTCGAGAGCTCTTTTTTCTTCGTTGTTAATGTTCTGGAAGGGCTTTTTTACGAATATTTTCTCCACCTCATTATATACGGCTTGCTCAAAAGTTAAGATCTCACTTGGGACCATATGTAATGGCGGAATGAAGGTGGATTTTAGTCTTAGCCCAGTTTCATTGATGTTGATCATGTCAACAGTAGCATTGGTTGGGTCAAGGTTTTTTTCGAAAAAGGATTTTAACCTTAATTTTCGAAAGAAAACGGCTAACTCACAGAGAAGTGCGAATTTGTCCAACCTAGGGGTTGGCACATAACCAAGTCCTTTGTTCAGAACAGACAGTTCAGAACTAGTCATTTCTCTATCGGAGAGGTTTGTTACTAGGTCCTGCTGTTGCTCGGGCCTGGTTGTGGTCCCCCTGTCCTGCTCCTTGTGTGTCTCCCTACTGGATCCTCCTCCTCCCAGTGGACCTGATTCTGTCCTCTTCGCCTGCCTCTTCCCCTCCTGCCTCTCCCTAAAAAAGGGGGCCTGTACATATTCTGGGGATTAAACGGTTGTTGAAAAGGTGGTTGCCAACCATACATTTGAAACTGTTGTTGGGGGTTGTAATTTCCCATCATCGGTGCATTATATTGCGGCCAGTATTGCTGGGACTTATTGCGACCCCTCTGTCTCTGTCTCCAGCTCCCAGTAGATAAATCACTACTATTTGATGAGTCATCGCCCGAATTTTCGGACATGGAATCTGTTCTCTCAAGGGGTACGTAATAAGGGTCTGAATAAGGATAACTTTTAGAAAATTAGATTTTTTTCAGATCCTTTTGGAACTTTGTGACTTTTTGCTGTGTCAGACTGTCCTTATACTCATTTACTTCCTTGTTTAATTTGTCTAATCTCTTTTTGTAGGCAGTCAGTGTAGTTTTGTAATGGTTTTCTGTGGTTTGTATTTCTACCACAAGTACCTCAGACAATCTGATTGCAGTCTTTCTGATCAAAATAATCCAGTCTCGAGTGCATCGCCATGCAATCTGTGCCCAATCTTTCCTGAATGCTGGATCATTCAGTAAGATTTGTGGGGCGTTAGTTACTAAAAGTCCTTTTGGAGCAATATTGTTCCTTAGATACTCCGTAAGGATTGTTCCAAGTAGTATAGTTCTAATTCTATTCCTTTTTTTCTCTGAAAGATTTTCCCAATCTGAGGTCTGTGCAATTGTTTGTGCAATATTTGTATCTGTAAACATTGAGGGTGTAGATAGAATGGCCTCCAGATCCTTAGCCCCGTAGGCTAGGCCTAGATTCTCAGCCATCTTTAGTGTCGCCTTATTTTAAAATAGTCACGTAGCTCTAATTCAATAAATCTCACAGCTGTGCGCTGCCTATATATTTGTAAACAAAAAGAGAGATTGAGGGTAGGAGTGCTCCCAGTCCCCCTATATTATATCCAGAAACAAAACGAGGGAGTTATCCTTAAGTCCACAAGGATGTAGAACAAATATATGTAGAACAAGTATAGTGAAGATACAGGAGAGAAAAAGGTTTTTTTTCTTTTTAAGAAAAAGGTTTTTCATTTAAAAAAAAACAACCCTCACTCACCAACCTAGTTGGTGACATGCTTCATCATCGAGGCCCACCCAAATGGTCTAATACCATCCGGGTGTGCTTCAACGCCTGATTACAGCGGAGCGGGTTAAGATGTTACGTGATAGTGCACGTGAGTTAGTGATATAAGTGAGGTTTAAAAATACCTCAAGACCCCCTAAGTAATTTAATATGGAGTCAAGAGGTAAGATTAAAAACAATAGTGATGATACCTCTAAAGGTATAATGGCCTTTGGTATCTGGCATTACTAGTGTTATACTAGTGATGTTAGATAAGGTCTTTCAGGTCAACATGTTTCTGCCATCTGTAGCAATGCTGGGCTTTCGTCAGGACCTAAATTGTTGGAAGGAGGGGTATGCACGCACTAAGGTGCACCCTTCTCTCTTCCAAAAATGTACCACCCCGTATACTCACGGAGTAGTTGAATTAGGGATCTTTTTCATGCGATCTGTGAAAAGAAGAAAGATAAAACTCCTGCATCAAATACCGTGTCTTTGCTTATTTAGATATTTGACTGCAATAAATGCCTTGTGGACTTAAGGATAACTCCCTCGTTTTGTTTCTGGATATAATATAGGGGGACTGGGAGCACTCCTACCCTCAATCTCTCTTTTTGTTTATAAATATGCTTTTCGTCAGCCAGCACCCATTCCTGTCGATCTTTCTTCCATCAAACACTTTCCAGAGGCCTAGAAAATGCCCAATGGATTGGAAAACGACTCTTTGCCAAAACAATCTCCAAAGCCAATGTTTTCATCTTGTGTTCTTTTTCACAGGAAAGTTTCCTAATAAACACTTCTTTACACATATATCCAACCATACCCCAATCATTTGTGATAAACGGCTGATACCTTTCCTCCAACGTTTTTCAACCCTTGGTCTAGTCCAAGTCACAAGCAAGAAGGCAGCTCCGGTCATGCCACTTTTATAAAAAATAAATATCTGGTTAAATCCATGTCATCCTGTACATATGTGCTGTGTAGGAAGTGAACGTATATCAGTCTAAAATGGGAACATGATGTAGAAATAATTTTGACCTGTTCACAGGCCCTTTTCCAACCCATCTCTGACGACGCCTCTGGGCAGTCCACCACCCATCTGTTATAGGCCTTCTCTGTGCTGACTTCACTATCAAGTATTAATGCTGCATACAGTTGTGTGATAAGCTTCTTACCTCCTCCTAATCCCAGAAGTTGTTGCATGATGTTCTGTTCTGTAGTGGGCTCTGAAAAAGTATTCCAAATACCTGTATCTGTATCCTCCAATTTGTTGCATTGGTGGAACTGCTCTGGGCCTGTCCCAAACTAATCTTGGGCCTGCAAAAAGAGAACAATCTACAGTTTAAAAACAGAACCCCTACCATGTGGCATCTCCCCACTTGCTATCTCTAGAAGGACATATTCTTCATCATGCTTTGGAATGGATACAGTGTCTGCAATAGTATGGGTATCTCAAATGGAGATGTTCTTATTACACTAAGTAGCGCCCTGTGCAACATCTCTCCCATCTGTCGGACAAAAATGGGAGGTTATATGGTACTCTCCATGCCAACATAAAAATCCCCCATACAGTATACTTCATAAATGTTCCCACCAGAATGATTTCTCCCTGCTTGTGCCTTCATAAAAACAGTGGACAATGTACGGCAATGTACGTCTAGGTTAGGTAGCCTCAATCCTTCCTTTACCCATGAGAGTTTGAGGGTGGCTATTTAACCCTACTTCAATTTCAGGCACAGGCCAACACACACAGGAGGCTATCTAGCTACAAAAGGTGCTCATTGGTGTAGGGCACATGGTGTTCTGCAGCACTTAAAGACACCGTGGCACCAATACCACTATTGCAAGTGATATTCGGCTGATAGTGGAGAGATAAAAGGTTTTCCAGAAGTTCACCGTCTACTCTATCCTTTTTACAGACATATTGTTCTCCCATGTTCTGAGAGACCCAAATTCCCAAGTTTCGGAAACCTCTTGGTTCCTACTTCAAATTTAGGACTAGGATGAAGGGATTATTTTTCAAGCCTGCCCAGAGGGAATACCTTCGATTTACTCTGATTCATTTTCAGTCCTGCTATCTTTCCAAATCCCTCACAGCGCGTCCAGCATAACATCTGTCTAAAAATGCACGGTAAAGATCCTGTTTCCCACGTGAATCACCCCTGTCCATAGACCTTACTGCAATCTGCAGACAAATTGCTCCATTGCCAGCTCAAAACGCACAGGTGACAAGGAGCATCCCTGTTCGGTTACCCTTTCTAACCACCCGGGATTCAGAAATCACTCCCCAAGTCCATCAGTCTATACCCTGGCCTACCCATCCCTATAGAGCAGTTGCAACCAATGTATACAATTAGGACCAAACCCCCTTTTCACCAAAACAGTCCAAACATAACTCCAGTTCACTGTGCCCAAGACTAGCTAAAGATTAAGCACCATCACACACACTCTTGCTTTGTGTTTGGAGAGCGAGCATAAAATGGATTAGCTTATGCATATTAAACATAGTGCTCCTGCCTGGGATAAACCCCATCTGATCTTCATCTATAAAGGCCCCTTTGAATTTAAAGTGATTTACTGAACAATTTTGCTTCAGTATTTACTAAGCGGTCTACAGGCTGACACCAAGGTGGGGTCCGTTCCTTTTTTGGGCACAAGAACTATCACCACTTTTTTCAATTTTGCAGTTCTCCCTATCTGCCTATAGTGCCCCCAACAGTTTTCCTGGGAGATGCTGTGGAATCCCCTGGTTGAGATCAGCAGGGATGCCATCCGTCCCTGGTGACCTACCCGTTTTCATCCTCTCCAGTGCCTCCTTCAGCTCCTGAATCACAACAGGAGCCTCCAGGATTTTCCACTGTGCCTCCTTGTGTCACAGGCGTGCTGCCTTGTGTACATATCTGTTGATATCTAGGTCAATTTAGGAGAAAACAGTGGTTCATATAAGGCCAATAAGCCCTGTGGTGAGTAAGAAAACCTCTAAAATAATAGGTATGTTCTTCGGGACCTTCTTAAAATTCTTTTTCCTTACTTTATATATGTCAGGTGCTCACAAACCAGTCCTGATGATGATCTCGAAGTATTGAGATCCAAACGCCATCAACCCCAGTACAACTAAACTCCTTGTTTATTATATAAACATTGTTTAGAAGGACTTTTTCTTATGTTGTCAATGTGATGGATGTTTTAAAAGTTTTCCTTACTCACTACAGCACACGCATCTTTTTCACTAATTTGTGAGCACCGTATCTATCCTTTAGAACAGTCTGATATGAATATTGTGGAAAATAATTATTACTGAAAAATGTCCATATGTGTCCCGCCCTATACCTGATTAAAATCATTGTGTGACACTGTGGGATATGGAAATGTCTGCCCTCTGTGCTTTGTTGGATAACACACTGTTTTCAATACTTATTGGCTTTATATGAATCACTAACTATACAATAACCCTGGTTCAAACATTTGGGGTCCCCTTGTGATACAATAGATATCTAGGTCAGTGGCAGTGTTCAACCTCATAAACCGCCCCTCCCGGAATTTGCTACATATGTCATTGATTTGGTCGTAACAATAGGATGTGTGTGTGGCTTCTCATGCCTCAACAGCCAGGCTAGGAAGAGATGGCTAAACTTCACCCCCTCCCTAAATAGCCCATGCCTATGTTGCATATAGATGTACCTGGCCCACGGGGTCCATGCGACCTCCATTTTATGTTTAGTATCCAGCAACTGTTGTAATTAATTGTTTTTTCCAAACCCGCCAATGTGACCTCTAGGTCCCAAGAACACCCATACCAGCTGACCCTGCACCCCATAAATTTGTGAGATGCATGCTCCTGTAGACACCACCTTGAATGCTTCCCACTTTTTAGGCCTGCTATTTGTGGTTTCATGATTGTTCTGTAAAAAAAACGCCTTATGAATTCTTGTATGGGGATGAGAAAAGTGTTACCCGCTAGGACTTCCATCCTCAATGTGAGGTATTCTAGGCCTAGAAAATTTGAGTTTAAGAGCATAGAGCAACAGTGAGTGGTCTGTTCGAAATCTATTCAGATATATTGCATGTCCAAATCATCATCCCTTGTAGCCAGCACATAAACTATTCCACTATGAGTACCATGCACATGCGAATGGTATGAATATACCCTGTCTGCTGAATGTTGGTTTCTTCAAATATCTATTAAAGCAAAGTGTGACATAAAACTGGCAACTGCAGCCACCATATCATGCTTCAACCCCAGTATAGGGGGGGTGTTTGTCCAATTGCCAGTCCACCACTCAAATATAGTCTACCACTTAAATGGAGCACAGCAATTGGAACTCTATGGGGCATATTCACAAGGAACTGTCGCCGAGTTAAAGGCACTTTATCGCAGCCAAAGTTACGATACATTTATCACCCCAATCACAAGTTGGTGTTAACAGCCCATAGCACTAGTTTACCTGCGGTAGAGGCCGCAAAAAACATCGCCACAGATGACCCCCGCAACTATCGCTAATGAGATGCAGAATAGGTGTTCCCGTGCCAAAAGCCTCAACAATACCACTCCACAACATTCACAACGACCAGACGGAACTGCGATAAGAACACGAAACAGGCGATAAGGCGTGTTAGCAGCAGGAAAATAACACCTGCTCTGACCTGGTGCTAAGTTGGACCACAGCCTGCACCACAAAAGGGAGCATAGCCCACAGCCACGCATGAAGAACAACAGATGCACCCGGGCAACTGAACATGCAGCCCGGACGGGCAAAAGGGAAACAACAGCCGCCGCAACCTCCCCCAGGATACCCCCTCTACACCCCCCACCGACCAAAGACATGCCACATCAGCTACACCCAATCACGTACAAAATTATCCGCATGATGTCGCACAATCACAACTGGGGACATGCATGTGTCGTCACAAAAATGAGCATCACATATTCATTTCCGAAGCAACAAATCAAACTTTATTAAAATTAACACAGAAATGAAATGAAGACACATTGCAGCTCCCCTCTGGCTAATCCGTAAGTCATAGCCTGCAAGACAAAAATGATGATAAGGTGTAGCCTGCGCACATCAAAGGACAGAGAGAGAGCGAAGGAGAGAGAGAGGAAGAGGGGGAGAGAGAGAGAAATGAGGAGAGTGGGAGAGAGAGAGAGAGAGAGAGAGAGAGAGAGAGAGAGAGGAAGAGAGTGGGAGAGAGAGAGAGAAGAAGAGAGTGGCAGAGAGAGAGAGAGAGAGGAAGAGGAGGAGAGAGAGAGAGAAGAAGAGAGGGGGAGAGAGAGAGCACTGCCCCTGCGCACCCAGGCCGCACTGCTCACCTTCGGCCACCAGCGTGCACACAGGAGGTCCCACCACATGCTGCTGCAGGCCACAAGCCCCGGGCCCGCGGACATGGCACATTCCACACCATGCCGCCCCGCTCCGCAGGCCACCAGGTCTCACGTTTGGTGCTGGGTCTTGATTACTCCATGGCAGAGGACATACCAGGGCACCCCGCGTCATTGCAAGCTGCAAACCCCCTCAGCCCAATAGGTGCCACCAACTCTGTGATCCCGGAAGCGACACCACATGGCGGTAGGCCCACGCTGCCCACTGGCTCAGACCTACACTGTGGTCCAGCAGGGCACACAAAACCTGAGCTGTCCGGCCAGCCGGGACGGGGCATCATGTGCAAGCCCAGTCAGCGCCACGTAGTGGCAGGCCCGTGATGGACGCAAGGCCTTGGGTGCCACTAACCCTGTCCAAGCCCAGTCAGCGCCACGTGGTGGCAGGCCCGTGACGGACGCAAGGCCTCGGGTGCCACTAACCCTGTGCGCAACAACTCATGGGCCCTTTACGATTGAGAACCGTGGAGCGCCCGTCATCCAGTCACCACCGGCAGAGGGGAATGTGACGTTGTCGGTCCCTTATGTTGGCGGAGTCACATGGCCTGTGATGCGTGTGCCGGATGGGTGTGGTGTGCGTGCAAGCCTGCCCTCAGGGAGTGGCTGTGACATGCTGACAACTAGACCATGACCTGCACACCACCAGCGAGTACGCCTGCGACGGATAGCAATGAGGGCCCCCCCTCGAAGCGTAAGAGGAGTGGTCTGGCCTGCCATACGCCATACCAGAGTAGGGCTTGCAACAATGACACGTGGGATCTGGGCGTGGTTAAGTCCATGTCTGGACATGGAAGTGACTGATATGTGTGTCCCTGTTGTAGTGTACACGGGACCTGGTACCCAATATGCTGTGTGGCACCCTCTGAATGGCATCCCACAGGGTGAGCATCATTGACGCAAGGGACATCACTGTCCCTACATTCACCCACACATTCATACATGGATGATGAACGACATAACACAGCAGTGCGTCACTAGATGTTTATTGCACATCCAGTGCAGTCCTGCAGCTGGAGCGGTACAGGGCAGTGTCGAGCACACTACACAATATGGGCCCGTGGAGGGCCAGCCAGAGTCCATCCGGGGATGACAAGTCCTGCGGAAGAGGTAGGGTACAGTCCGCAGTGTGGTCGCCGTGTCATTGGTCATCAAGCAGGATATGGCAGTCCATGTCGCTGTCCAAGGTGAGTGCATCGGAGTGTATCGGGGGTCAGTGGTAGGTCATGGGGCCATGTGCGGCACCAAGCAGGAACAGGCCAGGTGGCGGAAATGAATGCTAGTGCCTCCTGATCACAAATCCATCCACATCCTCGTCCCCGGATGTGTGCACTGCCCCACCTATGGGTGTTGCAGTACTGGCTGGGGCACTGTGTGACACTGACACATCAGTGGCCGGAGGAGGGTTGTCGGCCGCACTGTGTAGCAGTGACACATCAGGTGCTGGAGTGGATATGCCTGCCACACTGTGGGGCACTGACACACCAGGGGCGGAGATGTGGAAGATGTGGGGTCAGCAGCATTCATCAGCGCCACGCCTTGTGGTAGCAATGCCATGATGATGGTCTGCAGGGCATGGTAGATCCCAGCTACATTTTGCTGATGTACAGCGGTGGCTGCCATCCTTTCCACCTCCATCCGCACCATGTCCTCCATGAGCCTCTGCATGTGTGCCAGCTCACGGCTGCTATCGCTGGAGCCCCTCTGAGCGGACAGGTGTTCTTCTCTCCATGTCAGGACTCCAGTGATGTCAGTCAGGGCTCGTTAGAGGCCATGGAGCGGGCCTGAACACCCATGGATGGCGCCCAGTTTGGTAGCCATAGTCGAACCCCACCCACACCTGCTCAGCCGTCTCCCTCTGGGCCTCCAGCACATGGCTTTGGAAGGCCATGTGTTGTTCCTGGGGGTCTTGGGAGACTGGCGGGGCCGTGGGTGCCTCCTGCTGGGTGGTTTGGGTGGTGGGTGGTGGGTGGGGTCTCCTCCATGCAGGTGGTCAGCCCTGATCCTGGAGGTGAGTCGCGGATGATGTCAATGATGTCTAGGAGGGCTTGGGTGTCGATGCTGGGGTTGTCCTCCTCGTCATCAGTGAAGAGTGGCTGGAACTGCTCTACAGGGGGTGTTGACGGTGTCCCTGCAATGTGAAGAGGAGATGGTGTATTGCAATGTGTCCACATGTATGTAGCTGCATGGTACATGTTGACATTCAGACAGCATGGTATTGTACATTGTGACAGTCTGTGGATCTGGGAGATGACCCAGAGTCATTGAGGGTGCACACTGTGCTGTGCTTGATTGTGCATGTATGCCATCGTGGCCATCTCCACCCGTCCCCCCAGTACCTGGTGGTCACTCACCCTGTTGCGGTTGTGTTGTGTCCTGTCGAGCAGTGTCCGGTCCCCTGACTCCGGGCACAGTATCCACAATGATGACTGTCGACACCAGCTACTCCATGTCATCCAGCTTGAGCTGCGGTGCTGGGCCCCCACCTTCAGTCTGCATTGCTGCCTTCTGGTTAGCTGCGCGTTTCTCCTTGGTCTTCCGCTTTATGTCATTCCATCGCCTCTTGACCTCGTACATTGTCCTCTTGTGCTCTCCAACGGCATTCACCTTGTCCATGATGTCCAGACATATTCCATTTTTGGTGCCCAATGACACGTTGGAGGTGACGAGCAGTTGTTGCTGGTGTTCCATTACCTCCATGACTATGATCCTGTTCGCCTGTGGACTGAACTTCGTCTTCCTCTTCTTGTCCTTGCCCTTCCCTGTCCCCGAGATCCCGGGCTGGTCGTCCGGGGTGCTTGTGGGGTTGCGCTCGTCCTCTGCGCCTGCTCCAGCTGCCTCCGTGGTGCTTGGGTGTTGGCCAGTTTGTGTTTCGGTGTATTTTCTACTTTTATGGAGATTGTTCCCGCCTCCAGGTGTGTGTTGCAGGCCTGGCGCTGCTTATCGCTGATTTCCTCATCGCGTTTTTGGCCCATCGCAGGTGTTTTGGTGTTGTGGTTTGTGTTTTTATCTCCATCGAGGTGGTTGTATCGCGGACATTGTCCGCGGTTTTGGCAGACTATCGCATGGTACCACCTTGTTGTGGATTCCACATTGACACGGGGTTATTTTCCCGCGATGGGCTGCGATGTTGAGAGTTGTGTTAAGCTACTCTTGTGGTAGTTATCACACGTTCTTGTGAATATGCCCCTTTGTCTTTTTAAATGGGAATAGACTCTATGCTTCTTTGGGAAGCACCTAAGACCCAACACATTCCAGGTTATTAATGTTTTTTTCTATGGTGGTCATTAGAAGCAAATGCCAATGCATTGTAGGCTACTAAAACAGTATCTAGCTGCATCTGCTTGTTCATATCTCTCTGCATTGACATTTCCTTGGTGTGTCTATTCAAATGATCAACAACACTCCCCTGCCATAACTAATACCCCTATGTTAAACAAATTAACCTCCCTAATTCCCTCCCTCAGGGCAGTAGTAAAACGATACAACTCAGTATTCGCTGAGTTTTGCCTCTATCTCCTTTGCACTACAAAGCGGCAGATAGAATACTCCTCTCTTCAATAATTAAGATACCCACTAACTTAATTGAACAAGATTGCGTTCTGCAGCCAGCTTTCCACCAGCCTGAGACTCAGCCCTAAAAAGGGGGACCCCCAGCTAGTATGAATTTACCCACTTTTCCACTTTCTGTAGTAAGGTAGTAGAGGCTGTGCCCATACTCCCAATGCCTCCCACTCCCCGTTTAAATGTTAAATTACCTTATGTTTTCAAATTTCATATCCTTTTTGTGCCAAATAAGTCTACCCCAAAAGTCACCATTTCAAAATTGTAACTAGGGGTGGGTGGAACTCTTGGAATTTGACTCTGTGGAATTCCGAGGCGTCACAGTAAAACTCTGCGAGATTCAGCAGAGTTCCGCCAATGGACAGAAATAGATATGTCATGCGACTTGTGCAGTAATGTGGCATCAGGAGTACGATCTGCACTGAAACACCAGCACGATTGCACCACGCAGCGTGCCAGAGGGCACAGCTACTTGTTTTGGATTTTGCTGCCATTCGAGTAGATTTTCTACTCGAGTGGCACCCTTCTGACCGTGAACTGTCGTAAGTGCACGCAAATCTTCCCGGATGTCCTTCTAGTGACTGGAAATCGTGCTGGGGTGCCAAATCTTGCTTGTGCTTGCCAACTTACTGCTTTGGAGCTACGGTTAAGAAAAAATGCTCCACACGGAGAATGACAGAATTTGGGCAGAACTCTATGTTACAAGAGTAATGTGGTGTCACCGAAATTCTACAAAATTCTGCCGGCGGAAGGGAATTTTTTGCCCACCCATAATTAGAACATGAATCTTTCACCTCCAGCCCCTACTCATATCATCTCCAGACAATGTGAAATCCGAAGGGCCTGGTTCACAAAGTTAACACTTTTGACTAAGTTTACACATCTGAGTACGTTTACTACTTCTCAGTATTCACAAACTGCACTTTTGCAATAACTCACACTTTTGTAGTAAGTTCAACAATACACATGGTCAACCACTGGCACTGCAACACTCTCCCATAGAAAATAATAAGGATTGTTTGCAGTCATTACTGGGGGTTATGTGAGCTCATGCACAAAGAAGATTAGGTATTTTTAGGTTCCATAGGTTTTAAATGAGTTGTGTGCAATTTACAGAAATACAATACCAAAGAATAAAGCAGACATGCATGTAAGACAGCAGGTTGTGCTCTGTGAGAGGAGGTATGCAGAGGATGGCAGGCTAGGAGAGGGACATTTGAAAGAGAGAATAAAAAGAGAGAGACAAAAAAAGAAGCGACAATCAGCCGTTGAGCTTGTAGATCAAGGATACAAGAAGATAGAAAGAAACAGCATTATTTACTTATACTTGGTACTAGAATTAGATAAACCATTACTCTGCTGCTAGGCTACTGCCAGACCACCAATCCAGCCAGGTCAGTTGATCAGCTCAAGGGTTTAAAGTAAAAAATAATAGCTGGATGCATATGTCAGGAAATATCAAGACCTGTAGGCTGCAGTCAGAGGAAGTATTAACTTCAAGATCATAGCAGTTTGGGCAAATGCATGTGCAAATAAAATATACATTGAAAAGGAGATTCTTCAAATGCTGGAGTGGATGTCTTCTGGTGTTCATCCTCAGGTTTGGCGCACAGTAATAATTACAAAGCAGTGTGGGATCTATTTTCTCTAGTATGCATTGTCAACAGATCAAAGTGAAGACAGATTCTGAGACAGTGGAAGTGAATTGCCAGAATTCCAGTGGCAAGAGGGTGGAAATGCAGACACTGGTGTGCATTTCGGGATAGTGAAGAAATTCAGTGAAGTCTTTGTTCGCAAATGTCTGCTGATTAGGCTCCCTGAAGCATTGCTGAAATGTTTGTTCACTTCTTTATGCACTGGTTCCTTTTTACTATTTTATCGTGTATTATTGTAATTCCGCTTTTTAAGATATAATCATATCGAAATAAAGCCTTCTTGACTGTTATGTAGACGCTATGGGTGAGGTGGAGTGTAGCTGCTAGTTGATCGGGCCCATTGAGTAATGTGAAGCCTTTTGTTTACCTTGATCATACTTCAGAGCAGAGCCCTCACACCTCTTTGTGCCTCCGTTGTGGGGCCCCAGACTGGAGACTGCCCTTGCTGTGAGGGCATCACTACAGAATGCTGTGGCTGGAGAGCAGTCTGGCTGCAAAGGACATTTAAAAGAAGATTCACTCCAAACCAGTTCTGATGCGTGAGGCACTGGTTCCATTTGCAGTTTGATTCAAGTAAAAATTCTATTTATAAAACTTAATGAATCACTTTATGCTGGAATAAGAAACTGTGGAATAATGCGATTGGAATAATTTGATTATCATAAATACCAAATTCTGACATTTGCATAAAACTTGTAAGATATATTCATGAGTTGCAACTTTTAAAACAGTGACTATGAATAACTGGATATAGAAGTGCTTTTTACCCTATATATCTGCAGAAGTGAAACCGGGGTACATGTGCACCTCTAGAAAAACAAGCATTTGCAATGCAATCGGTCTCGCTTTTGGGACCTTATATGTATTTAGCTATGCAGCACATGGAGGGAAATTAAGCACCAAACTGCGTGACACACGAGGTATAGGAACACATGGAGAGAAATATTTGCTTTCAGCAGGAAATGGTATAGTCCAAAGCTCTGTTTTTAATATAAAATCAGGGCCTTTGTGGTCATATCACTGAAAATACAACATTTGAAAAAAATATTATTGTCTACTGGTGCTCATGGAAGACAATTTCTAGGGACTGGAATCTAGAGAATGCTAAAGTGGTTCTGGTATTTTACGGACCTCTGCTGGTCGTTTTCTATCAAGAAAGTTAAATAGAGGCAGTTGCCAGAAAAATAAAAAAAGAAAGTCCCTAAGCAGAAAGCAATTCTGGTATATTACTGACCTCTGCTGGTCGTTTTCTATCAAGACAGTTACATAGAGGCAGTTGAACAGAAAAAAGCAGTAGCAGACAAGTCCTAGGGCTGATCTCCAGAGACCACAAAGTACATAGACATATAAGTATATACTAAAATACATAAATAAGGAGTAAATAAAAAGGGCAGGTGAGATAAACAAGAAAAAGAATGAAAAAGACAATGGACGCGAGATCTATTGCATTGCAAATGGTAGTCATCACAGACAACGGGAGGAGAGGGCGGGCAGGAGGGGGGGAGAAGGCACGGTCAACAGGCGAGGGGGGGAGAAGGCACGGACTACAGGCGGGCTGCGGCGAGAAAGCACAGACAACAACGAGAGGGAAGGGGGAGAAAAGAAGACAGTAGTAGAATCTCATTAAAGAAAATAGTTCTCACAGTAACAGTAAAGTGTAACACTCGAAGTAAAGGTGCCAGTCGCTATGGGAGGTGACAAATGAAGAGGAGGCGGTACTAAGGAGGGACTAACAAGCCTATTGATGAATCAGAAGCCAGCATTTAGGACACACAATGACACAAGCCAATGACAAACATGGCCGGAAAGTGGGCAGGGCTTCTATTTGCTATTCGTCCACAATAAGTCTCGCAGAGCAGCGCTTGCGCGTTGGCTTAGGCTTGACCTAATTATCAAGAGAATGTATTTGTCTCATTGACTTCTATTGAAGCAGGGGCAATTTCAGGCAGGGAGACAGCCAAAATAAAGCCATTTTTTGCTTCAGATATCAGGAGTCTCCTGACGGAATCGGGACTTCTGCCTTATATGTACTGAACATTAGTATTGGGAGAGTATTTTTAATGATTAATGGTGCAATGAAATGATGAAAAATTTGAAATGCAGCGTGTGACATGTATTTGTGTAATCAAAACTTGAAAGGACACAATCTTATAGATTGTCTCCCTACACAACACGTATTGTACAGCACTATGCTTCAAGGCAAGGTTCCTGGTCTGTATCAATATATACACATTGGGAAACATGCAATGGACTGAACTCATTTCTACGTTATTTGGACCCTTTCACATTAAAAAGGTGACTATATTATGAACCGTACACTCGTTGTTTGCTTGGTACACAAATGTACTGTTGAATAAGGTACTGAGGTGTTCTTTTTGTATAATACATACAGCAAGCTGCAAATGCACGTATCAGTTATTAGTTAAAAACGTGCAAAACATTTTCACTTTGAAGGCCACAGCTTTTGGTCGCTTGTTGATGCACATGCACACAATTACATGTATTATTTCTCCAGTATGTTCACATGTGTCCCACTGCCACCCCTCCTGAGTCCGGTGGAAGGTTCCCCCACAGGGTCTTACCTGCCGCCTCCCAGACTCATAAGTCGGACTGCCTCCTCTCAGCTCTCTACCAGACTTCAAAATAAGAAAGTGTGAAGACACAATTGAAAAGCTGTAAGTGAAAAGCTCTGGAAGGGAGTGGAATTTTCTGCTCTGTCCACACAAACACTTCCAATGGAGTGTAAAAACACACATAGAACTAGTTTCAAAAAGCACCGCCTACCCGAGTGACTCTACAAGGAAGAACCTCGGAAAGCAGACTCCTGCCGCCCCGGAAATGATTACCCAGTGTGGTGTCTTTTCTAGTTAATAAAGATGCAGGAACACCGATGTATAAAGCACGTAGGGTTTAATCACTTCAGCCATCAACAGCAAGTCTTCAACTGACTCTCATGGAATACTGTAACACAAGTATTCTACACATCAGGAATTCTACATAGAATGTTATCAATGAGATTCTACAAAGAACCTAATACAATGTCACACATCTTCCCTCTTTACAACAAAACAAACAAAATAAAACAGAATAAACAAGAAACTAAAAGAACCACAAAAAAAACAGAGATACATTTTAAACTAGTCAGACATAATCTTTCATGTACACAGGAAGTCTGCATACCCTCTGACTCCTCTCCCTCACATTGCAAGGCAAGCCCGAGGATCTTGTGGGAGAGGGAATTACACCACTTGATGATGGATAAGAGCCAGTATCACCTCTAAGACTCTCAACAGAAGAGGAATTTGGATTAACCAACTCTACACGGCTCTTATTCCAAATTCTACCATCTTCAGTCTTGACTGCATTTTTAAAGATCTTCACCACACTCCTCATTTTAGAATACTTGGACCAGGGATGTCGCCCAACAGGTGTCTTGATCTTCACACAATCACCCACTCTCACCTCATTAGTTTAAACACATTTCATTTCATCAAAATACACTTTTCTATTAAACTGTTTTTCAAGTTCTCTATTTCTCCAATCACCTATTTGATTGTCAGCCAAACCTTTATTCAATCTCATCCATTATGAACACAATTTTGAATTAGATGCCCTACCCTTGAATAACTCAAAGGGGGTTCTTCCTGTTGTCAAGTGTGGAGACATACGATAAGCAGTAATCCTGTCTTGAAGAACATCTTTCGAGTTCAAGCCATTGACTCTGGCTAACTGTATACTCTCTTTGAGAGCCTTTCCACAGCTCCATTGGTTTCTGGGTGGTATACAGCACTTCTCTTATGTAGGATGCCACAGTTTTTTTTAAAAACTTTGAAACTCATTCGAACAAAACTGTGGTCCATTGTCAGAGAGAATACTATTAGGAAAACTTTCTCTCTTAAAAATGTCCTCTAAAAAATTAATGACATAACCCGTTGAGATGTCCCTAACAGCACTCACTTCAATCCATCTGGAGTACAGGTCTAAAACAACAATCAAATAAGGGGTATTACTCAGACCATGCAATGGACCAACAATGTCAATAGCAATTTCATCCCTTGGGTGAATCGGTAATTTTCTACAGACCATAGGCATTTGCTTTGTTTTCAATATTTTATCACTGGCACAGCACTACACACAATCCCTAACCAACTTTTCAACCTCCAAATCCATGCCCGGCCACCAATATTGCAATCTCAGATACTCCTTAGTCTTCACTATCCCAAGATGACCAATGTGAGCAAGACTCAGAAGTTTGTTCCGTAAGCCCAAAGGAGGAACCAGTTTAGTGCCCCGAACAAGTACCCCATCGACAACAGACACCTCCTCACAAATCAGAGACCAAGGCTTATCAAGACGCTTGTTATTCACCATCATGTCCATTACTTTCTTGATTTCTTGATCATTCTCAATTTCATCTTTCCACTCCGACTCACTAACAGCACTGGAAGTGATTTCACAAACATTAACCACATCATCATCCAAAATTTCCTCATCAGTATCAAGTTCCTTTACATTAACCAACCGAGAAAGACAATCTGCAGATTTATTGACAGCACCAGGAATATAATCAACCTCAAAATCAAATTCTTGAAGAGAAATAACCCACTTCTTAATTCTTGAAGAGATTGAATCAAGACATTTGTTGGAAAACACTTCCTTGAGGGGTTTATGATCAGACAATACCTTCACTTTGGTACCCCATATCAAGTTTCAGAACTTTCTAAGCACCCAAAAGATAGCCAACGACTCTTTTTCTATAACCGAGTAATTACGTTCCGACCCTCTCAGACACCTGGAGGCACAAGCAATCAAACGTTCAACTGCATCACATTTTTGCAGTAACACAGCACCTAAACCCTTTGCACTGGCATCAGTCCATATCTGAGTCACGTCACCCGGCACAAAAGCTTGTAAGGAGGGCGCTTTACTCAATTCCTCCTTAATGGAAATAAACTCTTTCGCACACTCACCACACTATTGAAACACAACACTTTTACCAGTGAGTCTCCTAAGATTTTGAGTCTTATCTGCATAACCTGGAATGAATTTACTATACAATTCTACCATACCTAAGAAGGATAACAACTCTTCTTTATTGACAGGGTCACTGATTTTCAGAATGGAATCAACAAGTTCTTTCTTAGCGAAGACACCTTGTCCAGAGATACAATGTCCCAGATAGTTCACCTGTTCAACAGCAAACTTACATTTCTCTTTTTTCAGAGACAGACCAGCCTCTCTAAGACGTTCCAAAACAGCACACACTCTAGAGTAATGTTCAGCCCTAGTACTGCCATAGATCAATAAATCATCTTGGTAGTACCTCACACCTGTGACCACTTTAAGAATTTTAGACATTATGCGTTGAAAAACCGACACAGCAGAGACAAGCCCAAATGACATCCTACGAAACAGTTCCCATTGGTGTCACAAAGGCTGTCAAATCCTGCGAAGGCTCATCCAGCTCCACTTGATGATACGCTGACGACAAATCAAGGGTAGTAAAATACTTAGCGCCAACCAAAGTGCCAACCATCTTGTCAATATTGGGCAAGGGGAATCTGTCCACAATCACCTCCTTGTTAAGTGAGCGTAAATCAATGCAGAGACGTAATTCACCACTAGCTTTCTTAGCCACGACTATGGGAGCCAACCATTCCGTCGCTTTAACAGGTTCAATGACTCCCATTTCGACCAACCGCTCAATCTCTTTCTGAACCCCTGCTTGTTCATTCAAAGGAATTCTTCTTACTTTTGCAACTACAGGAACAGCTCCTTTTCTCAATCTAATGTGATGTTTGTACCCCTTGAGACATCCAAGTTTGTCTCCAAACACATCAGCAAATTGGGCTGCAAAAACAGAGACAGAGTCATCCACCTCTTGAACCTGAACTTGTGGGATTGCATTAGGATTAAGACGAACACCAAGCAAACGTTGATGGGGCCACCCTAAAAGAGCATCCCCACGCTTGGCCACATATACTTTGCCCGCAGTCATACGTCCACACAACTCAATGGTAGTCAAAAAATATCCTAACATTTTAATGGGTATACCACCATAACCCAGAGGAGCAACATCATTTCTAATCAGCTTAACCTTGGCACTGAAATGCTGTCAAAAAATATCTTCACTAATCATGGTAAGATGTGAACATGAATCAAACTTTAACTCAAGTTGGACACCCTCAATACCAACCATATGAGAAGGATGTACAGCCTTCTGTTCATTAACCTGAAAAATAATTTCCTTAACCTGAGGTTGATCTTTGGTCAATGATTGATCTCCTTTTTTAACCTTGCTTTTGCAACATCTGGCAAAATGACCCCTACTACCACAGGTACTGCAAATAACACGTAAGGCTGGACAGAAAGAAGCATTCGCCAGATGTCCTAACCTACCACATCTAAAACAGGTAGGTTTGTTGTCAAAAGTAGGAGCACCACTAGTAGAAGATGAAGATTTGTCTCTGTCTTTGGCCACCAGACTTTTGTTTTGAACTTGGCACACAAACTCTTCAACACTCGTGCTAGTCACATTAGATTTGCTTTTATCAGAACTCAACTCATCAACACATTTCATCATATGTTCAACCTGTTTAGCGATCGTTAAAACCTCATCTAACGGAGGCTCATCTTTTAATCACAATTCTTTTCTTATTTTGTCGTGAGCACATTTCAACACAAATTGATCCCTAATACTTTCCTCCACTGCACCACCAAACTTACAAGAAGATGCAAGTTTTCTTAATGCTGAGACAAACTCTTCAACCGATTCATCCTTCTTTTGTTCACGAAGTCCAAAATGATATCTCTCCATTATGGTGCTCAAACAAGGAAGATAATGCTGATCCAACTGTAATATGCAAATTTCATATATATTCAGATTTCTCTGGTCAGCAGCACTGAGCTCAGGTTAATGCTCCAGTACTTCCTGTCCTTCTCCCCCAAGAGACTGTAGGAGTAAAGAATGTTTCTGTTCTGCACTCAGATTTGTCCCACAAACCCTTGCGTAATTCACAAATATCTTTTTCCACTTTTGCCATTTTACGCTTGGTTCACCTGGACTGGTTAGGAAAAAAGGTGGTTGAGTTACATTCTGCATTTTACCTCAATATCTCTTTAACAAGTAGGATTACTATTTTTTCAAAATAAACATTGCATGACACACAAATGGGAGAAATTTAAATTAAATTTCAACTAAAATTATCATATGATATTCTGCATTGTAAATAAATAAATAAATAAATATTAAAGCAGTTATATCTTTTCCCTTAGAATAATGTCTTGTTATGACACACTGAGAAAAAGAAAACTTCCTTGTCCAAAAGGTGTGTCAATCACCGATGAATAAATACTGACACAAGATATACCGGAAAGCCAATTCAATCCTTTGCGCCGAGATTCCACTACTTTTAGTTCACAGATGTGCCAGTACTAAAGTTTTCCTGCTTTAAAAATTACCTTGTTTAAAGTTACTGGTGTGCCAGTCACCGAAAATGCTGGCTCGAAAATTCTTCATAAATAACTGAAATTCACCACGTGCTAGTTACCATTAATACAGGCTCCAGGAATTATCTAGTTAAAATTAGCGGTATGCCAGTCACAATAGATACAGGCTTGAAGATGTTCACCCGATAACGAAAGAACAACAGTAAAAGATTGTCGTATTTACCACTTGAAGCAAAGAAAAGCTTCCCAATTGCACAATATGGCCCCCATGCGTGACAACGCATGTATCTCCAGTGTAGAATAACTCTGAAAAGCTTCCCAATCTCACAAAATGGCCCCCTTGTGTGACGACGCACGTAACTCCAACGTAGAACGCCTAACGCATGCAATTACGCCTCCTTCTCCTTGTTTGGAACGCAGATGCGCTCCAGGCCTAACAAGGCCTAACTTTTCCAATGCCGATGGAACGCAAATGCATTTCACCACTTGCCCCTACCTCTAACCTTCTCACCAGGAATTGCAGAGCCGGAAACACCAGTCACTTGGTGCCGGAGCCACGAAATAGCCGCTGGAGAAGTATAAAAACCTTCTATTCTCAGAAATGATCAGCCGCTCGAGGAGGATGACCTTCACGATTTCTCTCGAGGGGAATATGACATGGATGCTGGATGTTGAGGTGAGACAGGGCCCATCATCGTCGCCAAATAAATGTGGTGTCTTTTGTAGATAATAAAGATGCAGGAACACCGATGTATAAAGCACGTAGGGTTTAATCACCTCAGACATCAACAGCAAGTCTTCAACTGACTCTCATGGAATACTGTAACACAAGTATTCTACAAATCAGGGATTCTACATAGAATGTTATCAATGAGATTCTACAAAGAACCTAATACAATGTCACACCCAGCCTCTTAGGGGCTGTGAATGATTTCTCCACGCACAATGAACTTAGTAAACTTTGCTTTGTTGTACACTGTAGCCTTCGGGGCTCCCTCACGATAAACGAGACACCTAGGAGTCAGATTGAACCGGTAAGTTGCACTTGCAGAGAAAAACAATACAATGACGCTTTAATAGCACAACGGAAAATACAAGGTATGCTAATAAGGTGACCTAGCTCCCTCTTCCCTTTTTTGTGACTTAGTGATTCAAAGACCGCTCTGAAAACCATTAAAAACGAGGTCTGGAATGGGTAGCGCGGTATTATTCTAGGAGCAACCCCCCACATTATTTCTCAGATGCAGTAAAAGGTAGATTCAACCCCTCCACAGATAGCTCCACTTTCTATCTGCAAATGAACAGTCTGAAGACGGTAGACACTGGAGTTTATTAGTGTGCCCGTGACACAAATCGAGGGAGGCGAGGCAACAAATGAAACTCTCTCACTCATGTGATCTTTAAGAAGAAGAAAAAACAGCGGTGGCAAGGTCCAAAAGGAAACGGCTGTCATTGTCCCGCTGCCTTGAAAATGAAAGTGGACGTGGCCGCTGAATGGAGCATGTTGTCGTGCTTCAGCTCGGAGAAACTCAAGAAAGAAAATAGAACAAGTCTGGTGCAACAACAAAGTAAAGGGGCCAGTAGCCATGGACGTACTAAGGAGGGACTAACAAGCCTCATAATCAATCAGAAGACAGCATTTAGAAGAACAAACACACAAGCCAATGAAAATTATGGGCGGGGTTGTTGGTGGGGCTTCTCTCCCTTACTGACCTACCCCAGATCAACCCCAGAGCAGCACTTGCGCGCTGGCTTAGGGCTCGACCTAAAAATGAGGGCCCTCTGTCTTCACTGGTAGGAGCTACTAAGTAAGTAAACATCTTGCCCCGAGTCTGACACAGGGCCAGGCTTGCATTAAGGCCTAAGACAGGATGGGCCTTCTACACCACTGGTAAGGATTCACACTGACATTGAAGACCTTACACTACAATCCTTCCGCAACCCTGCAAGCCATCACCTGTTACAGACACTAAAGCCAAGCGCCTGGAGGCGATTAAGCTGACGCCATGCGCTGCATGAAAAATATATTCTGTTATGGATTGTAAACGCACAGCTTTCTGCTGTTCAGAGCCACAAAATGAGTTAAGCAACTTGTGTACCCTTAAAGGGCCAACCCAAATACTGTGTGTTGCCATGCCACATGAGCCAATTGGAAAGAGATTCAAAAGAAATTCAATCATGTAGAGAAGAGTCTCAAAACAGATTTTCATGGGTTGGCAAAATAACTCAACTTTAAAGCGCCAAGAGGTAAGATGGTCCATAGCTCGAGGTATATAAAGGAGTCATCCACTGGTTATTCGGATTTCATTATTAGGTCATAAATAATGATTCTAAAAACCTTACATCAAAAAATGAATTAATATGAAAACTCACTACCCAGTTCCAATACAGGCGGCCGTCTAATACCGACTCCAAGATCCTCATGCAGCAAGGGATCGTACAGCAGTGTGCACATAATGTCCATAGTGTAGTAATATGCAGTGCAGTGTGCACATATTCCTCACAGTGCAGTGTGCACAGTTTCCTCATGGTGGAGTGTAAAGCGGTGCAGTATGCAGCGATTTCTCCTTCTGCAGTAAACAGCAGTGCAGTGTGCACAGATTCCCCACCGTGAAGTAAGATGCAGTGCTGCATGCACAGATCCCCTCTTTAACACAAATCATCATCACAAACAGCCCCTGGGATAAAAGGAAAGACGTCCCCGGATAGAAAAGCCGATCTCAGCCGGATCCCGGAACAGATTTCCTCCAGGATTGTTCAGTCTATTGCTACAAACACAGCAGAAGGTGCTGAAAATCTCCTAGCTGGGCAGAAACCTTTAGAGGAATACTCTCACACACTTGCAATACCTTGACAGGGCTCTTTGAATCCCCAGAGCAGCCTCCAGAATGTGGCCCAGGAAGGGGGGGTGGGGGTCAGTATTGGAGCGCTTACCTGTGGTGGAAGCTGCCCACCAGATGCACATTTTTCGCTTAACAACGTTGGAGTGTCTCAGTAGGTGGAGGAAGATGTTTTGTGCATTGGTAAAATAAGTACCATCAGTAGACAAACACATTAACATCAAACCATGATCTATTACAATCTCATGTACTAAGTGAAAAAGCACTGTCATTATGAGTCTTTTCTAAACTCAGCTACCCCTCTCATGTGGAGACATGAACATGATTTACAGAACGTGCAAAAGAAACGTATCAATATGTTTTCCTTTTTCTATGTCACATTATAGGTAATGTATCTGTCTTTTAATGTGGCACTCATGCAGTGAGGATGGGTCTCTTCAGAATGCCAATCAAAGCAAACCTCATGCACTGTCACATTTTGTAATGTGTGACAAATAATTGCCTTTGTCTTCATGTGCCACCCCTGATCTCAACGTGTTCAGTTTGCAAGATAGATGAGAATCATTAACGACTTAACGAGCAGCAGCATCTTAAAGCTATTTCTGCATTCCTTAATTTATGTTTAATTGCTTTGTTCATATCCACATTTGTTCATTATTTCGTATTACACAAATTACACATTTATAATTGCCTGCATTATTTGTTAAAATGAACTCGTTCATTCCCCAAAACACTCCCTGCTTTGCATTAACTGGCAATTGCATAGGCATATTTAGATAGGGATGCACACATTGTAAACACATGTTGACATTCAGAGCTAACACACATGGGAACATTTGTATCTTATATTTAACTATTAGATAGGGTCAATCCAATTTATGTGTAGGAAATTATATAGTTACAGAATGAATTGCTGTGAGATCACTTCTAGTGTTGTCACTACACCTGACGTCATTGTGCACTTGTTATTATAATTAGTTCCCTACCCCAATTTGTTTTAACAACTTTTGGCTGACTAATAACCAAGCAACCAAACTGTTAACAAGATAGACTTTGCATTGCTATCAACGTTACAATGACCCCGTTAGCTTTAATGTTTTCTGCTCATGACCTCCTTGTACAATTATAATCTTATATAAATAGAACATATCGCCAAGCACAACTCTCAAAGGATTTTCACAGTGAACACAAAGCCCGACACATTGTCAATGGTTATTGCATGACTGGTTGATAAAAGGATTTGACCATGTACATAATTTGATCACCAGTCGGAATAAAGGGTTTCACTATTGATCTTCTTTAGATTGTATGTAGTTTATTTGATCATTTCGTTAACTACGGTCTCAAGAGCTGGGTTTGCATTAGTTATATTTCCACTCCTCCTGTAACTGCTTTTATCACCTGGATGTCAGGGGACAAAATCAGCCTGCTGACAGAGCCCTTTGCAAAATTATTTGAAATACTTTTTTTTTCGTTTTTCTGAGAGGTATGCCTAATTATTTCCTCCTTGTCTTTATTTATTTTATTTAGTGATGCTGCTTTACATAGTATGAATATCACCCAAAGACATTAGAGTGCTAGGTATTTATTGATAAGTCCTAGTTTCCATAGAAAAAGCATTTTATGTTTTGCTTCTAATTTTGGCTTCGTTTGACGAATCTTCACGAAATTTCCAAAACTAGTTCTCCAGTTACTTCAGGTGCTGTCTGGAAAGTGTCAGGGTGGTTCATCAATCAGGGGCCGAGTAAAAGGGGGTCCCAAAATGTGTTTTCCCCATGCTAGTTCCAATAGGGATTTTAGACACGACTACACCCTGAACTGCTGAATAGAATTACACCAAATGTGTCAGGAAGCTAGATCTTGGTCCAGAAAGATCTATTTTTGTAATTTGGGTGTCAATCTGTTCAGTAGTTTTGGAGATATTAAAGATTAATGTATATTGAGAGATGCAGATCCACTGTGGATCCACTGCGGTAGATCAGAGGATCAATATACCAACATCAGTGCCATGATTGGCTGGCAGCAACCTGACAGGATAGTTGCAGCCGCCATTTTGTGTATCGGGACTCCGTCCCATTGGGGGGGGGGGGGGGGTCAACAATAAATGGGGCATAAGGGGTCAGGATGGAGGCATCCTGACCCCAAGGATCTGATGGAGGGGTCTGTGAGGGACCCCTCATGGGCAAGGATTTTCCCCAAAAAGTTTTTTGGGTGGGCGCCAGAGGATCTGCAGATCCACCGCAGTGCTCAGCAGATCTTGACCCAATTAAAAAATACACCCACTCACACACTTCCTCACATCCCCCACACAACCACTCATACAGCTACTCGCACATCCACTTACGGACTAACAAAACCACTCACACACCCATACAGCCACTCACACACCCACTCACAGATGCAGAAAACCACTCACACAAACCCCTCACAGACCCACATAGTCATTCACACACCCACTCACTTCCATTCACACACCGACTTACAAATGCACACAAGCACTTACACACCCACTCACGCACCCATACAGCCACTCACTCACCCATTTACAGACTTACACACCCACTCACAGACCCACAAAAACATTCGCACACCCACTCAGAAACACACCAAGCAACTCACACACCCACAGGGAAACCCATACAAATAATCACACACTATCTCACACACCCACACAACTACTCACACACCAATACAGTCGCTCACACAACAACTCACACACCTATTTACACATTCACACACCCTCCAATTCACATACTCACACACCCAGTAAGTAGATAATACTAACTCTCTTTTTGTGGCAGTGCGGGTGAGCAGTTAGGCTTATCAGAGGACATTGTTAAGCATCTGTTGTACTCACAAAGGCAATAAATGAGACAGACACTCAAGAATAAATCCGAGACCAATGTGATATAAAAATAACACAATCTTTATCTAAGTTCTGAGAAGATAGACTTCAAATCAGTACTATACTTGGTACAATTCAAAATATTCAGATGAGTACTTTGTATTTAAAATAAATGTAGTGCAGTTTAAAGTATCCAGTACTTTCAGTATTTAGGCACATGGTGTCGATACCGTCAAATATTTAGAATGGCGATTAGTGGAGGAAGCCACGGAGGCGTATAACTGTAATGGAGTTCAGTAGTCTGCCAACACAGTTACAGTTGCAGTGACAGGCAGCAGGTCCCTGTAGTTCTATGGAAGCACTGCCATCGCAGTCATGATTGTTGGGCTGAAGGTGTAGTCTTGGATGGTGGAGTACTGCTGTCGCAGTTGCCCTTGTGGTCACCGGAACGAGGTCTCTGCCAAGGAGGTTTGGAAGACCAGGGATGGTTAGAGGTCTTCTTCACTGGCAAGATGGAGGTCTTTGGGGGTCCAGGACTCGAGTACAGCAGGAGTCAAGATGCACCTGTAGCTGAAGTACCAGACGTCATGGGTGCTGGTTGTCAGAGTTCACCGGCAGCGGTCAGGCCACAGGTGAGTTACAGTGCGCACACTACAGAGGAGATGCAGCCATGCCAACATTGCGGCTTCTGCCGGCAAGCCACCAGCAGGAGGGTATGGGCTCTCAGGAGTGGGGCTGCTTCCAGCATTGGTCGCCATGCTGAGAGGATCCCTTGAGATGATGGAGGCATGTTGCAATGTTTCTTAAAGGAATGAGTTGTGTCGACACAAGTGCCATTCCTAAACCACTGTGGTTCTTTACCGGAGGTCACTGGGAACTAGAGCCCCTAGCCCAAAGGGATGTTTGTGGCGATTTGTGAAGGCTGGAAGGTTTTCAGGGTTTCTTGGAGGCCTTGCAGCTGAAAGGGGTTTCGCCGGTTTCTGTTGCAGCAGGACTCAATTCCCGGTCTGTCAGCGATTTTCTTTCGTCGTCTTCTTTTTGTCTGTCGAATCTGAAGTCAGGTTCAAAGGGAGCCACCTAAATACTGAATTTAGAGGCATTCTTAGGAGACAACAGGTAGTGTCCAATGGGCTGCTTACCCCTAGGGTGCCTCCACCCTCTGTATGCGTGTCCTGTTTGGGGGGGGGCATATCCTGACTCCTCATAGGTTACTATTCCCATCCTCAAGATGGCTAATAGTGACAAGTGGGGTTTTCCTCCCACTGAAATTGGGGCAGTGCTGAGGGGTTGCCATCTGCTTCTAACAGCAGTGGCTGGGGGTAGGGTTCAAAGGCGGCATGGCCTTTGAAGTTCCCGCTTCTGCCAAGGAAGATCCTGCAGGGGGAAAGGTGTGGCTAACTTGGCCCAGAGAAGGCTTTGTCTCTGGATCCAGAGACCACTGGCTCTCTACTCAAGGGTCCAGAAACATGTCTGGTGATGGCAGGCTGACTAAAACAAGACAGCACCACACCAGTGGTTGGTAAGATTTCAGGGGGGCCTCTAAAAAGGTCCTATGTAGGAATGTATTATTAAATCCTACACTGGCATCAGCAAGGATTTATTAAGACAAGATGTTTGGTACCAAACAGCTTAGAAATCAGTGAACCCATCATGGAGCCAGGAAACTTGTGTTGACAAGTTTCTAGCCCATGTACTCTTCATGGCATCCCTGTTCACTTACAATGTCTCAGAATAGAATGTAGGGGCATATCTGCTCATGCTGATTTGCCCACACATAGGATATAGTGCACCCTGCCTTAGGGCTCAAGGCCTGTCTTATGGGTTGCTTACCTATATCACATACAGTGTAAGTGTGGCATGGCACACAGGGCTTTGTGCCATGTTGACTCTTTGTTTTGTCCTACACATGGACACGCAGCCTGTGACAGCAGCACTGTCAGGTCCGGGTGAGGGGAAGCTATGGGACGGTCTTCTGTTCCCATGCCCCGGTTACTGGGGGTACCAATTGTTTGGGGCTTACAGGGGAAACAGAATTTGTGCCAATTATGGTACAGGTTTGGGGGAAGAAGATCTGGCACTGTGAACCTGGTTAGCAGGGACTCAGTGAACTTACAGAAATTACAGCTGACATCAGGCAAAAAAGTCGGGAGCTAACCATGTCAAAAGAGGTACTTCCCTACACCCAGTCACAGACCCACAAAGCCACTCATGCATCTATTCCCAGACCCACACAACCACTCACACACCCATACAGCCACTCAGATATCCACTGACAGATCCACACACTCACTCACATACTGACATACACACTCGCAGCCTCTCTCACACACATACAGCCCACTGTATGAAATATGTTGTTTTGAATGAGTTCTCTTTTTTTGGAACGGATTAACGGATCCGTCCCAGATCCAAAATGTGATGCTGTTCTGTATTAAATGCATGCTTTTAGTTGGGATTCCGCAACAGATCTGCGGATCCAAGGGACAAATAAAAAAAAAGGATTTGCAAACAAAATGAACCAATGTTTGGGAAAAGGGTTGGCTCTGAAAAGAGCCTTTGTGTTTATGATGTGTAGATGAAAATTAGACATAGAACATAATGCAGTCTTTCAAGGTTTGAGGAACACCCTGTTGCCGCTGTCTGTAAAATGGACTTCGTCTTTTCGATATATTTCGTCCACATCTAAGCGTAAGTTGTTGTGGTATCTAGAGACCATGTTGTGGTCTCTGAGGAATGCAGAAACAGTTTTATTGACATGTTTTCTGGATTTAATTATCTGTAGACAAAAGTCAGTTGACCATTGCCACTTCTGCCTTTGGAAAATGTTGGAGAGCAACAGGGCAGTATGTGGGAAAAGTGTAAATAATTTAAGAAAGGTACCCTTCATTAGGATTTCCAGTCCTACCCCAGTAATTGTGCCTAGGTCATTGTCACCACAGTGTACAATCATGGGGTCTGGATGTTGAAAAGGCGGAGTGCTTTAAATCAAAGGCAGCAATTGATGCCACTTTAACCCTCTCTGGCCAAGCCTAGTAATGTCTACATTAGATAAACATAGGTACCTATCAATGCCACTCTTTCTAGCACTCTCTTTGGTGCAAAACAGAAAACTATAGCCCACAATCCAGACTCTGATCATTTTGGAGATAAACACGAGTAGCACACACGAAAACGCTTCAGAAGAATGAAGCAGTATTGAAGATGAAACACAGCTAAAATGGTGGACAGCAAGTAAAATATAAAAGAACATATCTTATTGGATGGTAGAGATGTGCAGGGAACTAAAATAAGGTAGTGACTTAAAACAAAAAGTAAATACCTCTGTCCCCTGCTAGTGGCTTTGGAAAGCTAAATAAAAGTTATCTTGCTTGGGATATGATTGGAATTGCTAACAGTCAACCACACCTCCTACAGTTAACGTGAAGCTAGTATGCTGTTTAGAGAAAGTCTTGCGAACTTTTCACCTACTGGTAGGTAGAGCCTATTGGAAACATGATTATTATGGAAACAGAGTGAAAGAGTGTTGGGGTAAGGGAACAAAAGAGGCTGCAGTGTGAAACCGAAAAGACGGCTAGTGTATAAAAATTTGCTTAGTATGGAGTGAATGCCATGTAATTGACAATATTTTACAAAGTGAAGCATAAATTAAAATCATTTGTTGAATGCTTTTAAGGGCTTCCGTGTGGATCCACGCATCCACCGCAAAGTTACACGAAGGTAGCACGCTGAGCGCCAAAGTGGATCCGCAAAAACTTTCAAATTGTGCTTCTTTACAGGAAACATGGAAAGGGTTAAAAAATACTGACCATTTACGAGTGCTATAGCAAAAATAGATTAAATGAAGTCTATGATTTGCTAAGTGTAGGAGTAGGAGTAAGAGCACATAGTGAAGGGCAGCTATTTTAAATGCTTTTCTATTGAGATTGAAGGAGGATTGCTATGGTCCTGACTTGAGATTTCCATTGAAAAGAAGATGTTAAACGATATTACAGTGAACGTTGGACAATAGCAAAGAGACTTTACAGGTATGTTAATTAGGTTGTAGTGTAAAAAGTATATTTAAAAAAGTGTGAGTGTATATAAGCTGAAAGAAAATGTGTATCTTCTAGACACTACAGTAAAAGGCAAAATAGAAGGGAGCTTAGATGAGAATATTAACTAAAAATATGAGCAGCAAAGGAGGAAGAGGAACTCCTATACTTAAAAAAGATAATTATTTGATTAGGCCAGTATAAAATAATGTGTTAGAAATTAGATGTGGGAGCTTGCTTATAGTATGCAATTTAATAGTATTTAACTTGCACCCACTCACACATTCAGGCAGGCACTTACACACTTATTTATACACCCACAAAGGCACTTACGTAACCACCACTCACATAGCCAGACAGTAACTGACACACCTAGTCACACACTCATAAAACTATTCATGCACCCATTTACTCATCTATACATCCACATACATAGTAATTCACACACCCATACAGGCACTGTCACACCTATTCACACACCCATTCATGTACCCAGCACTCAGTCAGTTTCACACTCAGCCACCCACTCATACAAACACTCACATGCCTATTTAGAGAACCATACAGTCACTCACACATGAAGTTAGAGAGCGACAGAAGCAGTTATACATCCATTAACACTCCCACACAGCACTTATGTATCCAACACTGTTGGACTTGACCCTTTTAGCAGGTTCACCCCTAAACATTGTGCCTGTCTCCTAGCCTTTTCCCTGTGTAGTGTTGGTGGTTTTTGGCCTCTGGGCACTTTAGCACTGTGGTCCAGTGTAAAGTGCGTGCGCGCTCTGAGTGCGTGCGCTCTCTGTGTTACATTTGAAAGGTTGGCCTGCCCTCCCATAGGAATGCATGGGGAATATGTATGTCCATGGTAATTCCTGGTATGAGAGGAGTGCAGGGGCAAGTTTAGTATGTATGAACTCGTGAGAATAAATGCTGCGCAATGGTGTGCGCAGATTTATGGTGACTGGTGGAGAAATGCCACTTTTAGAAGTTGGCATTTCTGTGTGCTTTGTGTCCGCCTGCCTGATGTGGAGTGCATGTCTGGCTTGTGAGTGACAGGAGCTGGATGGTGTGGGTGGCTCCAGGAGACAGGGTGAGTCAGGCCAGTGGTGAATAGAGAGATCTGCATCTAGATGGGAGGGAGAAGTTGCACCTGGGACCTGAATAGGTGAATAGGGCTGTGCCTTCCCTCCACAATGCTGGCTCCGCCCCCTGTGGTGCGTCTGATCACTGAGCCCCCACCTGACAAAGGGAGAGGAGCTGGGCAAAACAAAGTGCTCCAAATCCCCCCTAAACCAGTTCTGACTGGTATCCCCAAGCCGTGTGCTGTGACACAAAGGGAGTTTGTAATATAAATATAGGGACTGAAACCTATGGAAAAGTCTGTTGTGCTATTCCTGACTTGAAAGGGGGGCCTGCTGCTGCTGGGCTCAAGGAGGAACCGCCACTAGGGACTGCCTGGAGGTGGACATGCTGGAGGGCCCTGTGTGCTGGCCTGCCTGAGCCCAGCCTTTGCCCCCCTAGATTCTTGAACTTCAGCGCCTGTGAGCGCTTCATTTTTAAAATTTTAAGGAGCGCTTTATTTCTTGCGCCAGGAGGGGAGCATTTGAACTTCATCAAGCCCCGTGCTGCTGGGGAGTGGGAGCCAACCCCGCATTCCTGTTGTGTGTGGGTCTTAATTTGCAGGTTCCCACTCCGCGTTTTTATCGCCTTTAGCGGGAGCCCACCCCGCTTTATACTTTAGATGAAGTGGAAGCCCACCCCACATTGCCACCAAGAATAAAGGAATCACCGCCGCAGCCCGTGGAGAAGAAAATTTCTAGAGCGGGTGCCCACCCTACTTCGCTGCCGAGGAGAGAAAGTTGCTGGGCCGCTTCCAGCGCAACCAGAAAGCCAGGCACGAGCCACCTGGTTGGGGGTGGAGTCATGCACCCTGGCAGAAGTCGCGGCGAGTGCTTCGCGGGGCTCCCAAGTGGAAGAGAGAGCCCCTCGACCAGCAGCGGAATCAGTGTCTACGGTGCAGGGGGGCCCGAGCCACATTGTCGGTGCCTGCCCCCGCTGCACCAGAGGAGACCGGAGGGGAGCTGGATCGGAGACGGAGCCTCGCGGGCTCCGTGTTGCAGATGACCAACTTGCCCTCAGAGAGGAAAGCTTCGCCAGCCGTGACAGAGTCCCGAGAGCTCCGGTGAGTGAGGTTGGGTGGGAGCCTGTATTTGATGACAGAGCCCTGTGGGGCTCACACGCACATGGTTGGTGCCCGCTTCAGGGCACATTTGTCAGAGGGCAGCTGCAATGTTGGGGGCCATTCTGTTTAAAGTCCCTAAGTGGGGCTTTAGTGGCACAGTGAGTGCCAGTGCCGGTTTTGTTTCCAGCTGCACCACAGTGGTGGGCAGCCGCACCGTGGGGCAATTTTCAGTTTAGGGTCCCAGTCGGGGACTCACAGGGCACAGTAGTGCCCGGGCCATTTCCAGCTGACCTGCGAGCACGCAAGCAGCTGCAACGTTTGGGCACATTTATTTTGTTTAAAGTCCCAGAGAGGGGCTCAGGGGGCACGCTGATTCCCGTGCTCATTGTTACAGCTGCCAAGCAAGTAGTGGGCAGCTGCCACATTTAGGTGGTGCAACTGCGCACTTTGCTTCGCTGCTTTTGCAGCCAGCCCTGACATTCTGGACATTTGGCATTTGAGCCCCTGTGAGAGGCCAGTTGACCTGGGGCCAGTTTCAGTGCGTTGCGCCCCCGATTGGGGCACACTGGTTTTATGCCCATTATTTTCTAAGGTGTTTATGCTTGCGAGGCCTAGTGCCTCATATTATTATTGCATATTGTGTGATGCCTATTGCGCAATGCGTTCTCCTAATATGTCTAATGCTAATGTGATAATGCTTAGGTCATTATGGTACCAGTAGTTACAGGTTGTGCTCTACATTTACTATTTGTTCTACAATTACTGGTTGTGTTCTATGGTTATGATAAATCTTATTTTTACTATTTCTAATAAGTGATGATTATGACAGTGGTCTATTAATATTAGGAGCTTATAAAGCGCACTTATACCATGGGTGTCCTGGTGCTGCACACTGAACTCCCTGGAGAACGAGGGGCTCAATCCCTAAATAACCAAGTCTTCAGCCCCTTTCTAAAAGAGAGGAGCTCCTCAGCCTTCCTGATGTGCGCCGGCAGGCTGTTCCAAGCTTTCGCTGCACTGTAGGAAAAGGTATTTCCTTCCCAGCTGGCCTTTTTTATTCAGGGCACAGCCACTAGTTTGCTTTCGGCGGAGCGCAGTGCTCTCCCAGGCACATACCAATAGAAGCACCTATTCAAAAACTCTGGGCCACTGCCCTTCAATGCTTTGAATACCGTGCACAGTGCCTTAAGTTGAGCTCGTCTGGATACCGGCAGCCAGTGCAGCTGCCGTAGTCCCTCTCGGACAGAGGCAAACCTTGGAGTGCCTGTTAGCAGTCTCGCCACCGCGTTTTGTACCATCTGTAGTCTGTACAGATGTTTTTTTTTCAGATTCAGGTACAGACTATTACAGTATTCCAAACGCGACAGAATAAGGGCTGAGACTGCTAACCTGAAACCATCAGCTGGAAGAGAAAATTTAATTTTTCTCAATATTCTGAGGATATGGAAGCATGTTGAAACCACTCCACTAGCCTGCTCCCCAAACTCCAGTTTCTGGTCCATGATCACGCCCAAATTCTTTGACGTGGGTTTGGTGGCTTCCCAGTGCATCAGGCCACATATCCGGAGTCCAGATGTTAGGATTATTCCCTAATATCATGACCTCGGTCTTCCCTGCATTCAATTTGAGGCAGTTCGAGGCCATCCAGCCCACAATGTCTTTCAGGCAATCATGGCACCTCGCGGCCATTTCCACTCTCGACCCTCGTTGTATAGATAACACGATTTGTGTGTCATCTGAATAGGAGGTGAGTTGCAGGCCAAAAGATCTTATCAAGGCAGCCAGCGGGCTGACATAAATGTTGAAAAGCATGGGGCTCAAGGAAGAGCCCTGTGGCACCCCGCAAGGGAGGGCAAAGGGTTTGGACTAATCAGGCCCCAGATCAACTGTCTGGATTCTGTCGGCCAAAAAAGTTTTCAGGAGGCTCCAGGCAGTGCCTTCCACCCCCGCCCTCGACAACCGGTCCATCAGCACCCCGTGATGGACCGTATCGAAGGCTGCCGATAAGATCCAACAAAATCAGGACAGCCACCCCTCCCTGGTTCACCGGAACTCTAACCTCCTCTGTGACCTTAATCAAGGCCAGTCCTGTGCTGTGTCCTGCGCGAAACCCAAACTGCGTGCGTGGGGTCGAGTGCCTTGGTTCTCTGAAAAAAAGAACTTAATTGCCTGTTTATGGCCTTCTCCAGTAATTTAGCTGGAAGCGAGAGACATGAAATGGGTCTGTAGCTATTGGGGTCATTTTTATCAAGACTAGTGTTTTTTTATTAAGGGAAGGATAGAGGCGACTTTCCACCTCCTAGGATAGTTACCCGACTCAATGATGGTGTTAAACATTGGGGTAAGATAGTAGCAATGACCTCAGGACAGATTTTAAAAACCGCCACCGGGCAGGGATCTCTAGGCGCTCCCAACCCGGCAACCCGTAGAAGGCCAATGACCTCCTCCGTCTGTAGCGGACTAAAACTTACTAGTCTATCAGGAGCCAGCCTCACCCTAGAGTCGAGACTAAATGCTGCTTCCTCTGCCTCTCCATGAGATTTGGAGAAGGAGGAGAAAATCCCTTCCACTTTGTTTTGGAAAAAGGTGGCCAGCGATTCGCACAGTGCCGGACTACTGTGTGTGATGGGTTTGGTGGGAATCGTAAGCTTCATAATGGTCCTAAACTATTCTCTGGAGGAGGAGTTGGCCTTCTTTATCTGATCAGCAAAGTAGGCTTTTTTGGCCTCTATTATTAATTTCTTGTAGATAGTAAGGCTCTCTTTATACTTTTCTTTATTATTGGAACTGTACCCATTCCTCCATATCCTTTCAAGTCTCTTGCAGTCAGATTTATGTTTTTGCAGAGTTTCGGAAAACCAAGGGGCAGAGGGCTGGGCCTGCCTAGGAGTAACGAGTTTAACAAGCGCAAATTTATCACAAGCCATCTCAATCCACTTTGAGTACATCTCCTCTGCTTTGTCTACATCTGCTGGAATGCTGGGGGTAATTAAGGTTAGAAAATTGGCCCTGTCTCAAATGCTTTACACATTGCCTCTGGGATAAGCCTGACACAGTCAGTTACCAAGTCATATAGTCACTTACATACCCGTTTAGACAGCCATACTAAGACACTGACAGAGTTTAATCACTAATGTAGCTTTTCAGTTGCTTGTAATATGTCATTTGATAGTATACAATCTGAAGTTAAATGTATTCTATACTTGCATTTCAGATATCTACTTGTTTTTAAAGAGTAATGTAAAATGAGAGGATGTGGTGAAAAAAACATAGGATTATGCTTCTTGACAGCATCCATAAAGTGGGCAAAAGATGATATATTTAGTATGACTGGCATATGAAGTTTCGCACAATACGTCACCATGTCTTTCAGTCTTTGGTGAAACAGTGAGAATGGTAAGTATCTGGTCAACTGGTAAGGGTCCTACAGATGGTCCGACTGGTGATGATAATGCACCACAATACATCTAAGATATCATCCTCTCATACGTCCTTGTACGTAAGGTTTTCAGGTGTTTTTAAACGGATGAGGTGCAGTGTGAACACTTCTTCAGTGTATCTCTTGACAGTTTCTTGCTGCACATATTGATTTGGAAAGTTTTTTGGAAGTGGTAAGTGTTCTTCTTCGTCCTGATCTTTACATTGTTTTCTGTCTTCAGCAGAAGAGATCTTAACTTTGATACTCTCTACTTTTGAAGAAAACAACATTGCACCAAGGAGCTCTTCAGCAGAGACTGCATCTAGAGAAATGTGACTCTAAAATAATTGATTTAGAAGAAGGCCTAAGTGGTGGCTAAATGGAGCTGTAGTCGAGGAGGTAAAAGAATATCGCTATCATGGCCTTCTTTTTAGATATAATCTTAATTTTACGCTGCATATAGATATACAGGAAGGGAGGGTTAAGGCCACTGCAGGAGCATTACTGAAGATGGATGTTCCACTGGGTCATAAACCCATTGAAGTGTTCAGAGAGAAACACAATGCACAAATAGTGAGTTTGTTGCTGTATGGGTGTGAGGTTTTTCCTATAAGATTTTCAAGAAGAATGCAAATCATTTAAATGAATGTCTGGAAGAAACACTTGGGCCTACCAAGAGGAACTGTAACCAGTGCATTGAGATTTGATATGGGCATAATAAATGTCCTATTTAAGTATAAGCAATGGCTCCTTAGTTACTGGTTTGGTCTTCTTAGAGCGGAAGAGGGTCCCTTAAGGCAAATTATAAAGTCCAACTGTTAGAAATGGGATTTCTGGTTGGTTAAGGCATGCGCCAAAGCCAGGCAGAAACCACCACTCTAGTCAGGGCAAGCGAGTTACACGCTGAAGATAACCCCTGCTCACCCCCTTGATAGCTTGGCACGAGCAGTCAGGCTTATCCCAGAGGCAATGTGTAAAGCGTTTGCGCAACACACACAGAGCAGCAACACAGCAGCAACACACTAGGCACACCACAGAAGAACCTCCACACGAGGTTATATCAAAAATAGCTTTTGTATTATCATAAACACATTAGAAACATAATCACACATTTACACTGTGCCAATTGGCACCAGGCAATATTCACAGGGGATTATATACAGGACCAGGCCAACCGGGCCACGGTCAAAACCATCAGAACAGGTAAGTAAATGCAAAACACAACCAGTAACTAGTGGTACCATAATGACCTAAGCATTATCATCTTAGCATTATACACTCTCCTAAAATATCATAGCATGACATTAGGCATAACCACATTAGGCCCAAACTTCATCAGCATAAACAGGTTACTCATTAGGCCTCACCAGCATACACACAGTATCCAATAACCTCATAACCATAAACATAATTAGAGGCATACATCAGGGTGCATAAATCACATTTGGCACATCATACATAAATCACAGTAGGGCCCTGCACCCTACCAACCTACAACTGACCCCCCAGGACACCTGGCCTTCTAGGAGGGCTCAAATGCCCTATGCCCCAAATGTCAGGACGTGGTGCCACTTCAGCAGAATACAAGTGCGCAATTGCGCTGGCACCACTGTGCCTCCTGGGTCCCCACTGGGACTCCTCAAAAGGCTCTGGCCTAAACGTTGCAGCTGCCGCTAATTGCTGTGCAGCTGTGAAGGAAATTAGGCACTGGCACTGACTGTGCCCTCAGAGCCCGACTGGGATTCTATAACACAAATGTGGCCAAATGGGCATGGGCACCTCAGAGCCCTCGGGAGCATCCAAGGGCTCCAGACTCCGACAATGTGCCTTGGGGAGCCCCACTCTGGAACTCTCAACGTAATTTGCCCCCACGGGAAATGGCACTGACACCCCCTGGCCGTGAGTCCCCCACTGGGATTCTTAAAAGAAATGGGCCCACCGTTGCAGCTTCCCACTGTCAGGTGGGGCAGCTGGGGGAAATGCCTTGGCACTACGGTGCCCTGGGAACCCTCGATCGGTTCCTACAATTCAAAAAGAGATGCCCCACTCACCGGGGCTTGGCTCCGACACCTCCTGTCATTCCTGCAGGGGGAAAGGCACCGGTTATGCACCCAGCCAAGCCCTCACTCACTGGGCTATCTCTCTTGGGACGCCTCCGGTCTTAGGTTGAAGGCCTGCGGGACTTCCCTCAGTCCTCCGGTCTGCATGCGGGGCACCCTCACTGGAGCCTCGTTGACCGCCGTACTCTCCTCTCTCACTTCTCTTCGCCCGGTCCACCTTTCCTGGGACCGGGGCTTCTCCAGCGCGGGTACAGCTCAGTGACTTCTCACAGAGGCGGGGTGGGCTCATGTCCTCCTTCTGGCACCACTCCGCCCTGCCGCCAAGGCCCCGCCCACAGTCAGGCAACCTTGCCTGTCTTCCTGGTCGGACGCGAGCAGCGGCTTCTTCTCGGGTCACGGTGGTGATTCTTCGGCGCTTTCACAGTGGGGCGGCAATGCGGGGGGGCACCCGCCAGCAACACAAAAGCAGAAGCGTGGTGGGCACCAGTTATCAAAATAAGCATCGAGGCGGGGTGGACACCTGCCCCTCGTGGCAAACTGTGGGGTGGGTACGGGCCAAAATCAGGTGCATAACGCGAGGTGGGCACCCGCCGAAAATATTCATAAAGCGCGGTAGGCTCCCGCTCTCCCCAACACAACACAGGGTGGGCTCCTGCTTTACCAGCGTAGCACAGGGGTGAATCCCACACATTGGGATTCCCTCGCAGCCTCATGCTGCGACGCCAGCTCCTCTCCTCGGCTGGTAATTTAAATATAGAGCTCATGAGGCGCTAGATGTTAAAAAAAAAGTCCTTAAGGTTAATGGGGCATAGCTGGACCCAGGGAGGCCAGCACACAGGGCCCTCCAGTAGGGAGGCAAGCCCTTGTGGCGGTTCTTCCTGGAAGCAGCAAGCAGCAGCAGCAAGCCTCCAAAAAGTCCAGGAACAGCACAACACATGGGGTCACAGCCCCTACATTTATATCACCTTCCCTTTGTCTGCAGGGCAGGGCTTTGGGGGAACCAGATGCAACTGATGCAGGGGGGATTTGGAGCACTCTGGTGACAGGGCTCCTCTTCTCCATTGTTAGGTGGGGGCTCGTCATGAGACACACCACAGGGGGGTGGAGCCAGCATTTACTAGGGCAAGCACAATCCTAGGTTTGCAAGGCTACTTTGATGGGTGGTGCAATCAGCGCTGCAAGCCCACCAGTATCATTTAATTTTCCAGCCCAGGGTATGGGATACCACTTTACAAGGGACTGATAGGTAAATTAAATAGGCCAAACAGGTGTAGACCAATCTTACTATGTGTAATACAGAGAGCACACTCACTTTACACGGGACAGCAGTGCTAAAGTGCCCAGAGTCCTAAAACCAGCAACACCATTTCAGAAAAAAGGCTAGGAGAAAGGCAAAAACTTTAGGGATGACCCTGCAAAAAGGGCCAAGTCCAACAAAACCCCCTTCCAGCCAAAACGCAGGATAGACCAATCACCACATTGATGAGCTTCCCTGCCTTGGGCGATAGAACACGGACGTGGGCCCGCAACTGCAGGGACACCCTCCAGTTCTACGCCACTCTGAACCCACGTGGTTCCCTCTGTCAATGCTCTCAGAGCCAACTAGGCCACCCCACTGGTACTCCCTAGCTGCCCACGGCCAAGACCAGGCCCTAGGCCACCCAGATGTCACTGGTCCTTGCCAATCCACTGAGTGGGGGGCAGTAACCCCTGGCACATAGTAACCATTCTCCACTCTTCCTCTCATCAGTGCAGTTCCAAACTGCCACTGATCCTTCAACCTAGGGTCCGCACCCTCAGGCTGACCAGAAGCCACAGGTGAGGCTCTCCTTCCCCTACCTCTTCTTCCAGGGTTCTGCACTCTCCTCCTAGGAGAGGCAACCTCAGAACACAACTCACTCACCAGCTGTACTTCCTAACAGGAGGCCAGCTCACTAAGGCCCTTAGACTCTTGTCTTCAGAAAAACAAAGCACACAGCACAGCTCCTCTTCAAGCAGGGGACAAAGCACACAGCACGGTCCTTTAGATCTCTCCTCAGTAGAAACAGCAACTGCAGGTCAGCTCCCAGACATACAGCAATGGCAGCACTTTTTCTCAGTCTTTAGCTGTTCTCTTTGGCAGAGATTCCTCTTGATCAAGAAGTTTCCAAGTCTCCCAACCTAGGGTCTAAACCCTCAGGTTGCACCAGGGTCAGAGGTGAGGGTTCCCTCCCTCTGCACCCCCTTCCAGAGTTCTGCACCCTCCCACCTGGAGCGGTACCCCTGGAAGCCAAACCGGTCAGGACACTGATTACAGATGTCCTTCCCTCCAGGTCAGGCAGAACCTGAACCTGGCCTCCCAACCTTGGGGCTGTACCCCGTGGCTGAGCACTTGCCTGGCACGCCAGGAATTCTGGGGATGCACACAGTATCACCTGAGGGTAACACATGACTAATGTGTTGTGTAACAGTCTGCCTGGCGCAGATCTCACGACCCCTGTCCATCTGACAGTGGGCGGAGATCCCCCAGGACAGAAGTGGTGTCACCATGGTCACTTCTAGGAGACTCAGCCCTTCTGGCTGGTCCCTGACCCACTGGTTTTCTCACTGGGGAACACATCCCCCTCTCACCCCTCACTCTGGACTTCTACACCCTCCCAACTGGAGCGGCACCACCAGACACCAGAACTGCTGGAGCTCTGCTTACAGACACTTCACATTCTACTGGCACTAGGAGATCCTCAAATGGCCTAAAAGTACAGCCTAGACCCCCAACCTGGTGCTCCCTTAAGGAACCCTCCAGTCCCCGAGACTGAGTTTCGGGCACCTTGGGACACACAGTTCCACACTCACTCCTTCTCCACTGAGACAGGACGTGAGCCCCTACACCCCTCCCATTACACTGGGACCTAGCTGAGCTACACTGAACCTCTTCCACCACACAGGACCAGAAGATACCCAAGCCACTACTTTTGGAATCACTCCCCAATGCCTCTTCAGACCCTCTAGGACACAGCCAGTGATCTGCCTCCCATGCAAGCTCCCTGGGATCAGAGAACGTACACCCTAACAGGTGTTGGCGCAACCCCAGAAAACAATTACTGAACATGTGCTCTCTGACAACCAGATTGAACAGCC